>NW_027041234.1:730833-1461666 GCF_037179485.1 Ochlerotatus camptorhynchus
CACTAGAGTTCTCTAAACTTTTTTAAAAATGATGTGACTTCTCTAATGTTGACGGAACTGCTCTGAGGTTCTCTGTTCTTTTCTGAAATTCTCAAAACTTCTCTAGAGTTTTTGCAGTTCTCATGAAGCTTGTTTTACTGTACTGCGCTGAATTTAATAAAAACTCCCTAAAATTTTGATGCTTCAGTGAACTTCTGAACTTATGCGAAGAACTCAAACAACTTTTAAACGTCTCTGAAGTTATCTTCTCCCGCATTTTGGTAATGTTCATAAAATTTCCTGAAGTTCACGGATCTCATCTTAAGCTCCATAGATTTCTATGAAGTAATGTTTCTGAAGACCACTGTCCTTCTGTGAAGTTTTCGATGTTTTCCTAAATTTCTGGAATTTTGTGCTCCCGCAATTTTCATGGAATTCGAAAGAAATAATTAATATAGTTCTAAGGTTTTCACTGAAGTTCTCAAGATTTTTCTGAAGTTCATAAAGCTTCCCTTAAATTATCGACACTAATTTAAAACCTCTTCATTAGTCCAGATTTTCCTGGTGTCTAAACGATTACTGAATTTATTTAAAGTTCTCTAGACTGCCCTGAATTTATAAGTGTTTTTGAAGAACCCGTAACTTTACTGAAATTAATTAACTTGCCTTGAAGTTTCCAAAATGTTCCATAAGCATTAAAACTATTATTAACACTCGCTAATTTTCTCTGAATTTATCTATGCTTACCTGATGTTCTCTAAATTTGTATAATAATCCAGCAAATTTTCTGATATATATTCATAACTCCTTGTTAATGGGATTATTCTGAAACTATCTGATTGTCCTCGAAGTACTCAGAACTTCGCTGAATATCATTAAACTATCAAAAAATGTCTAAATTTAGTTCTCTGGAATTTCTTGAAGATATCGCTGCTTGCTAAAAGTTCTCGCTTTTTTTTATTAATGGGACTTTTTTGATGTTCTCTAATCAACTTAGCTAAATTTTCGCATTTCTTTAAGTTCTTGGAATCTCAATGATATAACATCCTTAAAATACTCTCATGTTTTCCGGATGTTCGTACAATTTCCAGAAGTTCTCTCTTTGCTGAAGTTTTCGGAAATTCACTGAGTTTCTCGAAACTTCTTTAAAGTTTCTAATATTTCATTGCACATCATGGAACTATCTACGATTATAGATTTTAAACTGCTTCAAAATTCTGGACTATAGTTAGGGTAATTGCTCTTAAGATCTGAAATTCCCCAAAAATCTCCATATCTAGCTTTTCTGAGGGGCTTAGCATTTCTAAGTATAGTATTTGCACAATACCCCTCAAGTTTTCTAAATTTCTCAAATTCACTTACACCTGTGAAGTTCTCTGAAATTCTAGGAGCTTCATAAAAGTTCTTGAAAAGTCACGGATTCTAAAAGAACCGCTTAGAGGTTCTTACAGCTTCCAGTGAGTTTCCCATATTTTCACCGTGTTAACTTCCCTTATGATCCTGCAGTTTGTTATAGAGCTTCACTGAAATTCTCAGCATTTCCTTTCATTCCCCAGAACTAATCCAAAGTTCCTACAATTGTTGTAAAGTTAATGGGACTGCATTGAAGATTTCTAATCTTTCGTAAAGTTAATTATGAACTTGAAATAAATCATTTAATTTTTTACTTAATTCTGGCACTTTGAATCTTTTCAAAATCTTGAACTTGTACATGGAATACGAAACTTCAAGACATTGAATATTTTTAGATTTTGGACTTACTTACTTGGAAAACTAAGGTAATTTTATCCAGAAAAAATGAATAGACATTCTGTACATAGAGAAAGGCGTCACAACGCAAAGAATAATCAATCTTGATATAAATTCAAACTAAAAAAAGGTGAAAATAGTAACTTTAGTGACTTGGCCCAGGGGTTGAATCAGCTGACGTTTTTTACTACACTCGCTTCGTTGTCGTGCGCGACAGTCTGTTTTTATTTGAACACTCATGCTCTACCGTCGTCTCTCTCACACAACACGAGCAGTAGAATAACATTCGAGCTAAAAAAAAAATCAAAATAGCTATCATATGACATGTGTGCTTTCGTTTTAATTCCTTGTAAATCAAACCATTTCTTATCAGAAATATTATTGCTAGGACATCATTGCTTGCTATTTTCAGAATTCACACAAGCACACCATCAGCAGCTCTTGTTATGAGAAAAACTTAAATAAATACATTCGTGACGGTCTTCGGCGACAGTGTCGTATGACAGAGCTTGTCATATGACATTTTAGTTTGGTACTGTACTATGATAGCTTGTTTTGCAAGTGTCGGAGGCAAAGGCAGTCAATTATCAGAGAAAATGTGTCGACTACCGTGACCGTTTACAAGACTGACTTGGCCTTTAAAAAAAGAGACTTTTTAGAGACTGAAAATAGTGACCAAGTCACTAAAAAGTGACTCGCTACCAGCCCTGCACTTTACTACCGGTGCTACTAGGTCTGTCTGTTAGATTTAAAAAGTAATTAAATCAGTATTTAGGACTAATCATTTATATTCTTCCATTTATACACACATTTTCGATCAAAACCAACTCATGAAATAAAGAGTAGGAATGTTTTAATCGTAACCAAAAATGAGGGGCATAGCGAGAGAAATCTATTTACGCAAAATAAAAACAAACCACAATGAGTGTAGCAAAAAATATATATACTATCATTAAAATTATGAGAAGGATACTGCCAAGAACTCGACATACGGCTATCTCAATCTAAAAATGAAGCGGATGGGTCTTTGACTTCGTTTCGGGATGTAGCATTTTCGCAAAAATCATTGAAATTAGATTTTAATTCCTGCAGAAAAAAAACACCTTCAATTTCAATACAGGGATGTTAAGTGGGTAGCACCAACAAATAGAATTATCATCAGCGCTTATGTTTTATCTTACACTGGTGTACGAGGAAGATGATCCAAATCTGATTCTAATACCACATATACAACATGCTTAAACCCATCAATTACCAAAATATAGCATGTCACTCCCTTCCGCCTCTTGAAACAGTAACTGAAACAACAAGTGCTGCTAAGAGCCCATTTCATCTGGCGAGATCCACCAGATAAGATCAAGCGAACCAAAACAAACGCGGACGAATTTGCTCCACTCGTAAGGTGCTATATTCTCCCAACCCGAGCAGAGCGTATGATCATCATCGACATCATCATCATCATCATCATCATGACCACCGGCATCATCGCCATTATCGAAGCAAAACAGGTTTATTCAATGGAGAACAATAATAATAATAATTATGAGGTTCAACCGGCAGGCATCATCGTCAAACGTCAGAACGCGTTAAATCGCCAAACTCGCGTTCATCACATACGTTTTCCATATTCCTCGTTAGGAGGTAATTGCAGAGTCTACTTCCCGCACTTGATCGTACGATCCGATTTAGCTGCCTTGGATTTCTTCAAAAGTTATGTCTAGGTTCTAATGGGAACACTTCTCGGTGGTGAAATTCCCAAGGCTAATGACACAGTGATGGTGCATCGCTCAAGTTGCAAGGGACCTAATTCACTCAAAATGTTGTCTTTGACTCACCGTTTCCTAGAAAACTGGAGGCTGGTTTAATGCTTTGTAAGGAAATTTGATCCGACCGAAGCATGGAAGGAGGTTTGTTTTGAAACCCAGATTGAAACGTGACGGATTTAAAAACAACTCTAGGGGGGGAGGTCAATAACTATTGAGTGGATCATCGCATCCTATCATCTAGATGAGATGCAGTGGTTTCTGAGAATTCCATAGATAAGTCAACCGCAAATTAGCGCAATGCATTTTTTAACCTCACTAACCTTCGATGATTCCTGCAAAACTTCGCCTTCAAATTACAATGATCTTTGTTAGAATTATCAGCGTTCGACATACCTGAAAAAAGAAGAAGAAAGAAAGAAACTATCGTTATCAATCAACCACCATGATAATCCCACGAGCAGCCACCTGTTGTCCGGTACGGGCACTTTGATAGCACACCTCCGCCAGCACTCCACAGGTGGCACCATCTTCCAAGCCGAGTCAATAAAGATTATTCAATTTAGCCCCCACACTTCTAGCGAGCAACCCCATCAAACCGATCGCATACAAAGTATAAGCAGTTCCATAAAACTCTCTCAGGGTCACAATGAAGAGTAAAGGTAGGTAACCAAACCAAAGCGAATATGCCTCGGGGTTCGTTCGTGTTTCACATGCACTAGGGTGTACCGAAATATGCCCAGGAAGAAATGTGTTGATCCAATGTGTCCTTTTTTGATTGGTTAAAAGATTCATTATTGAAAATAATATATGAACGAGCTTGGAAAACACACTTTCCGGAGCAAATTGTGATTAAGGCGAAACTAGCCAAATGTAACAAATGGAGATTTTACAGCAATCCGACGGAGCACACAAACATTTTTTTTTATTTTTCACTATTGAAAATTCCATTCAAGTGAAAGGCGAAACAAAATCTAATTCTCAATAAACTTAAAAATCGGTTATGCTCTTTCCTTTGTGTGCGATACGCCTTATTAATAGAAACTAAGCGATCGATTCAACCTCTGGTGGTGAATATGAGAACTTCAAAAAGAGTGTTGTGAGCAGAATTTTTTACCGTGAGACATTGGAAGCGGAACACTTTTTCACTTTTCCCGATAAATTAATTCATCTGAGATGCTCGAAAACTTGATCTATAGTTGAAAAATTTAATTCTGTACCATTTTTGCAAGAATTCTGCTAGTGTTCAGGAATATTTTTGTTGAGAAAAATGCAAAATTCCAATCTTGGTGGTTATGATTTTCCGGATTTCTTGTGTGTGAATAGTTTAGGTGCAAATCAGTACAGATGTGTGGAAAAGCGTAAAGTAAGACAATTACTGATGGAAATTGGCAAGATGTTCAATGAAAAATGCTTTAATTTGCGTTGTGAAAAATCATTCTTCTGATGTAAACAAACGGTTTCCTCTCGAACTCATGTGGTGCCCTCTTCTTGGTGGTGCATTAAAAGGCCTATAGTACAGAGCGTGATTTTGAAACATTGAAAATTATAAAAATTGTGAATTTTCAAGAGAACATGAACAAAACGCTCAACACAAATAAAAATGGATTAATATTACGATAATAAATTAAATTACATTGGAAAACATACTGCAATTAAAAATTAAATTAATACGTTCAAACTTGCTCGACTTTTCTCCATTTGTTTACATTCTGCTATTTTCGCCCTAATCACAATTTGCTCTGGACCTCCTTGGGTAAAAATCTATGAGCTCGTTCAATCTGCGACAAAACGTAATTTTGACTCACCCTAATGCCCATCACACGGTCATCCGCCCGTCCGACCATCCCGCCCATATGTAGTGGATTGGTACGAAGCAATCAAAGCGCATGCAATTCTCCGCAACAACCGGACGAAATTCCGAAGAAATCCATCATATTCCGAGTGGGGGCCGGCGCAATTCCGAAACAAACTGATGATGGTAATGATGGTGATGAATTTCCAAGGAAAAGTGGTCAAGTATGCACGGTCCGTAGCGGGGTGAAGCGAAGGCGGACTCTCTGGCCAGGCGGGCATTCTGGCGATTGTCGCTACCACGGAGCGGAACCGTTTTTGCGGTCGGCGTTCTGCTTGGAATTGAGTCAGCTAGATGGTGGACGGAAAGGAGGAGCAGGAGTTCGGTTCGGCGGCTGAATTGCGTGAAATTCCACGTAGACACGCGCGAATCGTTTCTTTTGCCGCCTTTTTTTATAAGAATGTATTTGGAAACCTATTGTCGGTTTCTCGTCAAAGCAAAGCATTTATTGCAGTTTGAATTGATAGGATTTGAATGAATTCATGCTATCGGCATTATTGCGGTTTGAAGTATTTCGGAAGATGCATAAGGTTGTAGCTTCGTTTGTTCAACATATTGAATTATTTGTGTTTATTGAAATCTGCATCTCTTTAAATTGTTACAACCTAAGTAACAATCCTAGTTTTATCATGAACTCCTATACCATAGATTAATGCTTTAAAATCTCGATAGAACTTGCAAATTTACTTGGGTATGATCGTTTTTTAGAAATGTGCGTCACAAGTGCTAACCAGTAGCTAATTTTAGGGATCCCAAACTTGCTAATTGTTTTCGAGATTCAGGATATGTTTGGACGCTTTGCTTAGCTCACTGACTGCACATATCAATGGTTGCTACTCCATGATTGATCAGAATCAGTGAAATTGAACATTGAATCAACTGGAGTTGACCGGCCACTCTCATTGTAAAACTTACAGTGAATTCAAATGATAAAGATCAATAACGGTGCCGACTACGTCCATGCAATCAGTTAGGAGTAGGGAAGGAATATTAGAATGGCCTTTGTTGTTTTGAGAACCGTATTTACCTCTCCAAAGTTCACATGATGGAGATTTTGACGTAGGATTACGTCTTGCGGCAACATATTGGGGATACAATTTCAAAAAACCGAAATCGACCGCGTAACGAAAAGTGGTCAGGTTTTGACCACTTATAACTCTGTCAATGGCGGATGGATTTTAGTTCTAAACAAGCCAATCGATTGAAAATTGATCTACGAATCTGCTGAAATGAACGCTTTATCAATTTTTAATAGGTCACTGTTGAAATTACACAAATGTCCAACTGTTGCAATGGTGATCAAAATTATCACCGCTTTCCCTAACACAGGTTTCAAAATCGAATTCCATTCGGTCTCATCGAACGGTGCTTATTCAATCACCTTGTGTGGTGGTGTTCAGTCGGTCATCATCAGCAGCAGCAGCAGTGCTAACGGCACGTGGCGTTGAACATTGTTATCCAGTACCAAAACGAAAGGCTGCCCGCAAGCAGCGAACTGCAACCCACATGAGCGTCCTTTTACCGAAGAAGGAGGAAGAAGCCGCATCGCTACTGATCGCATTCAGTAGCTCTTCGTGAGTCACTGTGGGCCATCTATGCCAAGAGCGTCACCCTCGTTCCAAACAACATACAGATCGCCAGCCTTATCTGTGTTGAACGCTCCAATAGCTCAGCATTACTCAACCATCACGACAAAACGGTCACTAAGCCGCAAGTCACTTCACCAAATAGCAACAGAAAAACTTTGTAGAACAAGGATTTAGGCGATATCTATAATCTTGGACATTTGGAAAAAATACTAAAGATCTCAGACCCAGAAAAATACATTAAGATTCTGAGATTTCGAAAGTTGGAAAAGCCTTCCCGAGAGTTGTGAACTTGAAAAAAAAAATTATTGCAGTAGCGGAAAAATAGATCATAATTCATACACCTTGACAATTTTCCACGCAATGTCGCAATACCTTAAAATGTTTTCAATGTAAACCTTTCATCAATAAACATGAGCAATCATTTTGAGCATCATTTTGTATTATGCATTTATTATAATCGCAACAACAAAATACCACGCATTAAGCTTACGAGAAATCCTTTGACACATGACTACGGCGTATAATATTCTTTTCAATTTTCCTTATTTGTTTACAGTAGCAGCTTATACACTGTTTCACCCGGGAAACCCGCGGGCATCCATATTTGTATCTAGGTATATTGCGGTTTCCACTAGTATCCGGTTCGCTGAAGAACAATGCTGTCTGCTGCCAACGCTGGTGCCAATGGAAAGTCTGCACTTATGCTCTTCTGGAGACAAATCGGTATCGGCCTTCGGGGCATCCAGTTTTCCCACGAAAGGATTACTATTGTTGGTCTTTGCAGACACCCACCGCATCAAACCACGCTATCAGTAGCGACGAGTCGTAGGCAGCTTCATGAGAAAGAACAATTCCAGCCATCTAACCAACTTCAGAGTAATATGTAATTTAATTGGGTTGATAGAAAATATGAATACATGGCAGCGTGGGTTTGTCCTCGGGTATAACACCACAGAGAGCTTTTAAGGTCTGTATCTGCATTCGGAAACGTTAGCCACTAATACTCTACCAATTCAATAAAAGTGTTTTGTTACTTCATACGTGCAGTTTACAATTTTCAGCGTTGGGAGGGAATGCTATACTAAATCAACATGAAGCTTTAGTGCGATAATTTATTAGCTAGAGAAAGTTCTGAAGAGGATAGATTGATAGTTCCACTAGAGTACGGCAGTGTGAAAATTGAATAGAAGTTGAATTTGAGTCAAGGGCCATTAATGCGACAATACTAATCAAATGTGCACTCCTTTACCTAGCTCACACTGGATGGTTTGAGGGGGTTTGAAGTATTTCCTCAAATGCCTGTGGATTTTACAGTTTTTCAATTCCCGGTTTTCCCGGCTATTTAAAAAAATCCAACCCTAACATCACCCCTGCCCTAAACAAAAAAAAATATGAAATGAGATTTACATTAACATGTTGATGATCCTGATCTTCAAAATCTCATGGAATCTATATTTCGTATAAAAACAAAGAGCCTCATTGCAAAAAAAAATGAGCCTAAATGTTGTTTTGGTATGTCGAAAAAAGCATATATCAATAGAAGAGACCTGAGCAGGAGAAACACAGTATCAAAAGTTCTTCAAACCTTGCTGGAGTTTAGATCTTGAAATTCTATAAGCCATGCAACATTTTGCGGAATACAAAGATATGTTACCACAATACTTATCATACTTCAAATTTTCCTGGAGATATTTTACAGGTTAATCGAAATCGTGTTCGATGTCAATTCAGAATTTTTGAGTAGATTCATAACATAATTTAAAATGTTTAATTGTGTTTAAAAATAACATTGTTGGACTAACCAAATCATCCCTTTAGTGGCCCGAGGTAGACAACCCTTCCGTGAAGTAAGAGATGTATTGGGAACACGTGATCTTCCCTACATGCAAGCGATCTACGAATTCCTTTGTTTGTCTGATGTTAGAGTTTGATGTGACTATCCCCTCCTTTCCAAACAATTTCCCGCCATTGTGTCCCAGTCTTATTATCCTCCTGTTCCTGTGCTACCAAGATTTAACCGATAAGTCATCGAGCATCTTAGAACCATAACGCTTCGCGACAATACAGGACTACGTTTTCGCTTGATATGCAAATAGTTTCCGAGGTTAATGTTCAATATCAAATATACAAATGATGGTGGGGATTTATTGTGCTGTGGAAGACCTTGGGGTTAAATCCATGATTTTCTGCTCAGTAAGCAAAATCGATCCCTCGAGGGTCATCGAGCATCTTATAATCCACAGCGCTTTGAATAACTATTATTTACGATAATTACATGAAATAAATAAAATATAAACTACAAACAAAACGTGACTGCTAAAATCTCAAAAAGATATTCTCACAAATACCAGGAATCTCAAAACCATTAGACGTTATAATGATACTCTGCACATATTAGACACAAGAAGAGGCCAAAAAGCAAGCGTCCGACACACAAAACCCGTCAAATCCACTTGCAGTCACAATCAACGATTCTACGAATCGCGAGCGCTCACGAATCATAAAACCGCTGACTGCGACACTCTGAAAGCGAAATTGACAGGCTCTATGCGTCAAACACCCGCCCTCCAATCTCCACCCGCATCCAACAGCACAAATCTCCATTACAACATCTAACGAATTCAAAACTCCGAAAATCACTCATCTATAGCAAGTGAGTGCAAGCAACCCTGCATGCAACCATTCTTAATGATACACTTGTTCTGCCTATCTTTCTATTAGGCCTGTGGACATGCGTTAGCTTCGAAACTTCTAACCAAACTGGGTAAATTTTCAGATCACAAAAAAAAAACTTGAAAAAAAAAAAACTTTCAAAGGTAATTACAAGTAAGATAAATATTGATTGTTTTACGCGAAAACGAGCAAGTAATATTAAATCTCTTGTATCATATGCTAATGCAAATTGACTGTAACAAAAATAATATGCTTAAATAAAATAAAATATTAATAAAATTATATGCAAAATTTACAAGAAGATCATTACTTTATTGGTGAGAAGTTTTTAATAAGCCCTCCCAGTTCCTCTGTATACAGAACAAATCTGATACTCTAATCAGAATTGCTCAGTCTGCATAATGCAGCCGATTGCATCAAGGAAGTTCTATTAACAACCAAGAATTAATCGTTTGAGGTATACTGAAGCATTAAGAAGGTGATATGTGTCACTATAGGAAATCATCATCGTTGCAAATATAAAGAAATTAAACATAACCCTTTGCTTCAGTACCGTCAACCTCCATGTCCATGGGGAGGGTATTCTTAAAGTAAACATATATGAGTTTCATAAACTCCAGATCACGTCTAGCCAAAATATCCCGAACTGGAACATTAGGTTGTCTACCTCGAGCCCGAAGGGAATCGCACAGCTCAGATCTGACTCCACGATGCTCAGCACAAGACCAAAGGATGTGATCGGCGTCCTGGTAACCTTGTCCACATTCACAGAGATTGCTGTCTCCCAGCCCAACACGGAACAAGTGAGCGTTTAACGAATAGTGATTGGACATGAGGCGAGACATCATACGAATGAAGTCTCGACCAACATCCAACCCCTTGAACCAAGAACTCTTCGACACCTTAGGGATGATCGAATATAGCCATCGTCCCAAACTCCCTTCACTCCACTTATTCTGCCAGCTGACGAGTGACTGTTGAAGATAAATGAAGAAAAATTCCTCGTAGGCGATTTGTCGATCGTAAATATCGCCTTCCATAGCGCCCACCTTAGCAAGTGAGTCCGCCATCTCATTGCCCGGAATCGAGCAATGAGATGGGACCCATGCAAAGGTGATGACAAAAGATCTTAAAGATAAAGCACTTAAAAGCTCTCGTATTTTCATGAGAAAATACGAGGAGTGCTTTACCGGCCTCATGGATCGAATAGCCTCGACAGAACTGAGACTATCCGTAAAAATAAAATAGTGATCTGGTGCAAGTGAGGCGATCGTTTCTAGCGTATAGTGTATTGCCGCCAGTTCAGCAACATATACGGAACAAGGAGCTTGAAGCATTCGAGAGGCGCTATGAAATTCGTTAAAAATACCAAAACCAGCGGACGACTCTATTAGTGATCCATCTGTGAAGAACGATCTTGCGGAATCAACTTGGCCAAACTTTGCAGCGTAAATTGACGGAACAATCATGGAACGATGATGTTCTGGGATCCCACGAATCTCCCGCGTCATAGATAAATCAAAACTAACTGAATTGCCGAAGTCAGAGAAGCATACACGATGAGGATTATGCTGTGAAGGGCTGACATCCTGTGTTATGTACACGTAGTACAATGTCATAAAACGAGTTTGGGGGTTTAGCTCAAGAAGCTTCTCAAAGTTTGCAATCACCAGTGGGTTCATAATTTCACAACGGGTGAGGAGCCTGAGGGATAATTCCGAAAACCGATCAGATAGTGGCAACATGCCCGCTAACACTTCGAGACTCATCGTATGAGTCGAGTGCATGCATCCTAACGCGATACGAAGACAGCGATACTGGATCCGTTCCAGTTTGATGATGTGCGTTTTAGCCGCCGACTGGAAGCAAAAACTACCGTACTCTAAAACCGATAAAATCGTTGTCCGGTACAACGTCAGAAGATCTTGTGGATGGGCTCCCCACCACGTTCCGGTAATTGATCGAAGGAAATTGATCCTTAGTTGGCATTTTCGTCTCAGATACTCAATGTGGGATCTCCAGGTGCATTTGGAATCGAACCAGACCCCGAGATATTTAAAACACATGGAATGAGTGATCGGTTTACCCAAAAGTTGAAGCTTCGGTTGTGCTGGGCTATGCTTCCTAGAAAAAACGACCAACTCAGTTTTCTCCGTGGAGAATTCGATACCTAGCTGAATAGCCCAAGTAGACAAATTGTCTAAGGTATCCTGTAAGGGTCCTTGCAGGTCGGCCTCTCTGGGCCCTGTCATAGACACAACTCCGTCATCTGCAAGTTGTCTCAGCGTGCAGTTGTCACTTAGACAATTGTCAATTTCTCTGACGTAGAAATTATACAAAAGGGGGCTTAAACATGAGCCCTGGGGGAGGCCCATGTAACTAAATCGAGAAGCTGTAGAGTTTCCATGAGAAAAGCTCATATGTTTCTCTGACAGCAAATTGTACAAAAAGTTATTAATTAATGGAGAAAGGCCACATGCGTGGAGTTTGTCTGAAAGGACCTCAACCGATACTGAATCAAAAGCCCCCTTAATATCCAAGAACACAGAAGCCATTTGCTCTTTTTTAGCAAAAGCCAACTGAATTTCGGTGGAAAGCAACGCGAGACAGTCGTTCGTTCCCTTGCCCCTACGGAAACCAAATTGAGGATCTGAGAGTAGGTGGTTCGTCTCAACCCATTTGTCCAAGCGAAAAAGGATCATTTTCTCCAACAATTTTCGAATGCACGATAACATCGCGATGGGACGATACGAGTTATGATCTGAAGCCGGTTTTCCAGGCTTTTTAATGGCTATAACTCTCACTTGCCTCCAATCATCCGGAACAATATTGAGCTCTAGGAACTGACAAAACAAGTTCAACATGCGCCTCTTAGCGACGTCTGGGAGGTTCTTCAACAAGTTGAACTTGATTCTATCAGCCCCCGGAGCCGAATTGCCACACGAAAGGAGCGCGAGTGAGAGCTCCAGCATTGAAAAAGGCTGGCTGATCTCGTCTACCGAATTCGTCGTTTCGCGAGGAATCATCCGTGCCGGCACGGAATCAGGACATACTTTTCGTGCGAACTTAAGAATCCAACGATCTGAGTACTCCTCGCTCTCGTTGTTTGAAGACCGGTTACGCATCCTTCGCGCCGCATTCCACAGCGTATTCATCGACGTTTCGCGCGATAATCCGTCCACGAATTGCCGCCAGTATCCGCGTTTCTTGGCTTTGATGAGGCTTTTGAGTTCGCGTTCAAGAGTCGAGTACGCTTCGAAATACACGGGTGTTCCACGTTTCCGGAAAAGCTTAAACGCGTCGGACTTTTTACGATAAACCTCTGTGCATTGGTGGTCCCACCAAGGGGAAGGAGGTTTCCTACGCAAAGACGTTCCAGGAACCGACCGAGTTTGAGCTCGAAGCGCGCTGTCCAAGATCAGATTGGAGAGGAAGTTATATTCCTCCAACGGTGGAAGCCCTTCTACCGACGACACGGCTTCCTCTATCGCGGTCTTGAACGTTGTCCAATCGATATTACGGGTGAGGTCGTACGCGACGTTAACGGATTCCGACGGATTGAACCCACTGGCAGTCGAAATTTTGATCGGCAAATGATCACTACCGTGGGGATCTTGGATCACATTCCACGTGCAATCCAACGATAATGAGTTAGAGCAAAGTGTGAGGTCTAATTTACTTCCATTCGAGGATGGTCCAGTCAAACGTGTTACTTCTCCATTGTTAAGTATTGTCATATTGAAGTTATCACAGAGGTCATATATAAAAGTAGAACGGTTGTCATCATACAGTTCCCCCCAGCCTGTACCGTGGGAATTGAAATCTCCCATGATCAACCGTGGAGCAGGAAGTACCGAACATATATCTGAAAGTTGTTTTCGATTAACAACGGCTCTAGGAGGAATATAAACAGAAGCAATACAAAGGCTCTTACCTTTAAAAATAGCCTGACATGCGATAACTTCAATACCTGGAAATTGTGGAAGATTCACTCTATAGAAGGAATGGCACTTTTTGATCCCCAAAAGTACCCCTCCTCCACGCGAATCCTCACGATCCAGTCGAATAATGTTAAAATCATAAAAAGGAAGATCAATATCTGAAGAGAGCCAAGTTTCACAAAGAGCAAATGCATCACAATCATTATTGTGAACTAAAAACATAAAAGAGTCTAATTTAGGAATAAGACTTCGATAATTCCACTGTAGAATAGTGATCAAATCCCCGACCTCGTTTGGAAAATTATCCATCGAAGGAAATGATTGCTGCAAGGAGGGGCCATTTCAATGTCAATTGCTTTAAGAGGGTCTTCACAGTAGGAAGCATTGCCAGAACAATGCTTTTCAGAGGATCAGAAATATTCAGGTACTTGAGGATATCGTCCACAATTTTATCAAATGAGAACAACCCAGATGAAGAAGGGGCTTCTGTTCTTAAAAATGGGACATCAGGGGTTTTGGATGTCCCCGGGAGAGGTGGAAAATCCTGGGTGCAGTCAGTTCTTCTGAATCCAGGAGGAGTAGAAACTTCCTTTTTTCCACCACTCCTTGATTTGGGCAAGCTGATTTGAGGTTCTTCATTCTCAACTTTCCGCGAACGGATGCGTTTTCGTTTCCGTGCTGAAAAAAGGAAAGAAGTTCCCTCCTCAGCCAAGTCAGAGTCAGTCTCGTCATCTGACAAAAGAGAAAAGGGATTTTTGTCGTTGGTCGATGGCGTGGCCGTCTTAAGCATTTCTGCAAAAGACTGCCGGGAACGTTCCTTAAGTGAGCGTTGTAATTTCTCCCCGCGTTGTTTGTACACCGGGCATGACGAGATACCATGAGGAGTTCCCTTACAGTACACGCATTTTGGTGCAGTGACTGTGCAGGCGCCATCCTCGTGCTTCTCCCCGCATTTGGAACAGCGTGCCTTGCTGCCACAGTGGGACGCCGTATGTCCCAACTGCTTACAGTTTTGGCAGTTCATGACCCGGGGAACGAACAAGCGCACAGGTAGTCGAAGTTTTCCCAGCTCGATGTAGTGAGGAAGGGCTGAACCAGAAAAGGTCACACGGAACGAGTCTGTGGGGGTAAAACTCTTTTTACCCTCGCTGACAGATACTGAGCCCAGTTTTTGGACATCCAGTATCTTCACCGGGGGAAGCAAACGGTTCTTGAAACGGCCAACCGCCTGCTTCTCCAAGATCTCGGGGGTCAGACTCGCTTCGGTGACCACACCTTCGATCTCCACATCACGAGCTGGGATGTAAACTCTATACTCGAGCGTGAAGAGCTGGGAGGCAGCAATCTCGTTAGCCTGCTTCAGGTTAGAGACGGAGACACGAAGTTTATTGTGCCTAACCTTCGTGATTTCAGTCACGGCCGAGTATCGCTTCGTCAGATCATTCGTAATTTGCATTACATTCAAAGGTTTGTTTCTGGGCTGAAAGTAGACAACTTATGGGCCAGTCGAGTCATCTGGATAGGCTCGCGATCGGGGGTTTATCTGAGCCTGTCCTTTGCCAGACTGAGACGATGAACCAGGGATGACATCATCTTTCTTTTGAGATGACGTACGTTTTCGACCCTTCTTGCCATCGCGTGGCAAAGTGGTGTCATCTTCCGACAAAACGTCCATTTCGTCTTGCGACAAAATGTCCATTTTGCCGTACTAGTGGGAGCGAAAAACGCTCTACCACTGAAACGATAATCACTCGGACACAATACACAAAAAAAAACTACAAACACAGAACACAAACTTAAAATTTAACAGATGGGCGAAAGAGAGAAACAAGAACAAAAACTTATCTGATACTCCTATACTACTACCACCGAGCGTTTAAACAGCAGCAGCGGAGCGACGCACAGCGTGGATGATCTTCGATCAGCGTGTGCGGGTGGTCTTCGTTGGTGTGTGCTTGTATGAGGGTCGGCACTCAGCTGAACACACGATGATAGATGAGCGGTGTAAATGCGGAGGCAGATGCTGACACTCGATGACGATGATCCGTGTGCAGGTATGCGTTACCACGCACCGATGGTGCGCAAAATGGTTGGCGAATTGGCAATCGCCAAAACAATTTTCCTTCCGATGATGCCGAAAACACACTTTCTTCTCAGAAAAAAACTCACTTTTAGTTAATTGTTTAACTGGGAACTATGTCAGGAAACACTAAGCGAGAAAAACTGATAATTTAAATCAAGTGAATATCGAGAAAACTTCCAAAATAGCGGAGCGCGAACTAAGTCGACCGTACTTCTTGCTAGGACGCAGTGGAGTGTGTATTTAAAATGTAAATCAAACATTACTGATTTTGGCTCCGCAAAGTGTCACACTCGACTGAGCCTAGTAAATAAACGAACTAGTTAAAAAAATTCAAATCATCCCATCATCTTATCTTGAAGTTCTGCAGACTCAACAAGGCATTCGATGATTTGACTTAATGATATAATGCAGGGTTGGTAGTCATATAACTGCTGTCAAAAATAGTGATTTTAGTGACCATGTTGAAGAAATAAGTTGGTCACTAGTGACTTATTGCTGTAAAAATAGTGACTCAAAAGTGACCTAAGAGAAGAAAAGTAGTCGTTATGATGGCACACTAGACTGATGCAAAATTTGAAAATTTCACTCCACAGTGCACAAACGGTTCCAAATTGGGTCTTGCTTAGCCTCCCAAAATTTTAACTACTTTAGTAAGAAACTGACTTGGCACAAACCATTTCAAGTTCATATGGGAATTACTATGGGAAAACTTATGTTTTTGTTCATATCTATCTAACAACCCACCACATCACTATGCTTTTAAAAATGATAGCAGTGATTGTAGCAAATTTCCCAGCTACAACTTTGTTGAAACCCACTTTTCGATCAAATGTAAGGAACAATAGTTATTAATGATTCAAGTCACTGATGTCTTATGATTATGCTCATTCAACTGTTCAGCAGGCAACATTGGTGTTTCTGGTGCGAAGAATAGAGCACAAATATCATGGCTACTATGTCACACTGCAGAATACAGTGTTGCCTACAGAACAGCTGCTTGATCATGCCATAAGATTATCAATCTCTCAAACAATTAATAACAATTTAATATGACATTTGGCTGAAAAACGATATTCGGCAAAGTTGTAGCTTAGAAAATTACCCGTAAGAATAGTTATATAAATTTTCAAAAAAGCAATATGGAAAATGGGTAGAAGACAATGAACAAAAAGTTTGGTTTTCCCATAGTAATTTCCATATAAACTTCGAATAGTTTGTGCCAAGTCAATTTCTAACCAAATGAGTTTAAATTTTGGGAGGCTATTCAGGGCCTGATTTGAAACCGTTTGAGTACTGTGGAGCAAAAACTTCAAATTTTGCATCAGTCTAATGGCACACCAAATAAATGTTTGATGTTTTAGACTTATTCAATTAGTATCTCATAAACACTAATGTACGATATGAACCTTTAAAGCGAAAGATTCAATAGAAAGTTTATGGTCAGGGTGTCTACTAACTGCAAAAACCTGGAAAACCGGGAATTCTCAGGAAATTGTATTTTTCCTTAAAATACCAGGAAGTCTCAGAGAATTCAATAATTTTCTTGCTAAGGATATTTTAAAGAAAAATAATGATTTTTGAAACAAAAGCATTTCATTTTTCTCTTTTTTTTTCATTCACACTTTGAATTTTATAGATCCACAGTGGATTGATCATCAGAAACAAATAAATAAAAAAGCAGAGTCTTGAAATGTTTTTGTTTTGTTTTGGAACATGCATATTTCCTAGACATTTTAAATTTGAGCTAGTTTTGGACTTAAAGCTTTAAAATTTCAAGCAATTTTCAAGAATCTGGAGTCAAATTCCATGCACAGTTTTAAAGGCTTTTTATTATAATTTCTAAGGACCTTATTCGAAGCGAGTTTTAGGGAAAAAATCTTTCGGAAAAAAAAACATCAAATGCAATCTGCTTTCAAGGCAGTTCTGAGAAATTTTAGATTTCATGTGAAACCTGCTAGTTTGGAGGAGAATTTCACGAAACCCTGAATTTAATTAAAGGAAATTTTAATGAAAACTCTTAGGAATTTCTTAGGAGCACAACTACTGTGAACTTCAGAGGTAAATTCCAAGGGCAAACGAATCTAGGGCATAAGCCCTTGGAAATTTTTTGACAATACTAAAAGGAGAATTACAATTAAATCTGAGAATAACTGCAAAACATCTTCAAAGGAATTCGAAAAATTAATTCAGGAGAGTTTGCCAAACAAATTATGAGAAGAAATCTAAGGAACTTAAGAGGAGAAATGCGAATGAATTCATAGGAGACATTCATTGTGAGTAGAATTCCAAAGGAAGGAGTGAGATTCAAAATGAAATGAATTCAATGCATATTCGGAGAATATTTCCAAGGGGTTTCTTACTGTGGAGAATTACAGGGTAATTCCGAGGAAAACTAAGAGGAAATTGAATTCAAAGGATAGCTTCATCAAAATTTTGCGGAATATTTCAATGGAAATCTCCGTTGAATATGGAACGTTTTGAAAGTTCCCAATTTTTTCCTGAAGTTGAAACTGACTTGAAGTTCTTTTGTAGTTCTCATTAAATTCTTAAACTTCCCTTAACTTTATAGGACTTTCTAAAGTTTCCTCAATTTTTATAACGCTCATGGATCTCTTCTAAAGGTTTAACAATTCGCTGAAGTTATCTAAACTTCTTTAAAATTTATATGGCTTCTATAATGTTAACGGAACTGCTCTTAGGTTCTCCGTTCTTTTTCTGAAATTCTCAAAACTTTTCTAAATTTATTGCAGTTCTCATGAAGCTTGTTGTACTGCACTGAATTTAAATAAACCGTAATAAAAATGTTTAAGTTTCTGTGAATCTCTAAACTTATGCGAAGACCTCAATTAACTTTTTAACGTCTCTGAAGCAATCTGAATATCTAGGAACCCCTTTAAATTTCCCACTAATTTTCTGAAACTAATGGAACTGACCCCTCCATGAAATTTTTCCAATTTTCGGGGCTTACTAAATTTCTTTCAAATGCTCCCGCATTTTGCAAATGTTCAAAAAAAATCCTGAAGTTCGCGGATCTCCCCTCAATAGATTTCTAGGAAGTTCTCAGAATGTTTCTGAAGACCGAAGTTTTTCTAAATTTTTGGAATTTTTGTGCTTTTGCAATTTTCATGGAATTGTAACGAAATAATTAATATAGTTCTATGATCTTCACTGAAGTTCTCAAGATTTTCCTAAAGTTCATGAAACTTTCCTTAAATCATCGACACTAATATAAAACTTCTTCAATGGTCTAGACTTTCCTGGTGTTATTAAAACTGCCTAAACGATTACTGAATTTCTTCTAAGTTCTCTAGACTGCCGTGAATTAATCAGTATTTTTTAAGAACCCGCAACTTTACTGAAATTAATTGATTTGCCTTGAATTTTCGACAATTTTCCTTAAATATTATAACCATTTTAAACGCTAACTATTTTTCCTTGAACTTATCTATGCTTACTTGAAGTTCTCTAAATTTGTTTAATAATCCGGCAAATTTTCTGATATTTCATAATTCTCTGACGCTTCTGACGTTTTAGGATCAATAATAGAATTCTTGGAATAGCCTATAGTTCCACGGAACTCCTTGTAAGTCGCTACAAATTTCTTAAGTTTATGGGATTATTCTGAAGCTATCTGATCGTGCTCGAAGTACTCGGAAATTGATTAGAAGTTCTATAGAATTTCTCGAAGATATCGCTGCTTGCTGAAAGTTCTTGCAATTTTCTTAATTAATGGAACTTGGTTGATATTCTCTAATCAACTAAGCATTTTTTTTTTAAAGTGCTTGAAATCTCCATTAACTTTTTCCGGATATATTTGTTTCTCTCGGAGCTTTGCTGAAGTTTCCGGAAGTTCCCTGAGTTTCTCGGAACTTCTTTAAGGTTTCTACAATTTCCTTGATATTATTTGAACTGCCCCATGATTCTCTGATCTGTCTTGATTTTCTCGAAGCTTCCCTAATGCTCTCAATTCTATTGAAGATCTCGGTTCTGCTCGGAAATAAATGGAATTCCCGTAGACACTTTTAAATGTCTCTGAAATTCTCTGGACTTCTGTGAAGTTCCTGAAATATTTCTGAAGTTTTCATAAATTCTCTGTACTTCTCTGAAATTCTCGGAACATCTTAGAGGTTCTCGATTTTTTTTTATGACATCATGGAACTATTCTGAATTTTTCTAAATTTACGATTATAGATCTTTAAACTGCTCCAAAAGACTGGACTAAAGTTACTGGAATTGCTCTTAAGATCTGAAATTCCTTAAAGATCTCTAAATCTAGTTTTTCTGAGATGCTTAGAACTTCTTAAAAAATTTGAACGATACCCCTCAAGTTTTCTATATTTCTCAAGTTCTCATGAAACCCGTGAAATTTTCTGAAAATTTTGGATAATGAATGAAAAATTTTCAGAAAAATCACAAATTGCTAGAATTTCGCCTTCTTTTAATGATTCTTTTTTATTTCTTAGAAAATTTGACTGTTGTTTGTAAATAAAGTCATGAGTTATAAGTTTGTTAATTTTATCAATGAGATACGGAACAAATTCATCAACAGGCTTGATAATCGTTTCCAAATTACAACGATCAGTATTCAGCCACTGTTCAAACACAACATCTTGTTTGTCATTTGATTCTAATAGCAAAGTAAGTTCCTCTTCAATGTGTTCATTGGAAGCACACTTTTCGCAAGCACGGAAAAAGCAATCAGGTGTTCTAGTAGAAATACTACATAGCATTTTTTCTATTATTGCATCTTGTGACATAATTCTTAAATTGTTGATCTTTAATTTTACATTTTCATGAATTGTACAAATACATACATTATGTATACACTATGCTGCTTCCCACTAGTTGACGGTTGGATATTTACTTCATTTCCAACCGATCGGCGTTTTTTCATAACTGAACTTCTATTATGAGATATCACGCTACGGCATGACTCACAAATGCTCATCGTTTCATCAATTTCGTGGTTATATCCCATAGAATGTATTTTTTCTACCATCGTTGACGATATGGCCCGTAACTTATTTCGGTTGCATCTCGGATTATTTATATTTGGACAACATTTCAATCCTTTGAGCCTTAATTTACTACTTTGGTCCATGATAATAATTTAACTACAACTTGTCTTCACAACTTTCGTTATCAGATTGACTGCTGCTTGTATGAAATCAACCTTAGTTTTATAGTGCTCATAGGGAGAATGAAGTGGTAGGTATATAATGTTAATGGTTTAGGTATAAATAACAGAAGGGCATATAGAATTATGATGCGATACGTTGACTTCCCACATCGTTGTTGATTCGAAAGAAGATCTCAATTAAAATTTTATTCATACCTTCTTTATGGATAATTTGAGCTAAGAATTCTAGTTGCTATAGGAGTATCGGATTTTGCCTCAGTAGTAAACAATATAATCAATTATATTATTTTCTAATGATATAAGCCCTTTTCATATGGAATTCTCGATTAATCCAAGTGATTAGTTGCTGATTAGGCAACATTGAATCACAAATGGAGCTTCATTGGGTTCTGAGATGATTTTGAGCTTCACTGGTTTAGTTTTGTGTAAAAATGGTACGTTAAAAAAATCAGTTCAGACATGAAAAAGTTTTTGTAAGAAAAACTTTTTTTCCTTACAAGTGCCCATCTCGCAATGTATGGATGGTTGGTAGTAAACATTATTACCTATCTTGAGGCAAAGTTTCATCCAAATCAAACATGGCCATTTTTTTTAAATCGACTTTAAATTTTTAAAATCGATTTTTTTCAGTGTAGGTCTCAAATCATATTTTTTCAGTATTTTTTTCGATAACTTGGACAATTTCCTAAAAGTCATCCATACAACACATTTTTGTAGGAGTTGTCATTTTTCCATAATATTTTTTTGAAAAAAATCGGTGGAAAAAGTTTGGCCCTTCTCAAATGTTAGTCTAGATAAATTTTGGAAAAACTAAGTATGCAAAGTGGCATATTTAGTCAAAGTCAGACACATCCAGAAAATTTTATTGAAATCTGAGAGGGTGCTGCCAGCTTCGATTCGATTTGGCGCGAAATGCGTCTATAATATTAACATTGTCATGATGCATATAAATAAACAAATTCAACAGGGTGTACGGATTTCGGTCCCGCACGGTATATTTTACCCGATTTTAGTGGCTATTTTTTAGGGAACTAGTGACTTTAGTGACTTTTTGGTGTAAAAAGTGACTTTTTAGGGACTGGCTACAAAATAGTGATCAAGTCACTAAAAAGTGACCTGCTATCAGCCCTGCATTTCTGACCCACTGTGGGTTGTTACGAAAACCAAAAAAAGCTCGATAATCAATTGTCAAATTCTTCCGAATCCTGGACCACTTGCATTGCTTAGATTCTTGGTATTTTCGATTACTTGACATCAATATCGCCTCGCTTCGGAAGAGAATTGGAAACGCACAAACGTCGAGGAAGAGGGGTTCTAGAGTGCGAAGTTCATGGGCAAGAAGGTTGGGTAAATTCGACGAAACGAAGCAAGTTGGTGTAGGTTTGTTCATCATCGTTCTCAGCTGCTAAAGCAACAAAGAAAGAAGCACGAAAAAGGGTGTTGAGTTGAAGTTCGTTCAGACACAGATGGTTTCGGAGAATTTTTTCGATTTTATAATTTATTGATACGCCCCCGGGTTGTGGTGATGAAAATCAGCATTTTATTAATATTTGCCTTTTTTAGAAAGGCGATTTTGATTATTAATAAAGCTTCGCTAGAACTACTGGTTCTTATTTTCTCGTTTGAAATCCTGTATCAATTTACCAACTAAATAGCAGCATCAAGAGTTGGCTCTCCTATCCGTGGCGCGTCATAATTGCGTTACGATCCAATTTTGTAACGCAAAATTGATATTTCCCTGGACCGAAACATTTCCCAACATGATGATAATAAGATTATATCGGACACTGCAGTGAACCTGGTTCCGAGATCATCTCCCAAAGCCCGAGCATCTTCAACACGGTATGATTTGGCTCCACGTAAACATTCTTTGGTTCCCTTTGGTCCGGAAAAAAGAAAAGAAAAGGCCGGACTACCGGAATTTACACCTCGACTACCACTCAGCCGACGTCGTCGTCTTCATTCCGACACGTTGAGCACACCAAGTTTAATGGCTAACGGATGTCGTTTACTTCCGCTGGAGTCGCGTTTCTTCAACACCACTGTTCTTTCTTGCTTCTCATTCGGCCGTCGTCAGCGTTCGCACCAATCCAAGATCCAATGCTAAACTACTTAGCTGCAGCTGAAGATTAGTCGTTACTTAATACCCTACGTTTTCCTATTGGAGCCGTTTGGTGTGTGCGTCGGTATCGAATCGTCTTCATGATTTCTGCTACATACTACAAACTCAGCCAACGGAATAAGTTGTTGCTTTTTTTATGTCTTCTCCATCCGATCCGCTCGGTACGTTGAAGTAACAGTGAGTAGGTAAGTATGTTCAATGTCTCACGAAACCTTCGCTGAGGTTTTATGTTGCTTGAGCAGCTCGGTGTTTCGTCGGTCTAGATTGATGGAAATTTATGAGTCGCTAACCTTCATGATCACCAGGTCGTGCGAAAATGAATAGACCACGAAGAATAGTGTTTTCAGCTAGTGAATCGAAATGGTTTTGTTTTAGTTGGGTATGCTTTAAATGTGAAAACAAATTTTAGCAAACCTTAAAGACAAACAAATAAAATCAAAATTTTAAATATTGCCAGTATGAAAAACGGCTATCTAATTTTGCACAAAGCATTGAATGATGTTAACAAAACATCTCAAACTCGTTCAATATTTGAATTAGGTTAAACAGGATTTTATAAAAATCTGGAAAAAACCACGAACGGGATTCAAACTTAAATTTCAAAAAATTTCAACTGAATTTTAACAACATTATAATGAACTCCTTTCTGCAAATATATAGGGTAATTGACGGCTTCGGCAATACCTTAACCTATTATCGTCAGGGGGATCGTGAA
Organism: Ochlerotatus camptorhynchus; assembly: GCF_037179485.1. NCBI lineage: Eukaryota > Metazoa > Arthropoda > Insecta > Diptera > Culicidae > Ochlerotatus > Ochlerotatus camptorhynchus. The sequence continues at coordinate 754,443 of NW_027041234.1, forward strand.
CGCACATTTTTTGCATGAGGATAAATTATGTTTTTAGCATCGATTGGGAAAATTTGTGCACTCAAGGACTTTGTTTAACCCCTTGACGATAATAGGTTAAGGTATTGTCGAAGCCGGAATTTACCTTAATTTCAATAAATTCGAACAGATAGATGAGATGTGAAAACAGCATGAAATTTGTATTTGACCAAGGCCGTTCGATAGGGTGGCGTTCTGGGCTGTTGGGAGGGTTGTGGTCTTTGGGTACTGCATCATACCACTCAATTGCCTTTTTCCTATAGTGGCAGCTCGCCAAGTCCGGTCAGAACAGCACAGGTCTATTGTTGCTTTAGGAATGGTAGCAGCCGCTTTTCCAGGCACTCTTGGACGTAGATCTCTTGATTGATGGTTCCCGTGGTAATGCAAATGCCGCTTTTCAGACCACTCGTTCAAACAATCATCAAAAAAACCAAAAACCCCAAACCCCAGTCGAACAAGTCGCCGAGGAGGCGACCGCGAACCCGTTCGCGAAGGGAGGTCTACCCAGATCTCCCGAACACAGAGAGCCGAACAAACGGTCGAAATCTCCGCGCGATGCAGAGACAACGGCCGGGATCGGTGGACAGCCGGAAGAGCAGCCGAAGGACTGGCCCGGGCTAATCAGAACTATGAATAGCTTTGGGCCCCTCCCTAGGCTGCTGGCAATCGCGGGACAACTCGACGCCATAATTGAGTTCACGAGTACGAAGAGCAACATCGCGAAGGACCTAAAGCAGGCCTTGCGACAGCTCCGTGCAAACGTGAACGAGGCCCAGGACGACCACGAGCGGCTCAGGAAGCGACTAGAGGTCGCAGAGAGGGCGGAACAGAAGGAACCGAAGTCTACCCAGACGGACGCCTTCAACTTCGCGGGCAACAATACGATGTCCAGCGAGGCCCTCCACTTTGCCGTTACGCAGGGACAGAAGCGTAATCGACCCTCACCTTCGCCAGTAAAGGGCGCAGCACGCCCTAAGAGACGGAAAGTCTCTGTGCAGGTGGAGAGTGCGGTGGTGGACGTACCGAAGAAGAGGGCTGGAATAGCCAATAGAAATACTGAGAAACCTAGCGGCTCCAAAGGGCGGGAAGCAGGGCGGTAAGAAGGGTACCCCCCCGAAACCCCCGAAACCCCCGAAACCCCCGGACAAAACTGCCCCCAAGAGCAGTGCTGCCCGGACCAGGAACAAGGGCGAAGCTCTCATCCTCAAGACGGATGCGTCGAAATACGCGGAAGTCTTGAAGAAAATGAGAACGGACGAGCGCCTTGTGGAGATGGGCAGTAACGTGAGGAGCATCAGGCGCACTCGTACAGGCGAGATGCTCCTGGTGCTCAAACGTGGTGCTAAGGACCAGGGACCAACCTACCAGAAACTGGCAAAGGAGGTTGTTGGTTCTGGGGTGCAGGTGAAGTCGCTAGGCTCGACTATCACCATCCAGGTCAAGGACCTGGACGAAGTGACGGAGGCGACCGAGATAGTCACGGCGCTCCGGGAACAGTGTCAAGTCGAGGTACCGCAATCAGCGATTACCTTGAGGAAGGGACTGTTCTCCACCCAAGTGGCTACCATCAGGCTCTCTGCAGCTGAGGCCAGAAAGGCGGTAGCCGCAGGGAGGGTGCGAGTGGGCTGGTCGGTCTGCCCCGTCAGTATTCCCCGACCGGTGACGGCTTGCTTTAGGTGCTTCGGTCAGGGCCATGTGGCCCGTGACTGCAAGAACACCGACAGGAGCAAGCTTTGCAGATGGTGCGGCTTGGAGGGCCATAAGGCGCGAGGTTGCCAAAAGCCGCCGAGGTGCACTATATGCGCGGAGAAGGGGAATACCCCTACCAACCACATGGCAGGTGGCCCCCGCTGCCCGGGGTCCAAGAGCAATGCTGCTAAGGCAAAGAGCAATGCTCAGCCATGTTCGAGGTAGCGCAGTTGAACCTGAACCACTGTTCGGCTGCCCAGCAACTGCTGTGGCAATCGGCAGTGGAATGGGGAGCGGATGTCGCAATCATCTCTGACCCGTACCGCGTCCCAACCGGCAACGGGAATTGGGTCACGGACGCGTCGGGGATGGCGGCGATATGCACGATGGGGAGCTTCCCCATTCAGGAGGTAGTCGTGTCCAACTCGAGCGAGGGATTCGTGATCGCCAGGGTTAACGGAGTATACTTAAGTAGCTGCTATGCTCCGCCCAGGTGGTCTATCGAGCAATTCTCGCAGATGGTGGACAGACTGACTGCGGTACTTGTCGGCCTAAGACCGGTGGTCATTGCGGGCGACTTTAACGCATGGGCGGTAGAGTGGGGTAGCCACCACACCAACCAGAGAGGACGCATCCTACTGGAGGCAATGGCCAAGCTGGACGTTGTACTATCCAACACCGGCTCGGTCAGTACCTACAGAAGGAATGGTGCAGAATCCGTCATCGACGTGACATACTGCAGCCCGAGTTTGGAGGGCAACCTACACTGGAGGGTCGATGAGGGTTACACTCATAGTGACCATCAGGCGATTCGGTACAGTGTGGGGCCAGGTGAGAGGCGAGTGGCAGGAGGAAATTCTTCCTGCGCTCGAGGCTGGCGGACGTCGTTCTTCGAGGAGGAGGTCTTCGGCGAAGCACTGAGGCGGGAGCGAATAACCCCGGATCTGACGGGGGAAGAACTGGTAGCAGCACTGACAAGGGCGTGCGATACAACCATGCCTAGGAGAGCCTATCCCAGGCATGGCCACAGACCGGTGTACTGGTGGAGCGAGTCGATTGCTATCCTCAGGGCGTCTTGCCTCCAGGCAAGAAGGAGGATGCAACGAGCTCGTACGACTGAATCTCGCGAGGAACGCCGCGTCGCTCTCCGAGCGGCTAAGGCAGCCCTCAATAAAGAGATCGCCAGACGCAAGCGCGCGTGCTTTGACAGCCTATGCCAAAGCGCCAACACGAACCCATGGGGGGATGCTTACAAAGTGGTCATGGCAAAGACCCGCGGCGTGACGGCACCCCCGGAGAGATCACCAGCGGTACTGGCTCCGATCGTTGGGTTCCTGTTCCCGCGTAGGGACGTAGACTCCTGGCCGCGGATCCCAGGCGCGGATCAGGGAGAAGTGTCTAGAGTGACGAACAGTGAACTTGGCGGTATTGCCAGGTCGCTGGTGGTGGGCAAGGCCCCGGGCCCAGATGGGATCCCGGTTGTGGCTCTGAGGGCGGCCGTTGCGGAAAATCCAGACATGTTCCGTTCTGTTTTTCAGACTTGTCTGGACGTAGGCGTCTTCCCAGACGCGTGGAAGCGGCAGAAGCTGGTGCTGCTTCCGAAGCCAGGAAAACCCCCTGGGGACCCGTCAGCATACAGACCCATCTGTTTGCTGGACACCACTGGGAAACTGCTTGAGAGGGTCATCCTCAACAGGCTGTCGGCCTACACCGAAGGTGTAGACGGCCTGTCAAGCAGCCAGTACGGGTTCCGAAAGGGCAGATCCACGGTGGACGCCATCCGCGACGTCATCCAGACGGCAGAGGTGGTCCATCGGAAACGAAGGGGCATTCGCTACTGCGCGGTGCTAACCTTAGACGTGAAGAACGCGTTCAACAGCGCGTGCTGGGGGGCGATAGCCCGCTCGCTACACCAGCTCCAAATTCCCGGAGGGCTGTATAAGATTCTGGAAAGCTACTTCCAGAATCGTGTGTTGACGTACGACACAGAAGATGGCGAAAAATGCGTTAGAGTCACCGCAGGTGTGCCACAAGGCTCCATCCTGGGCCCGGTGTTATGGAACGTCATGTACGATGGACTGTTGAGGATAAAATTCCCGGTAGGCGTGAAAATTGTAGGTTTTGCCGACGATGTCACGCTGGTAGTCTGCGGGGAATCCCTCGAGGAGGTAGAGCTGACAGCGGCCCACTGCGTCAGGCTTGTGGAGGAATGGATGAGAACCAGGAAACTGGAGCTCGCCCATCACAAGACGGAAGTGGTCGTAGTCAACAATCGCATGTCAGTACAGCATGCAACGTTGACAGTCGGCGGAAGCACAATTAGGTCTGTGCGCTCTCTAAAACTCTTGGGGGTTATGCTCGACGATAAGCTCAGCTTCGGCTGCCACGTCGAGTACGCCTGCAAGAGAGCGTCTATGGCTGTGGGGGCATTATCCCGTATGATGTCAAACAGCTCGGCAGTGAATGCCAGTAAGCGCAGGCTCCTCGCTGGGGTCGTAGTATCTATCCTCAGATACGGCGGCCCTGCGTGGGCTGCGGTACTGGATATTGACTGCCACAGGCAGAAATTAGAGAGTACACACAGGCTAATGTGCTTAAGGGTGGCCAGTGCATACCGCACTATCTCGAGAGAGGCCGTCTGTGTCATAGCAGGGATGATGCCAATCAGCCTTATCATTAAGGAGGATGTGGCGTGTTATGACGCGAGGACCGTTCGAGGGGTGCGCAACAACGCGCGAGTTGTGTCGACCGCGAGATGGCAATTGGAGTGGGAAAACTCCACAAAGGGGAGGTGGACTTACCGCTTGATACCTTCCGTATCAAGCTGGGTCAACAGGCGCCATGGGGAAGTAAACTTCCACCTGACACAGTTCCTGTCAGGCCATGGCTGCTTTAGGAGCTACCTGCATAGGTTCGGACATGCAAGTACTCCCACCTGCCCCACATGTGCTGGTGTCGAGGAGACCGCCGAACACGTCGTGTTTGCCTGTCCACGTTTCGAGCCAGTATCGAGCGCTATGCTAGCGATATGCGGAGCGGATACCAGTCCGGACAACATCGTTCATAGGATGTGTGGTACCACCGAGAACTGGAGCGCGGTGGTGACTGCGGTCACCCACATAGTTTCGGTATTACAACGACAGTGGCGAGCCGAGCAGCAGTTACCTACTGCCCGACCAGATCGTTAGAGTATTGCTAGAGAGGCGCCATAGCGCTACAGCGGCCCCTCCCACGAAGTAATGCCTTCGGGCGGTTCCGGGGAGGCCAAGGGCCAAGCGCACAGGGTAAGGTTTAGTGGGTCGGGAGTGAAATTCTCCCATCCCCACACCCTGAGTTCCTTCTCAGGTGTCTGTGAGCAGATTCCCCCCTGTATAAAAAAAAAAAAAAAAAAAAAAAAAAAAAAAAAAGACCACTCGTGCATATGGGCTGCCAGACGAGATATTTTTTCGGGAACTTCGATAGTTTGATGGTTTTGAAAATTTCAGCCACCTTCCCTCTTTCTGATGCGGTATAAAACTCCTGTCTCGGAAGCTGCTTGAAATCCGCCTTCACGTAAGTTTCGTCGTTTATGACGACATAGTCGAGCTTTGTGAGTTTGAACTTTACTTCCCTGGTGACAGAATTGTGAACTTAACTGTGCACTATCCAATAGGTCTTATGCATCTGAACAAGTCGGCCAAAGGTAGCAAGTCAGTTCGTACACTGGTGAAGAAATTTTCAACTAAACTACCACCATACCATACTGATCAACATTTTTAAAAACAGCAACCTTCTATCTAGTTGAGCTTTCAAGTTAAAGCAAGTAATCGTCAAAGTAAGTCAAATCGTATACTCGCCGGGCTTGGTGTGAGAATTTAGAACTGAGCTGTCTACTATATAATAGGTTGTGTTGACAGCAACCTTTAATCTTATCGAGATGTTGATAAGGTGAAAGTGGATGGGTTCAGAATGACTCACTTCATCGATTTTTTACAAAATACTGCAACGCTCAATCGAAAAAATTCTTCCGTGCAAAATTAAAGAACTAAAATTTCTATCTCAAGCAATTTTTACTAGATTGATTTATTGTTTAAATTGTCTGTAAACCATTTTCTAAGTTCAATTTTTGGACCTCAATCATAGTGGTCGCTAACTTTGCTCATCAATTATACAAGTATTTCCTATGAAAGGTCATATTTCATTCCCGTATATATTGTTAGAAACATTTCCTCCGAAGACAATATAGGGAAATTTACGTATTCTCGGCAACCTAAGCAGCGACATTCTTTCTATAGCCTTTTTCTCTAAGGAACGCACACATATGCAGTATTGGTTTGTTTACAATCTTTTGCTGCCAGCTGCTCTAACAATTTCAGTCGAAAGAATTGTCAAAAACTGTTTTGAAACGCTTTAACAAAGCTCCAATCTTCTCTAGTGAGAGCGAGTATTGTCGGCAACCAGTTTTTCTTCGGCAACCGTTCCATTTGAACTGCATGTAAATCTGCTGTTCTATTATCGGCAACTCGAAATCAGCTACAATTTGTAGTGCGTGTGTTGCATTTCAAGAAAACCTTTCTAGATTGCTTTTTCTCAGTGGTAAAAATATAGTCAAATTGAAGCTGAAAGCACAAAGAATCGTTTGCATGCATTCAGCGAAGTGTTTTCGTAAGAAAATCCAGTGAAAATAGTGTTTCAATTTGGGTTGCCGAAAATAGTCTGGCATGCCGAAGCCGTCATTTCCCCTACCTGTAAAATGCATTATTTCAATGCAAACCATTTTTTTGTAACGCAGTTCCAAGCATTAGATTTCGTTTTCCTAAGCAATCAGCTGGCTTTTGCATGTATCTGTGCGTAAGCATGCTCCAGGTTGAAGAACAATGTGATTTGGAACCCTCGCACAAAACAGAGAAGCGAAAAAAAAGCCACAAGACGGGGCGCGATCCATGAGTGAATTAGCACGAAAAACCATCAGCACCGTCAGCAGGATCAAGCACGCGCGTGACGTTTTCCATTCGCAATAATTGATGCATATTACAAGATATAAATACCAATATTCCATTCGAAATATTTATTATTGATATTGGTATTTCAATTAAAATTATCGATAGTTGAAAATGGATGCTATTCGGCAATGTCATCTTTGCGTTATCGCAAGAACTCCATTATGAAAGTGCTTGAAAATAAATACTATAAATATTTCTAAATTGAGAGTATTTCTAAGTCGTGTTGGAAACGCGTGTATTTGTGAAATAATAAAAACAATTCAAGTGTGGCTCTGTGAATGTTTCAGCCCATTTGATGGAAGTTTTCTGATATACCTGGATATTTTTAAAGATAAATGGAACAATTTTAGAAATCACCATCTTTGCCATTGCTAAATGACATATTTTTCATATCAAAAGGTTCCTCAATTTGAAGTTCAGCAGGACTTCCCGGACCTTCGACAGGCCGTCCCTGAACTTCGACAGGACTTCCCTGAACTTGGGCAGGACAACCCTGATTTCCAAGAATTGAAATGGCCGGACTTCTCTGAACTGCGGCAGGACTTCCCTGAACTTCGGCAGGACTTCGCTGAACTACGGCAGGACTTCCCTGAACTTCGGCAGGACAACGCTGAACTACGGAAGGACTTCCCTGAACTTTGGCAGGACTGTCCTGAACTTTGGCAGGACTTCCCTGATCGTTGGCAGGACTTTCCTGAACATTGGTAAGACTTCCCTGAACATTGGCAGGACTTTCCTGCCTTTCAGCAGGCCTTCCAGAAACATTGGCAGGACTTCCCTAAATTTCAGCAAAGCTTCCCTGAACTTCGGCAGAATTTCCCTGAACTTCAGCAAAATTTCTCTGAACTTCAGCAGGACTTCCATGAACTGCAGTAGGACTTCCCTGAACCTCGGCAGAACTTTCCTGAACATCAGCAAAACTTCCCTGAACTTCGGCACAACATCCCTGAGCTTTGGCAGGCTTTCTCTGAACGTCGGCTGGACTTCTCTGAACTTTGGCAGGACTTCCCTGATTTCCAAGAATTGAAATGGCAGAACTTCTCTGAACTTCAACAGGACTTCCCTGAACTTCGGCAATAGTTGCATGAACTTCGACAGGACTTTCATGAACTTCGGCAGGTTTTCTCTGAACTTCAGCAGGACTTCTCTGAAGTTCGGCAGGACTTCCCTGAAGTTCAGCAAGACTTCCCGGACCTTCGACAGGCCGTCCCTGAACTTCGGCAGGACTTCTCTGAACTTCATCAGGACAACCCTGATTTCCAAGAATTGAAATGGCAGAATTTCCCTGAACTACGGCAGGACTTCCCTGAACTTTGGCAGGACTTTCCTGAAGTTTGGTAGGCCTTCCCTGAACTACGCCAAGACTTCCCTGAACTTCAGTAGGACTTTCCTGTCCTTGGAATCTTGGAATTGAAATTGTCATTTCAGTAGTAGAATTATTATAACTTTACAATAATTTTGTATTTGTCAAAATTTCAATACTTCCCATTTTGCGAATTTGCAATGCTTGTTGGTATTGATGCATTTTGAATTTGGGTGTGGTTCGAACGGGTGCGGAGTCAGTATCAACGGAAAAGCATTAACTTTCACCTTAAAGCTATCCCAATAATCAATTTCTTGAACAAGGCACCACCCTTATGTGATCGCAGTACCATCTGGTGAGTGCGCATTGAAACTGTTGGAAGTCCCCCGCCAGCTTCACCACCAGGGCTCAATAAATGACAGGTGCCCTAGCAGGTGGCAGTATGACAGCTGCCAGCGGGGACGTTGATGATCAGCCGAGGGTGGAGTACGGTATCATCCTCGATGTCGTCATCATTATCAGTGTTGGCAAAATCATCAATGAAATTATATTTTTCCGCTCTCATCCGCTCTCAATATCACGCGTGATATTGGAACAAAATATCCTGCTTGATATTGATTTTACAAGCTCCTATATTGTGAGACTATTCACAACGTGCAAAAATCCAGCGGAGAGTTGACTAGACACAAAAATGATTCCGTTGCACATCGTTTTCTTAGAAAGAGAAAGTATAGTTTGCTATCTCTTTTTAATCTTCACCGATGGCAGACTTGAAGTGACTGCTGCCAGCCGTTATGGAAGTATTTGATTTTTTGATATTTTCCCAACACTGATGCGATAGCAAGATTCTCACTTTCATGTGATTGCTCCGTTTTTCAATCATTACCACTTTATACGCAACACATGCTCTTGTGAAAACAAGTCAGTTTATGAGCAAAAGAGGGACGCACATTTTTTTTTTCTGGTTCGAGGAAATTGTTCGACGGAACGCTGGTCCTGTAATACGGATTAGGAGGCGATTTGGTGGAGTGATACGAAGATAAGGTGGCGGTTAACATCCGCAGGTGATATGCTATAATTTGCGTGACGGTTTCAATCGGTGGCGGTGATAGAAGAAGAAAGACTGCTTTTGGCAGGATTGCTGCTGAAGGGGCCAAGGGTCTATGCGGGGAGGCCCAGTGTGCATATGTGTGCAAGGGGAGCGCAAGGGGAGTTGCGTTTAAGAGTGGAAATTGTGGATTCCACGCCGAACGGTAGCGAGAGAAGGCAGGAAACAGGAAGAAAAGAAGAAGCTGATAGTGCCGGGAAAATAAAAAGCCAAAAATATAGCGGCAAACAGTAGTGTGTGAGTGAGCACCCTAAAGGAATACAGAGTAAAGCGGCGGTTAAATTCTGTGAGACGAAGAGAGTAGAAAGAGAAGCAAAAAGAAAACGGTAAAAGAGAGCGGCAGCGGTTTTAATGCAGCGACAACCGATAGTAGGAGAGTGAGTGCCACATAGGTGTTTCATCTTTTCACCAATTTATGTCGGGGACCGTCCCGACCGTTTGATGGTGACTTCTACTTGCCCGGCGAACGTATCCCTTCCTTCCTTCCTTGTAGAATCTGTATCCTTTCCTCGACCAAATCCTTCTGTCATCCGCAGACCTTCCTTCACCGCATACAGAACACTACACCCTTTTCACAAAATACCGTTTATTTTTCACTAAAGCACAACATTGATTTATTAACAACACTACATTTATTCTTACTAACTAAACATAAATTTTTTGCGTACGGGGTTCGCCCCCGGTCGACTACTCGCGACGGTGTACCTTCTAGACTAATTAATTTCCTATATTTACATTTCTATCGCATAATTCTACTTCCCACATTCTTCGGCGAGAAACTCTCTCCTTCTCCGTGCAGTTCATGCGTAGTAGTGAGTGACCACGGCGAATCGGTTCACTACCACTAGCCACCACACTCAACCGATTTTTAGCACCGTGGAGTACCTAAACTTAGTCAGTGCGGTTGGCTGCATCCGTAGTTTCATGCTGCTCGCAGACATTCTCACCCACCCTGAAGTTACCGGGAAAACTTCTGAAAATAAAGAAAGAAAAGAAAAGAACTCCTTTCGACGCACTGGACCACCGATTCAATTTTGATCTGAGGTTTGGTTTTGCTCTGGCGACGGTAGTAAACACAATTTTGCTACCGGACGTTTCATCGAACCGGTTGATGTTCGTACTGTAACCACTCTAGTGACTCCATCATCACCTGGGTGAAGTTCTTGTATACGACCCATCTTCCATTGTGTGGGTGGTTGATTTGTGTCAACAATAACAACAAGTCTGCCGATTTGCATTTCTGCTGCTGGCTGCCAATTTTTTGTTCGTGATTGAAGCTGCGTTAAATATTCACGACGCCAACGTATCCAGAAATCTTGGAGCTGCCGCTGGACTAATTGCCATCTGGATAGACGATTCATCTGAACATCGCTCAAATTTGGATCTGGCATAGCATGTAGTGAACCTCCCGTCAGGAAGTGTGCCGGTGTTAATGGCTCAAGATCAAGAGGATCATCCGATAATGATGTTAATGGCCTTGAGTTCATGCATCCCTCCACCTGTGCTAAGAGAGTGACGAAATCTTCTTGCGACACTGTATTTCCACCGAGAACTCGTAGAAGGTGGTACTTCGCAGAACGTACCGCTGCCTCCCATAATCCTCCGAAATGTGGGGCGCTCGGGGGGTTAAAATGCCAAAAAATACCTTCATCCGCACATTCCTTAGACACCTTCTCACGATGTGTTTTATCTTTCAGCATCGCGAATAGCTCCTGGATCTGGTTTCTTGCTCCTACAAAATTCGTCCCGTTGTCCGAATAGACATCTGTGCATCGTCCTCGGCGAGCAAAGAATCGCCGCAAAGCCTGTAGAAACCGTTCCGTCGACAAATCGGACACGAGTTCCATATGAACCGCTTTCGTTGCCATGCACACGAAGATCGAAACGTAGGCTTTGGTTGGTTGTCGTCCACGTCCTGCTCGAATGTATACTGGTCCGAAGAAATCGACCCCAGTCTTGGAAAACGGTCTCGAAACCGTAACTCTAGCAGCCGGTAACTCGCCCATTTGCTGCTGGATGATCGACGGTCTCGCTCGAAAACAACGCTGACACTGACGAACAACCTTCCGCGCAAGATTTCTACCGCCTAGTGGCCAATATCGTTGCCGAACCGTACTCAAAAGTAGTTGGGGTCCAGCGTGGAGATGTTTGTGGTGATGATAGCGTAGAACTAATTCCGTGAATGGATGTCTAGCCGGTAAAACCATCGGATGTTTCATCTGCTGTGATTCCTCAGAGTGCGCTAGTCTACCACCAACTCGCAGGATGCCGTTTTCGTCGATTCGAGGGTTAAACCATCGCAAGGGCGAATTTCGACGAACAGAAGAACCTGACGACAGATGCTTGATCTCCTCCGAGAATGACTCCGCTTGCACCTTCCGGATGATCGCCCATTCGGCTAGTTTCAGCTCGCTAGCGGATAGAAAACCAGTCCGTCTTTGTTCTTCTGGACACCGTAAGTTGTCCATGAAGCGTAGCCAGTAAGCTGTTGTACGAATTAGCCTAGTAAACGATGAGAACTTCACTAAGTAATCCGAAACGAACTCCTTTTCCATCGACGAAGCGCAAGCCACCACATTGCGTCGTCGTTCTAATTCTCCTTCTGGTGGGTTTCCAGCTCCTTTCGGCCATTCTTCGGGAGGATCCTCTAACCAGGTAGGCCCATGCCACCATAAGTTGTTCTCGACAATGTCCTTCGGAGCGATTCCGCGTGAAATTAGGTCAGCAGGATTGGTGATTCCCGAAACATGCCGCCAATTGTTTCCCTCTGTCAGCGCTTGAATTTTGGCGACCCTGTTCGCCACGAAAGTGGTCCACGTACCTGGAGGAGAACGAATCCAGTGGAGAACACAGGTTGAGTCCGACCAGAAGTGAACGCTGCCGTCTGCCTTCAGAGATTCCGCTACCCTTTCCCAAAGCTGAGCCGCTAGAAGCGCACCACATAGCTCCAACCGTGGTAGCGATTGCACCTTGAGAGGTGCTACCTTCGATTTAGAAATCAGAAGGTGCACCGAAATCGAACCATCTTGTCGTTCACTCCGAACGTAGATTGTCGCACCGTAAGCGAGAATTGATGCATCTGAGAAGCAGTGGTATTGCACGGACACCGCTCTTGGTGCTACGACACACCGTTGTATGCGAAGCATATTCAGTGCGGGAATTTGCTTATGAAATGCTCGCCATTCCTCACCCACCGTTCCAGGTAGTGGGTCGTCCCATTGCAGACATTGCCCGTGTTCGCCTTTCAAACACCAGAGTCTTTGCATGAATATTTTTGCTGCTGTGATCGTCGCACCGAGCAGTCCCAGTGGATCGAACAATTTCGCAATGAAGCAGAGCACTTGTCGCTTCGTTAGGATCTGGCCATCCGTTAGTGGTGGTATTGTGAACGAGAACTTGAAACAGTCCACGTTGGGAAGCCAGGTCAAACCCAATGTTTTCACCTCTGCATCCTGGTCCCAGTCGATCCCATTAGAATCCGGTAGCGCCAAATTCTCCTTGGGAATGTCTTCAAGAACAGCTGGACAGTTGGAGGCCCATTTTCGCAACTTGAATCCTCCACTGTTCATCATTGCGTCGATTTGTCGCCTCAATTCGACCGCAGATTCGACGTCGTCCGCTCCAGATATAACGTCGTCCATATACACGTCCTCTTCTACCGCTGGTGCAGCCAAGGGAAACTGCTCTCGTTCGTCACTTGCCAGCTGCTTCAACGTACGAGTCGCCAGGTACGGTGCTGATTTGGTGCCATATGTCACCGTCAGCAGTTCATACGCTACAACGCTTCCATCGGTTCCCAACCAAAAAACGCATTGAAGAGGAGTGTCGACCAAGTTCGTCCAAATCTGTCGGAACATCTTTTCAACGTCGGCTACAACCATCACCTGACGTGTACGACTGCGGAGAACAATCGACCGTAAATCCTGTTGTACCACAGGTCCAGCATAGAGCGCATCGTTCAGTGAAATCCCAGAAGACGTCTTGCACGAAGCATCGAAGACCACCCTGACTTTGGTCGTGGTGCTTGACTCCTTGATTACAGGATGATGTGGCAGGAAACATCGTTTAACTGTCCCCTCCTCTTTATCGTCCACTCTTCTCATGTGACCGAGCTCGAGGTATTCGGTCATGAAGTTGAAGTACTGCTTCTGAAGGTCTGGATCCTTTTCCAGTCGTCGTTCCATAGCTCGAAGACGTCGTAGCGCGATGTCTCTCGATTCGCCTAGTTCCGCTAAAACATTGTCGTTCTTAGGGAGAGTAACGGTGTATCGGCCTTCCGAATTCCGTTCGACAGTGCGCTCGAATTGCTCTTCGCAGCGCGTCTCGTCCGGAGATAACTTGTTGACGGCTCCCACTTCCTCGCAGGACCAAAACCGTGCCATTAGCTCCTCCAGATTGCTCGATACCGACATGTTGCATGAATATCTCACACCATGATTTGATGTAGCGACCTCGCCTGTCACTATCCATCCGAAAACTGACTCGGTGAGTACTGGCAGACCGGTTCCCAGCGGAATCTCCCTTCCGGATGGGAAGAAGCTGAAGAAAGCTTGGATGCCCATGACCAAGTCGACCTTTCTCGAGCGGAAGAATTCAGGATCTGCAAGTTCGATGTCTGCCGGTATGTCCCATCCATTTGCCTGCACTGTAGAAGTGGGCAGACAAGCTGTGACCTTCGGCAAGACGAGAAAATCCATCGGTCTAGAGTACGACGAGACTCGAGACTTGACGACGGCTTGAATCTTTCGTGTGACCCTCGTTCCGGATTGTCCGATGCCCAATATCGAAATATCCACCTTCTGGCTAGCAACCTTCATCAACTGACTCAGACCTTCAGAGATGAAGTTGCATTCCGACCCGGAATCTAATAGCGCGCGTGCCGGATAGCGAGAACCCTGGTTGTCCTCGATTACAACTACTGCCGTAGCCAGAAGTACCTGCGATGTCGGAAGCTGCGCCGTGTTTGACGATGCTGTCTCGACCGATGCTGCATTCGCTGCCTTGGGATCAAAACTCGAGTCGTTCCGGTTGCCAGTTTTACCCGAATTGGCCTTCTCGGGTGATCCATTCCTACTGCTTCTTCCTTCGCCCTTGAAGCACAGCAGTGTGTGGTGTCGAGCCTTGCAGTTGCGACACGAAAACTTCGACGAGCAATCTCGAGCTAGATGTCCTCGTTTGAGACAGTTTCGGCAGAGTGACTGTGCTCGTAGAAACGACTCCCTGCTGGACAGCGACATTTTCAGGAAGGCTGGACACGTATGTAGTCCATGAACCTCCGTACACGATGGGCACTTAGCGGTGTTCCACTGTACGGCGTTGTGGCTAACCTTCGGTGAAAACGACTTCCGTCTGGGTTGTTGTGGCTCGTTTTTGGGTTCTGCCTTCGCTGGTAGAGACTCCAGGATTTGAATTCTCCGATGTAGGAACTCCTGCAAATCCTGTAGAGTGTCTTGCTCCTTAGCGGACGTGTGTTCCTCCCAGCCACGTCGAGTGACTGGATCCAGACGAGAACTCAGCAGTTCTACCAGCAGCAAATCCTTGTATTCGGCTGGTTCAATGACTTGATCCAATATCTGAATCGCACGATCGAATCCATCAGCCAGTTTGTGGAGATCCGTGACCGATTCCTTGGCAAGTGAAGGCAGTTTCACTAACGCTTGTACTTGCTTCCTCTTCAGTAGCTTGCTGTTGTTGAAGCGTTTTAGCAACGACTCCCAAGCTATTTTATAATTTTCGCTAGTTATCTTCAGCGGATCGACTAGCGCCTTAGCTTCGCCTGCTAAGCAACCCTTCAGATAGTGAAATTTCTCCACATCCGGAAGTTCTGCTTTCTCGTGGATCAAGGACGTGTAGAGATCCCTGAAACTCAGCCAGTCATCGATGTCTCCGTCGAAAGTCTGGAGCTTGATTTGCGGCAGGCGTACACGGTCCATTGTACCATGTGTACTGGTGGCGTCCGCACTCCGTGTTGACTGGTTTAGGGCTGCTTCATCCTGGAACTCCTTGACCTTCTCCATCAAGAATGATTTCGCATCGTAGTAGCGATTCTCGAACTCCAGTTGCTCCTTTTCGACACCTTCTTGCTCTTCATAGTCCTCATGCGATTCGATCTCCCAAGAAGTCTCACTAATTTGCTCCCACAACAAATCTATACGTTCGAGGCGGACATTGACCTGACTAGCTGTTGTACCCTCTTTATAATACCTAACGAACTGACTAATGTTGTTTAACGAAGCTCGAAGACCCTTGAGTTTTGACTTCAACGCTTTCAAGGAGTCGGTTGACCTGGTAATCTTCGTTGACATGGTTGTTGTTGGAGGAATCACGGTACGGAAACGAAGAACCAAGAGCCAGTCGTAAGTTGATAGGTACTAGTGATGCGTTGCTCCACGAGATGTTTGGCGAAACGTTGAAATATCCGAGAATCGAAAGGAATCGGCGATGTAGTATGCAAATTGTCTGCTTCGGCTGGACATATACTGTTCAACTCACCTGTGAGAAGAACCAGTGGTGCTACCGAAGCCAGATAGCAGTAAATTCCAAAACTGTACACCTCAAAACGTTTGATCAGGAATCTCGGTATTCCAATTCGAGCCAGTGAAGAGCGAAGGAGTGGAAAAGCGAATGTAGTAACCAATATTTGAGCTTCGGCTGAACATATACCGTTCGGCTTACCTGTGCAAACGACAGTTTGTGCTGACAGCCGAATCCAAATTGCCTCAAATCACGATAACTATCCTTTCGAACCACGAAGATGTAAAGCCTTACGGTAACAATTCGGTAGATCGTGTCGAAATCCAGTGCAGCGAAGGAGAAATGTACCAATGTAGTATCACAAGAGAGTCTGCTTCGGCAGGACATATACTTATTCTCACCTGGAGAACTACAGATGGCGCTGAACGTCACGCAGAATGAAATATCAGCAGTCCAAAAACCAAAAAAACCTCAGGGCTTGCGTCCAAAATAATTTGACTCGAACAGTCCAATTTAGCATCGAAAGGTAGAATTTATTTAGGTGCGGTATCAATCGAATCCAGCTTCAGCTGGGCATATACTATTCAAATGTAGTTACCTGGACACGATGATCGTTGAGCGATGCCCGAGACTGAAAGCTATCACGTTGTCGCTGTTTCGTCTAGTCAGAGGGAAACACAGCGCCGAAATCGTCATCAATCGTAGTAGAAATCTGCGCCAAAATCGTCATCGATCGTCTAATAAATCACCACCGAATTCCTCCAAGTGGTTACACTCATCGGAAGATGCCCGAAATCGAGTTCTTCGTGAACTGATTCACCACTCCGTTGTTCGTCAATTCAGTAACAATCACACAATAAAGTCGAAATGTGGGCGTTAGTGGGATGTATTTCATGCTTCGGTGGACATACACATGTTCTACATACCTGGCCTGATAGCAGAACAACGCTCGGGTTGTCTCACAATCTCTTTTGATCCGTGATCCGTGCAGTTCCAAGTCCCACTCGAGAATGATCGGTTGTTGTTGCTGTTGATCCTACAGACGATTCAGTTGAAGGACGATGGTGAATATCCTCACTGTTGATGCAGGATTAGGTGGTGTCGTTTGGCGGCAATTGATTCTTTCGCTATCTTCGACGATGGCGATTGGATCCCTTAGATACACTTCAAGGATGGCGATTGACACTATTGATGATCTATGCGATGGCGATGGTCTCTTTCAATGCACTTCAAGGATGGCGTGGATCCTTTGTGGGTTGCGAGTAGGCTGTTTGCTGGACGTGCAACGGCGCAAATTGATCGTCCAATTGTCGAAATTCGATCGATCCGTGAGTCCACCGGCAGTAGAGATCCGGTTCGAAGGACCAATTTATGTCGGGGACCGTCCCGACCGTTTGATGGTGACTTCTACTTGCCCGGCGAACGTATCCCTTCCTTCCTTCCTTGTAGAATCTGTATCCTTTCCTCGACCAAATCCTTCTGTCATCCGCAGACCTTCCTTCACCGCATACAGAACACTACACCCTTTTCACAAAATACCGTTTATTTTTCACTAAAGCACAACATTGATTTATTAACAACACTACATTTATTCTTACTAACTAAACATAAATTTTTTGCGTACGGGGTTCGCCCCCGGTCGACTACTCGCGACGGTGTACCTTCTAGACTAATTAATTTCCTATATTTACATTTCTATCGCATAATTCTACTTCCCACATTCTTCGGCGAGAAACTCTCTCCTTCTCCGTGCAGTTCATGCGTAGTAGTGAGTGACCACGGCGAATCGGTTCACTACCACTAGCCACCACACTCAACCGATTTTTAGCACCGTGGAGTACCTAAACTTAGTCAGTGCGGTTGGCTGCATCCGTAGTTTCATGCTGCTCGCAGACACTCGTAGTAGGGGTTAATAGAGAAAAAGAAGGAGAAGAACAGTGAAGTCCGACCGCAACGCGGTCCGCAAGAAAATAGATTCCCTAGAAGCCCTTCAATTTAGTGAAGAGGAAGAAAGTGCTGAGTGGTTGCGATGATGCGCGTTGGTGTCGGCCAAATGTTGTAAAGGATCGTGATCGGATTTACCGGGAAATACCGATTGGAGCTTATGACCATTAAGGACAGGTAAGTAGTTGGTCCATCAAGGTAAGATAAATTAATAAACATATAAAGTATCCGTTCGATTTTGGCAACACGTCCTCAGTATATTTAAACAACTTGTGCTTTGCAGTTATATTATTAAATTCTGTTTAATAATTTTCTTAGATTTTCAGTTAAATTGTGGAGCTTTAAACGTCACCTGCAGGCCGACGGTGGTCGCCTCGTGTGAGGTGACTCTTCATTTGATTGCATGGAGAGTCACCCCACTAGTGCGTGACTTTTGTTGACTCATTAGTGGTGGAGATTCGCACGACTCGCGGAATAGGTCAGATGATAAGATTAGCATTTATTAAAGATTTTGAAAAGACAAGAAGTCAAAATTGTGTTGACAAAATCTAATGGATAATGCCGATATAAATATATATATATACACACATTAAATGCAAAGGGGAGTGATGGGAACACCAGGGCACCGGATTGAAGCGATTTGGATGGGGAGAGTGGAATTGCCAACTCCTTGTCATTAACATTTCGTGAATTGACGGCGGGCTCTTCTCCCCACTCATTGGGACGTTCCCTCGTATGATGGCTTGTTCTACATCGGGTTGTAGGATTTTATCATTGGAAGGCGATTCTCCTGATCCCGCGGATTGCGCTTAAGTGTATCTGCTTACGGGTCCGCCCCTCCATTTTTGGCCCTTCTTACAATGGTAAATTGAATACAACCAGGTATCGTACTTGATCAAATCATACTTGGAGGATGATCCACTGTCTAATGGCTGTGCCTTGCAACAATGAGTGGTATCCTTTACATACATACATACAACACAAGCTCTTGTGAAAACAGTTACACATCCAAGCTCGCATCATTATGGGCTTATAGGTAATATATTTTGCTTTCGAGTGAAAGAGTTTTCAATATCACCACCGGTATCAGTATGATGCAAATCTCGAATAGTAATTCTCAATTACTTTTTCGAAGGAACCCATCAGCTTTTATGAACAATGCTTTTTATCGTCGATTTGGTGTAACTGATAGTTCACCAACGCATACTAACAGTACCATCAGATTGGGGATGGTGTGATAGTGGTGTTAGTATGCGTGGACGAGCTACAAAGTTACGCCAAATCGACGATCAAATGCATTGTTTACAAAAGCTGATACGTCCCTTCGAAAAAGTAATCGAGAATAATTGATGATTTGCGAAGCTGTTACTCAAAATAATCTTTATGCACATAGAAGTAAACATAGAAAAAAACATTCAATCGTTATTCAAAAATAACGTTGAATAATGATTACTTTCATATTTTATAGCGTAGGAAGGAATTTTTAAATGCAAACGCTAACGGAAGCTGCCGAAGCTGAATGATGAATACAGTGATGAGTGATGACACCGCTTTCCCGAGCAAACCTGAAGATCAAATTGAAATCAAAATTTGTTGTTATGATGTAACTTATTTTGAATACTCTAGTTGATCTCATTTTGGTTGACTTAACGGTTAACACAGCAAAATTGAGAGCAAAATTTTACACTGTTGAAGCAAACGGAAAACTAATCCTGCTTTCAATGAAATCAATTTGATTACTCTTTTTGCATTCATAATGTTTAACTGAATACGGGCCTGGCATAAATGGTTAGCATCCATGCTTCTCACGCTGAAAGACTGAAAAGTTGAATAAGTCAAATCTCACCCCGGACAAGTCAGGAATGACCTAAAATGTGTTAAACAAAACAAATAAACAATAATCATTAGTTAAACAACAGATGAACTTAAGTTAAATTTTAAACAAGACGTTAACAGCAGAACTTTAAGTTAAGTTGCTTTCATTTAAAAACTATTCACTACATAATGAAAACACAATATGATATCAGACTTATGTCGCGACAATTGAAATCAAAATTAGTTTTCATTATGATAGGAACTGCAAACTTTAATATTGATTTGCTTTCATTTTGTTAACCGACTTTGCTCGGGAAAATGCTCTATTTTCATATCACCACTTTTTTCTTATTTTGAACCATAACCGAAAATAACGGTTTTGTGAAAGTACTTCGGCATTACCAACTCTAACCTTGATCAGTTCTGGATTTGTTGATGAAATTTCCAAAACATGTGTGGCTCACCATTTTTAATTTTCATTCAAATCAAGCTACCAATAATTGAAACTTGTTAACTGCCATGCAATCTTCAGATATCAAGAAGTTTAAAAGCTTTTTTTATAGAACTGCACTATCGGACTAAATGTACAAGCTTACGAGAATTTATAAAATAAAGTGGCACACAACAGCTAACACACGAGGCATTAGAATCAATAACAAATGCTTCTTGTTTTAACACGCTTTTACACGAACGGTAACTATTTTAAGAACTTTGTTATTATTTTGAGACTCTTGTTATGATTGCATTTGTATAACAATTCGACAGTGATTTTTCATCATGGCTTAAGACGTAAACTTGAACCAACTTTTTTTTTCGTCCAAAAACAAGCAAAATCCTTGTGTTCGATGAAATTTGTGGCTTCTTTAACAAATAGATTTTTACCTACGAAAAATGAAACTTAGGTCCTTATGAAAAATCACTGCCGAACTGACCCGTTCTTGGAATCGAGATGGAATTACATCTTATTATTAAATGCCGATTCGATGTGGCAAAATTGATTACTATAACATTATGTAATGTCGGTATACAATTTGCGATTACCCCACGAGCACGACTGATTAGAATCGCTGACCTAAGATGGCCCATAAAACAATTGACTGAACATTGGTTAATCAAACAGTATATGTATAACTATATTTAATACAAAACATAAATGAAGAGTTTGACGGCGCCGGTGATTGAGTTGTAAGCTACATTCTCAGTCCAGTGTGCCTGGGTTATATCCCAGCCGAGGTGGTTGGGATTTATCTGAGATGAAGAAATCTCCGGTCACGTGTTGATAGGTTCGCCTCCCAGACACTCGATTCCCGTCAGTGATCAATCACCAATTGGCAATCGACACTCGTCGGTGATTGGCACTCGATTGCTGAACAGAGACCGACATTAAATCAAGACCAACAACTGAAATAGACGAAACAACAAAACGTAAACAATGTCTTCAAAGGCAAATTTCACGAACTGCAAACTAACAACCCGCATATGCAATAAACATAAGAAGCGCCTAACCACCATTTCGCGATATCATTCTAACTTTATGCGGTATGGTCTCTCCATCTATGATATCGCTTGTGTGCGGTACCCGTTTATAAGGGAACGTTATTCGATAAAGGAAGTTTTCTGCTCTATCAGATGCTGGTGTTAGATTGCGTGGATGGGTTTTGATTTTCGAAAAGTTTGCGTTTTCATTGTTCACGTTTGGTTGTTCCGTCTACTTCAATTGTTGGTCTAGAAATGATAAAACAAAAACATTAATGAAGGTTATAACTTTGCATAATGTACGATTAAATTTGTCTCAATCTGTGGCTTACAATACTTTGTTAGACTACTAAACGCACCCCTATCAACAGTTGCTGTTTCGACGGTCCATCTCCGCCGCACACAAGCAGTACACCTCCACATGCAATCAACTGGGTTGGGTGGTGTTGCTCACCACAAACGGATGGACGGACGAACGCACAGTCAGTGTGATTAACCGTTTGAGAGATAAAACAGCAGCACTACCTGTTTAGGCGAACTGGTATTGTACAATTGCCGGATCGCTTGCCAAACAGACATTACACAGTCGGGTATAGGAAGCAGCCTAATTTTGCATTCATCCGGAAAATGTGGTATGCGCCGAACAAGATTTCCAGTAGACACTCAAGGCTCGTATGACTGCTGCTGTTATAGTATATGCATGTAAAGATACGATATCGGATTATCATGCACATCCGACGACGACGACGACGAGAGGTAACGAAGCTCGGATGACTAATTTAGGTCTTCGCCGGAGTTCAGCCCGATGAATAAACCCATCCCGGCTGTCTGTAAGAGATTGAGAAACAACTGTGTATAGTCGTGGTTGTACGTGGAATAAGGTGATGCAGGATGGATCACTAGAAAGGGTTTGATGAACACTGCCTGATTGCTTCCAAGGATAGATGCTTCACGGTGTTCGTCGGTACGGATGACTAATTTACGGGCGCATGTGAAATGATAATTTGTTTTTCGGAGAAGGAATCCTCCGGATGGGCGATTTGTTTTCGAGCGGGTTGGAGAATTTGATCTGACAATCGGAATTCAAGGAATCAAAGTTGAGACAACAGGAATGAAGTGTTATATAAATACGGGAAAAGGAAAATAAGCATGATTTTCTTATCTGTAGGAATTCATGAAAGGCATGAAAGAAATTATTAATAAGATCAATTTTAGTCGATATGTCTAGACTAACATTTGAAGAAGAATCGCTTCCGAGTTTTGATGACCTAAAAATTAATCGTATTTTACGACTTTCCGTTTTCTGGAAAATTTTATAAGCTTGACGTATAGTAAATAGTGTAATCTATCATCGTGCATCACTAAAAATTAAAAAAAAGTTTTTTTGCCGTGAAATTGATAAGAAACCATCATACGCCCTGATAATTTCTTACATGTTGCTACCCCCCGGATCTTCCACCCTTTGAACTGCTAACACTGTTGATACACCGTGGATGTACACTAGCAATGGGCGATCTTGCATCGAAACACAAAAGATCGATTCTTTTGGTTCGATTAATCAATTTTTTGAATCGATCTCAAACACGACAAAAAATGACTAGATCGATCCATTTCATTCGATTTTTGGTTCGGTCCAAAAAAAAAATTTCAGTGAATTTGCATTTGCAATTTAATATTGATTTTCTTTGTCTTCACCTTTGCACATGACTTGCCATGAACATGGATTCTGCAAACAACCAATGTGACAGTTCAGTAGAAACATTCACTTCTTATGACATATTTCAGGTTCATCAGTCCTCTGCTATGTCAGAACTGAATCGCCATGGGGGCATATCAGGAAAAACTACAAAATTTCTTGCATCAGCCTGTTTTCTCACGTTCTGTCCATCATTTTCAAGCATGGGAGAAAATCCGTAGTGAAAATCCATATGTATATCCCATTGTCCAAGACTGTTTATCAAGTCTTCCGTCGGAGAGGCTATTCTCTAAAACTGGTGAAACCACACAGAATCGATATCGGCTCAATGCAAAACGCATGGCTCAATTAGCTTTCTTGGGATCCCTCTCGGATGAGTTTTGGAATATTTGAATTAAGTACTTTCCGTACTTACCTGCTTTTACACTCAGGCCATCTTATCGTTTTATTTCATATGTTAATCTTTCGTTTTTTAAATCGGTAATTTACTATAATACCAATAAAACGAATATTATAGCCTGTTAAATCACTCACCTAATCAAGTTTCCTGAGCATATGTCAAATGAAATCAAAATAGTCATTTACTATATTCTCGTCATGTACAGAATAACACCGATAGGCACATTTTTGGTCAAATTTGGAGTGTTGTAACTTCGTCAAATATGATCCAATTTTAAATCTTCCAAGAGCATTTGACTGGAAAACTAATATTGTTTTACGGTGTAGCCACGAAACTTTACAATCGCTAGCGAGCACAAAAGTGCTGGCGAACATCTCCAGAGCTGACGTCGACAGTCATTTTGCTCATTAAAGAGTTGTTGTTGTGCTCTTGCTATCGTATGTGTGATAATGTTTGCACCATTGAGCAATGTCAAAATTAAAAAAAATTCTCAAAAATTTCGAGCTCGAGTTTTTTTTATTTATTTAAAGGGGAATGTTTCTCAGAGTCTTAAACTATGTTAATGATCGATCGAGTTTCCACTTGCTGCAATTACGGCCTCCACACGCTTCCGGAATGCACGGCAGGTTCTAATAATGCAGTCTGGATCCATTTCTCTCCAGGAACGGGTCAATGTTTGTCTGAGGCTTGCTGTACTCGGGTGGCGTTTAGAACAGGTCTTGGCCTTCATGACGCGCCATATTGAGTAATCCAGCGGATTAAGATCGGGGCTGGATGGCGGCCACATATCCTTCGCCCAGAACGGAAGATGTTCTTGCAACCACTTCTGAGTGCGGTTCGAGGTGTAGCACGGAGCCACATCTTGTTGAAATACAACATTTGGCTTCGAACCGTACTGTTATGTGATCCACGGAAGAAAATACTTACTTAAAATCCCGTTGTAGACCTCCGTATTGACCTTGTCACCTTCTGGAATGAACACCGAATCCATTTTTTTGCCATCGGAAGCCACCAATCCAAACACCATAACGCTAGCAGGATGCTTGGTGAGATACACGTTCTTGTGCTCGTCGGCCACGTCTTTTACCGGAAGAGAAATAATATACCGGTCGGTTCTGGAATTTGATACGGGATCGACGGTAAACATGCTCTCGTCGGTGAACAGGATTACCGGATTTTTTCGCTTAAGGAAGTTCAAGATTTTCTTGCATCGGTCGATTCGTAGCTCCCGGATGCGGTTGGTAATCATGTGAGTTTTTTTTTCCGTGCCCTCGACTTCGCCCCGCAATCTTCCTTTACGATCTTCCGTGCCGTAAAGTCACTGATCCCGTATTCCTTTGCCATTTTCCTTATTGAACGCACTGGATTCACCCGAATCTTCCTTTAGATAGCAACGATAACCATGGCGACTTCAATCTACCGGCAATTTCTTGGCGATCATCTTACGGTGGATTCCTGTATCCGGACCACGACCGTTCTACATTTCACCCTGGAAAAGTATCGCCACTCTGAAGCAAATCAACCACGTGGTTAATGAGAAGCTTATGCCTTGTTCAGACTGGAGAGTTATAACATGTTATAACGGTTGTCAAATAATTGCAACACAGAAACCACCATCAAGATAGCGCTATAACATGTCATAACTCTGTAGTCTGAATAAGGCATTAGACCTTTGCTTCGTCACCGCTCAGGATACTGCTCCGCATTTGTCTATGGCTGTTTCTCCGTTGAAAAAGACTGTTCCACACCATCCTCCTTTAGTTATTGCACTTGAAGGCAACCAAATTCCTGAGGTCATAACACCCCCCCCCCCATAGAGGTCTCCTACGATTTTCAAAATACTAACGACGACAGTATCGGGGAGCTTCTTTTGAATTTGGACTGCCGATGTCAATGCAGCTCTCGCATATTTTGGCTTACGTCTTTGAGCGACGTTCCGAAAAAAAAAAGTTCCTACAAGGTAATCATCATCCTTGGCAAACAAGTGAACTCCGTATATTAAAGTCTTCCAAAAGAGAGGCACTAAGAAAATACACCAAGTACCACACCCTACAACTCAAGGACCATTATGCGAGGATCAATCATGCGTATCAACGAACCAGTCGCCAATGTTATCGGCGTTATCAACGAGATGTTCAACGGAAGCTTCGATCTCACCCGAAAACTTTTTGGAATTATGTGAATGAGCAACGAAAGGAGTCTGGCCTTCCATCGACTATGGCACTGAACGGCGAAGAAGGTTCATCCCCTCAGGACATTTGCCGTCTGTTCTCAACCAAGTTTGCGAGTGTAATCTCGGATAAGAACCTACCTGAAGAGCACGTTTCTCTAGCAGCCAGACAATGTTCCAATGTCTGGTCAATCTTTGGCAGCTATCAACATCGACCTCGCTATGATAACGAGGGCGGCTTCGCAACTGAAGTCTTCATTTAAGCCTGGACCTGACGGAGTTCCTTCCGTCTTTCTCAAGCAACACATCGATAGCCTGGTGGCTCCTCTCTGCCTTCTGTTCGAAATGTCCCTCTCCAGTGGGGTGTTTCCTTCCTGTTTCCAGTGCATAATAAGGGATGCAGAAGAAACATCGACAACTATCCCGGCATCACATCGTTGTGTGCCATATCTAACCTGTTCGAGTTGGTCATTATGGAACCATCACTTCAAGCAGCACTTGAGCGAAGACCAGCATGGTTTCATGGCAGGGCGGTCGACTACTTCCAACCTACTGTGTCTCACTTCGTACATTACGGCGAGTATGACAGACCATATGCAAACAGATGTCATCTACACTGACGTATCAACCGCCTTCGACAAGTTGAACCATCCTATAACGATCGCCAAACTGGATAGGCTCGGTATAAACGGCAGTCTCCTACGATGGTTCGCATCCTATATATCTGATCGTCAGTTGGAAGTTGCAATCGACTGCCGATCTCCTTCGTTCCCTGCCACTTCGGGTATTCCGCAAGGTAGCCACCTCGGCCCGTTGATATTTCTTGTGTATTTCAACGACGTCAATTTCGTCCTCGACGGTCCACGACTGTCGTTCGCAGACGACATGAAAATCTATCTCCGAATCCGAGCTCAGTGCTTTTTGCTAATTGGTGCCAACTGAACCGCATGGTTGTAAATCCAACAAAATGTTCAGTAATCACGTTCTCACGGAAGAGACATCCCATTACATTCAGTTATATCCTAGAAGGCGTTGGCGTACATCGTGTGAATCACATTAAGGATCGGGGAGTTATCTTAGATTGTCAACTCACATACAGCCAGCATATCTCGTACGTCATCGACAAGGCATCCAGAACGCTCGACTCCATTTTCAGGATAGCCAAAAGTTTCACGGACATCTACTGTTTGAAGTCGCTGTGTTAGAATACTGCTGCCCTGAATGGAATCCCAATTACCAAAACAGTGCACAAAGAGTAGACTCTATTCAACGACGATTCATCTGGTTTGCCCTTCGACGATTGCCTTGAAGGGATCCTCATCGCCTTCCAAGCTACGAAAGTCGGTGCCAGTTAATTCACCTGGATCCTTTGTGGAGTCGAAGAGACATTCTACAGGGCAGAATCGATTGTCCTTATATTCCACAACAAATCGACGTTAACGTTCAACCACGAGCACTCCGTAACAACGCAATGCTAAGGATACCTTTTCGTCGTACAAACTATAGTTCGTATGGTGCTATCAATGGGCTACAAAGGGTTTTCAGTCGTGTTGCTTCCTTATTTGATTTTCACTTGACGAGACGCTGCGTCAGAGATTCCGTGATATATTTTTTTAAGAATTAGGAATTAAGTTGGACTTCACGGCCTTTGCAGCGTGTTACTTCTTCGACTATATTGTATTTCCTAGTATTACTTAATCCATCATTAGGACTAAACCCAGTCTGTTGATGTAGAAACAAATAAACAAATAAACATCATTGAACAGTCTGCAACATTGTTATGGGTGGATTGTTATTAACCATAAGCAGTACGGTGTCCAGGAGTTCACAAGAGGTAAGTATTGCGGAGACAACGGACTGGAGCGTGGAAGTTGATATCCCGGAGCACACTACTGCAGTCAATATGATTACTAATCTTGTCAAAATAAATAGTCTCTGCAGGAAGATTCGGCGACTCGACTTGCCCAGAATCATCACCTTCAGCAGTTCCTCTTCCAGATTAAGCAGAAAGGTGTAGTGCTGCTCAATCGTTCGGACTACATTGTAACGCGAACCTAGAGCACAGATGGTCGATCCGAAGTGCAGATAGTTCTTGTCGCTGAATGCACTGAACTTCAAGCTGTAATTGCCACCCGACTGGATAATCGCCGCGTCGCACATGTCCAACTTGTCCTTGACGAAGGCTCGCCACGATTCACAGAATTCACCCGGGAAG
The DNA here is from genome assembly GCF_037179485.1 of Ochlerotatus camptorhynchus. NCBI lineage: Eukaryota > Metazoa > Arthropoda > Insecta > Diptera > Culicidae > Ochlerotatus > Ochlerotatus camptorhynchus. The sequence continues at coordinate 781,733 of NW_027041234.1, forward strand.
TTGTCCTTGGAGAAGACGCCCAAAGTTTTGCCATCCTTGGATCTCTTGATCGCCTTCAGCAGGTTTTCAAAGATGGACTTTTCGCACAGCACCGTAATCGTATCGGTCAGCTCGTATCCCAGCAGCCAGGTCTGCAGCGAGATGGATTTGTTGTAGATGGTTTCCTCGTCTACGCCGACCGCCGTCAGAATGCAATCCACCTTTTGCAGCGAATCATCATGGGAAAATTCTTGTTCCTTCCAGTTGGCGAAGGAATTCTCATCTAGCACGATATTCGGAATTTTTGGGGCCGTTCAATTATCGCATTCAATGGTTTTCGATGCGGGGACACTTCCGGTTGCTCTCCGGATTTTTATCTTTGAGATCGCTCACGGGCCATCTTGCCAACATTCCTCCGTGGTTGTCGCTAGATCGCTGTTATCCTTGCGATTGCAATCCAAAACATTCATGCTGTCAGAAATACCGGGTTGCCAAATATACCATAGTTTTCATATTTTACAAAAAATCATAGCTTGCTCTATGTCTGCCACTGCCGGCACAATCGGCACACTGAGAAAAATTTTGACCCAAGATTGGTGTGCGGCACCATGATATTGAGCCCAGATTAGTACTCCATATTCAAGGACGCTACGAATCAAAGCGTGCACATCATCGAATTGCGCAGCGTTGCGACGCAGAAATCCGTTGAATCTAAGTTTGGTATCCAAGATAAGTCCAAGATCTTTAACAGAATCAACTTGTTCAAGCGGCAATTGATTAATCGAATAATCAAATCTGATCGGCGAGTGACTACGGGTGAAGGTAATGACTTTGCATTTGGCAGTGTTTGCTTGCAATCCGTTCATCTGACACCACGATGTTAACCCCTCGATGTCAGTTTGTAGAGCACAACAATCTAGGATCGATTTGATCACACGGTAGACTTTCAAATCATCAGCACATAACACCTTACAGGAACTTAAGTAGTCACACACGTCACGTCGTTAAGTGGCTCCCTTGTGGAACTCCCAATAGTATACCAAACACATCGCATCGGGCATCATGAACCTTAACGAAGGCTTTCCTGGAGGATAAATATGATTTTAACCAGCAAACGACCCACGGCGGAAGACCAAGGCGGATCAGTTTTGCGATAACAAGGTCATTAGGGACTTTGTCGAAAGCCTTAGAGAAGTCAATGTAAACGGCGTCTACTTACTGACGCTTTTCTATGCTACCAATCTTCGATTACAGTAGGTGACGTCTGCCGGACAACCAGCTGATCTTTTGCGAGCGTTTACGAAAGACCCGAACGACGATGGGCTTTCTTTGAAGCCACTCTGGAGGTTATCGATATAACAAACGATAACGAACATCATGCAAACTGTTGTAATCGGCTTCTGCAAGCTGCGCACCATACTTGTTTTCAGCAGTCCTGGAGCGAAAGTAACGTTTACGGGCCATACGTAGATTACGCAATTGCGGATTTCACCACGGGTGTTGGAAATGTATAGAAGGTCTACGAGCCTTTACCGGAACAGTACCAATGGTAGGTATGTTAAGTAATTACACCCAGTCCAACGCTAAGATCCTTGCATTAATAGCATCGAAATCACACCGTGCGAAATTGTACTCACTGCGTGCTACTGGATACGATGATGGATGGTCGCTCCAACGGATATCAACTTTCAAAACTAACGGCTTATGATGGCGATCAACTTTCAAAATTGCATATGGTAGTTCTAACAGTTCAACAGGATCTGAATCACTGACGAGCACCAAGGCGAGAAGTTTACCATTCGCGTTGACAAGATCGCCGATTTGATTAAGTCCTGGAGGCAGTAAGGATTCGACTACAGCAAGTTCCTGTTCAGATGAAGCATTGCGAAGTAAGACTCCTTGGATATCCTCATGATAGTCCCAATCTAGATTCTGCAGGTTGTAATCACTCATAACTATAGTCGTATCATGAGGGCTAGCCATTTCAAGAAGCTGTAGTACGGAGTCGGCGTGACATAATAGGTAAAATTGTTCAACATAATTGCATTTCAGCTCATTTTAAATTATACATTTCTCAAAATTAAAACAATCCCCACCTAATTAACAAATTTACATAATAGTTAAAAATGTTTAAAATATTTTCAGTACATAAATTTTCTAATAAAAAATTGCTATTATTTTGGACAAGGTGTCTCCAAAAATTTGGTATTTTGTTATCGTAAAATTGAACATATTTGTAGTTCTCTAGCGAACGTTTCTGCTCAATTGATCTTAAGATAACACAGTTAATTTATCAATTTTGTATGAAAATCGAACAACACTGTATCTTATGATGGTAAGCTCAAACCGGTATTATCCACGTATTAAATCCCGATCAAGAATGTCCGGCTGCTTTGTGATGTTGACTCTAAGTAAACATTTACATTTTTTAAGAATGCTCAAATATTACAAAATGTTCCAATCAATGTATAAGTTACAACCTGTCCTGTAGCAAATCACAGCATCATCAATATGAATAAACAATTTTTCGAAGAAAATTTCCCCCCTGAAGGCAAGAACCGACTTCACTAAACGCACCCACCGTCTCATCACTTATGGTTTTATTTTTATCATGGATAAGATACCGAGTTAGATACTATGGCATGCTGTGGCGTTTCCCATCGAAAGCTTGTACTTTCGAAAAGTAGAAATCCTTCTACAACAGAATACTATCATCCAGACAGTCGACGTGCCCTGCAACTAACAGCTGCACATGCACCACGAGCAGGTCAATAAACTTTTGACAGCTTCACCAACGCGCACACACAAGCACACGGGAGAATCCTCCTCCCAAACCCGATAGCTCGGTTCCGAAGGTATTCAAATTATTATCAGTGTCGTCCTCTGTGCATGCATGCATATTATAAACGACGGTGGATGACGACGACGCATAATGATGCCAATTTCACCGAAAACCATCAACGAAGGCTGCTGGTGTTCGATGGAATCTGTACACTGCGGCAACTGGCACTTCCTAGAAGATCTAATATCCTGCTGCTTTTGTTCCCGTATCCCAACTTCGAGGAATCATCGTTTCGTTTATACTGTTTGAGAACTTTTTAACTTGAAATTAAATGCCCACTTACCGTTTCCTGGGACATTTTTGATTGCTGCTTTTGCTTGTCGACGAGCGGTTTCCTAATTTAACGGAGCTGTATCAGCACTGAAATCACTATTGTTTACACTCGAGCAAGGATAGAGTAATACTCGTAATAGCCCGAGATTCTACTTAAAATTTACACTTCCGATCAAAATGCACCACCCACAATCATAAAAAAAAAATCACTGTCCCAAAACCTGGTTAAACCACACTGATAAGAGCGAACAATTTTAATCAATAGAAAACATCAACACACTACTCGCTATTATTTTTTGTCTTCCTCACTTGCAAAAACTTAACAAACAATAACAAAAACACACAAATTGCGCACGCCTATCAGCGGTGTTGTTGCTGTTCCACTGACGGTTACTAGCTGCTGTCAAGAATATCTTCCAGCAGAATTCCTTCACATCGAGTCACCAACACGAAACAAAAAAAAATCTTCCACGCAACCAAAGCTGGGTACCGACCGAGCAGCTTCTCTACTTTTCCACCGCCCGAACAAAACTGCAGCTCCAGCTGGATCGACAACGGAAGGTCTCAGCACGACGAAGATGTTACTTCTTTCGGTAATCCCCCACAGCTTCCACTCACTGGTCGTTAGCGAGCGCTGAACACTTCCAATTTGTCCTTCAATGAACGAACGCAAATCCGCGCGCCACCGACGTGAACCGTGTTTTTACTGCTCCGTCTCTCACTCCGTCAATGATCGTTCACGTTCTGCCTGCCGATCCGATCGAATGCTGCTGACACACACAAGACACAATAATCGCCGTTCGCTTGTTCGCTGGAATTTAGCGGATCAAATTAGCACCCACTGCTGATGCGACTTTCCGAAGACGGTTGCTTCTCACTCGATTAACTTATAGGGGAAATTACAAATTTTATCACTTTAATTCTACCGATTCTACCACACCACACGCAGGAAACTACCAGTGTCCATCATCCGTACGTGTATCCGAATAATGAACGATTATAATATTTCGAGTTTTACAAACACCACACTCTTGCTTTTTTTTTTGTTGGAACTGGAGAGGAGTAAAGAATAATCTTGCTTGCCAAGCGCTACCAATACAACTGAGCCATCATCATCATCATCGTCATCGACAACACCGCGTAAGAACAAAAGAGAAGGTGCAGTTGAGAAACTGAGAGAGAAACAAAGATGGCATTCTTAAAAAGTAATTTCGAAATCTCACCAACACAAGCAAAGCGGAAGCGAGTTTTGACAAACAGAACTGTCAAATATTCGCCACGGCGAAATCAAGGTATGAAAATCAAAATTAGAAGGGCAAAAAGAGCCGCATTCAGGACCGATGTCCGTTATAAATGTTATAAAATAATATTTTATTATTTACAGAGATATTATCTAATGGTTACCCCAATAAAAAATATTATAGAAAAACAATACAATTTATTTTAATGGTACTATTTGGAACAGTATGATTACAATAAAAGCTATTGTAATTATAACAATAAAAATATGTTGAAATGTATTGTGTGAAACTTTTGAATGTATGGTAAACGGAGCTTTTACAATGGAATATACGGGTTGTTAATTATCGTAACAGTTCAAAAATTTATTTAATCTTATAGTATTTTTTCTCCAAAACAATAAGATGAATAGTAAATATATAGTTATTAGGACTGAACATAACATCAAAGTTACTTAAGGTTTAATTGTTAATTTACGGTAACAAAACGATAAAATTAATATTGACCATACTGTTATGAATAGTGACTAAATCACTGATTCAACAATTGATTGAATGGTATGATAATAGTTTCATTATTAAATTTTATATTGTTCTACAATACAACCACAGACAAACAGACGTAACTCTTTAAAAAACTTGTTCTTGAAAACATAGTATCTCAAAACATATAACCTCAGTAACGACATCTATCTGGCTTCTCGCGGAAAACAAGCTTGCTCGCTTACTCGTAAACAATATTGCATAAAACTTCTATAGAATATATAGAAACGTCAAAGTGATCCGATGCCAGCGCTGCGGCGAGTAGTTTGCGGAACTGATAATATTCAAATCAACTGTTAAATGCATGAACGAAGATACACAATGAAGAGCTACGTCTGTTTGTCTGTGATACAACGACGGTACAATATGTTGCTTATTACATTTAGGCTGTTTAATTTTAATAGAATAACAAAATCTGTTCTGCGATGAATATTGTTTTATTTTATATCGTTAAAAGGTGTTGCTTACAAAATTAAAAAGAAAAATAAATCAAGAACATAAAACATATGTTGGAACAATTCAATAAAAAATTAAAACATTTAGTTGATGTTAGTAAAACAAAGCATCGTCACAAAAAATCTGCCAAATTGATGTAAAGCAATTCGTACATATGTGGTTTCCGAAATACGGTTTATATATATCTCTAGTCAAGGTAACTTCAAATCAGTTGGCTAAATCTCTTGCTGTAGCATTGGCATCCTGATCGACATCTTGAATAACATTGCGTGCCGCCGCGTATCTTGCTGCCTTTTTCAGATTTGCGATTTGATTCGACGTCCTCATTGTTTTGCATTGCTTTTCAATGACGACCGATGTTTGTTTCATTGATATATGATTTTTTCATAAATATGAATCCTCAGTAGACGTGTTTTTCGTCAAAGGCAAGTGTCACTCGAGCCATTCAAAATGTTCGTTATTTTATAAATTGCTGTTATGGCTCGAGTGGTACTTGCCTTTGATAAAAAAACACGTCTACTGAGGATTCATATTTATGAAAAAATCATATATCAATGAAACAGTCATCGGTCGTCATTGAAAAGCAACCCTAATAAACAAATACCATAAACGAACAATAACCCAAATAGTTGAACTTTTCCACAAATGGATTGGATGATACCCCAAACACGTCGTTAAGCAAAATAACCATAACAAATTTATTAGGGAATGCAACTATGTTCTGTCAATCTAATTGAAACTTTTATTGGCTCTGTAGTCTTGTGAATTTTTGCTATCTCGGCCTCTTTTCTGATTTTTATCTCTCAATCTTTGAATTATACACGAAAACTATGTTTGAACGAACTTTCTAGAACAATATGAGGAAAATTATGCCGTAGACTACACATTTTTATATCATATGAGTGGAAAATTTGTAAAACAAATACTTTAAAATTCTTCACTTTTTAAGATATCTTCGAGCATGAAACTAAAATTTCAATAAAATCACTTTGAATAGTCAACCTTTGGTTACAAAGTTGATAGATAACACATTAAACTTTGCCATGAAAGTTGTTACAGCAGTTTTCGTTCTTTCAGTCTAGAGATACAAATATTATAAGCCGTAAATTAAAAAAATTAATGTTTTTAACATAAAATTAACTTGAAGCACCTCTAAATCATCACCGATTTTGCTGAAAATTTGCACAGAAGTTCAAATTAACATGACGGAACAGTAATCACGGTTGACCCGTTACATTCCGAACATTTCGTTTAAAATGAACAGGTCTAATCAACAACTGTCCAGTTGATTACATGCATGCAGTTTTTCTTGGGGTTTGCAAACAATTATGTGGACTGTGGTTCGAATTCAGTACACAGCAAAAAAAAATAATGTAATATCGATCAACGTAATTCAAGCTGATGTATGAAATAATGATGTAATAGCAAAAAGCAGATACAATATTACCAACAATCAATACGAAACTAACGATTTTAAATTGGCTTACCACTTTAGTAGCCTATTGGTCCCAAGCAAACGATTAACGTACCCTATTCTAGTTGAAATTCTATTACTACACTATGTTTGTTTTGATTCGCTATGAAAGTTTGACAGATAACATCAGGGGTGTGTGGATTCATGCAGAACATGCAGGGGTGAGTGAAATAGCTTGGGACTGCTTGGGACCGTTGTTCTGGTACTGAGTGAGCCAAAAATAATAATGATTTTCTTCGGGACCCAGTGGTCTTAGAGTTACCTCTATGATATTACATCAATGGATGTAATTTTGTTCGAAAAATCGATGTACATCGTACAATGTGATGTTACACAACCGATGGATTGACCTGGTTGCAGCAGTTTTGATGTAATATTCAACAACTTTTTTTGCTGTGTTGTAATGAATATTGTATAAAAGCTACATTGAGAAAGTAGATAACATTATGACATTCATACGCTCTTTTCAATAATGCTCAAGGTCTCTTCGTAAGGTTTCCGATAGAAAGACATGGAAAGCAAATGAATGTCAAAATTGGTTGTTAATCTATAATTCCGTTTGTTGAAAGGTTGAAACATAAGAAAAACAATTCATTGTGTTGTTACATGAGAACATGTTGTTTATGTATGGTAGTTACAGTACGGACAATTTTTGTCTTGTCATTCAAATACAATATATCGTATTGTATCTTATAGAGTCTACAGTATACGAATGGGTTATACAAAAAAAGCAATGGTTTATTTTTAGCCGGGTATGGCAATCTTCTCAATTGAGTGATTACCCCCTGATGTTATCTGTCAAACTTTCATAGCGAATCAAAACAAACATAGTGTAGTAATAGAATTTCAACTAGAATAGGGTACGTTAATCGTTTGCTTGGGACTAATAGCATAGAGGTAACTCTAAGACCAGAAGGTCCCGAAGAAACGAGCTCAACTTTTTGGCTCAGCTCTGGTACTATCTTCGGTCCCAAGCTAATCGATTCACCCCTCGAAACTTAGGAAAATCCACTAACCCCTCATTTTATCTGTCAAACTTTCATAGCGAATCAAAACAAACATAGTGTAGTACTGGAATTTATACTAGAATGGGATACGTTAGTCGATTTGCTTGGGACCAATAGGCTAGTCAAGTAGTGAGCCAATTTTAAATCGTTAGTTTCCAATCGGTGGTATTAACATAGAGGTAACTCTAAGACCACTGGGTCCCGAAGAAAATCATTATTATTTTTGGCTCACTCAGTACCAGAACAACGGTCCCAAGCAGTCCCAAGCTATTTCACTCACCCCTGCATGTTCTGCATGAATCCACACACCCCTGATGTTATCTGTCAAACTCTCATAGCGAATCAAAACAAACATTGCGTAGTAATAGAATTTCAACTAGAATAGGGTACGTTAATCGTTTGCTTGGGACCAATAGGCTACTAAAGTGGTGAGCCAATTTAAAATCGTTAGTTTCGTATTGATTATTGCTGGTACTCTCTTCGGTCCCAAGCTAATCGATGCACCCATCGAAACATAGGAAAATCCAGCAACCCCTCATTTTATCTGTCAAACTTTCATAGTGAATGAAAACAAACATAGTGTAGTACTAGAATTTCGACAAGAATGGGGTACGTTAATCGTTTGCTTGGGACCAATAGGCTAGTCAAGTTGTGAGCCAATTTAAAATCGATAGTTTCGTATTGATTGTAGGTACAACGTTATATTACACAACCGATGGATTGACATGGATTGACCTGGTTGCAGCCTCGGTTGCAGCAGTTTGGATGTAATATTCAACAACTTTTTTTCTGTGTACCTTTGATGGTTTCAACTATTTGGTACACTCATAAAATTAGACACAGTTTTATTGGCGAATTTCCATGTAAAATTTCACATGATTATCATGTGTCCACACATAAACAGAATACACTCAGAAGTACACATGAAATTTATGAGTCAAATTAATACAAAGGCATTACTGATTTATTGATGCATTAACACATTGGTGGCGTATTATTATAATTTTTAGTATAAATATTAATTATGTTAACTGTCAAGCGGACAGCTTCAAAGTAAAAAAAATACCAGTGTAACTTTAACGCATACACTCAATGACGTTTCACCGTTGTTGTTTATGTTTACTGCAGCTTTCATTTCTGCCTAGATTTTCGTTTTCGATAGCTCTGATCGATTTCGACTTCGACTTTTCATGATCAAAACGGTACTGGACGTTCCCCCAGCAGCAAATTTTACTACTTGCAGGCTCATGGCAATTCGAGTGTAATACGACCACGGAACCATCACTCTGGGACTCCGTTTACAGGGGAGGCGTAGTCAGTCGATTCCCGTTCCATCGGAGGACAGCACATTGGTTCGCAGACGATGAAGAATTCGTGAAAATTAATGACTATTTTCTGGGACTGTTATTTTTTTACTTTGAAGCTGCCCGCTTGACAGTTAATATCATTAATATTTATACTAAAAATTATAATAATTACCCATTTGAGCAATTTTTAGACCAAATATTACTGCAGATCAAGTTGTACATCCCCTAGCGTGCGACCGAATATTTGCACTAAGATCAGCTAATACCCCGTTCAGATTACAGCCTATATCACGTAATATAGGCTGTCTTGCAATGAGCACTCATACATAGGATTTCCAGAGAAAACTAGATGTATGAGTGCTCATTGCAAGACAGCGTATATCGCGCTGTAATTTGGACGGGATATAAGATTCACAAATATTACACATATTAAAATATTTAATATTTCCACCATCGATATTGATGCTGATTCTTGGACCTATCCTTCCCCTAGAGTACTACACTCTGTTTGTTTTGATTCGCTATGAAAGTTTGACAGATAAAATGAGGGGCTCGTAGATATTCCTATGCTTCGAGGGGTGCATCGATTAGCTTGGGACCTAAGATAGTACCAGGGGCCACATTGCGCATCTCGAAACGAAAAACTTTTTCATATCAATATATGAAAATCCAAGAGGAAAAGTCAGAGATGCACATCATTCGCATCGGAATGACGTTTTCCTACGCAATTCGAAGGTTGTTTTGGAAGGATGATTTGCAGGTTTCATTAAAAATTGTGATCATCATGCAGTGGTGACATCTGCGTAGAGCTTTTACGGCAAGTTCTCAATAACAGTGTCGAAAAGTACTACCATAGAGGTAACTCTACACACCAAATCTCTTAAATCTTGTTCGGTACTTTTTTTGCTGGATTCGTTCTGTAAAATATAATTTTTGCCGAAAGCTTTATAAAAAGTAATGATTTACCAATATTCCGCAATCAAAACTGCTGAATTTCCGTAATTTATAGAAATTTACCGAAAACTGTAAATCAAAATTACTGATCTAAATTGTAAATTGCTGCAATTCCGCAATATTGTAAAAATTGAGACGAATGTGCTGTAAACATAATCTTTTACAAAAACAAACAGCAGTAATGTACCATATTTTTGTAAAAAATACACAACAGATTTGTAAACTTCACACTGTAAAGCTTTGCTATTATTTTGAAGTTGAGTGTTCTTCAGCTATCCTTTGTGACTAGTAAGTACGTTATTTTTTTCCTATAATCCGTCCAATTTATATCGAAAGTATTAATTATACAAATTCTTTTTCATTTCTGGGCCAATAGCTTTCAGACGACATGGACATTAAATGGCCAAATGCCACACACAAACCTCGTCCACAACAGCAAAAAGCGAATTTGTGCACGGTTTGTTACTTGGTTGCTAACCACGGTCAGGTTCTTATTTACTTTATATACGAACGCGCGATGAAAATGTTTGTTTATAGATAATAAATAAATGATTAGTCAAATGAATCTTCAGGTTTGTTGTTAGAAATAAAGAATTAATTAATGAATAAAATCAATAATGATTAATTCAGGCAAATTAAGTACAGCCAATTTCGGTAAAATTATACCGAACGCTATATTGCAAACTTCACCGATCATTCAGTAAAATTTACAGTTCTGGTCAGTACATTTTGACAGCTCACAAGGGAACAAAATTTACCGAACGGATTGTAAATAAAAAATTACCGAATAGATTACCGAATGTTCAGCTGTTCCATATTCGGTAAAAAATTACGGTATACTGTAAAAAATCTTAGTGTGTAAGACAAGAAGGGCCCGAAGAAACGTGCTCAACTTTTTGGCTCAGCTCGCTCTGGTACTATCTTCGGTCCCAACCTAATCGATGCACCCCTCGAAACATAGGAAAATCCATGAACCCCTTCATTTTATCTGTCAAACTTTCATAGTGAATCAAAACAAACATAGTGTAGTACTAGAATTTCGACTAGAATGGGGTACGTTAATCGATTTGCTTGGAACCAATAGGCTAACCGAAAAAAAAATTATTATAAAAGAACGAAATTACAATGATTTTTACTGTTGAATTCAGTACATTAAAATTTATTGCTAAATTATTGTACGGGAGAAAAAATAGATTTCGATTTTTAACGATACAATGCTCAAACAACGAAAATTAGTGTGATGAGATCAAATTTGTTCGAGAAAAATCACTTTTTTATATTGTTAAGATGCTTAACAACCCCCCTTTTTTACTGTAAATTTCTCAAATAGCATGATTTTCATTGTTGGGAACCATGGATTTCGTTGTAATTTTATGGTTATGGACAAAAATTAAAAAAAAAATGTCCAATGTTTTGACAGTATATATATGAAAATCATTGTATTTTTATTGGATTTTTTTACGGGTAGTCAAGTAGTGAGCCAATTTGAAATCGTCAGTTTCCACCGGTTCCAGTGCCAAAAAGTTCTACTTTTCGACTCTCTTTTGATTACAAAAAATGCAAAATTCGTTTCACTCAGCACTCTTTGTAATTATCCAACAAATCGTTCTGAGGAAATCTTCGATTTGCAACTTTTTGCATTAAAAAAATTCCATTTTATAGCGAACTGCGTGAATGCAACCCTGGTAAAAGCGAGTCGTTGGTTTAACAGGAATTCTAGAGTAATATTTGAAATGGGTTTATGTCCAAAACGTAAACAAACCTGAAAATGAATTTAAAAATTTTCCACCACTATTCAATTCATATTTAAGAAAATTGAAGTATTTTAGGCATTTATATTGTTCACAATAAGAATAGTAACTGTATCTCAGTATACAGCCTCCAAAATATGCAAAAAGCTTTCAAAATTATATGAAAATCGATAACAATTTAATTTCATAAATTAATAAGCCTTTTTGTGAATCTTTCAATGGATAGGCCCTTTTTGTTAAGCCGTTGTGCTTGTCATCACGAATTGTACGCCCTTTTCTAAGCCTTTTCGCAACGTCAAATAAACTCAAAACAAATCATCGGATCTGTCTCAAGCAGTAGGGCCTAGCTTTGGTTTGAAAATTTTCAATCTTCGCCCTTCTACGTCACTAGACTTATCAATGAAATGAAATAAATGAATGGTTGGCCGTTTTAGCGTGCGGGCCTATTAATGAATCGAAAAAAATTGTTGATCGGCCGTTTTTAAAATCGAGTTATTTTTAATGATTTTTCTCGATTATGCGGAATTTTCCTACACGATTAGTGGCTATCAAGCGGTGCTAAAAAATGGTATCAAAACCCGATTTGTTTACGTTAGACATAGGCCCATTTCAAATGTTACTCCAGAATTCACTGTGCACTGGCATCCCTGTGCGAGCACTCCTTTGAAGTGTGTTGGTAAATTCGCCCAAAGTTGCGATTTCTCGCCGCGGAGAAGCGAGCCGAAGCTTGACTGGATGCGACGACGAGCCGCAGTCCAACGTTGATCGCCGTTCGTTGTTGTGTGCATTCGTTTTTCCAGTCATCATCATTCATTCGGTGTAGTGTGTTGAACAACGAGCTGCTAAAGAGGAAAACCGGAGGAAAGTACAGACAACACTGATCCGCGGCTGTAGTTATTAACAACTTTTTCCGATCTGCAATTAACGCAAATTCGATAAGCAGGCGCACACGTACATTCCTCGTTCGTCGTTGATTATCGGTGTTTAGTGCGTTTATACGAGAGTAGCAGATTAAACAAGCCGTGAAAACAAGCAGCGCTCTCATCCTGTGCAATCAACACAGAAGAAAATCGATTCCATTGTGCTTTGCTTCTGCTGCTGCCGTCGTTCGTTGCCGATGATTTGCTGACAATCGCAGTCTTGCTGAGCGCTAACTATTGGGGACAGTGTTTTATTTTGTGTTTGCTCGCCGGAAACTGCTGCTCGTAGCTGGAATTCGCTTCCTAAAACGAAAGAAAAATCATCGAAACTGGACAGTCTCAGGAGAACGGGCAGCGGCAAAATGTCGACGGAGTCGGGAAAGACGGTGAGTAGATGTGTATGATGGATGATTGTGTCTCCGTGAGGGAGGGATCCATTTCAGACGGCGCGAGGGAACGGTGCCAAGGGAGATAGATGGCGGCAGGCAGCTTGATGAACTTGAAACTGCGGTGGACAATCATAACATGGCTTTTAGGTGGAATTTGTAAGGGGGATGGTGGAATCAATAATTTCGACTATATGTATATCATAATGGACAGTGGGGGGATCTGTTATAATGCCAGTCGGATTCAATTAGGTTGAGCTAACTGAATTATGTTGAGATGTCCAGCATTCTGTTTAGAGCCGATCCGAGCACGGGTGTGGTCCAACGTGGTCATTGGTCAAATTGTGACTGCGACTGCATATTTAGTCTCAATTCCGAGAATCAATTGAGTGTATACCCACTAGTAGTAGCATGAGTCATTCTCACACCGTTCTTTACCCTCGTAGATTCTGTATTTAGCACATTCTATCGCACATGTAGAGCTTCGAAGAAGTTGTTTATGTGCCCCAAGTGCTGAGTTGAGACATCGCAGCGCATTTGAACTGCTGATGCTTCATAATGATTTGCATAACATTTTGTGTGTACAATCCTGCTTGGCTTAAGATAAACAACTTAATTTAGCTTCTTATCACCGGCTTATCACTGTTAAAAAAAACAGCTTAAAAGAGTGTGTTAGACTAACAATTGAAATAGGCGGAACAACCAAACGTAAACAACAGCTTTAAAAGCAAATTTCTCGAGAATCAAAACATACCAACGCAAATGCTCTATCAGATGTTGGTGTTAGATTGCGTGATGTGTTTTTAATTCTCGAGAAACTTACGTTTGGTTGTTCCGCCTATTTCAATTGTTGCTCTAGATTTATAATGTAGAACACTGGCCAGACTTAAGAGTTATATATAACATGTTATAAGCCTATCTCGATGACATGTTTCTTGTCGATAATTATTATAACAAGCTATAATTCTGTAGTCTGAACAAGGCATAAGACTGCTTTTAAGAACTTTGGGAGGTTAAGACTGCAATACTGCAGCGCTAAACAATTTAACTTACAACTAAATTAAAAAGATAACAGCTGATCTATATTTCAAAGACATTAGTCGTGCATCCTAGAATTCTGTAAATTAAGTGATACATTTTTTTTAACTACCACGTAAGTAGTTATTCTAACAGTGTAGAACCAAACTTTTCATCAGTGCGACCCTCGAGGTAGGTTGTAAAAACAATCAATCAAAATGATATTTTTTTTCAGAAAGGTTCACCGAATCAGGCTTATTAGAAGAATTCGAAGAAAATAAATCAGTGGAATACTAGTCTACTTTTCGAGCATCCCTGCATACCAATTCAACTGCAGCAACATAATGCATTCTCGGCACGACCAGTTTGTACTTATTCATCAAATCGCCACAAATGAGTAGACTTTCAAAGTGAATGGGGCAGTCGATGCGTTGTTCCCTCCTTCTCGAGTCATTGTTTTTGTGTGTTTAAAAACAAATGCGACTCTTACCTATCGTATCCGAAGTTTGTTACTACCAATTACGTTGCGACGCGGAAATTCATCTTATGTGCTTATATCTGAAAAGCTTGTTTTTGGTTTGATCCCATACTAAACTAGTCCATCCATCATACCTATCTAGCAATTTAGCTAGTAGATAACCCACGTGTAGATATGTATTGCACGTTCCATATGTTGCGCAGAGTTTGGCCCCATTGGCGCGTTCGAAATTAACTTTTGACCAAAGCCAGAAAAAATAGGCGAAAAACTAATTTCCAATTCCAACCACGTCGACTTTTCCCTGTCGACAGCACCGTCTTGGTGCCGTTTGTATTTACAATATGTTTCGACTATTTGGTGAAGGTACCGCAAACCGAGAGAGGCACCTTTATTTTTTAATGCAATTCCAGTGTTACGGCTACCGCTGGCGTTCGTTAGGTGATGATGAAATCCAACTATTTGGGCGCAAAAATAAAGTGACGATGACGGCGGGCCAGTTTAATAATCTTCCGTTTGCTCCTCGATTGCTTTCTCGAAACGGATTCATGGTTGGTATCGCGCATCGAATCATGTTGGGGTCATTGGCGTCGGTTTTGAGGGGATCATGAACCTAGGAAGTTTTCTTTTTGGGACTGCGGAAAGCTCGGTAATCTGAGGTTAAATAGGAATGACCCCGGGAGAGGGTTCCAGATGTTACAAAAATATGTCATCGTGAGTCAAAAAATTTGATGATATCTTTATTTTCTATTTCCGCGATCTTTCTATCTTGGAAAATATTCCTCGTTCGAGAATAATTAGATTTTTTTTTTCTTAGACTGCTATCTAGAAAAAGTTTTGTAGGTCCCAGAGTTATGAAAATTTGAGGTGTTACACAAGTTACTATATCCGAAATCTTTAAAAATGATTGTCTAAATATGTTTAAGTCCGAGACTTCTTCTCTGTGCCGCAATTTTTCGTCAATTTAACTAATTCGCTATCTGAATCTAAAATAATCATAATAAATCCTCAAACAATTATATGTTTAAAGGAGCATGAATAATGCCCATGATAGGTTGTGATTGTGACTTGGAGCCATTTTTTTTTCGATCAATAAATGGCACTATGAGTCACTTTTTTGTTGTTTGACAGCCACTATTTGGTCATTATTTTCGTTATTTTAGTCACTGAAGTCCCTACTATTATATTTTAAATACCCACTACCAGCCTGTTGAACACCGTTGTTTAGCACCATTCAATGCATATTGATAGATACCATCAATGAACACTAACATGGGTCATGTGGAAAAAAGTAAATTTCCTCTGTGTGGTGCCAGAAGGTTGATTGATTGATTGATTTATCTTTATTAAGGAGGCTTTCAGCCTGAGGCTGGTTCGCCTCAACGATACCAGAAGGTACTCCACGGAGATGGAAAGTTAATTGAGATCCTAAAAAAAACCTGGCAGATATATTGAATATTAAGGATCTGCTCTGGACACTTGACAAAGGCAGAGGCAAGTTAGCTGGCTACCATATGTTGAAAAGGTTCCCCTTTACAGCGAAGCGCGTATTTATGGACGTATTACACAGCATCTGGTAAATCGGTGAAATCCCTGAGCAGGGGAAATAGGTCAAGTCTTTTCAGGATTCTTTCTAGGATTCAAAAGTAGCGATCTACGGCCACATTCCATAGTTTAGGGACTGTTCATTAACTACGTAGACAGTTTTTTTTTAAATTCTTGACAGACCCCCCCCCCTCCCTGCGTTGACAATTGTCCATACATAATTTTTGAAATTTGTATGGGCCGTGGATACTTGCAAAAATATCCTAAGCAATCATTTGGAATTCTCCTCAGAATACCTTGGAATTCTGTGCTGAATTTACGTGAAATTTTCTTAAGAATTTAATTTAAATTCTTCAGCATTTTTCTTTATTTTCCTCAGAATTCCTCCGATTCCTTCGACATTTTTCTCGGATCTAGCTTAAAGTTCTCTTGTGAATCTTGTTTTGTAAAAATCACCTGCTATTCTCCTCACAATCCGCATACACTTCTCGTCAGAATCACCTAGGAATTATCCTTGAAGTTCTCCGCACAGGCTTCCTTGTAATTATTCTAAGAGCTCGTCAGGACTTATTCTCAGAATTAATTTAGGATTCTTGTCAGTTGTCGTTCTTGTCAGTCTAGTATCCAATAAACTCTTCTTTTAGGATTTAGGATTCTTGTCAGTCTTGTATCCGTTAAACTCTTATTCGAGTTCTTCTCAGAATTTTGAAATTTCTAAATTCTATAAAAAATCTTCTTATTAGAACCCTGAGCACTTGTCCAAGTCCACACAATTTTCCAGGAACTGTATTTTTTCCAAATCTGGAATCTTATTTTTTTTTTCTAAATCTTGTATCTAGAAAAACATTTAATATCCCACATTTTAACTTTTTTTTTGCTTAGTTTTATATTGTTGGAAAACTACTTGATAGAATCAAGTTCAACTGGCTCAAAAATCTCCCAGACGTTGCGAAGAGACGCTTGTTGAACTTATTCAATCAATTTCTGGAGCACAACATTGTTCCGGATGACTGGAGGCAAGTAAGAGTTATCACCATTCGAAAACCCGGTAAACCCGCGTCGGATTATAACTCGTACCGTCCCATCGCGATGGTGTCCTGTATACGGAAATTGTTGGAGAAAATGATTCTTTTTCGTCTAGACAAATGGGTCGAGTCGAATGGTTTACTTTCAGATACGCAATTTGGATTTCGGAGAGGCAAGGGAACGAGCGACTGTCTTGCGTTGCTTTCAACTGAAATTCAACTGGCCTATGCGCAAAAACAGCAAATGGGTTCAGTTTTCTTGGACATTAAGGGGGCTTTTGATTCGGTTTGTATCGATGTCCTTTCGGATAAACTCCACGGTAGTGGGCTTTCACCAATTATGAACAACTATTTGAGCAACTTGTTGTCTGAGAAGTATATGAGCTTTTGTCATGGAAACTCGACAACTTCACGAATTAGTTACATGGGTCTCCCCCAGGGCTCATGTTTAAGCCCCCTTCTATATAATTTTTATGTAATAGACATTGATGGTTGTCTTGATGAAAACTGCTCGCTAAGGCAGCTTGCAGATGACGGGGTTGTGTCTGTTATAGAGCCAAGTGCACCGGACCTGCAAGAACCATTGCAAGATACCTTAAACAATTTGTCTACTTGGGCTATGAAGCTAGGTATCGAATTCTCTCCGGAGAAAACTGAGTTGGTTCTTTTTTCTAGGAAGCATCATCCTGCACAGTTACAGCTTCAGCTAATGGGTAAAACAGTCACTCAAAGTATTTCTTTTAAGTATTTAGGTGTCTGGTTCGATTTCAAATGCACATGAGGAAAACATATTGCGTATCTGAAACAAAAATGCCAGCAAAGGATTAATTTTCTTCGTACAATTACCGGAACTTGGTCCACCCGGAAGATCTGATCAGGTTGTGTCGAACAACCATCCTTTCGGTTTTAGAGTACGGCAACTTTTGCTTCCAATCCGCAGCAAAAACACACATCCTTAAGCTGCAACGAATTCAATACCGTTGCCTCCGAATAGCACTTGGCTGTATGCACTCGACGCATACGATGAGCCTCGAAGTACTCGCGGGTGTTCTCCCACTGACATTGGTAATAGAAAACTTTGAGAAGCTACTCGACAGAAATCCTCAAACAAGATTAATGAGTCTCTATTACGAGTACATGACGCTGGAGGTTGGTCCTTCTTCATTAATCTCCAATCGTGATTGCTTTCAAGCCTTCTATAGTTCCTCTGTAAATTTTGATCTGACCATGGTGCACGAAATCCATGGAATACCAGATCACCATCGGTCGATGGTTGTTCCCTCAATTTTTGCAATCAAATACCACCATGTAAGTAACGATAAAAGTTTTTTCACAGATGGTTCAACCATAAATGCTTCCACTGGATTTGGTGTATTTAATCAATTTCATAGCGCCTCCTATAAACTGCAAAAACCATGCTCCGTATACGTTGCGGAACTCGCAGCCATATTTTACGCAGTAGAGCGAATTGCCTCACTAACTTCTGACCATTATTTCATTTTTACGGATAGTCTTAGCCTTAGCTCATTGGAGGCTATTAGTTCAATGAGGCCGATGAAGCACTCCTCGTATTTCCTGACCGAAATCCGAGCCAAATTGAGTACTTTATCTAACTGCTCCTATACCATCACTTTAGTCTGGGTCCCATTTCATTGCTCTATTCCGAGTAACGAGAAAGCGGACTCGCTGGCTAAAGTGGGCGCTATGGTAGGCGATATGTTTGATCGACAAATCGCATTTGCAGAATTTTTCTCAATTACCCGTCAGCAAGTCCTCACCAACTGGCAACAAAAATGGAATGAGAGTGATCTGGGAAGATGGTTACATTCTATTCTCCCACAGGTATCGAACAAGCCGTGGTTCAAAGGATTGGACATGAGCCGTGACTTTATACGTGTCATGTCAAGGTTCATGTCCAATCACTACTCGTTAGACTCGCATTTCTTCCGAATCGGGCTCACAGGCAGCAATTTGTGCGCTTGTGGTAGTGGCTATCACGATATCGACCACGTTCTTTGGTCATGCACCCTCCATTGTGTTGCTAGATTCGAGTTATCCGCATCCCTCAGGGCCCGAGGAAAACAACCTATGCGGCCCGTTAGAGACATCTGGGCGAGCCGAGATCTCGACCATTGCAATTTAATTTATGTGTTTTTAAAACGGATAGATCTGAGGGGGGGGGGGAGGTTGCTCATCGATTCTTCCGGTCCGCCTCCTAGCATCGTGCTATAAGGTTACCAGGTGGTAACCAGGGTAGTTGATCGATAGCTCGATGACGTCATGTCGTTGGCGTCTGCAATGGGAAATTCTCATAGCAGGCGTTGACGATGGGACGTTGTCGAGTTGTTGAATAGCAACTATCGTGGTAACTCACCGATTACCTGTCGATCTGCCAAATTTGGAAAGACGCCTGCATTGAATTACCTCATATAATAATATTCCGTTCACTATATCACAAGAAATTGCGAGTAGCTGAGTGGAATGGAGATAAGTTAAGCATTGGGTACAGGACCAAGTCTCCCCTGGGTGGTGCCAGAAGATAAGCGCAATAGACTCATCAAGTTGCCATAAGGCACGGAATGAGACTATTGCATGGCTGGGTAGCCAAAGTCCTCCATTCGTTAGTTATTTTATTAGTATTATTTATTTATTAAAGGGTGTCCACGATGAAATTGCCACACTATGAAATTGCTCTAACTTTTTAACCGTTGGGTAGAATTTAATGAAAATTTGGGTGGATTTAGTTCATAGTGCATTATTTACATCCTGAAAGTTTTAAAGTCCTGTGATCAAAACTCGCGGAAATGGAGTCGAAAGAACAGCTCGTGCGTGATAAAATCTTGCGCATTCATCACGAGAACAAGGATTTCTCGCATCGTTCCATCGCTAAAACGTTGGGAATCGAGAATTCCACGGTGTCGCGAGTGATTAAGCGGTTCGAGGAACGGTTGACCACCGATCGGAAGCCCAGAAGTGAAGGAAAAAGTATTCCGTACAACACCAAAAATCACAACCGCGTAGTTGGGGCCTTCAACCGAAATCCGAACGCCTCCGTTAGGGATGTGGCTAAGAAGCTGCACCTAAGCCGAAGTTTTGTCCAGAAGGCCAAAACTAAGGCTGGGCTTCGAACGTTCAAGGTACAAAAGGCCCCTAATCGCGACGAGAAGCAGAACAAGTCCGCCAAAACCCGTGCCAGGAAGTTGTACCTCAACATGCTGACGAAAGTTGAATGCTGCATCATGGACGACGAAACATATGTGAAGGCCGACTTCAAACAGATCCCCGGCAACCTGTTTTTCACGGCCAAGGATAAGTTCAGCGTTCCGGAGCATGTCCGCACTCAAAAGATGTCCAAACTTGCAAAGAAATTCCTGGTTTGGCAAGCCATCTGCACGTGCGGGAAGCGGAGTGCACCTTTCGTGACCCAGGACACGATGAACGGACAGGTGTACATAAAAGAGTGCCTCCAGAAGCGGCTGCTTCCTCTCCTGAAGGCCCACAACGTCCCAACAATCTTCTGGCCGGATTTGGCCTCATGCCACTACTCCAAGGACGTGCTGAAGTGGTATGCGGACAATAAGGTCAATTTCGTGCCGAAAATGTTCAACCCTCCCAACACTCCGGAGCTCCGCCCCATCGAGAAGTACTGGGCGATTATGAAGCAGCACCTTCTTAAACGACCTAAGGTAGTGAAGACAGTCGAGGAACTGAAGAAAGTATGGGTTTACATGCAAAAAACGGTTGATTCACAGGTTGTGCAGAATCTTATGGCCGGGGTTAAGGCCAAGGTGCGGGCATTTGCGTATGGACTGTAAATAAAATACGAGTAAAATGGTAAAATGAAGTTTAATAGTTATTTCTCAATCCCTGAAAATTTGATGGCAATCGGATGAAAACTCGAATTTAGCGAATCAATTTTGTGTGTGGCAATTTCATCGTGGACACCCTTTATTTATTGCTATCCAACGATGTACCTTTCCTCACTTAATCAGTCAGGTATCTTGTGCACCTTAAGTAACGCATGGGGCCAACGTGAAACACTTCTATCCTGGGTGGCTGCTTGCTTTTTTCTTGGTCTGGACCCTGGTTAGATGTATGTCAACTTGTTTGATTACTTTGTTAAGCCTCCGTTGCCTTGAGTTAACACATATGGCTCATTTGTTTATCCTGTTTCTCCCCCTTTTTCATCTCTCGTTGTTGCTGTGTTTGTCTCTTGTGACAATAATCCTCCCTCTTGCCCTGCCCTAGAATGGGGGGTTTGACGATGGTTTGTCAAGTTTCATTTTGCATTTGTTTTTGTTTTCATCAAAGTTATTTATATAATAAATATAACATTGCCATATAATTGTAATTTTAGGTTTGCTTTTGTAATTGCACGATAAATAGTTTACGTCAATTGAAACATTGAGTTGTATAAACTTGACGAATCATACCTCTAACATAGTAGTAGTTACAGTGTCGCATGATTGAACAACCACTGCCTGCAACTAGTGTTGGAGAGGCTGGCAGGGTTGACTACGGATCAAAACGATCATAACTCTAACACTAAAATTATCCCGAAACTAACGCTCATTCATTGCACTTTTAGTTATAAAGTAGTTCTGTTTTCCTAGTAATTGATCTATGCTTCTTTCTATTGATTTTATACTTTTTCATTAATCTGCCTACGTTTCTTTTTCTTTGTTTTCCATTTTATCTTTATTCTCTTTTTATTGTTCTGCTCTTCTTTTGTTTTGTTTGTTTAGATAGAACAAATACTAATACCTCTTTGTTTCCTCCCTAATGTTTCGTCTCTAATTTGTCTGCTATATCCCACCATCACGACGAGAGATGAGATACCCTACATAGTACATGCCTATATGGGCGCCCAAAATAGTATGCCGCAAGTAAGTATATCACCAAAACAACTCAAGATCCAGAAATAAAAACCGATGGCGCTGCAGAATAATGAGGTAACTTTTACAATCTACTGTAATTTGTACAATAATACTCATATTACTCATATTACTTTAAACAATCGTCACGTCGGTCATAGCTTGTTATGATTGCCTGAACAATGCGTAAAGAACAAATCGAAACATTGAACGTCGCGTGATAGGGGAATTTAGTCAAGGCCTAAATACTTTTTCGTAGCCTTTTGTTTTCGGATTTGAAAGATCATCGGTTGCAGTGGCTTGCTTACTGGGCAGAAAAACGCGGTCCCAGGTCCTTTCATATTAAAAATGTATGGTAAGATCGCTTGTTTATCGTGTATTTTGCTAAACCTTTCGTTGTCGTCGGATCCGGGTTTGAATAGGTATAACAACTTGAGTAACGGTATGATGTGATATGAGGGGCTCGGTGGCCTTAGAGCAACCGTTTTTGCTTACTTAGCAGAACATCCTGAGTCTAATCTCAAGCCCATCCACATCAAGATTCGTCAATCGTTTTATTCAAGCTGGAAAATGCTCATTACAACTGAAAGGCTGTTTTTCGGATTTGTGAAGCTGTGAGGTATTTTAATGGTAGTTCTTATTGACAAGATGCAGGAATAGAAGGTAAAGTATCTGTATGATACATAAAACATGTTAGTTTGGCTTTCAGAGGGTCGCAATAGCGATTAGCTGTAACGATGAGCAACGTGATGAGCGAGCAATCAGAGATCATAAAATCGCTAGTTGTGACCTTCTAAAAGCAAAATTGATAAATTGTGTAACTTTGCCACCCATTCTTGCTTCTTGCAAGTAAGAATTATCATTATGGTATCTCATAGTTTCATGATTCCGAGAATTGGCATTTTGGCTGTAATGAGCAGTTGCAAGCCTGGTTTTATTTGTTAATATGACTACATGGTAATAACAGCAACTCGATGATTAAAAAGGAGCTCGTTTGCCTAGTAGCAAACGTTTTTGTTTACTGAGCAGAAGACCGTGGGTTCAATCCCAAGCTCCTTCGTGTTTTACGATCGTTAGGACATCAATTCAGCTTATCGTTTACCAAAACGAACCCTGCTGCAAACCCAACGCTCTTACCCAACAGCCCTGTGATTCCTCGTGGAAGTGCAGAGGACTCCTCGGCTTCAATCAAAGCGAGTGTCACGTCAACACATTCCTACCCATTCCTTTCTTGACCAGCGTTCAGGCGCGGCTGGCGCTGGTATTGCCTAATTCGAGATCACCAGTTTTTACACATTGAGGATGATTGCTAGTCCCAAGCATCGTCTATTGGTTCTCTGTGTAATTACAGCTGGTCTAGCAATAACAGAGTAGCAACCGTGGGCGGTCAATCGTGCTCATGCTCAAACGGATAGATCTGAGGATTTAGTAGTTCTTCCTTGATTTATTTTCCGCCGATCTTGTTTTCCGTGCTGAGCACCAATGCTATCGACGCCAGGAAAGCAGCTCCCACACCTGGACCCTACCTATCGACCCATCAACTCATGAACCGGGGACCAACGGCTTTACTTCCCTTCCGAAGGAAGGCGTGATCAGAGATGTTGTGCCTCAGAACATCCCGGCGGCGCCGACTGGGACTGAACCCAGGCCTGCTGGGGTGAGAGGTAATCACGCTTACCACTACACCACCGGCACCGCTAGGATTTAGTAGTTAGTGTCATCTTGTTTTGACGTAGGACTACGTCTTTGATTTCTATATGGGGGTACACTTTGTGAAAACCGAAAATGGAACATGTAACAAATTAAGAAAGATTTTGAACGTTAATAACTCAGCTGCCCCTGGTCCAATTTCAATAATTTTATCACCAATCGATCAGAAATATGGCTACGCATCGATAACAATGCTTCCGAATGTTGATTTTCAACAAGAAACTATTGAAAAACTGGTAAATGTCCAGCATTGTCCAAAAGCGTCGAATTAACTAACAAATCCACCAATTACCTACATGCATATGCTGCTTCCCCAGCACAGCCGTCAGAGAGTAGTAAGTAGACGAAACAAGTCGAAGTGGCATTCGCCTCCGATCCTCGGGCGCATGCGAATAGGGAGGATGGAATTGCGTAATACTTTGCACACTCATCGCCATATTCAGAACCAAACGCAAATGCTTCAAGATAACCACCATCCGTCGTCTGGCTCGCCGTGGCGGTGTCTGACGTATCTCCGGTTTGATTTACGAGGTATGCTGAAGGTGTTCCTGAAAAATGAGATCCGTGATGCTGTCACCTACACTAAACACGCCAAGCGTAAGCGGCCATGGATGTCATCTACGTTTTGAAGTGACAGAGACGCACTCTGTTTGGGTTCGGAGGTTAAATCATCACCAACTTTGGCAACAAAACCGCTCTTTTCAGGGCCACCAAGCTTATTACAGTAAAGAGTAGAAATAGAATTCATCTGCCTGTTTGACCATATGCAGAACCAACGATCACACAAAATGCTCATGTAATCAAACTGGAAGCAGGGGTACACATTATTTTGATCAACCTTGAGCAACTTTGAATCGCCACGGCCGGATATTTTCGATGGAAGAAGCAACAATCTAGCATCTAATTCGACGAAGACGGCAGGAAACATTTGTGAAGCCGAGTTATTTACGTAAGAGAGTGTCGATGAAGAGAATCGATCAATGTAGATAGGACCTATTGAAAAGTGACGCGAGATTTGTTTTCCGTACTGAGCTCCAATGCTACCGACGCCAGGGAGGCAGCTCCCAGAGATGTTATGCCTTAGAACATGCTGGTGGCGCCGACTGAGATTGGACCCAGGTCTCCTGGGGTGAGAGGTAATCACGCTAACCACCAGCGCCGATATCTATCACGGCGAATGAGAACAACCCAAATTTGAGTTTAGTTATCTCAGAAATAAGAAATAAAGTGCAGGAACTCAGCGATGAGTAAATTTTCCTCATGTTTTCCCAGGTTTTCCAGGATTTTCCAGGGAAAAATTCCCGAATTTGAGAAAAGTAAAGATTGGATTCACTCATTCTATTGGTACTACTCCGAGACTGATAAAAAAATTTCGTCAATTTCCTCTTTTTCTGGCAGATTGTTTAGGTTTTCCACAGGAAACCATGAGACAAATTTACTCATCGCTGAGTTCCTACACTTTTGGCGATTATGAGTGAACTAAACTCAAATTTGGGTCGTTCTCATTCGCCGTGTACGCAAAAAGAAAAGAGCCAGTGTCGCTACTTGATAGCAAACTACTCATAATGGGAGGAGTCTTTGTAGCTTTTATACCACTTGGTTGCACATCATTCTGCTTTAACCTAAAAAGATATAAAGCAGCGCTGCTGTCTGGTATCAGCTCATTTTCGCTTCGGACGGCGTGGTCAGCAATAGCAGCAGTAGGAAGGTGGTTAATCCACTTTTCTATAACCCAACAAGCAACAATTGACTGATCGTTTCAAA
Organism: Ochlerotatus camptorhynchus; assembly: GCF_037179485.1. NCBI lineage: Eukaryota > Metazoa > Arthropoda > Insecta > Diptera > Culicidae > Ochlerotatus > Ochlerotatus camptorhynchus. Next base: position 807,273 of record NW_027041234.1, read on the forward strand.
GGAGGTGCCAATCGTCATCGCAAATTCTTCGAGACAACCACCATCCGTCGTCTGGCTCGCCGTGGCGGTGTCTGACGTATCTCCGGTCTGATCTACGAGGTGTGCTGAAGGTGTTCCTGGAAAATGAGGTCCGTGATGCTGTCACCTACACTAAACACGCCAAGCGTGAGTGGCCATGGATGTCCTCTTCAATAAAACGGCCCTTTTCAGGGCCATCAAGCTTACATCAGTAAAGAGTTGGAATAGAATTTATCTGTGCTTGTTTGTCCATATTCAGAACCACAAGCCCCCAAACGACCACACAAACTTGGAAGCAGGGGTGCAAGTGATTTTGATTGATTCTCGTAAGCAACTTTCTCTTTGAAAATGATTACTACAAATTTGGTACGCCTACAATTCAAAAACGGAAAGAGTTGAGATAATAGATAATTGATCAATTAAAAGAACTTAATGCTCTTCACATTTATTCCGTCCACTAGTGGTCCTACGTCAAGCTTCCGTTCGTGCCCCTAGGCACAGACCCCTCTACTTTTTCCTCAAGTTGTACCGATGGACAGTACCCAGACATCCAGTACATCCAATTACAGGACAGTACATCCAGATTGGATGTTTGTCTTTTTCATCAGTTTGTCGCTTAGATCGAGATCAAGAGCACATTGCTCTCCAAACCTTGTGTTCTTAATCCCTACCCTGCCATCCATTTGTTACAATTTGTTACCCCTAACCTCGAGATAGCCGCGAGTAATCGGCCCCCGCTTTACTAACGTTAGTTTTAAGAAATTTTGTAATCTAAACAATTACAAAAATAAACGCATTATAAAAAAAGTAATCCTGGCGCGGATGACCAAATGTCTTGGCACGGATTTTGCGGATTCAAAATAGGGATTTCTGTAAACAACAAGAAAGAAGTATGTTTGGGAAGTACAGAGAGTAAACGAAAACCGATAAGTTCTCTATACTGTCAATTGGCAAATCAAAGTTGGCACTCGTGGAGAATAGAAGAACTATGAGAGTGACGATGGTTTCAAAATTTTACACGGTGAGGTATACGAGTGTAATCTTTAAATGCTTTTATTTTGCAAATGGAGCATTTTATTTAAATCTGGTTAGTGCTACGTTAGTAGAAAACTTCAGGACTACTCAATAGACATATAATACAGAAAACATAATTTCTTTTCAGATTTTTAGGTGTAAACATAGACTTCCGCTTTTCTACCACTGTAGCAGTAACCAGATTTAAATAAAATGCTCCATTTTCAAAATAAAAGCATTTTAAGATTGCACTCGTATACTTCCCCGTGGAAAATTTTGAAACCATCATCACTTTCATAGTTCTTCTATTCTCCACGAGTGCCAACTTTGATTTGCCAATTGATTGCAACTCTCATCGGATGGGTGTATTTTCTATAACACAACATCCAGAGTACTAAACAATACATATTAAGAACTTTTTCAGAAAACCTCAAATGTCACCGGTGCCCCCGCAGTAATTGCACCACCTCGGCGCTACTGCTTGTTGATATGTATGGATTATGGACTGGAACTGGTACGGTACCGACCAACAATCAGGATTAATGGCCAAAAGAAAATTCATTTTACGCTTATCATGATCACCAGCAGCGGCTATGTTGTTTAGGGAAACGGGACCTAGTTTAGCAAATTCGGAAGCCGGAAATGAGAACTGATGAGTTTCTCTTTGTAGGGTGAAGAGTAGGTTATATCATATTGATTATGGTTGCAGTTTATTACGAAACTTCGCTAATTGAACTGCCTGCAGCTTATCTGAATAGCACTATTATCGGTGATAATGGTTTACGTTGAATCCGGGTGCATTGCACCCGTTTTACGTTCTCAAGCTTATTTCTGCTCTATTATCTACTAAATATTATCTTCCAGCGCATTTGTATCATTGAAATCAAGCTGGAAACAATCCGCTTGGAGATATTTACGAGTCTGTGTTTATACAAGCTTGTGTATATGAAACCGTCAGTAGGAGATACTTTGTCCCACGAATAGTACAATTGAACCAACATTTGAAATTACTTTCAACGACGGTGCCTACACCTTATATAGTGAGTTCTAGTGATAAATGCTTATCCGCGTCGTTGTCGTTGTCTGGTGTGAGCACAATCCTAAATATAAACAGCAACGACGGAAGGAACGCTACAACAGGCCAGCATAAAATTCTCACTCCAAGACTTTGATGCGTTTGTTCTATGAATGAATGAATGAATGCGGTGCATTCAAACCAACGGGAATTCAGAAGAAAAAAATAAACTATTGAGTCTCTGTTATGAATTGTTGTAGCACTGATTACAAACGAGAACGTCGCGCGCCGTCGTTCGTCCGGCAGCTGCATATAAGCGTACGACGATGTAAACAAAATGCGCACGATATGTGATGGAATTGCATGAACATGACTTCCTCCACAAACGCAAAAGACAAATCATGGTTCATGAAATTTATGAATACACCAACAACCACGAAACGTTATTCCGGAGAAAGTGTATGCCTGCCCATCAGTGTGCACTACGAATGCAGCATGAAGGCGATGACGACACCAACGAGTCAAAACTCAACTGCATCGCATCGCCGGAGTAATTAATATCAATTTTGGCTGTCCATTGGCTTTGAGAGGTATGCACACTGCGCAGAATGGAGCGGCTTTTGCAGGCTATTGCGTACATCGATGCAGATGCAGACGTTACATTTTGGGTTATTATATTAGGTATAAAATTAAAATGCAAGTTTTCAAAGCCTCTCGGGCATTGCACGGTCAAGATGAAATGCCAACGACCAATGTGATTCCTTTGAGAAAGGGATACAGCCCAACCGAGGCCAATACCTATTATCCAGTTCAAGAGCAATTGAACTTGGCTGAAATTTCAAGTGTTTTTTTTTTCGCTTTTGGCTGTATGCTGAATTGCCAAAACACGTGTGAAATTCTTGTTGCGGATCGTTTTCTGAAGGCCAACACGTGCGCGTTGAAAATTTACCACACATTGACGCAAATAGCTGCATAAATGGTCAATTTGTAACATCTGATGCGTACATTATCATACGGCTTTGAGCACTCGAAAAAGAAGGTGGCAAGCCCCTGTCGTATGCCTTTCTTTATAACACAGTTTTCGGTAACAGAATACAGTTTCCCGACTTTCCTTCAGTGTCCTAGCGATTCGATGTGTCTATTGACTACAACTGGCGAAATTATATGGTTATTGAAGAAAGTTCCGGTAGACAAAATGCACATCACTATCGGTCACGGTGGGTGTATGCAAACACACCAGCTACATCGTGCTTTGCATTCATTATCCATCGTTCGATATGTGCATACAAAATCGCAACTGGACTTTTACGCCTCGGTTACCATCCTAGTTACTAACAGGTGTGCAACTTCCCGTTTTATGGCAGTCCTACTCCCCAGGGTGAGAGACCTTTAATGGAGCGCCCAATACAGGTGGCGAGGGGATTTCGAATTTTAGAGTCCAACCGCTGAAAGTGTGTTGCAAGCTTTCTTTCACTATCCACCTATCTCCGATTGGCTTAGTAACAATTAGCGTTTCTTCGTGTGAACACGGGCAGCAGCATCGCCATGAGAGATATCAAGCCATTCTGCAAACCATCAGCGCCAGAGGTTCGTTACGAGATCAAGATCGAATGCATGAAGGCACAACAAAGCATTCAATTTAATTTAGTGTGTGATGTAAGGTAGTGGAACAAACTGTTTGATTTTTCTGTTCTCTTTTCTCGCTTTCCTTTTCGCAGTTTTCCAACGTGGAAACATCGGGTTACGTAGGTTTTGCCAATTTGCCCAACCAGGTGCACCGTAAGTCGGTCAAGAAGGGATTCGAGTTCACACTGATGGTGGTCGGTGAGTCGGGCCTGGGAAAGTCCACCCTGGTGAACAGCTTGTTTCTCAGTGATCTCTACCCGGAGCGGGTGGTTCCGGATGCAATAGAGAAGCAGAACCAGACAGTGAAGCTGGACGCGTCCACAGTGGAGATCGAGGAACGTGGTGTGAAGCTACGATTGACGGTGGTCGATACGCCCGGATTCGGTGATGCCATTGATAACAGTGACAGTTTCAGTGCCATTCTGGAGTACATCGACGAGCAGTACGAACGTTTCCTGAGGGACGAGAGCGGTCTCAACCGGAGGAACATCGTAGACAATAGGATACACTGCTGTTTCTATTTCATTTCGCCCTTTGGGCATGGGTAGGTGTGCAGAGGGAACCATATCAAACGGTGAGTTGTAAAACATTCTTCCCATTTTAGGATGAAACCATTGGACATTGAGTTCATGAAGAAGCTCCACTGCAAGGTGAACATCGTCCCGGTGATTGCGAAAGCCGACGTGCTGACCAAGAAGGAAATCCAGCGCCTCAAGTGCCGAATCCTGCAGGAAATCGAAGACAATGGGATCAAAATCTATCCACTGCCAGATTGTGATAGCGACGAGGACGAGGACTACAAGGAACAGGTGCGACAGCTGAAGGAAGCAGTACCGTTTGCGGTGTGTGGCTCCACCACGCTGCTGGAGGTTAAGGGGCGCAAGGTTCGCGGCCGGTTGTACCCGTGGGGAGTGGTGGAGGTGGAAAATCCCGAGCATTGCGATTTTATCAAACTGCGGACGATGTTGATGTGAGTATTGAAATTTTTTTGCTAAAGATTTTTGACTTCTGATTAATGCCATACATGATGCGTAAATTTTGAATTGTTTAGATTTTTTTTCTCTATTCTGGTTTACTGATAACTTCACAGGTCTATTCTGCGGGTCCGTGTCATCAGTGTCCCTAGTGAGGTGACAAAAGTCACGTCGTGTGAGGTGACTCTCCGTGCATATCAAATGAAGGGTAGCCTCACATGAAATTTACTTTTGTCACTTCATTAGTGACAGCGAGTCACACTAATGAGTAACTGCAGGTTTTCCCAAATATGAGTAAATTTCGTATGGAAAGAAAATGCTGAATTCAGTCGCTGAGTCGTTTTGATTGGCCGTGTTAGAAGTACAGTAAATAGAAGAGTAGGGTTCAAAGGAAATTTTCAATAGAATTCTTAGGAGGATGCCAAGGAAATTCTAAGAGTAGAAGGAGAATCCAAAGGGAATTCTGATAATAGTTCAATGAAAATACTAAGGGTTAACTCAAGAGGAGTTCTGTGGAGTATTCCAAAAAAATAGGAAACAAAATTACAAAGAAATGTCCACCGAAGCTTTGAGGTAAATTTCAAATGAATACTTTGGAGAGTTTCAAAGCTGATCCTGTAATCATTTTAGATGTATGATGATGTATGATAATTGTCTATCACTCATTGTAGCACGGAAACTAAGTCCGATAGCAGTGGGCGCTCCTGACTGTTTGATTTGATCATGCTTAATAACCTCCGATTGTCATCAACATGTCACTACCGTATGCGTGATAATGTTTGCACTAAAGAGCCTGAATTCATAAAGAGACGACATCTTATCCATTTGACAGGTCTTCTGCTCGATTGGAATGACTTTTCCTATGACTTTGATAGATAATAGATGGTTCCAATTTTGACATGTCGTCTCTTTATAAATTCAGGCTCTTTAGTTTGCACCATTGAGCAATAATGTAGTCTGGATCCATTACTCTCCAGGTATGGTCAATCGAAGACTGAAGCAACACCTCGATGCTGGAAATTTCCTTGTTAACCGACAGCGCACTTTCCGACAAGGTTTCGGAACGTCCACCTATTTCGCAACCCTAGGGGAAGTTCTCAAGAACGCCTACGACAGTGGCCTGCACACCGAGATAGTATCGCTCGACATATCGAAGGCCTTCAACAGAACGTGGACGCCCCTCGTCCTTAAGCAACTAATCGACTGGGGTCTTAACGGACCCATCGTTCACTTCATCCAGAACTTCTTGTCCAACCGCTCATTCCGAGTCGCAGTCGGCAACACCAAATCCCGACTTTTCCACGAGGAAACGGGTGTCCCACAAGGATCGGTTATCGCCGTTACCCTGTTCCTCGTGGCGATGAACAGAGTCTTCCGTCAACTACCGAAGAACATACTTGTATTCATCTACGCCGACGACATCCTCATCGTCACCACAGGACCCACGCCAGTACGTACAAGGATGAGAGCCCAAGCGGCAGTCTCCGCCGTCGCCAGGTGGGCCCACTCAGTAGGCTTTGAATTATCAGCCTCTAAAAGCATCAGGTGCCATGTTTACCCTTCTCGACACAGAATTAGCGAACCTCACGATCAAAATCGACGACCAGTCGATACCACTGAAGAAGACCGTCCGAGTTCTGGGAGTTCTCGTTGACCGATTCCTCAACATTGAACAGCATTTCAGGGCAGTCAAGAAAAATTGCCGCAGCCGAGTGAATCTCATCCGGACCATTTCCCGACAGAATAGATCGAACAACCGCAGCATCCGTTTTCACGTGGCGAGTGCAATTATCGATAGTCGCCGTCTATACGGGTTGGAGATGACCTGCATCGCAACGGATAAGCTTTTAGCTGCGTTAGCACCAGTCCACAACACCTACGTCCGGATTGTCTCTGGCCTGCTGTCATACACGCCCGCTGATGCTGCATGCATCGACGCAGGCATCCTACCTTTCCGCTTCCGTATAACCGCAGCTATCGCAACCAAAGCCGCTGCTTTCATCTCGAAGACATCCGGAAATCAAGGAATCTTCCTCCTCGACGAGGGGAACAGACTCCTCCGCACGGCTGCCAACGAAAATCTCCCCCCAGTGGCCAGGGTCCACTGGCATGGAGACAAATGCTGGCAAACACCATTACCGTAAATCGAAAGCCGGATTAAGGAAAGGTTCAAAGCCGGAGACAATTCCGTAGCCATCAAAAGGACTGTAGCTGAAATGTTAGGAGAAAAATATCCCACGCACACTCACCGATACACGGACGGAACTCGCTCTCGGGCCGGGGTCAGTATCGGTCTAGCCGGAAACATCACACCAACCAGCTGCAGCTTACCGCCGCAATGTTCTGTCTTCTCTGCTGAAGCTGCTGCCATCTTCATCGCTGCTACAACGTTCTCCAACCGACCGATCCTGGTCCTCACGGATTCGCACAGCGTCATACAAGCCCTGACATCCGAGGTCCCGACTCATCCCTGGGTACAGGCGACGATGAAGTCCGCGCCACCAAACACGGTATTCTGCTGGGTTCCGGGGCACTGCGGAATACCAGGCAACTCTGAAGCTGACTTTCTGACTGGGGCAGGACCATCTGCCCCCCGCTATACTAACAAAGTACCGTTACACGATGTCAACTGCTGGATCGTGAGCAAAGTACGGGAAGCTTGGGACGCAGAGTGGTCTCAAAACCGCTCCCTCTTCATTAGACGGATCAAAGGGACGACGAGGAAATGGACAAAACAGTCGAACCAGCGGGATCAGAAGATAACGTCGCGTTTGAGAACCGGTCACACCAAGATCTCGCACAATTTCGGTGGAACGCCGTTCCACAGGACTTGCGTCGGTTGTAGAACTCCAGCCTCAATCGAGCACATTCTATGCGTATGCCCTCAGTATCAGAACCTGCGTGAATTCCACGGGCTTTCAAATAGCATACGCGACATGCTGGGTGATCCCTCAACACTGGCAGCAGTAATGCGTTTTTTAAAGGATGCTGCATTGTATTTTAAAGTTTAGTCTTTTTTAATTCCTTTCGGCTGTTGGGACATCTCTGTCCGGTGTCTTATTCAGATTTTAATGTTGTGTCTTAAATATGTTGTGTAAATGTACGATCGAGCCAGGAACCAATTTTCGGTTGAAGTAAACACTGTAAAAACGACTCTGTTGGGAGTCCTCCTTCTGAGGCCCCACCTGTTATGGACGAGATGAACTAGCCTACGGCTAAAAATCTCAAAAATAAAGTCTGAAAAAAAATCCAGGTACGGGTCAATGTTTGTCTGAGGCTTGCTGTACTCGGGTGGCGTTTAGAACAGGCCTTGGCCTTCATGACGGGCCATATTGAGTAATTCAGCGGATTAGGATCGGGGCTGGATGGCGGCCACATATCCTTCACCCAGAACGGAAGATGTTCCTGCAACCACTTCTGAGTGCGGTTCGAGGTGTGGCACGGAGCCCCATCTTGTTGAAATACAACATTTGGCTTCGGACCATACTGTTATTTGATCCACGGAAGAACATACTTACTTAAAATCCCGATGTAGACCACTGTGTTGACCTTGTCGCCTTCTGGAGTGAACACCGGGTCCATTTTTTTTGCCATCGGAAGCCACCAATCCAAACACCATAACGCTAGCAGGATGCTTGATCAGATGCACGTTCTTGTGCTCGTCGGCCACGTCTTTTACCGGAAGAGAACTAATATACCGGTCGGTTCTGGAATTTGATACGGGATCGACGGTAAACATGCTCTCGTCGGTGAACAGGATTACCGGATTTTTTCGCTTAAGGAAGTTCAAGATTTTCTTGCATCGTTCGACTCGTAGCTCCCGGATGCGGTTGGTAATCATGTGAGTTTTTTTTCCGTGCCCTCGACTTCGCCCCGCAATCTTCCTTTACGATCTTCCGTGGCGTAAAGTCACTGATCCCGTGTTCCTTTGCCATTTTCCTTATTGAACGCAATGGATTCACCCGAATCGTCCTTTTGATAGCAGCGATAACCACCTTCGCCGCGTATAGTTGTCCTTTCTTTCTCGGTCTAAAACCCTTTTGACGGTCCACCGGGACACTCCCACGGCGATTGAAATGTCTTTTTGCGACATTTACGCGTGGGACAAATCACGAATACGCTGCCACTTCGTCATGGTGCAACTGTCAAACTAAGTAAATCATTTTCTTTTATACACAGCCTACTAACGGGTGTTCAATAAAAAATGAGAATGATTTCGGTGCCGTCCAGCGCTCTTGTGAGAGCATCGCGACTAAGTTTCGTCGTACGGCTGACCAGGGCCCCTTCTCCAATATTCATTGACGTTTTTCTTGAAGAATAAACATTATGTTTTTAATAAAAAAAATCGTTATAAATTTTTTTTTACTTGCTATATGACTGTAAAAAATATCATTTTTTATTGAACACCCGTTACGGTATAAGCTATAAGTTACGTGCACGCGAAGAAAACCAAGGCATTGTATGCACAGGTGAAACGGGAACCTTATTTGTACGATGGTGCAAACATTATCACGCATACGGTAGCTCTTATAATTTATTTAGATAGATTGATTGACTAGCATTTAAGAGATTTTCAATCATATGCTTTTTCGTTTCTGGAAATCAGTGAGAAGACATCGAAAGAGGCCTCTTTGGTTGAGCATCACGTTGTTACAGATCTTTATGGACATTCTCAGGATTGTAGTCATGTCATCCTTAAGCTTGGTACGGTTATATCCCTTTGAATTATCTGAGAATGCTGCATGAAATTCCTTCAAATTTGTCTTAGAACTCTCTACACAATCCCTAAAACTTTTTTTAGAACTGCGTTTGAATCCACCTTTAGTTCATTTTACAATTTTTGTTAAAATACTTCTCAAAATTGCCTTAAAATTTTTAACGAATTCCCTTGAAATTCACCACATAATTTCACTCTAACTATCCCTATATTTTCTTTAGAATTCTTCCCAAACCTCAAGTTCAACAATCTAAAAAATGACCTTGTCACTGATTTTTGATAATTTGGTCATGTCCCAGAATTATGAGCAATCTTCAAAAATGGCTTAGTTCACAATAATTGTTATTCTCTGGATCCCATTGTTTTCTAAAGGAAATTCTAAGTTCAACCTATCACCTTACAACATTTAGCGTAGTAGCGTTCGGCCTAGTGCCTTGCGGACTTCAACAAATGTCTACACTATGGAACATTAGCGAACTATTGCTGTTCTGGAGTGAAATAAAATAAAACACTAGCGCCAAATGGGCCTTAGTGGCAAATTTTTAGCTCAAATCAAAGAGCCCAGCGCCACGGATCGGTCATATTAGACTGAGGGTTATTCCGAGAGTCGAAGTGACTTTTGTCACTAGTGAAGTCTGTGCAAATCGAATGGAGAGTCACGTCACCACGACGTGACTTTTCTCACTTCACTAGTGACAACAGTCACTTCGACTCTCGGAATAACCCCCACTGACCCACATTTATATGGGGGACATTTTTTATATTTTTTTCAACGGGCCAACCCCTAGATTTGTGCCATTAGGTGAGATAACTACGCTCTTAAAATTTTAGCTTATTCGGATATAACACGAACTGGCGCTTTTGGTTTAAAGTTCATATAGGTTGAAATTTTCATATACAAAATGCTCATATACATTCAAAAGCGAATATCTCAATTAAACTAACTGAATTCATGAGCTTCAGCAAAGTTGTTACTTATTAACTGAACTACAATCTGAATCAAAACGCGAATAATGAAACTTTTTTTTATGATCGATGAAAAATTCAAACTAAAAGCGCAAGCTCATCTTAGAACCAAATGAGCTGAAACATTCGGATAATGGTTTTCTCACCTAAACGCACTAATCTAGGGGTTGGCCCGTGGAAAATTAGAACTTTATTTTTTGTGGGCCAGTCTAATCGGTCATGTTTTCAGTTATACTTTTGTGGCATCGCCCGGCAACACTGGTCAGCCCGGCTGCCATCGGGTCGTCGTCGAAGAAAAAGAACTCAAGCTGTCAATCTTTGCTACGCAGCTATCAACGCGCGAACGTGGTTGTTTTTCTTCTTCTTCTTCTTCTTCTTCTTCGCATTTCAAGCTTATTGCATATCGCATATTAGCTTATTGCGTGCTCTCAACTTAGTGTTCTAGATGCACTTCCACAGTTATTAATTGAGAGCTTTCGATGCCTGTTCCATTTTTGCATTGGTATAATTGTGTGGCAAGTCCAATCATACTTCTATGCCCAGGGAAGTCGAGAAATTTTCCAACCCGAAAAATTCCTAGACCGGACCGGGAATCGAACCCAGCCACCTTCAGCATGGTCTTGCTTTGTAGCTGCGCCTTTACCGACTGAGCTAAGGGAGGCCCCATTGTTTTTCTATTGAAAGTAAAAATAAAGATTTTAAGTTTTTCGTAACTAATCGTTCTTTATTCCGTGTCCGATCGCTACATTGGTGACCCGCGACGTCGCGAATCTAAAAGTTTCGGTCCGATTTCACGGTTATTCGCCGATATTCGATCTCAAAGCCGAAACTAACCTCAAAATGCCGGACGATAACGGGAGCAACGCAGCAGCATCTGTCGCGGTAAAACTACCGGATTTTTGGAAAACTGATCCGGCTATGTGGTTTGCGCAATCGGAAGCGCAATTCCACCTTGCGAAAATCGTCAATGATGAAACCAAGTTTTACCACATCGTGGCCAAAGTGGATCAATCGGTTATATGTCACATAGCCGATTTTGTAGCTGCTCCTCCAGCGGAAAATAAATACAAAACAGTGAAAGATCGCCTAATTGCTCGCTTCACCCTGTCTGCTGAAAGCCGCTTCGAACAGCTGCTAGCGATATGCGCCCAACGCATCTGTTAGCAAAGATGAGAGAGTTGTCGACGGGTTTGGGCGTGGATAACAATCTGCTCAAAATGATTTTCATTCAACGCCTCCCGGCAAACATTCGACCAATTCTCACATGCCACGATGGTACCATCGAGAAGTTGGCTGAAATGGCAGACAAGATCACCAACGCCTCCAACGGTCAGTCCTCCGCAGTTGCCATGGTGCACAACGAACCAACGTACAGCAACAGTGGTGAAAGGAAGCTAGCAGAGCAGATCGAACTTCTCACAGCGGAAATCCGACGCCTGAAGGCTCCCAACCCTGAGCGAGGCCGTTCGTTTTCGCGAAACCGAAGTGGTTCTCGTTCGTCATCACGATCCGGACTGTGCTGGTACCATAGGAAATATGGAAACGATGCTCAGCGGTGCCGAGAACCGTGTTCATGGAGCTCAAAAAACTAGCATCCTCCCCACCATCATGGGCGGTGGTGGCCGGAGTGTCGGAAAGTCGCCGAATGGTAATTTTTGACAGGACGAACAATACACGCTTTCTAATCGACACTGGATCGGACGTCACAATATTGCCTGCCTCCAGGAGAGATCGATTGAACGGTACCGTTATACAACAGCTCCACGCAGCCAACGGAAGTAGAATTCGGACATTTGGAACGAAATTTATTCCTGTTGACCTAGGATTGAGACGAAGATTCACCTGGAATTTCCTCGTTGCTAAAGTGACGATGCCAATAATCGGTGCTGATTTTTTGGCGCACTTCGGCATACTCGTCGATTTGAAAAACCAAAAACTGATAGATGGCCAGACAGGATGGAAGTCTTCTGGAGGTATGATGACTGCTGCTCTGCACAGTGTAACACTTGTTGGTGCCGATCATCCGTTCCACGATTTGTTAATGGAGTACCGGGAAATAACTCTGCCATCGACGCTTCGTTCTGTCACACAGTGTGACGTAACCCATCACATAGTTTATCGTGGACCACCCGTGGCGTCTAAAATTCGACGAATGCATCCGGACAAAGTTAAAGCTGCTAAGGAAGAGTTTCGCCTTATGTGTGACCTAGGAATATGCAGACCATCGAGTAGCAGTTGGGCAAGTCCTTTGCATTGTGTGCTGAAAAAGAACGGGAAATGGCGTTTCGTTGGTGACTACCGTCGCTTAAATCATATCACTACACCTGACCGTTATCCGGTCACAAGTAGTGATATGATTCCGGACAGAACCTGCAGTGCTGTCTCCGCTAATGATTTTTTACAACGCTCGAAGCTTGATGAAGCTGCATCTGTCCACTGTAGTTTACGTATGTCGTTTTTCCTGTTCCCGGGAATAAGCTTCTGCAACTCAGCTTGGATGTCGGATGCATGACGAACGAAGCGTTTGTAGCCGTTGGCGAGTGCCAGAAAGCGACGGAGTTCCTTGACTGTTGTCGGTTTCTCGTAGTCCATAATGGCTTGGACGCGTGACGGGAGCGGCCGCACTCCATCACTGCTTCACTATCCTGACTCGTCGAAACCATTAGCTCTGATGATCGATGCCTCAAATATTGCTGCGGGGGCTGTCTTGCAGCAGCTAAATGGTCAGAATTGGGAACCACTCGGATTTTATTCCGAAAAATTTTCGATGTCCCAAACGAAATACTCTACTTTTGGCCGTGAACTGACTGCGATGAAAATGTCTGTGAAATATTTTCGGCACTTCCTTGAAGGACGCAACTTCACGATCTTCACTGACCATCGCCCACTAACATACGCGCTAACAACCGATTCCAGCTCTCGGCTACCGCATGAAGAACGATACCTACGTTTTATCTCGGAATTTACTACGGATATACAACATGTCAGTGGAAGTGAAAATTACGTCGCCGATGCATTGTCTCGTGTGGAGAGTATACTAGCGCCTACTTCGGTGGACTATGAAGAAATCGGACGAAAGCAGAAAAACGACGCAGAGCTTCAGCAGTTGATGCAATCCAAATCTACTTCGCTGAAATTTGAAGCAAAACGGATGAGTGGTTGTTCTCAACCGATCTACTGTGACGTCTCGAACGGAAAACCACAACCTTCCGTTCCAAGTACTCAACGGAGAACCATCATGGTATGCCTACACGGAATTTCTCACCCAGGAGCACGAGGCAGCAGGAAGTTAATCTCCGAGCGATTCGTTTGGCCAGCTATGAACCGTGAAATAAATGAGTTTGTCAAACACTGCGTCGACTGCCAACGGTCGAAGGTGCATCGAAATACCGTCTCTCCGTTGGGAAAATTTGACCTACCGAAGGCTCGTTTCCAACACCTTCATATTGATCTGGTTGGTCCTTTGCCGCCGTCACAAGGATACCGCTACCTACTGACCATGATTGACCGTTTTACCAGATGGTCCGAAGCGGTTCCACTTGTCGATATGACTGCAGCATCTGTGGCTCAAGCACTGTACTCAACATGGATAGCAAGATTTGGAGTCCCAGAAAACCTGACAACCGACCAGGGACGACAATTTGAGTCCGATCTCTTTCGGTTAACGCGAATGTTAGGTGTTCACCATATTCGTACGAATGCCTATCACCCACAAGCGAACGGCATCGTAGAACGTTTTCACCGAACATTGAAAGCATCGATAATGTGTGTAAACTCTAAGAATTGGTACGACGAACTTCCAATGATTCTTCTGGGACTAAGGGTGGCATTTAGGGACGACCTGCAGTGCTCGGTTGCGGATATGGTTTACGGTCAGGCTTTACGGATTCCTGGTGAATTCTTTCAGTCTGCACCTGGAGATATCGACCGATCAGAGTTTGCCCAAATGCTTCACCGTACGTTCGACAATATAAAACCGCACGATACTAAACGTCATGGAGAACGACAAGTTTTTGTCAACGCCAATTTGAAAACATGTACACATGTATTTGTACGAGTGGATTCTGTGAAGCGACCGTTGCAGCATCCTTATGAAGGTCCATTCAAGGTAATAAGACGAGATGATACGTTCTTCGACGTACTTATTTCTGGAAAACAGCAGCGCATTTCAGTCGACCGAATAAAAGCGGCTTTCACTTGTAATCCGGATTTGCAGAAATATCCTCAAGATGATCATCGTACGAAAGTTACACAATCTGGACATCGCGTAAGATTTTTGGTGTAACTGGAGGGGCCCTGTGGCATCGCCTGGCAACACTGGTCAGCCTGGCTTCCATCGGGTCGTCGTCGAAGAAAAAGAACTCAAGCTGTCAATCTTTGCTACGCAGCTATCAACGCGCGAACGTGGTTGTTTTTCTATTGAAAGTAAAAATAAAGATTTTAAGTATTTCGTAACTAATCGTTCTTTATTCCGTGTCCGATCGCTACACTTTGATAAAAGTTTACACTAGCTTCCAACTGATCTTGGACGTCTGTTCTCTGTGCTATTGGAGTGGGTCAAAACATAGATTTTTCTCCACCCCGCTCTATTGCTTCAAAATCAGGTTCTCATCATTCTCCCAAAATTTAAGCTCATACTGTACTATCCCTTTTGAAGTTTATAGATATGGGTATTGCTATTACTACGTAAAAAGTGAACTTTTTGTTCACCTCGGCCTAACCTTTTGCCATTTAAATTGAACGTCAGGGAAATTATAAATTATAAATTAATTAGGAAGATCATATTCTTCTGACATGCTCCATCAACTGCTCAGCAGGCAACATTGGCGTACTTGGTGTGAAGAATAAGGCAAACATCAAATTCGATATTTTGTACCACCCGCCAACGTTCTTATTATGGAATTCACATGTTTGGAACAAATCATAATGGGATATTATATTCATGACTGATACATTGGTACATCGTCTCTATCTCGAGAATTGTCCTAGAAATTACCTCGATGGAAGTTCCATTTAACTCTGGAATCCTCTCGCATGTTTCTCCTTTGATTTGATTCCACGATTCATCAAAATTTATCATGAACTTTGGAACTTCCTGATAAACAACTGAAATAGCGTAAGCGATTTAAAATTCAAGACCATCATGTTAAGTGCGAGTGCGATCGTTGCAGCGCCAGTTCCCACTAATTCAACAAATCCCTCGTAATTCTCTTCCAGCACCCACATGCAGGACCTGCAGGAGGTAACCCAGGAGGTGCACTACGAAAACTACCGCTCGGAACGACTGGCCAAATCGGTGCGCAAGAACACCAACCCGATTATCAAGGACGAAAACGGCACCTCCAACGAGATGATGTCCTCCGACAAGGACCGAATCCTGCGCGAAAAGGAGGAGGAAATCCGTCGGATGCAAGAAAAGCTCGCCCAGATGCAGGCCAAAATACAGGCACAGAAATAAAGCTTACAGCGGGCAAAGTGACAATGGATTCGGGAAATTTTAATCTAGATCCTCCCCGGTGGGTGTGGAGTGGTGGTATGTTTCCGGGCGCAGTGCGATACAGAGAAGTTCTACAACTCAGAGCCAATTCACCTCCATTCTAGGGCTAGCTCACAACCAACAACGTCCACGTCCACGCACAACTCCCTTGTGTAGAATATTGCAATCGCACGAAAATAAGCAATGTGGATTAATATTTTAGAAGTTGATTGTCATTTTTGCAAGAAAACGAAAAACTAGACATACCTACTTTATTACGATATAGCATGACACAAAACTCAAATAAACAACACAAAAAAGCGGATCGCTCATCATTTTCAGGCATTACACACTCGTTCTCTCTACCGTGAAGGGATCATTTTTGTCTAAGTGAAATTTAAATCAAAAAAGTACAAAAATCATCCAGCACAAGTTTGTCAGAAGAAAAAAAAAAATGCTGTTTAAATGTCTCCCTAGGTTCGGCAGCCAGCTTGGAAACAAGAAAAATGTTTAGTCAGCTTCGAGTGCCATCATCGAATTGAGTTTAAAAAAATCATCGTTTTGTTTGTTGCTTCCCTCGTGAATCGAATCTCCTTAGAATTATAATTGGGCAATCAAAGTCTTAGCACAGATTTCAGTGTATTCTCTCTAGAATGGAAATTCCGAATTCGTAATCCCGAAATCATGTGTTTAACGTATGTAACATTTTCCCTGCGTATTTCGTTTTTCGCGGTTACAATTAGAGTATGTGAGCAATAAGTAAAAAAGGAAGATATTGCGAAGGAAGATTTTATTTTTCGATAGCTTTTTTATCGAACCGTAAACAATGTAAGTGAATCGTATCTAAAAATAAGTATTTTTGAAACACTCGTGCAGAAATTGCTTCAATTTTCGCTTGCTAGAAAACAGAAAGTGCAACAGAACAGCGACAAGACAAAACAAAACAAGCAAAATACTAAACTTTTTTAAGGACGAAATCATCATTAGTTGCTAGTGGTACTTAATATTTTGAAGAAGAAAATAAAATCGTTTATAGGAATCCTAAAGTCCTGTCTTGGGTGGTAGAGCGCTTTGTATTGCTAGACTGCAGAGAGATTACGGCCGATGATTGAGCAACTGGAGCTAGTAGATAGGGATTCTTTCGTGACATAAGTGTCTCTTTCTCTCACTTTCTGGGAATCAAGCGTGAGTGGCCAAGGATGCCAAGGAATTATATATAAAAGAAGTTCGCAAGAAAGAGAATGAATAGAAGGTCGGATTTATTGGAACAGTATATACATATATGTATTGGTTTTCTTTATTGTAACTATTTTTTGACTATTCAACGAAATAAACCAATATAGGATTATAATTTAATTTGCTGTTTTGCGATTCAATTAAGGTTTTGAAGAATTCTTAGGCTGTGACCAAAAGGGCCAGATGAGTCTGATATCGATATGCTTTAAAGGGAGGAATACTGTATACCTGGTTGGCACCGTGACAGGGGAAAATACGTTGAACCTAAGCCGAACGGAGATTTATTTTACATTGGACACGGTCCTGACAACCTCATCCGGGTTCTATGTCGAATATTACGTTCACCGGCCGCTCTTCCAGCATCCGTGCTACATGTCCAGTAAGTTCAATAGACTACATGGGAAAAAGGAAGTTAAACTATGCACTTTTTTAGTACAAAAGCTAACATAGAAAAACCTCCCTGAGATATCTTTAAATTATGATTTTTCCTTAGAAGTTCTTCAAACATACTCCTGAGTCTCCTGACTGGGTACTCCAAATCTAACAATCCGTTCTCGAGTTATAGCGTGACATACGAACAACATATTCACTCTTATTCTTGTTTCCGTATTTTTCATACAAAAAAAAAAGTTTTTGGGTAAGGAAATATTGAGGGCCATATTTCTCGATAGCCAGGAAAGGATCAGTTTTATTTTATAACTAGTTAATTGAACGTCTGGTAAGGATGGATGTTGAGTTAAGGGCTGAACACAATGATAGCGGCATAGCGGCATGCACACATTTTCCAATACACTGAAATCCGTTTGACAACTCACAGAGCGCGTTGCGGCAAAAGCGGCATTGTACTAAAACCCGCTTTTTTAACATTTTGGAAAAACGCGGTGCGGTTGAGCGGCAACCTGGGAAGTGTTCAATGTTTTCAGATGTATTTTTTGTAATTTTGAATTAACCAGAAACTTCAAGACGTGAACCAAATAATCATGCAAGATTCGAAAATCTCCAAAATAGAGAAAATAAAAAAAAATTTAACCATGCAAGATCAGAAAAATTATGGCCGCATCCGGACATGTTCTGGGTACCCCCGAGGAAGTGGTCAGATCCTTCTTGAACCTACACCCTCATGCGACACATCAAACCAAGCTGAACTTTGCATTAGGTCCTAAGTAACATTGATCGATACTCTTCGTCGACTTTCTCTTTCGTTAATAACTTATTCACAGAACCGTTTCTTGATTTGTTTGCCGTATTGCATGCAAGATAAAAGCTTCTTATATCGATTTATGGGCTGAAAATACCTGGGAATGTCTTTACATGACCGTGAGGATGCAAAGAGAAAGTCGACGAAGAGAATCTGTCAATGTTACTTAGGACCTAATGCAATGTTCAGCTTGAAATTACATGAGAATTAAAAAAATTATGATAATTTTTGTCCATATTAAGTATTGAAGACCACGTTGGCAAGATCCGGACACGTTCTGGATACCCCCGGAGAAGTAAAACTTGGACCTACATCCTCATGTGACACATCAAATGAGAATTCAAAAATAAGAACATTGGTGACCTTAAGTACTGAGGACCACGCTGGTCAGACATGTCCGGGTGCTCCCGGGAAGTTTCATAAATTTCCCGAAATTTTCCTGAGGCCAATGGAACTTCTCTGCAGTTCTCAGAAATTCTGAAGGTCTCCTCAGAACTACTCTGAAGCTCTCTTCAGAATTACTTTCAACTTCTCCTAAAAACTACTCTGAAGGACTCCTCAGAACTACTCTGAAGTTCTCGTCAGAACTACTCAAGTTCTCGCCAGAACTACTCTGAAGTTCTCCTAAAACTACTCTAGATCTTCGATGAAGTTTTCAACAGTTTTCCTGAAATGTACGAGTTGTCTGAAGAATCTCTTGAAGATCTTTGAAGTTCTTTAAACTTCTCAATAAATTAGAGTTCTCTAGACTTCCCTAAAATTCATGGAGTTTCCTTAAGCTCTCGAAGTTTTCTTAATATTCATAATTCTTCTACGAAGAGCTCTCGATATTTCCCCACGGTTAATGGTACTTCTTCAAAGTGTTCCTAATTTTTTTGAAGTTAATGCAAATTCAGAGACGATCACTGAACTTTGCCCCTTGGATATTTTTACAAGATTGATCAATTACAGCCCAAATTCGCTGGTTGGGCTTTTAATACTTGGGCTGCTTTTTAGTTGCGCCTCCGTTGGTTGGGCCATGACCCAATTAAAAAGCAACTGGATGTCAAAATCTCATGCCAAATTGGAATTGACAATCGATCATAAATTCTTCCAGGGGGTAAGCTATGCGGCTAGGATTGCGAATCATATGTAATGAATGTTAACGTTTGGTGAACTGGCCGTTGGGTACTTTTTTCTTACCGTGTAAGGCTGTGAACCATTTGCCGAGTTAAATTTAACTCGTGGTGACATTTCGAAAGTTATTCTTGATGTTCGAAAATCCCTGTGCTGTCGATCGACCGGTTTTTGAGAAGAACTCAGCCACGGTTGTCAACATTTAACTTCTTGTCTGTCACGCTGGGATAGCAGGGTTAATCGATAACTTTCCATCTGTCAAATTTAAACCAAAAGTTAAAATAATCCTAAGGCTGTGAACCATTTGCTGAGTTAAATTTAGGTTGTGAACCATTTGCCGAGTTAAATTTAACTCGTGGTTAAAAGTGACATTTCGAAAGTTTTTTCTTATGTTCGAAAATCCCTGTGCTGTCGATCACCCGGTTTTCGAGCAGAACTCAGCCACGGTTGTCAAAATTTAACTTCTTGTCTGTCAGAAATAACCACGCTCGGATAGCAGGGTTAATCGATAACTTTCCATCTGTCAAATTTTAACCAAAAGTTAAAATAATCCACCAAATGGTTCAGAGCCTTAACTCGTGGTTAAAAGTGACACTTCGAAAGTTATTTCCCATGTTCGAAAATCCCGTGCTGTCGATCGACCGGTTTTCGAGCCATGGTCGTCAAAATTTATCTTCTTGTCTGTCAGAAATAACCATGCTCGGATAGCAGGGCTAATCAATAACTTTCATTGTGTCAAATTTTAACCTAAAGTTAAAAAAAATCGCCAAATGGTTCAGGCCTAAGTTTCCTGTAGATCTACAACCGTTTTTCGTTCCAATTTTAACTGGGCATAGTGTCAGGAGCAAAACTGACTTTTCTTGAGTTCACTGGCGGCGTATCTTCAAATGATTCAGTGAGGGTGTGAACTCCAACTAGCCCTCATTTAAATTCAGAAAAATGTGGTAAGATTTGAACACTGCTTGCCCTGCATCCGTTCTTCCAGGAATTCGAAAAGCCTCCGGGGGAAAAGGTCGGAACATAACCTTTTCGTTGCAAGCGCTTGGAGTTCACGTGAGAAGAAAATCTCCTGTAGTTCGGGCAATTCAGGATCCTTAGGAAAATTGTGAAAAGATTTTCACTTGGTAACACCTTGTCTATTTGCGCACCAATAAAACTCGCACTTGCGGCCCATGTTCTGATCGGTTTTTAACAAACAATGTTTTGCTCACAACAATTTTGACATCATGTTAAGATGACGTCTGCCGGTCATCGACGTCGATGGGCAGCGACACTAGCGCCACCACGATATTGCTAGTTTCAAATGTCTAAATTTCTTACACACTTTAAGAATTTGACTTGGATGTCTGTTCTCTGTGGTATAACATTTAAATACAGCTTGAGACTGTATAAATGAAATGAATAAAGCGTTTACATTGCGAAAATTGTTAAGTGGGTTGACCGCTTCTGCTGCTACCGCTGCCAAATCCTTCACCACTGCATCCCATACATTCGAGGCTTCGAGGTACACCTGAACGCGGATCTTCCAATTTATTTTATAACTAGTTTATTGAACGTCTGGTAAGGATGGATGTTGAGTTAGGAATGACACACAAAAGAATATGAATATGGGTTGCTGTGATGAACGGTCCTCGTTGAACACCGATGACTTGATCGCCAACAGGAAAATACGGTTCAAACGAAAACGAGAATATGGGTGAATACCTTCTAGAATGTAAGTTGAATTGCACCGCATGGCTTGTATATTAAGGAATTTCGAATAAATCAAAATCAGTCCCCAAAAAAACATTTCAAATTTCCACTTTATTTCACTAGTCTCGTACGCCCGCTTCGGCTCTGGCTCATACAATACAAAAATTACCATTCTCCATACCGCTTCTTAGATTTGACAGGAATGCAAAATTAAAATTTGGTTTCTTGTTTTGTGTTTGTGTGTGTGTGTTAGTCTGTGTGTTCACAGAAGAATATTGTGGTTCAATGATTCTTTCTCCCAAACAGTCCTCCTAGCACAAGTACGTTTAACGTAAACTATTAAATATTGAAAACGAAGGCGTAGCTAAAATCTAAATTGAACCAATTGCACGTAAACGTAGGATAAATTTGAAATTAACAAAAGGATCTACTGACAATAAAAATACTTATTCCATATCACTAGACTTGCTTGGTCTTAGAAAACTAGAGAGACTCCTACTTACACTTAAGACACGTGAGTACATTTGATGTACATCTTCTTTGATGATCATGCTTGTTTCCCATTTTGTAGTTTAATGGTAACAGGTGGTAACTGCGCTTGTTCGCTCTGATAGGAGGATAGAGGGGGGGGTTGTACAATGCTAGCAATTCCGCTACACTTTGAGATTATAAAACATAGAAATTACAAAACAGCTCAACGACAACTTTGATTAAATCAAGAAGGCATCTTCGTTTTCCGGGTTTTGTTTCTTCCAAATCAGAGATGGTTCGCTCATTGCTTTTTTTTTTACATGGAATGCTAACGTTAAGTTCAACTGAATTTTCAGTCAATGCATCTTAACACAGATAGATTGATGATAGTATTTTCCCGACCAAACTTCAACAATTTCGCACCGTTGAGCCACACTCCGTGTTTTCATTGAAGATTCACTAGAGTGCGAGTGCCTCTACGGTGCAAAAGGTTTGATCGATCAATTTTTAAATGGATTAACTGAAAATTCAATTGGACCTAACGTTAGCTTTCTATATTAAAAAGTAATGAACGATGCTCCAAAGAGCGAGCCACGCCTGCTCCAAATCAATGATTTTGCTACGCTCTGCTTTGGACTAAATGGCGGAAAATGTTCCCTATGATTTCGCGTGCTGAGATTGACTGATTAACCGTTTTATTTATTAGGAAACATTCAACCGATAAGCTTGTACAACTTCACCCACATATCACGTCTACGTTTCACCTTCTACTTAGCCTTGTTTTCTGTTTCCTTGGGAAAATTTGTCCACTGATTTAATTACCATTAGCTTTTCCATAAATATAGTTATTCTGTTTCTGTTTGATTTTCTAGGTATTCCACAATATACACTTTGCAACAATTTAGCGCATTAGTTTGCTTGCTCACTATGCATATTATTTATCAGATAGTAAACCAATCTGTACATCGAGCTGTAAAATTTACAGGATGATCACAATGAATGTTTGTTTTACAGCTTCAAATTTATACACCTATTAGTTTGATTCATGCTGAATGATGAAAGCTATATATTTTCAGATCTGAATGAATATGCTATTGAAAATTAATAAAAACTAACGCTTTGCGGTTCATGTCAAGTTTTCAGTTGTATGGTTCTGTTCGAAATGTGAGGTGATCGGTGACCGGATGTGTCCTAGCTTCCAGGAATGAACTAGTTATTATAGGCTATTATTGTTACTGTTCATGTTATCTTCCTCTTAGGTAAGGTTTTGCTTTGTTAAGTAGCTGAAACATTCACACATGCGTTAGTTAATTTGTTGATTCAGAGAGACTCGAAATTATGAAGGCAAAGTTTCCTTACGTGCTAATAAACGATCAGTATTGTTTTTTGCTTTGTTTTTATTTGTTCATTGGTCATCTCAGGCTTCCCGCCTCCGTACACACCGATTTTTATCACATTCATTCTTTTTTGTTGTTGTTAAGTCGCGCTTCGTTTGTTAAAATTACACTCCTTTTCGTTCCGTAATATATATTTTAAATACTTTTGTTTCTTTCTTGTTTGTTCATTTAATGAAACGATATGCCATGACAACAGTGGTACAATTTTGCTTTTGCTAGGACTCGGCTTGGAGCCCTAAATTTGTGAACAATACGCTTCTTTCGGCGTGAGTTTCTTACTACATACTATAAAATGGTCGTAAAAAATGGTCATAGGGAAGCGGCACTGATCCTGGTTTCTTGGGTATGTTAAAGAAGAGATTTTGATTGATGCCATTCAAAGCTAATACAAACTGGGAGCACTGCAAAGCTCATGCTCAGTTCTCGAGCAACAATAGAAAAGAGTCCATCGGTTTTGTAAACAACCCGTTCTAAAGTCCTTTCCATCGTGTAGGGGAAACTTCCCCTACCCGTTAATGCTGTTGAAGATGGGCGGCATTCGATTTGTTTACAAATGCAAATGGGCCCTTTTGTATTGTTGCTCCAGAGTTTCGGATCAATCCGATATAGATTTATTCCTAAGTCTATCATGGTCCTTTAACTTTCACTTAAATTTCATTTGATCTTTCGGAAATCGCATACTTCTAGATAGAGCTGGAATTTGGGCGTAACAGCTTTTGTAAACAATGACTTCTCTCAATGCTTTATAGAAAGTTAAGGCTCGCCCACTCAAATCAACGACACCATCGGGTAGAGGAAAACTTCCCCTTCCCGAAGGTTATGTTGGTTTGCGTGGGCGTGCCTTGAGTTTTGAGAAATCATCGAGAGATGTCATTGTTTACAAAAGCTGTTACGCCCTAATTCCAGCTCTATCAAGACTTGCTCTACCGATTTTCAATTTCACGTATTTTAAAACGGGGTAATATTGATAGCTTTTTTGGAGTGTATTCTAAATATTTTTTACAGCAATGAATGTTTTTCAATTTTTTTTAAACAAGTACTGAGGATTCTAGAGTAAATTAATTAGTAATATGTATAACGGAAATTATTACATTTGCACTATTTTTTTAGTCTTGTGACCGAATATCAGTATTTTGATTTGGGGTTACTTTGAAAATGCTCGATGAATGTAGAAAAAACATGCGCGAAACTCAAACAATTTAGATCAAAATTTGAATTTGTGATGGCTATATCGGAAATACATTTCATAAGTGATTGTTTTAATACCTTTTCCAACAGGCGAAAATAAAGAAAATTGGTTTTTAATATGTTTGGAAAATATGTAACACATATTATATAAAAAACTCCATTCGATATCAAGGGCAATACCACCGACAAACCGACATGACACTTAATTCGTAAACGACCGATTTGAATGTGTAGTGATCCGAACTTTCAATACCATAGGTTTTTTTGATCTAGATAAAATAATTTATCTAGAATAGATCAGACACGAAACAATTCATAACTTTTGCATGCTGGTTCATGGCTTAGCTAAATATTTCCAGCGAACACGGTGCCAGATGTCAGTAGTGTGCTTTGGTCAGACATTTTAATGTTTTTGCTATGGTCATTCATGTCGGTTTGTCGGTGGCAATAACCCAAGCTACAATATGGAAACATTGTTTTGCAATTCGCAGGAAGTTCAGAGAGTTAATTTGATCATTATATAGTTACCCGCTTTATCAAAGATACCCCGTTTTACGGTAGCTAGAAATTTAATTCATTGTAAACTTTTAGGTTTGTATGGCTTCTAGATAGTGACCTACAAAACTTGCAAACTGGAGGGGCAAATTTCTTGCCAAGATGACGGATTCGAGGCTTTGCTTTAATGTGTAGTACCTAGTGCATATTCATTAAGTATCCGGAATTCTAGAACGTTTTCCACGACGTTCAGAGTAAAATTTACAACCGCTCCAGTAAAGCTCTAAGCTCAAGGATGGTTTGGTCAATATGTGACTGAAAATGTCATCAGGATTCCCGAATTGGTCATCAGAATGACCGAAACGGTTATCGGATTGTAGCAACTCGGGGGCAACTTGACATCTCCAGTATATTACCATTGTACCCCGAAAATTTGGTGCTGGTGGTTCTGTCAAACTCACAAATTTCAGAAGTTTTATCTGAATAGGACGAATTCGGAAATGATGTAATGTAAATAAAATTTATTTATTAACAAATAAAAGTTTAAAATGCATCTTATTGTCGCACGCCCGCCAAACAGGACACGCGACGTCCGACGACAAAACTAGTATTAACGACATAGAAACTCCAGTGATCCAAGCGACTAATATCGGTTTGATTCTCAGTAGTATGTACAATACATAATCAGTTTATGAAACTTTTTTTTATTTGGTGTATCGTATGTATTTGAGCAGTATAGAACCAGCAGCATATGATTTGTTATACAAAAATGAATGATTGTCATCGTCAAATTGTTTCGCTTCCTATGTCTCACGGCACAAATTTCTACTCACAACACTCTTCCCAACAAACAATTTGAGTTGATCAACAGCTGAATAAGCTATTTTTTAGCTGAAGATGCTTACGTTTGCCTGAATAAGGTCTTAATCAACATTCAATGTTTGTTGAGTTTTTGACGTTCTCCTATTCACCAAGAGTGATTAAATCTATCGCTAAGTTTCTATTAAAAAGCCGTATCAGGTATGTAACTTCTTTGTGGATAGAATTCTTAATGCTTCCAAAGTTGTTAACATGTTCCTCAAGCCAGCGTTTTAAATAAAAGTCTATGCACATTACCTGAACTCCGAGAAAGGCTCTGATAAGTTTACAGATCTGTAGAAAATATCATACGGCATTCGGAAAGTTCTTAGCACTTCAGGGCAAGAACTTGAGGGAAGTTCCAAAAAATTTAGGAAATTTCAACGAACTTCAAGAAAATTTCAACGCATTTCATGAAAATTCCAACGGGTTTCAAGGCAATTCCAATTCATTTCAAGGAAATTCCAACGAAGTTTATGGAAATTTTGATAAATTTCAAAGAAATTCCAACGAAGTTTATGGAAATTCCGATAAATTTCAAAGAAATTCTTACGAATTTCAAGAAAAATCCTACAAATTTCAAGGAATGCCAAAAATTTCAAAAAAATGCCAACGAATTTCAAGAAAATTCCAATGAATTTCAAGGTAATTGCAATGAATTCAATGAAATTCTAACGTATTCAACCCAATTCACACAATTTCAAGGAATTGGCAACAATTGCAAGGACATTTCAATAATTTCATGAAAATTCATACGGATTTCAACAAAACTTCATTGAATTTCAAGGAAATTCCTCAAAGTTTATAGAAAATAACTAAGAATTTCAACAAAATTCAATCGAATTTTATGGAAGTTCCATCAATTCTCAAAGAAATTTCATCGAACCTCAAGGAAATTCTTAAGAATTTTAAGGAAATTTCATGGATTTTCAAGCAATTTCCAACGAATTATAGGAAAATTCAAACAATTTCAAAGAAAATTCTTTCGAAATTCAAGGAAATTCCAATGAATTTCAAGGAGATTCCTATGCATTTCAAGGACATTCTTACGAATTTCTAGGAAATTCGTTTCAATTTCAAGGAAATTTCAGCAGTTTAATGGAAATTCCAACAAATTTCAAAGAACAATAACTTTATGGACATTTTTCGAATTTAAAGAAAATTCCAACTAATTCAACGAAATTCCCGAGGGGGACGACTCTATCTACGATGCAAAAAGGATTGTGTTTTGCTGTGGCTAGCTGCGCGCACGCTGAGTAGATATAAAGAAGATTGATGATGATTCTGAAGATTGATGAACGATGCAAGTAGATGCGACAAATGAAAGAAGATTTTTCGAAGATTGATTCGCTAGTGTGAGATTTTTTGAGCATCTAAACTTGAGATTTAGATGTGCCGCCCCCCTCGGAAATTCCAACGAAATTCCAACGAATTTAATGAAATTCCAACAATTTAAAGGAATGAAATTTCATACTTTCACTTTCAAGAAAACTCTACCGAATTTCAAATGTATTCCACAAAATTTAATACAAATTCCTACACTGAACGAATTTGACATATTCCTTTTATGTGGAAGTCTAATAAATTTGCGCTATAAGATAATCCATTGAAAATGATATGTTTGAAAATGTGTCAGGTAAATTCTATATGAATATCTGATACATTTACAATGCTGATAATTTGGTAACTTTTATATGATCGTCATATGATAAATGAAAATCGATCAAATTATAATAATTAACTGAAATGGATTTGAAACCCATAAGCATAAGCTATACTTTTCACCACAATATAATATATGTGTCATAAATCAATCGAAGTAAAGTTTATGTGAAAATAACATGAAATTTACTTCTTCTTTTGACACATATATTTAATCGAATTCTAAAAATAAATTCGAAAAAATAAACATCAGGCAGTGGGAGCTTTCGCAGTTGTGCCTTTTTTTATTGTAGCTGTTTTGGGATTCGATCAAGAACTGTTGAGGTGTGATGCTTTCGGTGTCTGTGCTCGATTCCACTGGGCCACGGCTGACTTCAAGATTGAGCTCGTTCAAATAGCATAAAGTAAGAACAGCTCTCCCGACATGGAATGTAGTGCAACGTTATGCTCGTTTTGCTAGAGTGAAGACAAATAGCACTGACAAATTTATGTTCCGTTTCGGTGGTGTGGTTTGTTCAAATCTTTCTCAATGCACCTGTGTGCAATAAATCAACGACTAAATTATATGATTTGATAGAACTGGCTCATGAAGTTCGAGTACTACTTAGGGCTGGAATCTGAATTAGCCGTGTAGAAGGCTTACAATTAGAATCATAGCAAAGTAAATATTACAGTAGAATCATTTTTTTTTCAATCTCAATACATTCTTTTCCGGAACCAATTATCTTATGAAACAATAACAAACAAAGATTATTCAATACAGTATCATTGTTGTTAGTAGTATTTAGTTCAACTAATCATTTTAATAAGTGTACGTTAACATCGTTGAAAATTGTTTCAATAATTTATAAAGAACAATCATGTAAGATGTATTTTATTGGGAGCGATATTAATCCCAGAAAAACATGCCAAAACAAATGCTTGCTGTTGGATTTCTTAAAAGGCATTTCTATATGACTATTTAATGATTGGGATAGATCTGTTTACAATCTCTAAACCTCAAAAATCAAAGGAAGCTATTCCAATGAGATATACATGTTTTCCTATACTGCAAAGTTAAATGACAGTCCAATAGTTTCTACATGTCTATTTACACGCGACATATCAACAAACGTCAAAAATCAGTAAAAGCAACTCCAATAAAATATACATGATTATCTTATAAGATATATATTCTAGTGAGCAATATTCATCATGAAAACAGGTATATTTTACTGAATTTTCTCATAGTGCAAACTTATATGATTTTCCATTAGTTTCTAGATGTCTGTTCCCACCCATGACATATCAACAGTTTTTCACCATGAAATATATCAGACAATATTCATAAAATTCTTACCTTCGCTAACCACGTTCGAAGCAAAGTATTATCAAGTACTAAGTATGTGAAATTACGATAGAAATCATTCCATATCGCAGTCATAGTTTTTAAGTGATAATCCAATGGAATCTATCAATCATCACATAGAATGAATAAATCTGCTGACATTGCTATGTTATAAGATGGATCCAATAAACGGTACATGTTGATTTGTTTCAGTGTACGAATTTCAGGAAAGTCGATCAAATTTTAAGGAATTTCCATTGAATTTCAAAGAAATTTTAACGATCTTCAAGGAAATTCCAAATAAATTCCTAAGAATTTCACGAAAGTCCGACGAATTTTAAGGAAATTTCTATGAATCCTTCGAATTCTAAACCCAAATGAATTCAATAAAATTCTAACATTTATAGAAAATTCTTAAAAATTTCCAGAAATTCAAAGTTCCATCAAGTTTCAATGACATTCCGACGAACTCCAAGGAAATTCATAAGAATTTTAAAGAAATGTCATAGAATTACAAGCAATTTCCAACGAATTACAAGAAATTCCATTACATTGTATGGAAATTCCATCGATTTTTAAGGAGATTCCAACGAATTTAAAGGACATTTCTATGAATTTCTAGGAAACTCCAACGAATTTCAAGGAAATTTTAACGAAAATCATGAAAATTCCAACAAATTTCATGGAAATTCCTACGAATTTCAAGGACATTCCTCCGAATTACAAGGAAATTCCTATGAATTTCAAAAAAGTCCTACGAATTTCAAGTAAATTCTTACGAATTTCAAGTTAATTCCTACGAATTTCAAGGAAATTCCTATGAAATTCGAAGAATTTCCAACGCATTTCATGAAAATTTCACGAATTGTAAGGAAATTTCACGAATTGTAAGGAAATTCCACCAAACTTCAAGAAATTCCAACAATTTCAAGGAAATTCCTACAATTTTAAGAAAATTCCAACAATTTCAGCAAAAGTTTTTGTCATGTTCCTCAAGCCAGCGTTTTAAATAAAAGTCTATGAACAATTTTATCAGGATATTGCGATGGATGCTTACTGCATCCTCCTCCAAAATAAGTCCTGATTGTTACAAAAAAAAAACATGTTGATGAATGTTGCAGATGTTCATTATGATTCTATTTTCAAGCCGTTCGTAGTATGTATTTCCCAACGTTGAAATTTTGTGGTGATTAATTAGTATTTTCAGTTCAGTTTCAGAAATTTTGCATATCAGAAGAACACATACGGCCTAGGGCAAGCCTTCATCATCGCACAACTATGATCAAAAACATAATCTGAAGGCTGATATATAAGAAAATGAACCTCCATCAATCGGTTTCAATTCATTTTGATTTATTTCATTTCACCACGAAAATCATAAATTCGCTCTTTTCATATAACATACTTGCCTGTTATTTGACATCCACACATGGGGAAACAAAAAGTTGATTTCCCATAGAAAAATACCATTACGGTGGTGAAGGACAATGCCTTTGTTTACGTTGTGTGGCAACATCTACTATTTGCAAGTGGTTACGTGAAATTAAGGTTATCTGTCACCTTGCCAGGGACTTGTATTGTAGTCACGGTAAATTTAGAGCTGGTTACTCTCTGATTTAGCATAACAAGCTGAACTATGCATTAGGTCCTATAGGTAACATTGACAGATCCTCTTCGTCGTCTTTTTCTTTGCATCCTCATGGTAATTTTAAGACATTCCTAGTTTCTAGTAAGGCTAATTGAACTGAACTGAGGGTCATTGACCATCTCTGATGTTCTCAAAGCTCACCTGAACCACAGACAAACAGACGTAACTCTTCATAATCATCTAGATCATCGTTTGCGCCTTTAACGATTTGTTTGAATGTTATTGTTTCCGTGAACTACTCGTCGCAGCGCTGGCATCGGATTACTTTGACGTTTCTATACATTCGGTTTTTCTTGCATGCAACATTGTTTGCGAATCAGCGAGCAAGCTTGTTTTCCGCGAGAAGCTCGCGAGATGTCGTTACTGGAGTCCTATGTTTAGCGGTACTATGTTTAGTAGATAATTTTATTCAAAGAGTTACGTCTGTTTGTCTGTGCCTGAACCTTCCCCTGAAGATTTTCTCTACAAATATCTGGACTTCTGTAAAGTTCTCAAAATATGTATGAATATTTCTAAATTTCTCAGCAAATGTCTGGACGTTCCCGAAATTCCCAGAACTCTCAAAGCTTCTTGAAGTTTTCGTGGAATTCGTGGAGCTGTTCAGAATTAATCGAAACTAACCCTTACAGATCTCTGAGCTTGTCCGAAGATCTCTGGACCTAACTTGTCTGCGGTTCTTGGAATTTCTATAAAGTATTCACAGTTTTTCTCAAGTTACGTGGACTTTGCTGAAGTTTTCATGCTTTCTCTGAATTTCTCTTCTTCGGTTGGGACGAGGAAAAGTGCGGAAAACAGAATGCCTAGGAAATCTGTTGCCCAAAATGAAATTTATTGCTTTGCTTTTGAGGATCACTTCTGATTTTGACAATTTTGGGTAGCATAATCAAGCACTGGTGAATATCAACAAACGCGTATTCACTGATGTATAATGAACTCATTTGTTCAGCTCACCCGTACGTGACAACGAAGATTTTCAAAACGAACGCAATTCATCTACACTGGGTTGAAGCGCTACTCGTTTCGTGCGATGGTAAATGATAAAAACAGACACTGATTCAGTATGACTGAACTCATCATCAGTACGATCGAAACGAATTAGCAGTACCATGGATCAGGATGACCAACATTAATCAAGATAATCGAAACGGTAATTTGTTTGACCTAAATGATCATCAGTATCAACAGGATGGTCGAAACGGTCATCAAAATGTTATTACATAAGATTGCCGCAGATTACAAACGGTTATTACATAAGATTACCGCAGTTTATCACAATGATCGATACGATCAGTGTCACTGGAACGGTCATCAGTATGACCTAAACGATCATTAGGGAGACCGTACCGGACATCAAGTTTGGTTAAGTTCATCAAAATGGTCGAAACGGACATCAGTATGATCGAATCAGTCATTAGGATTTCCGAAACGTCGGTGTGACCAGTGTGACCGAAACGCTTACTAGGATGATTGTAACCTGGACGACCGTCAAGAAGATCGAATCGGTAATCAGTATGACAGAAATGGTCGCCAGTGTAACCGAAACGATCAGGATGATCATCAAATTAATCTGCAGATTGGTTGCTTCTATTCATCTTGTAAGAATTTCTCCGCACATTTTTAACTCTTTTTCGCGCATAATACTTGAATGTTTAAACATAATCCCAAGAAATTGAATCACTTCCGTATCCCTTCAACCATTTCTCAGCTAAATATTCGATTTCGACAGAACTCCAAACCGTTGATATCCTGGAAGTCTGGGCAATAAATTCAATTTGTTTCTTGAAGAACAGCCAAAAATATAACCTTAATCGTGATATCTCATGCCGCAAATCCTCCCTCGAGAGCCTTGATTCGATATATTCGCTAAAATCCATTCCCTAACTTAAACAGGTAACTTTAATTCTTGTCCTCGACTAAAATTCTCACACCTGAGCTTGCTCTCTTTCTCTCTCATCCGCTCAAAGATTGATCGTGTCCAGATCTTGGCAGGGTGCCCGCGGACTGTGGTCGCTATTCGAGCTGCCGGGCAGGTTGGTGATCTGATTTCCGTTGATCGTAATGTTACCGCTTGCGTTGACATTGTTGGCGTTGTTGGTATTGTTGTTGTTATTGTTGTTGGTATTACCGTTACCATTGTTGCCACCGATGTTGACACTGTTGATACTGGTCTTACCGGGCGTCCCGGTGTCAGCGGCGATCGTATTGGCCTGCTGTTGCTTCTTGCTGCCTAGCCCCAGAGGGAAGGCAAAGTCCTGCGGTAGCTTGCGCATGATCTTACCGGACGTGATGAGCCGACCGAATCCTTCCTGTAATTTTTGAGAAGTTGTTTGGTTATGAAAATGAATGAAAATGTTCTGGCGAAGCAGCTAACGGACCTGATGGGCAAACGCGTACCCGGATCGAAGTGATCTTCTACCTCGACGAGCTGACGGCGTTCGAAGGACGTCGTTGCTTTGCCTGGATCGGAGCTGTGCTAGCCGTTGCTTGGCTCGAATCTGACCGAATACAAAAATTCATTAGATTGTGCTGAAATCAGGAAACTCATATTCTTACCTTGTCCGATAGGCCAGGGAACACATCGACAAAGTAGAACCTGGACGCCAGGACCGGTACCATCAGTACGATCACGGTTAGTACCGTGGTGAACCAGAAGGTAGCCTCTTTCATGGCTTGCGTCAGCGAGCCAACGTACGGACCTCCGATGACGTAGTTGTAGAAGTAGTCCAGGAAAAAGTACCACAGCAGACTACCCCAGATCATAATGTGGTTGAACACGGTCCAGTAGGAAGTGTCCAAGGCGATCTGTGAATTAGAAAGAATGCGTTAGAACAGATCGGTGATCGTCGGGGAAGCCAATCTCTTACTTGGGCAGTATTATCCAGAATCAGGATGGTGGCAACCACCGATCCCAACAGCATATGGTCGTTAAGTACGTAGCCGTCTGGGGAGATTCCGTCCTTGTAGGTACCTGAAAATAAACCTTTGATCACAACGACGATTCAATCACACACACACAAAGTGATCTTACCGTAAGGTATCAGGAACAAGATCAACGAGCTGAAGATCCCATGCAGTACGCTCCGGATGAACTCGGTCGTGTTGAATAAGGCATTGGTGATTCCGGGGGTGTAGAGCTTCGGATAATCGACGCTATTCTTGTCCGAAACGTCCTGTTCAAAAATACCTAACGCTAGCACTGGTAACGACGTATAAAACAGATTGTACACGGATATAAACATCGGATCGAACACCGTCTGCGGGTGGAAAGAATAAAGTTCTCGTTTAGTTTCTGGCCTCGACCGATCGATCGATTCACACAACTTACTTGAGCACTGAAGCCGCAGAAAAATGCATACCAAAAATGGCACAACGTGAATGCAAAGTTTTTGTAGAAAAAATAGCGCAGAAATTTACACATCCGATAGTAGGACCATCGTCCATGTACCAGTAGCAGTCTTTCGAGGAATTTGAACTGAGCTATCGAGTAATCGCTAGCCAGGACGGCTTGCATGCCCTCCTGTCCCGAGATGCCAACGCCGATGTGGGCAGCTGCAATCAATCTCCCGTTAGCATAAAAATCACATTTTCCAAAGCCCAATCGCAACCTCACCTTTAATCATAGAAACGTCGTTGGCGCCATCGCCGATGGCCAGAGTTACGGCGTTTTTCGCCCGCTTGATCAGCTCCACCACCATGGCCTTCTGCAGCGGAGTCACCCGGCAGCAGATGACCGCCCGACAGTGCGAAGCAATCTCTAGGAACTTGGACTCCATGTCCGGTTGCAGGCAGTGCACCAGCGAGTGACCGTTGATGACCAGCGCCACGCCGGAACCTTCGTCCAGATCGGACATCGAGGTGTCCGTTTTGCCCAGCCCATCGGTGTAGTTGCTACAGTTTACACTAAAATGATTGAAATCGTATTTAGTTTGGAGGGTTTTATGATGGCAACAAAGTATGTTTGAACAAATTTGGACAAATTTCGAACGTAACATCAACGGCTGGATTCTACTCCAAAAAATAGATTCTTCAATTAGTACAACTTACGGGTATGTATATGAGGAAGGGATTGGCGATACCAACTGTATTTACTTTGTTCGTTTCGGAGCTAGCTTTCGGACTACACAGCTGGATTCGGTCAAGTCTAAGCCAAAGGTAATCGTTAAGTAGCTGAAATTTTCTGAAAACGGTCCTACTAAAGAATACTGCTCGTGGAAACATAAAATAAACAATTCCATGAATAAACTAAATAGGTACTAGAATGTAGGAACAACATAACTATGGTTTCTTGTAGGAAGCTTTTATTCTGATTCTACGAACAACTAAGAGAAATGGAAAATTTGGATGAAATGGACAATGCAGCTTTGACTCAATAAGCATACAATTTACATAATCCGTTGCCCGCACATTACAAATCAAGCTAAGTTCATTGTCGGAAATTCTCAGTGCGAAGAACTCCATGAATACATATGCTTTAATTTCTCAGTATTCGAACGAATTCTTCATATTAAAAAAAAAAAAACAAAAAAATAAAATCCGCTTCGTTCCAAACCGGGAATAAGGGCGTCTGCGATTTCGAACATTGCCTGGATTTTGCACTGACTCCAAGATACAGGCAAATTGATAAAATCGAGATCAATATTGATTATTCAAAGAATTAGTAGAGCCTTGTAGAGAAGTAATGAACAAGTTTAGTTTTGAGTAATGGTTGGTTAAAACAACCTCCGATGGAGTTCATTTGATAGGTTTGAATAGTGCAGTTTTAGATTGTCATAGTGCAATATTCAGTGAGGCCATAAAACAGTAGAATATTACCGGTTTCTAATTCAATCGATGACCCAATTTGAGTGATCTTCAATTAAAAAGTGATCTTCAGCAACGTAGAAGTTGTGAAAATTTCCCACAAGTACAGATAGTAAATTTGTCTGTCGTTGAATTTATGTTTAAAAGGCAGGTTGAAGTGAAATAAAAGTTCATTTTACCCTTCTCACAGAGAACGGTATACATATCGCTTGAAAAACTAACTTTCGATCAGATCCGAATTCGTCTTGATTGCTGCCTTCGAGCTTATCGTTCCATTCGGACAATTACAGTCAGGAATCCTTATTGCGGGGGTAACAGGGGCGTGAATAAGTAACCGCGAATATGGATACCCACAGCTTATGGGATTTTCTTCTTTCCTTTATTTAACGTCGGTCTCTGTTCCGCAATCTAGTGCCAATCACCAACGGACATCGATTGCCATCCATTGACGGCAATCGAATGTGCAGGAAGGCAGCTTCCACACCTGCGTAGGATATCGCACCCATTCAACACACATGGGCCGGGACCAACGGCTTTACTTCCCTTCCGTGACCAGAGATTTTTATGCCTCAGAAAAATCCCACCGATCTCAGCTGGGATTGATCCCAGACCCATCGGGGTGTTAGAAAGCAGTCACGGTTACCACTACACCACCGGCGCCGGCTCTTATGGGATTTTCATTAATAGGGGCTGTGGTGAATTATCTCATTTGTTTCAATATATAGAGCTATACTGTCTTTGTCAAAGTTGTTGTACTGGGATAGACCAACAAGCCTGTGTTATTGAATTCAGGTTTAATTGGGAACTACTCCGCTAGAGGCGCTTCACTTTTATGTTACTTATGACAGGCACTATAATACATGGATCATTCCAACAAAGAATATTTCGTGATCCTGGCCATATAGAAAGTTACTGTCTTCAGCAAAGTTGTTCAAGTGACCAAGTCTTTTCGGATGGTGGCCTTTATTAGTTTAGAACTCTTTCACTACGTAGCGTTAATGTGCATATGAGCTTGCTATATATATTATATAGGGGAAATGACGGCTTCGGCATGACAGACTATTTTCGGCAACCCAAATTGAAACACTATTTTCACTGGATTTTCTTACGAAAACACTTCGCTGAATGCATGCAAACAATTCTTTATGCTTTCAGCTTCAATTTGACTATATTTTTACCACTGAGAAAAAGCAATCTAGCAGGGTTTTCTTGAAATGAAACACACGCACTACAAATTGTAGCTGATTTCGAGTTGCCGATAATAGAACAGCAGATTTACATGCAGTTCAAATGGATCGGTTGCCGAAGAAAAACTGGTTGCCGACAATACTCGCTCTCACTAGAGAAGATTGGAGCTTTGTAAAAGCGTTTCAAAACAGTTTTTGACAATTCTTTCGACTGAAATTGTTAGAGCAGCTGGCAGCAAAAGATTGTAAACAAACCAATACTGCACATTTGTGCGTTCCATAGAGAAAAAGACTATAGAAAGAGGGTCGCTGCTTAGGTTGCCGAGAATACGTAAATTCCCCTAGTTTGCTATATAAGCTGTATCTCAAAATCCTGGCCATATAGAAAGTTACTGTCTTCAGCAAAGTTGTTCAGGTAATCATGTCCTTTTGTATGGTGTTCATATTAGTTCAGAACTATCTCAATATGCAGCGCTAGTGTGCATGTGAAATTTCTATATAAACTGTATCTCGAGAACCTGGCCATATGGAACGTTGCTGTCTTCAGCAAAGTTGTTCGGGTGACCAAGTCCTTTCGGATGGTGGTCATATTATTTAATAACTCTCTCATTTCGGAAAGAGACGACGTGTAGAGTTGGAAAATCGATGCCAGACGCCATTTTGAAACACACTAGCGCTCCGTAGTTTATTTGTTTATTTAATAATTCAACTGACAATTAATGTCTTAATGAATAAAACTTAATCTAAATAGTTATGGTCAACGAAACGAAAACGGTCAAGTAACCGGTGACAAAACACATTTGCTGATACGTTAAAGTCAAATTCGCAATAAAAGTAGTTAAATTGTCGGCTGATTGCACGAATTGGCTCATTCTGCGTATAATTTCTGCCTCGTGGCTCCAAAAACAGAAATTCGCGTTGACGAAGAGGTCTCTCAGGAGCATACATATTTAGCTGGGCCAGAAACGTTGGACAGTCGATGTCACCCGTGAGAAGCTTTCCAGCAAACATAGCTTGAGCGACCGTCCGTCGCACCACTAGCGGTTCGATGCCCAGAAGACGGCAACGCTCCTCGTACGGTGGCAGGTTCGATGAGTCACGTCAGTTCAAGAAACGAAGAGCATATCTCACAAACTTTCGTTGAACAGATTCGATTCTAGCGATCCAAGTGGCTTGGAAAGGGCACCATACAACTGCCCTTGATTCTAATATAGACCGCACAAGTGAGCAGTAAAGTGATCTGAGGCATAACGGGTCCCGGAACTCATCGGCAATTTTGAAAATAAAACCCAGTTGGCGATTGGCTCGGGAAATGATGTCGTTATAATGGATTTTGAAGGTGAGCCCGCAGTCCAGAGTAACACCGAGATCCTTTATTTGTTCTACACGGGCAATGCAACGTCCAAAGAGCACATAGTCAAACATAATTGGTTCGTTTTTACGGTGATAGGAGATGACGTTGCATTTTTCGATGCTCAGGCCCATCAAATTTCTCGTGCACCAGTCAGCGAAAATACATAGCATATGCTGGAGATCCCAACAGTCCGAGAGGCTTTTGATAATTTTGTAGATTTTGGCGTCATCTGCGTAGTAAAGACGACATCGAGATGGTAACAACAGAGCGATGTCGTTTAAAAAGATCGAAAACAGCAGAGGTCCCAGGTTGCTGCCTTGTGGGACTCCCGAGTTGTTTGAGAAAACATTTGAATCCGTCGCGCCAATCTTGACTCGTACAGAGCGATTCACTAAGTACGATCTGAACCATTTCACAGCCGTAGACGAGACACCTAGTATCTCCAACTTAGCAAGCAGGATTTCATGATCCACCCTGTCAAAAGCGGCTTTTAAGTCCATGTATGCAGCATCAACTTGCCATCCAGCATCCAAGCTTCGCAGACAGTCAGAGGTAAACTGCACCAGGTTCGTGGAAACCGATCGCTTGGGGTAAAAACCATGTTGGTCCGTATCGATATAATTTTTACAGTACATAAACAGAGCATCATTTACAATAATCTCGAAAAGTTTAGAGCAGGTGCACATGGAGGAAATCCCACGATAATTAGCGACATTCCGTTTGTCTCCTTTTTTGTGAATTGGAAACAGATAGGAAAGCTTCCAGCGGGAGGGGAATTCACTTTGCTGTGCCGAGAAATTAGAAAAGTCGCGCAAGTGGAAGGCAGAGGTTGACTGCACATCGTTTTAAAACTGACGAGGGAATTCCGTCAGGACCAGCGGCGAATGAGTTCTTCATTTTGCGTGTTGCGGCTATCACCATGTCTTCAGTGATGTGAGGTATGTCAAAACTAAAAAAATCACGTGGCATCCCGGAGGTTGCGACCAACACCTGTGTCGGTGAAGCGGAAAAATCGTGGAAGACTTGTTTGAATTGACGAGCAAACAAGCTGCATTTTTCACTTTCGCTGCAGGCCGTATCATCTCCGAGGAACATGGAACAAGGCAGCCCGGATTCTTTCCGTTTTGAATTTACAAACTTTCGGGTTCGACCGAAGGTTCGCTTCCGTGCATCTAACGTGCCGATTATAGAGGAAGTGGTTGTAGTTTCGATAGCGACGACTTGCGAAATTAAACTGTTGCTTGTAGAACGGGGAGCGAGAGCTGCAGTACCTTCGGAGTGCGGCGGAGCGCTGACGTTTTAGTTTACGTAGGCGTGGGTTCGACCATGGGGGCTTCTGCGGGGGACGTCTGAGTTCTTAAATAATATCACCACCATTCGGAAGGACTTGGTCACTCGAACAACTTTGCTGAAGACAGCAACGTTCTATATGGCCAGGTTCTCGAGATACAGTTTATATAGGAAGTTCACATGCACACTAGCGCTGCGTATTGAGATAGTTCTGAACTAATATGAACACTATACAAAAAGACACAATTACCTGATCGACTTTGCTGAAGACAGTAACCTTCTATATGGCCAGGATTTTGAGATACAGCTTATATAGCAAGCTCATATGCACACTAGCGCTGCGTAGTGAAAAAGCTCTGAACT
This sequence comes from Ochlerotatus camptorhynchus, assembly GCF_037179485.1. Classification (NCBI taxonomy): domain Eukaryota; kingdom Metazoa; phylum Arthropoda; class Insecta; order Diptera; family Culicidae; genus Ochlerotatus; species Ochlerotatus camptorhynchus. The sequence goes on from NW_027041234.1 coordinate 846,361, forward strand.
AATAAAGGCCACCATCCGAAAAGACTTGGTCACTTGAACAACTTTGCTCAAGACAGTAACTTTCTATATGGCCAGGATCACGAAATATTCTATGTTGGACCTATGATCCATATATTATAGTGCCCGTCATAAGTAACATAAAAGTGAAGCGCCTCTAGCGGCGTAGTTCCCAATTAAACCTGAATCCAATGACACAGACTTGTTGGTCTATTCCAGTACAACAACTTTGTCGAAGACAGTATAGCTCTATATATTGAAACAAATGAGATAATTCACCACAGCCCCTATTAGTGAAAATCCCATAAGCTGTGGGTATCCTTATTCGCGGATAGCCCGGCAATAAGGAATCCGGCAATAAGGATTCCTGACTGTATCCTGAATTCGTGTAAATAGCTGAGTTCAAGTTTGTTGTTCGATTCGGGCAGTGTCGCAAATTCTAAAAAAATGTCTCGAATTCGTGTACATTGCTGAATTCAAGCTTGTTGTTCAATTTGGGCACCATCTCGAATTCGGGCAATTCTTCCCAATTCGTGTAAATTGTGTCAATTTTTGAATTAAAATTTGTTGTTCAATCCTGGCATTGTGCTAAATTCGTCTAAATTGCTGAGTTCAGGCTTAAACTTCAACTCGGGCAATAGTCCCGAATTCGTGTACATTGCTGAATTCAAGCTTGTTGTTCAATTGGGTTAGGCCCCGAATTCGAGCAAATTTTTGTTTTAAAGCTTGTTCAATTAAAGCAGTTTTTTGAATTCGTGTAAATTGCTGACTTCAAGCTTGTGAAATTCGGAAAATTGACCCGACATGGTGTAAATTTCTGAATTCAAATTTGCTGTTCAGTTCTGGCATTGTTCCGAATTTGGTCCTAGTTTGGTTTAATGAAACCTTTGACCGGTGTCTTGAATTTCCTAATAATAAATACAGAATTGAAAAGTTCACAAAAGCAAACATTTATTCGAGCTGTTTTGTATCATCAGCCTCGATCAATCTTACGATAAAAAGGATTAGTGAAAATAGGGGAAAAAATCTACTGCAAATTAAGTTGGTTGAAATTGATAATAATAGAACACAAGCAAATGAAACTATGAACCAATGCTACCGATAGCCAAAACCCAAATAGAAAGTGAGAAAATGAAACGAGAAGATCATTAATTTAGGAAACTCGTCCAGCCTAGCGCTGTACTCGCGTGTTAGACCCGCGTTAACCCGAACAAAAGATGAACCTCTGCAGTACCTGTCCGACGCCTCCTCGCTTCCTCCTATACTTGTATATTTATGTCTATTATCCCACCTAAAGGTTACCACCGACACCGACGGCGGTGACGAGTTCTGGATCTCGATCATCGGCCCCGAGCTTCCACTGTTGCCACCGTTGGCCGTCGGACCCGTCGTCAGGCCACTACTTTGGTTAAGGGAGTTCTTCGGCATGGCTGCAAGCAGAAGGAAGTTGCGCTTGTATTCGGGTTTCTTTCATAGTTATACGGAAATACTTACTCGTAGGATGATAGGTATTTACAATTCGTAATGATTCCATGTACTTCCGTAGCTGCTGTTCCACCTCGACCTTCGTTAGACCATCGATGATGAATACGTCCACCATGTCGTCCGTCAGTAGCTGACAGGAGTAACCGATATTGATTGCCGTTTCTGGTTTGGTGAAGTAAAGATCAGATTGGTACTAGAACAAGGGTTCACAATAGGGGAAGGCCTTACCTTGTTTATCCCCCGTCAGCACCCAGATCTTGATACCAGCCATCTGCAGGTTGGCAATCGTCTGCGGTACCCCGTCCTGAAGCTTATCCTCTATGGCGGTCACACCGACCAGTTGCATATCACATTCGATTTCGTCGTAGATTACACCTAACTTATCCTCTCTACCGTCTAGCGATAAGGCAGCTTCCCTTTGTCGCAGCAGCCAGGAGTCGAAGAACTCCTTAGTTAGCCTCCGTTCGGCTAGCACAAGTGTCCGCAGACCTTCACCGGCGAATTTCTGGCAAATGGGAGAACGCACAGTTAGTGCAATTTATCTATTGGTGATGGCAAGCAAAAGTAAATCTCACGTTCAAATGCTCCTGGGTCCTAGCCTTCAGGTCCTGTTGATTACGTCCTAACCTATCATATATCACACTGTCGGCCCCTTTGCAGTACAGTATTATGGTATCATTGCGTTGCAGTATCACCGACATTCGCTTCCTAACATTATTAAAATCTAAAATACTCAACAGTTGGTACTCCTGCGAACGAAAAAAAAAAGATACACTTATGAGAATCCATCAAGTCCTAATCGCCTCTCTCCGGGACCGTACCTCCATCCTTCCCATTACTTCGATTGTTATACTATTAGGTGCTCTGGATCGGAAAACGAATCCGAAATTTCTGGCCGCCGAAACGAGCGCAGCCTCGTCAGGACTTTGTGCTTGATACTCTAACCTAGAATTGGATCCAGCGTTTAAAAAAGGGTCTTAAAATTGAGCCAACGAATCGAGGACCAACCTCCCGTTCTTCTCCTCCGGCATCACCGTGTGGCACAGTGCAAGCAGGCGAAAAAAGTTGTGAGCGTGCTCCTCGTCCGCCCGGACGGCATCCAGCAGACCCTGGTCGTACCACCGGAAGTCCGGCTCGAATTCCGGGTTGAAGGAGAAATCCACCGGTTCGGTGACCTAGATTTTCGGTTTTGTTTTGTTTGCGTTGTCGTATTGTGTGATTGTGATGGGGATGTTGATGTAGGTATGGATGTATGGGTTCGGTTTTTGGTTTGATTGTGGTGACAACACCAAAGTTGAAATTGATCACAGAGAAAGGAATAAGAACGGAGAAAACGAAAAAAACAGAGAGTGCGTTTAAAGTTGATCGGAATCTAGACATTGAAAGCTACATAAATATTGAGAGAAAAAGAGGGACTCGGCCATTAGTTTGGTTAGTAGATGTACTAGATTCTGGGCTCTAAATGAAAGGCGTGATCAAGCACAATCAAAGCTACATTGCAATGGCCTCGTTGCTAATCTACTATGCTAGATAAATGTACTTCTGTCTACCAAGCACGAAAGCTAAGGCAAAATTAAAAGTAAGCACTGCATCGTGAGTGATGAAATTTTGATTTTGTTTCTGACGTTCTTTGGTCAGCTATTTAGTTTTATGCATTCAATGTTGAATGGCAGCACAGAAAGGCTGCTGCTTTGGCACTATTCAATTAACACGTTATTATATCATCTAGCTAAATATACAGGGATTGACATAGGTTCATTTAACGATTAAACTATGCCCTTTGCATCCAAAAGGAGATGGTTGAATGGAGATTAGACTGCTCCAGACTTGACTTGTAAAATCAGCCACTCGATATGAGTAATGGGTTTGAGTTTTCATGTGATTTGAAGTGTTGCATGTTGGGTTTTGGTTCAAATCAGAAACTGGTCAGTGGCTACTTCCCCCTGAGTACTCGGAACATATTTGGATGTGACGGAAATGGTCCTCGGTACGCTATGCGACTAACATTAAACTTCACTCTTAGTGCTCCTGAAATTTGTTCTCTGTTCGGATTATAATCACTGCGACCAATACATTGATCTTTTGTGATATGTCCGTGTCCTTTGTTTAGTGAATGTCATAGTACCTCATTACTATGGAATAGTAATGACACAGACAAACAGACATAACACTCGCAAGTTGTTCGTCGAACAAGCATTTAACGGTCAATTTAAAAGTATCGTAGTTGGTAGTACCGCCACCTGTGGCACGCATAGTCTATTCCCTTGCGTTTGACGTTTACACACTACCGCCATCTGTTCAGCGTACTGCCCACCACAGCAGTGTACTCAACAGATAACGGTAATGTTTTAGCGACGATGAATTGCAGTGAGAAATATTCAATGTGTTATGTCTGTTTGTCTGTGGTAATGAGGTATTCATTTTTTTTTTGTGATGTTCCGTATCATTTGAAGAGTTATGGGACCTCTCTAAATATGCGTCCTTACATCAATCAAAATGGGTTTTACATGAATCCTCATTCAATAGTGATGTTCGGCATCTTTTGACAAATTCTGGGATCTCTTCAAATATGCAACTTCTCAGCAATCAAAATAGGTCTTCTTAGTGAGAAAAACAAGCGATGATACTAATATTTTATCATGCATCGGAACCCTGTTCCGAACCTTTTCTTGCATCCAATCTCAAAACAGTCAACAAGAAGAGCATCGGGCCAGAGTTCGATGTGGTGGATCTTACATCCCGTAACGTACCAAGAAAAGGTGATCTACCCACGCTACGGGGCAAGTTTGAAGTTAGAAACTGGTCACTTCACCGAGTGTACCCGGAACATGTCCGGGTGTGGTCAATTGAGTTCTGGGCATTCAACATGACCACCACTGATTTGTATTTCGTATTCTCATATGCTTTGAGGGTGTCACATGATATGTTTCAGGTCACTTCTAGCATTAAGAATCGTATTCAGTGGAACATGTTCATAGCCATATCCCCGGAACCAGTTGACCGATTCCAAAAATATCGTTCCAAGGGGCTATGATACTTTTCGTTTGAAGGTTGTTGCATATAATTTGGTTCAGTGGTTGACGAGAAATACATTTTACAAATTGTAACACATACATACATATTACAATCTTAGAAATAACTACTTTACACTAGACGTAAGAAATATTGGACGTAAATCATGGAACGTAAACAAACATTTCACGTGAAATCAAGTGTTCTCAAACCGAAACATAAGCTAGTCGACGAAGAGAACGTTTGATTGAATTGATTTTCTCGTTTCTTTCAACTGATTCTTATGTCAAAAGGGTCGCTTACATGTGTCGGTCTCAAAGATCAGAAATTTAAATGACTTTTTCGTAGTATGTAGGATGGGTCACCGTTTGAAAAAGCGCAAACTTGACGTCATCAAGCGAGGGTTTGGGGTCCCTCTAGGATCTAGCTTTCCGCATTGCGTTTGAAATTTTGAACCTTGCAACTTTGCCCAAGGAAGTACGAAAATTTATGGTTTTAATTGAATGCCGAAGCTCACTTTTTCTGCCAACACTGCCGGTGTAAAAATGAAATTTTTTTCCGAACTGAAATAATTTCGGAGTGGGGGTATAGTAAGCCTCTCTCCCTTCTCTCACTACGCATCTTAGATAGAGCAATTGTTTTTTGAATAATTCATCTAAACATACCAAATCGATACGGTAAGAAGCTTCGAAGTTGTTTCAGTTTGAAACTTCACTTCCATTGATATGAGTGAGGAGGGTGGGGGTGTAGTAAAACACCAAACGTGGTGCCCGTGCAAGATGGGAAATGACAGGTGGGAAGGAACTCACGGTCTCCCAGTGTTGGTGAGTTCTTTGCCGTTAATGTTCACGAAAAGTTCACTATTTTGCCATACAGAAATTCAAAACAAAAATTTTTATCTGCGGGTTTGGACTGTTTTTGACCTGTTTCGTACGACCGGAAGGTGTATGCTGGTCACAAATGCCGTGGCAAACTGATTTCCTACTCAATTAATCAATCTTTGATGTGAATTTCGCTAATAAACACGAGGAGCATTTCTTATAGCAAACTTGCCATAACAAAATGGGCATGGTTCATTTAAGTAAACAAACTAACACTTTTTCCGACTGTGGCACCTCTCTTACTCGCCTGGGTGCCCGTGCATAATTGTTTGCACCGGTGTAAGGATGCTTCGGCAAATATCAAAGCCGAGTGTTTCTAACTTCGGCAAACACCGCAGCCGAGTAGATTTCGGTACTGCTTTTTAACCAAAAGAAACCGAATTGAATTTCATAGATTTACCTTATGAACATAATGTTGACAAAAATATTGAAGAGGGATGGACTAGGATCGAACCATGGACATTGGAATTATGAGCCAATGCTCTTTGACCACTCTATCAGCTCCTGCTAAATGGAGGATGCTAAAGGCTACCTTGAGTAAGACGATAATCTTTGATAAGTCGACCAAAGAAAATTCCAACGAGCAGCAAGCGTGTTTTCCGATACAAAAGAATCGATCTTTTCTTCATAATGCTGAATTACCGTAATGCACCGAATACTGGACGGTCGGTTAACCGGGACATTTAAATTATAATTAAATATCACGTCTATTTTGCAAGATCACTAATATGTGTGATCCAGATCGATCCTTAAACACGTTTACGTGATTTTTAGCATAGTAGGCAGTGATAACAAACTTTTAAAAGTGTTCGGATTTATGGGCTAGGTATCCGTATATCAAGTCATTACGGAATATTATGAAAATCAAAAGTAACATGTTTAAATTTCAAAGAATTGATTTATAAGTCTTCAAATGATATTTTGTATTAGTAGGTTACAATACGAGAGTATAAGGAATGTGTTGCTCACATAAACCTGCCAATTTTGCTTTCAAAGAGTAACAATCAGCGATGCTCGAATCGCTGTTCGCGAACAATCAAGAATGAGTGAAATTGTCAGGTTTTATGAGTGAAACACAAACTTTACAAACTCTTCTTGCCACTAACAAATACAAAATATGATCATAATCATAATTTCTTATATGATTCCATTATCCCATAAAAACATCTTTTAATGCAAAATTAATGAAAGTAACCCTGTGTCAACCTTACTGTCATAATGCGTAATAATGAAAGAGGAAACATATGAAATTTATATTCTCAACCCTATTTTGTATAAAACATTAGGAGCGACTATGTTAATGCTAAATTTGAGGGTATTTTCAAAAAATTTAGGCTTGGGGTGAATGGAAATCAGTTTTTCGATGCGCTCAAATTACTTTCGTTTGCTTCTTTGAAGATCGAAAAGATCGAACGGAAAGATCGATTTTTACGATTTTTTTATTAAATAAAGATCGATCCAAGATCGCCCAATCCTAGTTTGCCGAAGCATCCATACACCGCGGTGCAAACAATTATGCACGGGTACCGGTACCGGTGCCTTGTTCGCAACGTTTGGTGTTTTCTATCGAGCAGTGCACAGTGGTCCAGAATGCAGATTTAGGTGGAATGATATGTTTTGAGCCTGAAATTGAAACTTTAGACTAAAAGTCTCTTCTATAAAGTTGTTCCTTATAGTTACGCCCTCATTTTTATGATAATGAATGCTAGGGTGGTTCCTATTATCATTAAAATCAAAAATCTAACTTTTTTGTTTGAATAAATTAAGGTATACATTCTTGGGCAAAGTCATAGCTGAGCTAATTTTAAGCAACTTTGTTGAATTTAACTTTTTTGTATCTCTTAAATTGGTCGATTTAGAGCTATTTTCTTGAATTGAGTTAGGGTGGCTCTTAAAAAACAGTTTTTTTGCTCTAGTTTTCTTATTTAAAATTTCACAGCAAAGGTGTCTTCAAATAACTTTTAGATCTTAAAAAGGCACAAATTTTTGCTGCTCAAAGTTTGTCAATATCTTTAGCCGATCAAGAGTTATTGACGTTTTTTATACTAAAAATATGCACTTTTCAAATGTTAATATCTCTGGTTGGGGCAAACAAAAAAACAGTTTTTTACGGCATTTGAAAGGACGTATGTTATTCTCAATAATATGAAAAAAGTGGAGGTATATTATTTTTTAAACTCGTATAAAATCAATTTGAATTTATTCACATTTTTTACTATATTTGGTTATATCTTTTTTATTAGAAGAGATACAGGCAACAAATTCAGCTATAAAACATTTGTCTTAAAGAGTTTTTAAATTCTCTAGAAGATAACTTTCATGAGAAATTTCAAACTTTAAGGGACTTCCAGTTATAGAATTATCGACTTATAAAATAAATTAAATATTTTTTTGTTATGGTCTATTAGTTTAAGAACAATACCAAAATACTCCATTTACTGGAATATCCGACCTTATTTACTCATATGAGTTTGAAAAATCCAGCCAAGGATCCATTTGTGGAAGTTCTGAGTAGCTAATTTATAATATTGAGCCAATATGCACAAAACACGCAATAGGGCTGTCAGTTCTTGAAATTTAATATGTCAAGATATGAAAGATTCTGGTCATTTGCCCGAAGGTCACACGAAAATGTCGTATCACTATAGTATCACTATAGTATGTCCGACATAGACTGACCAAAAGCATTTTCACAGCCAGGTATTACATTTCGAATGAAATGTACTACTTGACTGGGACCTGCATTCCAAACAGGGGTTGAAACTGTTGACGTTTTTTACGACACTCGCTTCGTTGTCATGTGCGACAGTCTGTTTTTATTCGTACTCTCATGCTCTACCGTCGTCTTTCTCACACAACACAACCGGTAGAATAACATTCGAGCAAAAAGAAAATTATCAAATAACTATCATATGACATGAGTCATTTCGTTCTAATTCCTCAGTGTGGTGTAAATTAAACCATTTCTGATCAGAAATGTTATTCCTAGGCCATCATTGCTTGCTATTTTCAGAATTCACACAAGCACAACATCAGCAGCTCTTATTATGTGAAAAACTAAAATACATACATTTGTGACGGTCTTCGGCGACAGTGTCGTATGACAGAGCCTGTCAAATGACATTTGAGTTTGGTAGTGTACTATGATAGCTTGTTTTGCAAGTGTCGGAGGCAAAGGCAGTCGATTATCACAGAAAATGTGTCGACTACCGTGACCGCTTACAAGACTGATTCCAAATATCAAAGGGTTCTGCCAGCCCCTTATCCAGAAAACACGCCTTTTATTGAAGATTGCTGCACAAGAGCATAGCAGATGTTCAGAGTCTTCCTTTTCTATGCCACAGAATCGACACATATCCTCTTGAAGTTTTCCTATTAACTTCAAATGATATTTGCATGGACAATGTCCTGTTATCAAACCAGTATAGACACTGAGATCTTTCTTTGATAATTCAAGAATTTTGCTAGTCACTGAAGTGTTCGGAATTATGAACCGTTTCGACTGCCTAGCAATGGAAGTGTTGTGCCAATTGGTCTCCACTTTCATTTTTAAGAGAACAAGCAGAAACTCCACAGAATGGTTCTGGTCCTATGAATTGCTGAGATGATCCTTGCCTGGTTAACGTGTCGGCTTTTTCATTCCCTTTTCAATTCCACAGTGGCCAGGAACCCAATATAGGTTTACTTGGTTTTGACAGGCCAATTTCTGAAGTGACATTGCACATTCCCATACGAGTTTTGCATTGCATGTTGCTGATTTTAAAGCATATAATACTGCTTGACTATCAGACATAATGCAGATATTCGAATGTTTATAATTTCTACGCAAGCATATTACAGAGCATTCATGAATTGCTTGAATTTCTGCTTGGAACACGGTTGGTAGATATTGAGATATCTATCCCTGCACACTTAATCTAGCTCAGTAAAATCTTCAACAGCCGATTACCTAGGCATTTACTTTTGCTGATATCTCAGCAAAATCTTATTTGTTAGCTGAGTCTCGACAATTGTTTTACTGAATCTCAGCAAAATAAATTGCAGAACTACTCGGCTGTTGGAATCTCGGCGAAAAAATTTAAATGTGTGGACCAGTTATCACTGCTCCCACATGATTGTTCAATCTTGAACCGTCTGTATAAAAAACAGTTGAACCTGGTCTGATGTTTGGTTCCCCACTTTCCCAAACATTACGATCAAATTCTGCTGCATTGTATAAACGATCGAAATTATATTTTTTCTCCATCCAGTCTTCACTTTTTAATACGAGAGAATTAATATCAAACATTTTTTTAAATACTAAGGTGTCCTGTAAGATCACCTTCAAGGAAGTACTTTGTTCGTTGGACCCTTAAAGCACTCCTTTCAGCTTCTAATTGGATAAATTGATGCAACGGAAGCAGATAAAGTAGAGCATCTAGTGCCATACTCGGTGTGCTGTTCATCGCACCAGTTATTGAGAGAGTAGCAAGTCTTTGCAGTCTCCCCAGCTTCTTCTGAGCCGATTTTTCATTTGTTTTCGGCCACCAAACCAATGCCACCAATGCGTAGGAAATTCTGGGTCTTACAATCGTCAAATAAATCCAGTGGATCATTTTTGGTTTTAGGCCCCATTTCCTACCAAAAGTTTTCTTACTTATCCAAATAGCATTTATTGCCTTACTAACAACCTGCTCTATATGTGAGTTCCAGTTAAGTTTACTGTCGAGAATGACCCCCAGATACTTGACTGTTCGTGAATGTTCTAAAGAAGTTTCTTTCAATTTTAAGTTATTTATAGAAAATTTCCATTTCCGTGTGAACGGAATTATATATTATATATTCAACCCTTCTTTAGTGCACCACGACCAAACATTATTTAAAGCAGTTTGCATTCTATTTTAAATGACATTATCAAATTTTCCTCGTACTATTATGACTATGTCATCTGCAAAGCCAATTATCTCGAAGCCCTTTGCTTCTAGGTTTTTGAGAAGTTCGTCAACTATAAAAGACCATAAAAGAGGCGAAAGAACACCTCCTTGAGGACACCCTTTTACTGCTCTAACTGTCATGGAGGAGCTTCCAAGATTTGCTGAGATTTCTCTTTTAGAAAGCATCCCATTAATCCACCTAACGATGCTTTTGTCGAATCCAAGCTTAAACATATTGTTTTTCATGGAGTTATAAGTTGACGAACTTTTTAACACAGCTATGTTTTTAAGATTTTGAAAACATGAGCCATTCTCGTTGAAACCAAATTAATGGACCTCTCGCTCGCCAAGTTTTTAAAAAAGATGAATTTCTAGCAACTTTTGACATATCTATCATGTTAAATCTTTGAAATTTCATATGGAACCCTCCTGCAAACAACACGTTATTATGAAAAGGAAGGATAAGGCTTTTATTTGGCATGATTTTTGTTGGCAGCCATCTTGGATTTGTCCGCCATATTGGATTTTATAAGAAAAACGTATTTTTCAGTATGTTCACACGAGAATTGCTCACTTAGATATTTGTTGAGACTATTCGGGGAAAACTTTTCAAGAGAACTCGGATTGCGATTTTTGTATTTTTTTCGGAATAGAATAAATTTCAACCGTACCCTGACATTTAAAATTTCAATTTTGAGATCAACCCCCAATTTCGGGTTATATGGTAACGAAGGGAGGTGACACTACTCTAGTACAATGGTCTAGGATTTGTACCACCTACGAACTCGTGCAACCAGCTTAATGCGAATACGAATGCGAAATACATCATGCGACACATCAAATCACATGAGCCTTCAAAAAGCATCTCAATAGAAGACAACTGCACTTCGTGGATTGCCATACCCGGACATCTTACGGATACCCCAGGTTAAGCGATCAGAACCAAACATAAACCGGAAATTGGCCATGTGACACCTCAAATCACATTAGCAGCTCAATGGAAAACAATTGGGTTTCGTGAACCGCACCGGTCACACCTGGACTTGTTCCGGATACCCCGGAGGAAGTTGCCAGAACCCCACCAAAGCAAAAATCTGCAGTGTGACACATCAGCTCACATGAGCTTTCAAACAGTAGCTCAATGGAAGTTAACTAGACTTCACTCGACGAGTTACAGCTGAAAATCCAATTTCCACCGCCATGTTGGAATCCAAGATGGTGTCTTATAGTAGGGAATTTTTGGAATATGGCCAGAAAAAAAGTTGTCAGATATGCGATAATTGTGAGTATTTTTGGAAAAGTGAAGTCCAGGTATCCAAAAATGAGTCAAATACCAAGCAATGTGGATATTTTTTTTTGGAAAAGAGAACCCGAGCAAAGCTGAAGATCAAATTGAAATCAAAATTTGCTGTTATGATGTAACTTATATTGAATACTCCAGTTGATCTCATTTTGGTTGACTTAAAGGTTAACACAGCAAAAATTAGAGCACAATGTTACACTGTTGAATCAAACGGAAAACTAATCCTGCTATCAATTAAATCAATTTGATTACTGATTTTGCATTCATGTTGTTTAACTGAATACGGGCCTGGTGTAAATGGTTAGAATCCATGCTTCTCACGCTGAAAGACTTGAGCTCAAATCTCATCCCGGGCAAAACACTAACGACATAAAATGTGTTATACAAAACAAATAAACAATAATCGTTAGTTCAACAACAGATGAACTTAAATTAAATTTTAAACAAGACGTTAACAGCAGAACTTCAAGTTAAGTTGTTTTTATTTAAAAATTTTGACTGTATAATGAAAGCACAATATGATATCAGACTTCTGTCGCGGAAATTAAAATCAAAATTAGTTTTCATTATGATAGGAACTGCAAACTTTAATATCAATTTGCTTTCATTTTGTTAACCGACTTTGCTCGGGAACACATGCAGACTAGAGATCAGAAATCAATATCCAACGCTAGTTTTAAATCAAAGATGGTGACTTCCGCTTTTCGAAATAAAATGTAAGCAAGGATATTTCGAAACGGTAACTTTTCGTCAAAGTTTATTCAATCTCAGTTAAATTTGTTTGCTCGGAGCTCAACAGCGTAAATCTTGGCAAAAATGGCTTAGATTGGGCAAACAAAACTAATTGTACTATCGTTCTCTACATTGTGCATATTTCAGTTGAATTGGTTAAACAATTTGTAGATTGTGGTAATAAATGATCAACATAATATCAAATTTCTTTCAAGTGTAGAAGTAATCGTGGAAATTCTACAGTTTATTAAAAAAAATGCATTAAACCGAGAATTATTTTAGCGAAGACAACAAATCAAGAAGACTGGCAACTTTGCCAGAATCCCAGCGACAGATACAATGGCGCTGCGCTTGAGTGAAGGTGGAAGCAACGCATAGAAGAATGAGCAAATACACAAACCCTTCTTCTGAGGATGTAATCTTTACTATCAAACTCGTTCGAAGCATTTACCTTTGAGCGGCAGATGACGCGATTGTACCTGTCTACCTGTACCTGTACTTGTGCGTTCGTATGAGAAAATTGAAGAGTTGTCAGTTTTCTTGATTTGTTGTCTTCGATTTTAGTCATCTCATGAAAGGTGCGAACATTCTCAAAGAGACCATTTATTTGGGTCAACTCAGTGTCAACATTATAAAGGGGCGTAATTGCATTTGTAAACAATGGCTTGAACCATCGATTTCTTTATTTGCGAGAAATCGATAGCTCAAGCCATTGTTTACAACAGCAATTACGCCCCTTTGAAATGTTGGCACTGAACTGTAACGGAATTTCTCATAAAACCGAACTTCCTTATAGAAATTTAGGCTAGTTTTATCACTATGTATTTCCATACAGAATATTTCCAGAGATGGTGCTGTTTCCTTGTTTCTTCTTCTTCTTATTCGCATTTCAAGCTTATTGCTTAGCGCATATTAGCTTATTGCGTGCTCTCAACTTAGTGTTCTAAATGCACTTCCACAGTTATCAATTGAGAGCTTTCGGTGCCAATACCAATGCATGAATTTGTATATTGTGTGGCAAGCAAAATGATACTCTATGCCCAGGGAAGTCGAGAAAATTTCCAACCCGAAAGATTCCCTCGACCGGACCGGGAATCGAACCCGCCGCCTCCGGCTTGGTAATACCGTGCCTTTACTGACTAGGCTATGGGGCCCCATATTCCTTGTTTGGCATCGTTGAATTCAGTATGGGAGAAGAGAGAAAATCATTTATTTCCAATAATTACAAGCAGTAATCAAGAATTCACGTTGCAAAGTACATAGAGATAGTAAATATTTACCTTCTTTGACACTTTTATTTTTAACTTTACTAGATAATTTGCTGTAAAATCAAAAAACAGATCATTCCCATACTCTTTACTTTCAACCTTACTAGGGTTTTTGATCTAATTTCCGTCCTACTAAGCACAACCCGCACTTTACCTCTCTTTTCTGAACGAGTTTAAACAAAAAAATGGAATATTTCTGTCAAAAATGACTTCTAAATTTATTCACCTTTCCATACGTACCGTTGGATTTGATAAAGAGCCACAAATTGTTGAGATATTGTTTAAAATCTAATACTGCTTCTTGATTCTAAATTCGTTCTACGAGTTTCAATTCCGTCCAAACGCATTGAAACGCCATTCGTCCTACGGATAAACGTAGAAAAAGGGGATTCGCTAGGAGCGCTTCTTTTGTTTTGAGAACAATGGGCGTAAATGTTCATACAATGCGCTCTAACAGGATTTATGTTGTAGCTAATGAACAAACGCATGGAACAAACCTATTATTGATTTGTGCACGGTGAAATCATTGATATTATTGATCTTTTCTGATCGATAGAACGGAAATGGGCGATTACGACGAAGTAGCGCTCTACCCTACCAAGAGAATAAGCTACTTTGTCTCTCACACAATTCTCTTTCTCCGACGAGCTTTAACTCTCTACATGCCATGTATTTTGATGACACACTATTTATGATTTCCCTCTCACTCTGTGCTCTCACTGACTTCATGTCACAGAAAAAAGTTATCCTTATTTATGCACTTAGATAAACATTCAAGTTCCGATTTTGCACACTCAGCACAAAAGATACTTTCTAAACCCCTACTCATTCATGAAAAACGGTTAGAAATACTGTTAGGGGTGGGGCTTAGAAAGTATTTTTTGTACTGAGCATGCACAAAAGGAGGGGCTTCTGACTTGTTTTGCAGTATCAGGATCTCTATTTTCTAGTCTGTGGAAGGGATTTCTGATGGCCATCGGCTCATTGACTGATCGTTTTTGACTTCAAAAGAAACCCCCTACTGGAGAGAAAATGTTCAAGCAAAAACCTACGGTAAACTAGCTAACTGAAGAGTGCTTTATTCTGAGGCAAAAGATTAGTGCATTAAATATAGAAAAGAACAATCTATTGAAAACTTTTAGAAATTCAAATCAAACTACAAGTCCGAGCAAATCAATGGTGTCAACATCTATAAAAAATAATATTAAAAAAATCATGCATACATGCACTCCTTGCGCATTACTCCCGCTAGGTGGCTCAGTGGTCGTCGAGATCGTCGTCGTTGTGGAGGTCGTTGTAGTGTTATCTAACATCGCGGTAAGATCGGACTTTTGCGAATGTCTTATACTGGTGCCGCTAGAGGCACCACCACCGTAGGCCACCGTCGCCGCCGCCGCCGTCGACGCCTTTGTCGCCTCATAGTAATCGGGGGGTTTCGCGGGGATGGGCGTGGTTATCGTTTTCGTCTCGTGGCTACTACTGTGCGGGCTGAATCTAACGTGTAGTGAGGCATGATGCTGTTTTCTACTACTACTACTGGCCGTGCCTGTGAGATTGCTATTGTTTCGTGTCGTGTTCGGACTGACTGATTGTGGTGGGGGTTGCTCTTGCTGTAGCAGTACTTGATAGTCGTAGTTTGAGTTTCTAAGCGTCGTCGAAGTACTAGTAGTGGAGGGTACTGTATTTTTGGTGGTGGTGGCGGTGTCGACGGTAAAAGCTGAGCTTGGCTGTGGTGTGCTGCGACCGGGTGGCTCTTCGGCGTTTAGTAAAAGCGATGTGTTGCTGTTGAATGTAGGCTACACGGAATCCGTGTTGGTGGTAGTGGTGGTGGTGATGGTGGTTGAGTGTTGTGGTGGGAGAGTAGGCGAACAATAGTAGTTAGATGAAACGAAAGAGAGCGTTTTGGTAAAAGACAAAAAAAAAGAAAATTCAATGCAGAGGGGTTATTGGGGTGGAAGTATTTCCTGGTAGAATGTGTATTATAGCAGATTGTGTTTGCAAAAACCGGTCACTCAACCGCACGCACACGCACACGCTTACGACGGATGTGCACTTTGATGTCCACTGATGCTTCAGCGGAGATCAAACCTCGGAAATCAAAATGTGCAACTCTACTTGAATAAAAGTTAAATTCCAATTAGTTACAATGACGATCAACATAGAGATAAGTGAAACGAATAATGCAAATAGTTTTGAACTGGTACTCGAAAATAAGTACTTCTTTTGAGATAGTGGAATACGAGGCAATCGAAAGAAACACTCACACAGAAATGACAAACACAAACATGAGCATTGGTTAGTTGAAGAACCAGTTCATCACGGTGCCAAGACTGACATTTTCCAGTAGTAGGTACTCGTACACATGATGGGTGTGAAAGCTTACCTCGGACACCTCGACCGCTTCGCCGGTCCTCAGGTCGATCACATCGCCGTACGCCCGGCCCGCTATGCTGCACTTGTTGAATGTCATGATGTTCTGTGTCAGCGTTCCCGTTTTGTCCGAGAAAATGTACTGAATCTGACCCAACTCCTCGTTCAGTGTCGTCGTCCGCGCTTTGGCGTGGGTCTTCGTCTGGTCATAGTACATCTTCTCGTCCCAGTTGATTAGAAAGGATTGCGCAAAACGTATCACCTGTTTTGAGTGGATATAAAATGCATTACTTTCTATATCGACTATCAGATTCTGGCAGCACTTACCTCGACCGAAACATATAATGAAATTGGCACCACTGTATTCAGTACAATTGCGTAGGAAAAAAAGACTAGACATCCAATGATGGTAGCACCCTGTAGATAATCCTTTGGAATTATGTTTTCCCATGGCAGATAATCCTGTTGAAACATGGGACCAACATAAGCTTGGAATTGAGAGCCATAAAAAGTGAGTTACTTACTTGAAATTTATAGCCTACTATCGCTTCCCATATTGCGGCCGCTATCGTGCAGAATCCGCAGATGGATAAAAGAAAAAATACTATCTGCAAAGACAAAACAACAATAGACGGAGGACCAATCTTAGTAAATCATTTCACAAAAGTTTATGACTCATCTTTAATGCTTTGAAAGCAGCAATAAAAAAAGGAAAACCGACAGCCCACTGCTAATTGATTTAACAAAGAGGAGACGAACGAAATAATGCGTTTGTTCCGGATTCAACAGATTTATTTACCCTCGGCGATGATGATGGTGATCATGGTCAACAATGACACACCCAAAAAACCAGATTTCCTGGGGAGAGCAAAGTAAGTGATGTTTGTTCGGAGTAAATAATGAAATCCAGCTTGAAAGGGGAAGTAAAAGAGCACGGCCCACGGTTTGATGATTGAGTGAAAATTTGTCGTCTGGAACGCTTGTTCCAGGTGTTGACTACAAAAATGTGACAAATGTTTAACTGTTGCACTGCCTAGTTGAGACACAGGGTTGTTTAAGAAGAGGCTTAATGCCTCAAAAAATTGTTTTGAGTATTCTAAAAAGCAATGTTTTGATTATTCTAAACAAAAATGTTGTTTCCTATTTTTCTTAAGAGCTACCTACATTGCACTTTTATATGGGCAACCTATTTTTCCTCTATGCGGGACATAACACTACTGCGACTAGTAATTTGATCTATTGTCCTTAGTTTATTGCATGTCGTATACCTCCATTACTGTTGAGAAATGATGATGTTTTCGGTTTTGATACAGTTGTCTTTCTTGCCTTCATCGCAAGGAATCGATTCTAATTGAATGGCCCCGCTATTTATGCCTTTTGGAGTGTTGAAACACCCTTCAAAGGCGCGCCCCTTTGTCAGTCAAAATTGGATTCCTTAGCAACACAATTAAATAATGACACCGATAATGACCATGTATCAGAATCCTCGTCTTAACCACTTCAAACTAGGGAACAACGAATAGAAGATTAGGAATCACATAGATGAAGACTAACTAACTCATTTTTTTCCTTGTTTCAAGATCATCCTCGGTGGACAAAGCCGAGTCTTGTCACTATCAACAAGGCATTAAAAGTAGCAAGGACTAAGATGTGTTCCTTTGATTACTGAAAAATCCTGTTCCCCTACTTTGAAGTAGTCAAGACTAGGAATCGGTGCTACATCTTACATCCCGTAACGTACCACGAAAAGGTGATTAACCCACGTTAAGGGCACAACTCAAAATGTGCCTTTGATGCTACTTTATTTTTGACTTCTTTGAAAAAGTAGCAAAGGCATATCTACCTTTAACTTACGCTTTTTCATGGATTTCAAAATGGGTTTATGTTGGATGAAACTTCACATTATTTGCCGTCATTTGCCATTAAAATCTCACAAATGAAAAATTTCGGCTTGGACAGTATTGCATGAAACTGACGATATGTTTGGTACGATACATTATTTCAAAAGCTATACTCTATAAGGACGGGCGGGATGAATGTTTACACCCATTTTTCTTAAAAAGAAGAAGGGTCTGTGCCTATGGACACGAACGGAAGCTTGACGTAGGACCGCTAATGGACGGAACAAATATGTTTATCATTTAGTTCTTAACTGTTTCCATTTTTGAATTGGTGGCCCTGAGAAGGGTTGGTTTTTTTCAAATGGTGGCCACACCAGTGCAAGTCTATGCTGACCGGATGATGGCGGCCTAGTCATGCTGCCCATTTGAGGGAAGCCTTTTCCCCGGTCGATGTGGGTGCTTTCATCGTCGTCTTCGTATTGGTACGATCGAGGGTGCGATGCGTGTTGTTCCACTCATACATCGTGTCCGAAGCTTATCCGTCTGTTGCTCGCAAGCAAATGACGAAGAAAACGATTTGGCAAGCGATTTTATTATCACTGCTTTCTCTTCCCTTCTTTTCATTGGTGAAATGGAGAGCGAGCGGTCAACCGAGCATTGAGCTCGCTCATGTGAGCATGTACAATGTGTCGTCTGTTCGATTTGCACTCTATCGTTGCGTCCGTGTTTGGGATTTTTCGTTACATGTCTGAATTTTGAATTTTTAATGTGACCCCCAGTATAGAAATTAAAGACGTAGTCCTACGTCAAAAAAAAAGAAGCGCTCCGAATTCGAATTAATTTTTCCATTCCATTTTGACGTAGGACTACGTTTGTGATTTCTATATGGGGGTACACTTTGTGAAAACCAAAAATGGAACATGTAACAAAATTATGAAAGATTTTGAACGTTAATAACTCAGCTGCCGCTGGACCAATTTCAATAATTTTATCACCAATCGATCAGAAATATTTCTACGCGCCTGTTAAATTTCATCAACTTCTCAAAAACCTTCGACAACGCGCAAAGTATGCGGATTGGGCGCAGATTGGTAATATCGTTTAAATGCGCTTTTTTTTCAGAGGCAAAATTTTTACGTGCTTCCAGCAATCGGGAAAGGTAGATGTTTCTATGAACATGTTGAACAGATGAGTAATGTGTTGCAGGACAAACGGTAGGATGATCTTAACGAAGGTAATCGGTAAACCGTCCATCCCAATAGCGTTTGATTTAATCTCCCAGATAGCATTGACAACTTCCCAGTACCGCACAGCTTGGAAAGAGAAGCTATACCGCGAAGGAGATGCTCATCTCGAAGCTCTTGCTACTCGAGTGCTGTTTGTAAAGTTGGCTGCGAATGTTTGATTCACTTCGTCCGTATCAAACTCACATGGAGACCCGTTTCCAAACGGTTTTCGACGGAGTTCTGCTGTCCAAGAAACGGTCATGTGTTCATAGTGAACAGCGAAATCGGCCAACTTCTCTGCCAAGAAAGATAAGCAGTCGTTATCGGGAGGGTTGTAGATGGTCATCAGCAAAATCTTGCTGCCGTCCACTCGAAACTCTAACGCCAAACATTCAGTTTTGTCCGTCGATTCTGCTGTAAGTACCGTGCCGAAAACCTTGGAGCAGGCAAGATGTTTCTTGTACTAAACAGCGATTCCTCCGCCGCGCCTACACGCCCTTGGAGTCCGACAAGACGTTCCGAACTTCATCGAGCTTACTGGAATTACGAGCGCAAAGACTCTGGGCATTTCCATGGCAGATATTAAGCTTTCCAGCGAAAAGGACAGCATTCAGCACTGCTCCTGGAATGTTCGTAGAGGTGTGGTTGTGTGTCGGAAGCATTAAGTATACTGGGGGAAGCAATTTCTAGAGGGCTGTATTTTTACGGAGGAAAATAAAACAAATATCTCTGTCACACAATCTTCAACACAACAATACATAAGTTGAAACACTACTACATAGACATAACTTCAAAAGTGAACGAAAAACATAGTTACGAATATTTGTCCAGCCTGTATCACGATTGTAGGTCCACCAGCTGCAGGCTTTAAATGGACGACTCCTTGCTTGCTGTACACCGATGCTTGCTTACCCGCCTTCTTCAGGTGTAGTACCGCCGACTTCAATTTCCGCGCTTCGATGGTCAGGCTTTCGTTGATGTACACCCGGCGGTCAGAATCCAATCCGATGTGTCTCAGCTTGAGGTCTCGCTTTCGTAAATATGCACTGTAGAGCTTGTCTCACGTTGTCTTCAGTGCAAACTCCACAACGATAAGACCGTCATTGTCCGAGTTGCTGCTGGATTTTATCCGTCTGGTTTCTGCCATCGAGGTGGTCGTATCCTTCACGGATAGGTGCCGTCCGATCGCCTTGAGCGTTGAGTTCAGGTTTTCACCAATACGGAAAGGGATGCCGCTTATGATGAGCTCGTTCCGGTTTTGTAGGGCCCCGATTATCTGGGACACACTGTCCACTCTCTCATTCAGCGAGTCCAAGGCGGCGTCGTGATGTTGAAATTTCGCTGCACATTCGTCTTTGACCGATTTGATGTCATTCTTCAACTCGGTTTTAACGGAATCAATTTTGTTGTTGACATCCTTGATTTCGCTCCACACACTGTATCAATCAGCTGCCTGATTACCGTGAACTGCTGCATCATCGTCTTCATCATACCTTCCAGCGTGATCGAATTCACACTCGCATCACTTGCCGCCGAATCCGTCTTTTGCTCGTCCTGGTCATCAATCCGCAGTCGCTTGTTCGTCAATGCTCAACTACTTTTTCGAAGGGACGTATCAGCTTTTGTAAACAATGCATTTGGCGTAACTGGTAGCTCGCCCACGCATTTTAACGATAGGGGAAATTTTCCCCTACCTGATAGTGGTGTTAGTATGCGTGAGGGCGGCGATCAAATGCAATGTTTACAAAAACTGATACGTCCCTTCGAAAAAGTAGTCGAGAATGGTGTATTTTTACCCGGTTTACCAACAGCTGGTGGAGTGGAGTGCGCTGCAAGTTCGCCATCGCGTGTGGGGAGGAACAGTGAAAATAACACAATCTGAGTGTTGTGTACAACAAAAGAGCGTCGACGGTAGGTTGTTGATTTCAAGCGCCGCACAACAATAGCAATGGTGAATCCACAGACCGAATGCAGGCAAAAAATTTCGACCGCAGTAACACACTGGCACATTATCGTACCGACTGGATAACGCGTACGGGATTAATTCGGACACTCCGGGTCGCGATGGAATAGATTTCGGTAGTGAAACTACGGTGGAACTTCACTTTTGGAGCAGTCTAATCCGCGACTATTCTCGACACATACTCGTGTTCACGTCGTCTCTCTATTGAATTCAAAGCCCATTCGGTCGCACCAAACGGTTTATTCAATCACCGCGTGGTGAGTGGTGGTGTTCTCCAGTACACAACGTAAGGCTGCCTGCAAGCAGCGAGCTGCAGTTCACATGACCACCCATAGAAGGAGGATAAAGCCGCACCGCTATTGATCGGAATCAGTAGCTCTCCGTGAGTTGCTGTGGGCCATCTGTCAAGCGCGTCATACTACAGAGTATAAATAGAGAGAACCCCGCTCAAATTCCTATTCCTACACAAAACACAAGCTCCTGCTGCAGGTAACAAATAAGATTTGTTATATAAGACCACGTAGCCCTACGTCACCATAGCGTACAACCCCATAGGGTTGTCCCTTGTAGTTTTTAACTTCATCCGTATGCCAAAGTAAATTCATTCAAGAATTCGTTGGCCCAGTCAAGAAAGGGTGTTAGATTTTTGAGAATATCTCGACAACTCGTGACTCTTTATCTAATCTAACGGTATGCATGCGAAAGGTAAATAAATTTGAAAGACATCTGTAGTGAAAGCATTCCATTCTGTGTAAGTATTAGGGATGGACAATCCACTCCGGAGCTGTTCCAAAGAATCGATTCTTTAAGGTGATACTCCTAGGAATCCTTAGCGTGAAACTTCAAGAACACAAATGTCAACTTCCACAAAACGTACAAATATGAAATTGCTACTCCTTAGTTGCAGCGTTACAACAAACAGAGAGTAGAAATTACATTATTGCATGTTTTGTGGAAGCTGACATTTGTGCTTTTGAAGTTTCACGCTAAGGTTTCCTCAGAGTATCACCTTAAAGGGAGCTGCAGACCTGAAATTCTATTTAAAAGAACCGCAGCTCATCAGCTCCCACTGTAACTACTATTTTACCTTGAAAAAAACAACACATACACAACTGTAAATGGGATGCGAAACTACTTTTCTCACTTCAGTTGTATTTTAGCGCATCACGTGAGCTGCACGACAGTGGTGGTTTGACAACAAGCGGGTGAAAAAGATCCAATGTGAGCTCAATGAACCTTCAGCTCCCTCAGCTCTGATTCGAAAAAGACCCGACGTTCAGCTCCAGATACAAAAAGAGCTGCGGAGTCGACGGAGCTGAATGGATCATCAGCTCTTTCAGCTCCGATTCAACAAAGAGCTGTCAAAAAGACTCGCTGTAAAGTGAATCCTACACGATAGCTTTTATTGACAATAATCATATTGTCAATAAATTCTTTATTGACGTCAATATATCGAGATTGACAATATTCCTGTATTTACATCATCAATATTATTGTCAATAATTCCCCTTCGCGTCAATATATTGAAACGTGTGGGGTTCACTAAAGCCTAAAGCGAACCCCACACGTATCAATATATTGACACGAAGGGGAATTATTGACAATAATATTGATGATGTGAATACAGAAATATTGTCAATACCGATGTATTGACGTCAAGATTGAATGTATTGACAGTACGATTATTGTCAATAAAAGTAATCGTGTAGGGTTCACTTAAGAGAAGAGAAAATACGGGGGCGAAAACGAACCACTTTTCTGTCAAACGTTTGATTGGCCGATTTCATGTGCGTAAGATAGAGATAGAGATAGATAAAGATAGAGATAGAGATAGAAATAAAAGAGGTAGAAGCCAATTGTCACCTCTTCCTCTTAGCTGTAAGCCAATGGGTTCCAAGAGAGTGCTATGCGTTCCTCTCTCTCTCGTTTCTTGCTTTGCTCATTCGCTTAATTTGGCTGTACAAAACGCAATAGACCTGTGCACAGGTGAACTTTTGTTCATCTACTGCACAAAATTTGACACAACACCGGGGCCCTGTTTACTAAAAATGAGCACAAGAATAATATTTGCGTCACATTTGAAAAGCGCCTACACAAACCAATCGCACTATCGGGAAGCGGAGAGTTTCCCCTACACGATGGTGTAAATAAACTGTGTGAGCATACTTCGGTTCGCGGGAAAAGGGCTTAACAAGTTATTTACAAAAGTTGATAGGCGCTTTTCAAATGTGACGCGAACATTATTCATGTGTTCATTTTTAGTAAACAGGGCCCCGCTGTTGTGTCAATTTTTGTTCAGTAGCTGAACAAAAGCTCACCCGTGCACTCGTCTATTGGAAAGTCTATCAAATCGATTGTCGATAATGTGAAACGAATTGTTCAATACTTCAAGAAAAGCTTTGCATTGTCAAAGTTCACTAATATGCTGAAAACACTTAACAAATCACCCCTTGAACAAAAACAAGATGTTCAAATTCGGTGGAATTCAACGGTTGACATGCTGGAACGGATTTTACTTAACAAAGACTTTGGCCTTGCTTGGTTCAAAACTGTCTCTGAAAAACTCGGATTGGGAGGTGATTCAACATAGCGTCAACGTGTTGAAAATTTTGGAACCACGGTTCAAGAAACAAGTTTTCGGAGATGATGGGAAGTTCAACCTGGCATACCAATCCGTTGTAGAAAAGTTGACGAAACATCACAAGTGGTTCAGAAGCAGACACCAGTACCGGTATCTTGTCTGTGGGAGGACATCGACGATTCGGTGATGAAAATACAAGGCCAACAAGATCAATCTTCGGCAACAATTGTTGAGTTGGACAAATATCTAGCAGAGCCGCATCTGGCGAGAGTTGGAGATCCGCTAGAGTTGTGGGAAACCAGGAAAGCTGTGTACCCAAACCTGTTTCGTCTGATGCGCAACTTTCTTTTTATTCCGGTGACATCGGTTTCTTGCGAACGCATATTTTCTAAAGCAGGCCAAATAAGTACCGAAAAAATGAGCAGATTATCGGCACAGCATATTGAACAAATCCTTTTTCTCAACAGCAATGCGTGTGACTTGTTGATTATTCTTTACTAACTCTATCTACTTTCCTATTGTTATAAGAAATATAAATACAAGAGAAACTACATAAAAATTTGATAAACCAGCCTAAACTATAAATTTGTATACTACTCAAAAGTAAAAGTATTTAAAATACTAGTAAAATCAATCTGAGCCGATGAGCTGTTCTAAAGAATCGGTTGTTTTTGGTGAGCTGAGCAGCTCCGATCCGCTGTGCAAAGTGAGTTGAATTGTACATCTCTAGCTAAGTATCCACCTTGAAAAGATAGGCAAAGTGCGGCTTGTGTTTAGTTGGCCCAAAATTAGATCTAAACCCTATACACAGAAAAAAAATCTGAATTTTAACTATTGCGTAAAATCTCCCTTCGTTTAATGTTGAGCTATACTTGGCATTAACAGCGAAATCGTTTACAAGTTTGCATACAATATTGCTAATTTATGCGATATTGCGCTTAAGTTTACACGAAATATCGCGTAGATTTATGCCAAATCTAGCGTTAATTTTATGTGCGCTATATGTCGCAGAAATTTACATGAATTTTTCGAACGGTGTATTGAAAATACAATGTTACTTCAGTTGTTATTCCAGGAAGTTTGTTTTTTATGTAGACTACGTATTACCGGAAGGTACTGGGGGTAAATCGTAAATCTAAAATTGCAACCGTCACGAAAAGGTGTAAGGTTTTGAACGCTTATAACTTTGTCATTTATAGATGAAATTAAAATCCAAATACACCAATCGATAGGAATTAACTCTCACAATTTGCTACAATATTTTTTTTTTCAAATTTTACACAAAATCGTTGAAAAATGTACAAATAAAAAGTAATAATTTTATCACTATTTTAATGAAAGAAACGTTTTCCCCAAACCAAGTCGTCATAATCGAGTACCATTTGGCTGCGCATCGTTTTGCTTGTACCTATAAAACTATATAAGAGCTCTCCTGTCGTCCCTCCGCTCATTAATGCTTGGGACGGCGTGGCAACCAGAAACAGGAGTAAATCAGGAAAAGGTGGAATTTTCCCCTCTGCCTCTG
Source organism: Ochlerotatus camptorhynchus (assembly GCF_037179485.1). Classification (NCBI taxonomy): domain Eukaryota; kingdom Metazoa; phylum Arthropoda; class Insecta; order Diptera; family Culicidae; genus Ochlerotatus; species Ochlerotatus camptorhynchus. Next base: position 871,458 of record NW_027041234.1, read on the forward strand.
CTGAACATAACCGCAGTCAGCCTGACTAGCCTAGAGCGCTGCTATTGTGAATCCGCTCATTTTCACATCGGACGACACAAAATAGCAGCAGTCAGCGTGATCACCTTGATGACAACCAACGATGGGGTGGAGAGGATGTAGAATTTGTGGAGATCGAACAATTGATCCTTTTCAGGACTACACATATTTCACAGACTGTTTTCGGTCCCGTTCAAATAACGTGAAATGTTATTTTTATCTAACACAAATGACAAATGTTATTTTTATATAACAAACCCCCCCCCCCCATCCTCCTATAACGACAACCTAAAAAGAATTGACGTTAATTTTTCACCCGCCAAAAATTCAAGTTGAGAGAAAATTTGCTTGCCATGTATGCTGTACCTCTCACAGCTACAAAATAGTGTAAAACATGTCTGGTACCTCTTTATATGCAATTAGATTAACATCTGAAGTCCATCCTTTTTTACATATTCTGCACAAAAGATACTTTCTGTCACACCCAATTCATAAAAAAAGGCGGGAAATACTGTCAGGGGCGGTGCTTAGAAAGTAGATTTTGTGCAGAATATGCAAAAAAGGAAAATTTTCGGGTGTATTTTTTCTGCCGAATATGTAAAAAGGGAGGGACTTTGGATGTTACATACAAATTACAGATGCATTACTGTAAGAACTGTCAAAATCCTATGAATTTACACGCTAGTGTTCGTAAGATTCTGCTTGGCAAACTGAATTTTGGTGATTCTGGGCCGTCCGTCCCTGTGTTGAAGTGGGATCCAGAGGGACGGCAAAAAATCATTTACATCTTTAAGGGGAAGCTTACCGGCCCGAAAATAAAAAAATATTCTCGGTACATTTTTATTTCTTTAAAAATATTGGGGAAAAATATCAAAAATAAAATAATCAAAAAATGTTCCTTAGATTTTTGTCAAAAATTACATGTAAATTTTTTTTTCTATCTCATCATGAAAAAAAAAATTGGACTCTCAGCAAAACCGAAAAGTCGATGTTTTGTGGTTTTTTGAGTCCAACTTTATGCCATAATGACTTATAAAAAATGTTTTTGCACGTGAATTTTCTTTGAAAAATTAAAAAATATGTGATTTTCTTAGAATTTTGATATCTTTTTCCAATATTTTTAGAAAAATCAAAACGTAATTTTTTTTTCGGAGCGGTGAGCTTCCCCTTAAGCAGAGCTTTACATTGTTATTTGTTACAAAATTCATGCATCAAGTGGATTGACGAGTTTCTAAGCGCGTTCTAATTTTGTGAAAGCATAACTCTGAATATCAAATGTTCGATTATGCTGATGGAAAGAAAGTGAGGGGACAAACAACAAAATCAATCCAAATTAGCGGCCTTATTGGATACCTCCCAAGTAACAATTTGGGTTTTATGAGGGTACTGTAGACCATGATTTAGACTTGTAGAGTGCTTTAAAACCTCAATAAAACATACAATGTTACTTGGGCTGGGATGTGCAATACATGCTTGTGAACGATTTCCCACCGGAGGTATCCCACTGCGATCAAGCGTTTTGTTAAACGTGTTATCCATATCAAATGTGTTACCGTTTGTAACTTTGTTGATGTATTTCTGTATGTTTATCGTATTCTGCATGTCCATTTAAATTTGAATAATAATTGCCAATTTGATACCCCTAGTTTTAGTACACTATACACTACCACAGTTTACTACCAACTGCTGGAATAGGTGATGAGCCAACAAATTGAGTTCAGTGGAACATAGGAGAATGGGTACGAGAAGTACAGAGAAAGGGAACGGCGAGTAGCACGGAAACTTCTTCCGCGACTTGCCAAGTAAACTCAAACAAGAGCAGTTGCATAAGCTAAAATCTGTTAAAAGTTTAGTGAAGAAGAGTAAGAGTGTCGTAGTAGCAGGAGTGGATAGAGAGAGAGAGAGAGAGAGAGAGAGAGAGAGAGTCAGGACCCGTTAGTTGCAAGGGTAGCTTTTGGTGGAGAACTGGCCTCTCGACGATACCGAGGTTGGACTCGGTAAGATTAGGATTTGGGTTGGTATGGTACCGAGCAGGTCTCCACACACCCGTGAAATCCAAGTCTGCCATCTCCAAGCCTGGAACCACAGACTCTCAGCATAGCCAACATTTGTTCGCCAGAGTCCGCCATTGTGCTAACCGACCGGCGTCGCCAGACGGTTTCACCGAGTCTTCATCAGCCTCACTGTTTCCCGCCATCAAGCTAGCCACCATCATCGAGACCACCACCACCAGCACCATCACCCCCACCAGTAAATTCCAGCAGCCACCGGCCGGTCAGGTATTACACACCACACCCCCCCACACACACACACCATGTTAAATTAGGGAAATAAATGGTAAAATTGTATTTCACCAGCTTCTTTTTACTACACCTTATCCGAGGTCTGATTTGCCGAGTGAAGTACTCCAGCCGACCTTGAGACTCAGAAATAGTTCTCCAGCTCTGCTAGCCATCAAAAAAGGTCGTTGAATGACCCACCCTCATTGGTAGGCCGTTGCTTAGCCAAGCCCGCCGAGGTGTTTGTCCTGGTAGCCCCCTAGGTACCCCACCCTAGCAGCAACAAATGTTCAATGGAGATGGGATAGGCATTGCACGGGGAATATATTTAATAACGGAGGATTAAAAACAAGTGTTTCATATGCGGAAATATCCCTAACCGAAAGTCCAGAAACAGTCAGAAAAATAACTAGTAACGGTGAGCAAATTGACACGTCAAGGAGAGGAAATGTAGTGAATTGAGGAAATAAGTTACTTCTACTGTATTTTAAATCGTTATCAAGATAAATGCACAAGAAGTTCACTAAACATCTCAACGTAGTCTACCATGCGGTCGAGTCTTGTACACAGCCCCACATTTTTTTTAATTCCCAGGCTAATTGCAAAGAAGTTCACTGAGAATACTCTATGCATTTCAGTCAGAAATATTAGGAAAATTTCTAGAGAAAATCCAAGTCAATTTGATGTAAGAGCCTTTCGGGAAGAATTTTCTTAAAATTTCTTTGTTAAGTGGATTACAGACAAGTTGTTGAGAAAGTTTTAACCTATATTCCATGTGAATTCATCCTGGCATATTTCATTTGCTTGAACAAGTCTAGTCAAAATAGTAAATACTATGGGAAACGTAAATTTGTTGTACTCATCGTCTTACCCAATCGCTATAGTTCTATACAGAAAGTTTGCTATCTGTACTTATGTGAAATTTGCTGAAGGCCTCTTTTTGATTGAACATCAAGAACATTAATTATTAATTGATGTCCAAGTCGATATCTTTCTGCTATGATTCATCGGCTGCTCAACAGGCAACCCTACATTTTGCCCCATTCTTCTTGACAAAGCATCGTGATTGCTACTTTAAATTCCTCTCGAATGCAATCGTCCGAAAATATGATGATAATGCATAAGATGCATTAGAGAAAATTGGCATGGAAAAATCTCCCACACATTTCCGAACGCTGTATTACCAACCAGACATACAATGCACTGTATTGCCTCTCTTCGACAGCAAATCCCATTGAAAACGACGACGACGACGACCGGTGCCATCAATCATCGCAGAAGCATCCCGACAAAATCGCATCATTCTATTTTTATGTGCTTCTTGATCTTGATGTTGCAACTCTCTAACTTCGTTATGAAATGTTTGTATATGGCGTCAACTGGAAAAGAAAATACAAATCTTGCGCTTTACCACGACCCATCCGACGACGGCGACGACCAAGCTTGCATATTCATTGTCAATGAGGTCATCCCGTTTCATCAAGATACTACCAGCACCAGCACGGCAGACACTTTCAGTCGGCCACAGACCTTTTGTTCGTTCGAGCATTGATGGATGTGACAATAGCGCATACTGACACTTTTTGCTATTTCGCACCCTCCTTATTTAAGCGGAATCGTAGGTATGCGGCTGTCGGTTTTTCGATCACGTCCCACACCGCGCGACTTACCCCTATAATTATAAAATTTAATAGCCTATCGATGGTAGTCCGCTTGAACTTGGTTTTCCCGGAGTTTTGCATCAGCTTGGTGTCCTTGCCGGCGAAGATCACCACGCCATAGCACCACTGGGTGTTCCGGATGATGCAACCCCGCAGCAGGATTTTGTCGTTGTCCAGCGCATAGCGTTGGTTCTTCCACGTCAGGGTGCCCTCGAATTTGTTCAGCAGATTGTTCGGTGGTTCACACACAATTTCCCCGTTGAACTTCCACAGCAGGTCCTCCTGCTCGCTCATGACGGCCGTCTCCACCAGGCACTGTTTGCACTTGAGATTCGTTTCGCCGTCCAGTTCGGCCGTTTCAATGAAGCACAGCCCGTTCGGTTCGCTCGAAGACAGCAGCAGGATATCGGCCGCCACGAACTGATCGTTGTCCATGCGAATGATGTCCCCGACCTGTACGCCGGACCACTTCTCGTCCACAAGCTTCCCGTGGCGAAGTGCCTTCGAACGGCGGTTGTTGACCTGCGAGTCGGACATGTGACGTTGCTGGAAACCGAAGAACGAAAGAACCGCTTTTAAAACACCTTCGAACTAGGCATGATTGTTGGGTTTTAAACTTACGAAATCATCGTACGCATCCTTGATGGCCGTCAGCATTAGCACCCCGATCAACGGGATGGCCGTGGTCACCGGTGTCAGCGAGGAGATCGCCGGTATCAGTTGCAGGATCAGGAGACATAAAAAATAAAAATTGGCAAGACGTTGGAACTGCTCCAGTAGGTTTAAAGGCAGAAACGTTAAAACGCTATACTTGGACGTTTTGATGTAGTTGTTCTGTCGGGAAGGTCGGAGAGAAGAATGAAAGCATACAATTAGTGCCATACGTACGCACTCGGTCTTCCAGTGGGTGGATGTTCATCAGGGAACGTCTTGTTCGGCTGAAGCGCTCTGAAGTGAAGAGGTACTTACCGCATATTTAAATTGTGTGTTGTATTCTCTATCGTTGGCTCGTATTCTACGTTCATTTTCTGCAAGTAAAATTGGCGGAAAGAGAGAAAGAGATTGTAAGGAATTTGATGAGTAATGGCCTATGTGGAGAAGAAGCAACCAGGAGAAGGGCAACCTAAATATAACTCACAAGGCATATTGACAGAGTCAAGCTCCATTGAAGACGATTAAGCACAGCGTGAGAGGTTTGACTTTCTCACCCAATATATTATATTGCGCGACGGTAGTTGAAAGGGAAAATGGGTTGGAAAGCGAAACGGTCATTATGGGAGGATGTAAGTAGAAAAAAAATAAGCAAAAGGCATCCAGTACTTATCACACTGAGGGGGTGGCGTTACATTCGTAAATACACAATCATACGCTGTACTTGGTCGTAGTACGGAGATTGAGGAGGGGGATGGTCTAATCAATAAAAACGATTACGGGATTGCTGTGTGCTCGAGTGGCGCAACCTGCGTAGGTAGGGCCATTCATTCTGAACAGGATATTACAAAACGTAAGAACGTTGGCCACTTTGTTTGTGTTCCGCGAAGGATGTGCATGCATGTGTGAGTGCGGTTTGTGTATGCCTACATTGTGTTGGTCGAAAGTGGGTCAAAAACGGATTGATGGTTGATTACTATCAAATTGTGTCGAGGCAATTGCGTTTGCCGTGCTTTAGCGGCGGGGGAGTGCAGTGCGTATTGTAAATAGCTATCTACGTATTTGAATCTATGAGAAGAGGGGACTTACTATTTATGTTCCCTCAATTACATACAAGTTATACGATGCACGGAATTGATATTCTAAATTTATTCCATACCAAAAAAGAACGCTAATTTAGGCTTGAAGTGGAAGCAGATTGTTTCAGATTGTTTGTATTAAGGATTTCAAACGTTTGATCCAATGCTGCAATTGATTTTTTTTAATCAGCATTGAAAATTTCCATCTGATCCTGCAAACTAATGCAGGTATTTGTTGTTCGGTAATTTTTGAACTTTCACAACTGCAAGTGAAAAAATCAGTGAAATTTAAAAAAAAAATCGTTCATTTATTCCCAATTTTGTACAGACTTCGTTCAGTTGACCCCATTTAATGATGAAAAAATTGTCGCTTCTATTGATTCCTTACGTATAACGGTCATTGAAATCTTTTCGACTTTATTAGCTGTTCTAAGACCCTTATCGACTTGGGTGATCTGAATTCAGATGAGAGAAAATCGAGAGCAAAAAAATTATTTATTTTCCATTTAATTCCACTTAGTATTTTATCCATGATGGATACAGGGAGGGACCGTTGTTTGCGGATCGTATCATTTTTTTCTGGACTCATTGATACTTGGTTTTTTGTAATATAGATACCAATTGTGGTCAATGTTCGTACTACCAAAGATCAGGTACCAAGAATTGGGAAAAAGGAATACCTACTAAAACCCTATCGGCAAACAACGTACGAATTTTGACTACAATGTGCAGTCATCATCAGGTCATCCCCACTAAACTTCTATTGAAAACAATCCCTCCTAAGTAATCAGTCCCGGGGTAAACATGTCAACATCAGGTATAAAAGTGAGACTACAATGTGTTGAATCGAAACCTTGTAGTTGAAATACGCATCTGTCATGGATGCAAAAGTGGAATCAAATAGAAAATAATCCTCTTTTCTGATCACCAAATTCATAACTTTCATCAAGAAAAGCTATACTAGTATCACCATGAAACTTAAGAGCGATTATTTATTACCTAGAGAAAGTTCTGAAGAGGATAGATTAATAGTTCCACTAGCGCACGGCAGTGTGAACATTTAACAGAAGTTGAAAGTGAGCGAAGGGCCATTAATGTGACAATACTAATCAAATGCGCACTCCTTTGCCTAGCTCATTTGGTGGGTGAGAGGTGTTTGAGGTATTTCCTCAAATTTACAGGCAAAATAGTGCGAGTTAGCTTGGAATAGTTCTAGCGACGTTTATCACTACTTAAACCACTCGTTACCGGAAGCATTTCCAGGCGATGGTGTGTTATAATGCAACTCTTATTTAACCAACTATTGTTTGCAACTGTCGTCATGATCACAGTGCCGTACTCTAATGGAACTATCAATCTATCCGCTTCAGAAAATTCTCTGGTTGATGAATTATCACACTAAAGCTTCATGTTGATATTAGTAAACCATTTCCTCCCAACTCTGTAATCGTAAACTTCACTTATGAAGTAAAAAACACTTGGATTGAATCAAGGAAATGTAAATAGCATAAACAATATTTTCTAGGAAGCATCGATATAGAGAAAGATCGAGACAGAAAGAATATCGAGTTGAACATGATGTATGGGAATCTGAAGGTACTGTCCAACTATCGAAATGTAGAACATCGAGAAATGGATAGTTGACTTGACTATGCTACAAACCATGCTTATGATTTTGATTTCGTGTGATTTCGCATCAGTTTAGAAAACCATATATGATATTTAAACATACTTAGGCCAAATCAGTTACTATGCTAAGCAGGTACTTGAAATCACTTGGAAAGTTGAAATTTTGAATTTGTTTTAACTTTAACTCGATAAAGATGAAACAAAGGCGAAGTTTTATAAAGCACATTACGCACATGATAAGGAGCTGTCCATAAACTACGTAGACAGTTTAGGGGGATGGTTGACAATTATCCTCGGTCCATACAAATTTTAAAATTTTTATACGGACAATTGTCTACGCAGTGGGATGGGGGGGGGGGTCAAAAATAAAAAAAAAAACTGTTACGTAGTTAATGAACAGCCTCTAAGAGCGATGTGTGGATACGTTAATAAAAGTGCGCTTTTACGTTAAATCGTTTTGGTGTCTTCCTTGGTTCATAACGAAATAGTACGCAGAAGACACCAAGATGATACAACGTAAAAGCGCACTTTTATTAGCGATTCCTCACTTTTGTGGAGTCCAGTTAGAAATACGATATCCCGTACGCAATAGTTTAATTTGATTGAATAAGTTTTTGCAAATGCGCTTGGTGTGATTTCGCATTTCGCTTTGTTACCCGGAGTGACCTCGATCACGCTTAGATATTGTTCGGTTGCTGCGATGAGCAACGCCTTTGTGGCCAACGCAGTGTGGTGTAAAATAATAGATACCGAAAACACGTTCGATGATGCAGTGTTTGATGATGACCTGATGATGGAGTGAATGACCGGGATTGGAGATGAATGTGCCAGCTAAGCAAAAATGGAAATAAGTTGCTCCCAAAATCAAAAAACATGCTGTGAACATTTACTTTTAGAAGTTTTTTTTTTTTTATTTTGCTTTTTAGGATCAATCACATGAAATGGACTTATCTCCAGAGAAGCAAATTCCGTGAATTGCAGGGTAGTTAACAACCTCTGGAATAAAAAAAAAACGATGACCATCATTTATCACGACATTTAGCCATTCCACCCCTGCTATAATGTCATCCTGCACAGAAAGTCCATTTGTTTTTTTTTGCAAATAAATGTAAATATAAATATTTGAAATGAATCTTACCATTCGAGATCAATAATCATTCGAGAGACATGTGAACAGTATTCCACTAAAACATTATTTTTCGTTTGATTTACGTCTACGTAGGCTTTTAAAAATTGAACTAAAATCATCCAATACTAAGATGACAAGCATCTGAATTGGTTTGCTATGAATCGAATGACGATCATCTCAATATCATCTGATAAGGCTTGAGTAAGCGAATAATCATTCAAACCAAGGATGACGTTTAGATTCAGTGTAGATTCAGCTGGAGAAAATATACACTGAATGATGATCATTTATGTAGGTTTGTCGGTAGTTATCGTGGAGAATGATTCGGAGCCCGTCTACCTTATGCAGAATGTATACATTTTGAATACGTTGGACGAGTTCCGGGTCATTTCTAAATCAAGTGAATGTAAAGTTGGTGCAATTTGAATTCATAATATATGAATCCTCACCATTGTACAGTGATCATGGATAGATTTGGTCAGTTTGTTTCAGTTGAAAGAAAAACATTCTTATACATATATTATCATTGTTCATTGTTCTTGATTTCATGTTGTTAACCATCGGGATAACCTCGATCTCGCATGATATATTGCTCGGTTGTTGCAGTTTAGATTTTGTTAATTTTGAAACATAATTAGGGATTCAAAGAACGTGGAAAGATCCAGATTTTTTCAGTTATTTATAGATCGAATTTAGGTAAAGCTGAAACAATTCGTGGTGTTTGAATCCACATCATTAGACTTTTAAGACGCCATTGAAAAAAAAAATATGATCATTATTGATTATACTTATACTTCATCATTTCTCAATAGTGATGTAGTAATACGACATGCACTAAACTAAGGACACGGGATATACTACAATAGATCAAATTATTGGTCGCAGTGGTGTAAGGTCCCGAACAGAGGAAAAAAATGTTAAGCGTCTGTTCATTTTGAAACTTGATGGTCCTTGAAAAAATAGATACCGCGATCGCAATTGAACATGTAGCCTAAGCAGGTGGCTAATTTCGTTGTAAGTTCCTCACGATTTCTATGGTCGCATATGCTACGCTACCCAAGTAACAATTTAGGGTGTATAGTGCTCTTGCAGACCATGAATTAGACTTGAAAAACGCTTTAAATTCCTGATAAAACTTATAATGTTGCTTGGGTATGCTATGGCTTTAGCTGTATTGTGATTAATATTGGTGTTTTGCTGTATTATAAAGGGCGAATTCAATAACAATGGCCCACACATAATCAGCTGTAACTATTAAACTATTATACCAAATAACATTCATTTTTCAAAGATGATTCTTTGTAAAGTACTAGAGAACACATTTTAGGCGAATTTGTTCAATATATTAACAGATTATCGTGAAAGTATTATAGAAATTACTGCTTTTGTTTGGCGTAAAAGAATTGATTTTTATTTTTTTTTAAGTCAAAATGAGTTGAAATTATGAAGTGTAATTTCTGACCAACTGTACAATCTTTTGAAATATTACCAAGCCAAACTGGACTAACTGCTACTCAATTCCACCGGCCACATTTAAAACATGGTTGGTTGTTTGGTTTGGTTGGTTTTCACCAGGCAATGAACGATTAGGCGGATGGCTGTTCATATTCATATGAAAATGACTCATTGAACCTGACTGTTTTGAGCACTGCTGGTAACCTAATTGACCAATAACATGAATATCCTAATTTGGTATGATATCGTATTTTGGTATAAAACCACGTTTTGTTATTTATCAGCAGTCGAAATATTTTGTTAAATATTTACTGAATACCTCCTTTAGAATTTATTGCCTAAAAATCAACATGACGTTTTGTTATTTTGCTGAATAATATCAAAACTAGGTTTTATTCCACAATCAGACCAAAATAGGATCTCATACCACATTAAGATATTCATATGTGATCGGTCAGTTCAAGCGTAACTGTTCAAATCAACGTATCTACTTTTGTAAACAATCACTTCAATCGACGGTTTGTCTTAACTGCTAACTCACTTCCTATTCGCAGGTGTTGTAGTGGCTCCAAATCGTCGATTGAAGTGATTGTTTACAAAATCAGATACGTCGATTTGAATAGTTACGCTTGAGTTATCGGTTCTTGCTTGACGTTGAAAGTATTTATTCACTGGATTTTTCATACTAAATAATCCCAAGCCCTATTCAAATGGTTCTTTGTGCAAATTTAGCATGGATCTGGTCAATCACGGAGTAGCAACTACTAAATGTATGGTCGTCAATGCTCATGCACATGCGATGATTCTTTTGATCAACCACAGTGCTGCTGTATTTATTACTTGTATTCTGACAGATATTACATTCTTCTCGTTATGTTGTTTTCGATAATACGTTTGGTATTTAAATTTTAATCCACTTCAGTACAATACTTAGTGCTGGTGACCTAAAGTGTGAGCATAGGCTGATATAAGGTTTCATAACAGCAGTTTATTAATTCATTTTGAACAGAGCAAACTAAGATACAGTACATAGTGAAAATTTTTTTCAATTAAAATGTTATGATGTTTATAAAATTATTAAAGACAAGCGGGTCAAAAGGAAACTTCTTAACGATTTTACAACTAACACTAATTCACATAAAACACATAAGCGCAGGCAAAAAAAAACATCGAAAGCCAAGCAAGAGAGAAAAATGCGTCCACAACACAGTATCTCGCTAGAAGTAGCTTTACCCCCAAACTTCGACCGCAACCGTCCGGCTCCATTCGATATGTACGATTGTCCACGATCAAACGACGACTTGGTGTCGCTTTTGTGGATTTGACTTTTTGTCACCTTGGCACTGTTCCACATACCAAGCTTCTCCAGCACGGTCACGATCGAGGCCTTGAGCCCGTACTGCACATGCCCGCTACCACTACCGGCCCCGATCGATCCACCGCCACCTGCTGCGCCGTCACCACTACTAGTTCTACCATAGTAACCACTACTTCCACCTCCACCTCCACCTCCACCTCCACCTCTTCGGCCGCAGTAGGAGCCAATTCCCGTCCTGCCGGAACTGCCCCGCGGTCCTATGTCGCTAATGCTCTCGCAGCTTTCCAGCACCGGAGCATCGTCGAGCGTGTTGGAGCTATCCTCCACTTGGAAATTGATATCTATAACGCCCTCGTTCTCACCGCTAGCATAAAAGTTGACGTTCGGCTCCGACCGCTGGGGGTACAGCGGCCGTATCGACGCCAGATTGTACAGACTCCCGCAGCTCTGGGAATTGGATTTCCGTCGGCTGGTCCGATTTCGCCGGTAGCGTTTCCGCCGGGGTGGCGAGCAAGGTCGCGGAACACCCCCGCTTCCTGCTCGTCCGATGTCCAAATCCTCCTCATCGCTGCTGTCCTGACGGATTTCCAAAATTTCTAGCTCCACCGAATCTGTCGTCGCATTCGAGATGGGCATTTTCCCGCGCAATCACACACTATCACACTTCAATTTTCTTCATTTGGACCGGATTGCCGTTTTCTCGTTTCGTATCTTCTTTCTATGGCAACGCATCGGAGTTGAGCCGGGGGAGTGTATAAATATAATCAAATGAACGAATCAATAATCGACTGATCACCACACTTAGCACTGACCGCAAGCCACCTCCCCCGAGACCGACGTATTGGAAGTTTGTTGAGAGCAATTTTTTAATTATCTTCATTACATTTTCTCATCTCGCTGGCAAAGCTGCAAAAGCCAACCACACCACCACCGCCAGTAGCCCCCATTCCAACGGAACGACGCCGAAACGAGAAGCTTGGTCCAACCAAGGAGACGATGATGATGATGATGATGATGATGACGAGGATGATGGAGCGCTAATGTGCTTGAATTATAAATTTATTTGGTTTTTTTCTTCTCTGGTGGGAATTTTCCTTTCATGTACCCATGGTTGCGAAGACGAACGGGCATTGGGAAGAGCTTAGTTGTTAGTTGTTGAGCTATGGCGAGGGAGTGATTCGTCTAGTCTCAACATTTGTGTCTATATTGAGCTTAGGTGATTATTGAGTTTGTCAACGCGACGCCACGCGTCGACCCCAAGTGATACCTAGTCAATTTTGAGAAGAAAAGGGCATAATTGTTGGCGGAAAGTCCATGGCTGTGGAGTCAGGTGCATTTTCGAACATAAGGAGTCAGAGTTGGAGAAAAAAAGAACCGACTCCGACATTACTGATAATTTAAAACAAAGATCGTCTCAAAAGTTATTATATGAACACCTTTTTTTGGCTGGTTAACCCGAGCAGGAAAAATACCAAATTCAGGTATGAAAATAGCATAACTGCCAACCTATAAATGGTATAAGTGAGGCTAACATAAGAGGTAAAATACCAAAAATAATATCTCAAAAATATTCTACGAATAACGAACTAATAAATAATTTAGTTATGACAATAACAAAAGGATAACAGACGCTTTTTTAGATGCCAGAATACCATAGTTTGTTATTTTGAAGGTCTTCTAATACCAATTCAATCACTCTTTTAGGTGTCATTGTCCAAAAAACCTGAAGATCACATTTTGTTATTTTGGTATTCATTTGAAATTTTACAAACTATTTCGATAACTGAATAATATCAAAACAAGGTTTTATACCACAAGCATACCAAAATCGGTTATCATACCATGTTAAGGTTTTCATTTGTTATGAACCCAGATTAAGTGTTGATTTTTATTAAACAAACCTTCTCATTATACAGATCAAATATTTTGATTTCTATTTTAAGTGAGGTGAATGTTTTTTTTCGAGCATACATAAAAAAATTACATTCGAAAATACTTTTTAAATATCAAAATTGCAGAAAGTTTATTTTCATTCTGCGTTTATTGCACAGGTATTAAATCTAGCATAAAAAATAAAAACATTGTGGAATTGCATCCAATTGAGTTGACGTCTTGAGTGAAGTTTCTTGAATTCATTAGGACTACAATTTTGTGGACACAAATAGTTCAAATTTCGACCACAAAGATGGCGCATCGATGCAACTTTTGTTATTTCGCAAGATAGAGTTTTGTTGTCTTTGGCAAAGTTGTAGAACGTAGAATTTCATGAAAAGTTGCCCAAGACATGAAACGACTGAGATGTATGAAGTTTCATAAAATTTGACTGAAATTCACGTATTATATTTTGAACAATCGTTCAAAAGAATACTTTTATTATTTTTCCTCGATCGGTACTGATCAATCCAATATTTTTCAGATCAATTCTATTATTATAAATAGTTAACAGTTGGGACCAGTATCTTTTAAACAGCATTATGATTTTTTCTGAAATTGTGACACGCTTATTCTAAATTGTGTTCATTTTCGTCAAAAATGGGCAAATTTTATGAAAATTACCGATAGAACTTGCGCCAAATTTCCGATAAAAATTGTGATATTTTTCATTAAAAGTAGCAGAAATATTTGTTTAAATGTCTGCCCATTTTAACTTTAAATCAGATTAATTACACTCAAAGCTGTCATCAAATTCAGCTGTGATTAATTTCGTTACATATTTTGATCGATTGCATTCGAAGTTGTGGCCAATTTATTTTATAAATAGGGGAAATGGATGTAATGTCGGCCTAAATGCCCCTAATTTGGGCCCATACATAAATTCAGCAATCGACTAAATTTTCAATAGCGACCAAATAATATCCATTAGTTCCGTCTCAATGACGCGTTGATCTAGATAAAATTAATAAATAGCAGATTTTTAGCGATGGGCCCAATCTTAGATCCAACATTAGAGCAAATTCCCCTATGACCAATTTTGTTTCACAGAAATTAATACGTTTATACAGCCATTCCATAGCAAAACGATAAAGTGGTTCCCAGAATTTCGAAAAAAATGGCAGTTTTGTTCCTTATTGCAAAATAATGGGCTCGTATTTTTTTGTATTTTGTCATAAGGGTGACCATTTTCATGTAAGGGTGGTCCACAAAATCGATTTTTTCGGTTTTTTTTTCAAAAATGACTTTTTTAAAAATTCATCACTTTTGAACCACATGGCCGATTGCAAAAATGCAAAGATCAAAATATCAAATGAAAGGTAATTGAAAACGATATAAAAAATTGGGATTTTGTATTGAAAAACGTTGATTGTATTTGTTTTTTTTTATGGTTTCCATGAATTATAGACTGAGGGTGCAATATGTTTTTATATTTTTCTTGAAAATTCTGACTTTTTTACACAACATATCAAAAAATTAGCGAAGTGTTTTTTTTCCGTTTTTTACTTAAATTTTTTGAAGCTATCCAGTTTTGGGTTTTCACTCAATACTCCTATACGACTAGACTATCATGCGTCAATACCATGTTACAGTCGCTATTATAAATGGATGAAATCGGCCCAGTGCACAGTGGTCCAGAACAAGGTTGCAAATACTCATATGAGCTAAAATAATGTTTTACCGAATAATAAATCCAAAAGATGGTATGATGACATGTTTTACTTGTAATTTACAAGAAGTGGGTACAAAGTATACGTTTGAAACATAAAACCTGTAAATTTTGCTTCACAATCAGCGATTTGCTGCTCGCTGAGTGAGTGAGTGAGTGAGTGTGTGAAACATCGCTGATTGTGACGCTCATGAAGTGAAATAAACAGGTTTAATATTTCAAACACATTCTTTGCAACCTCTTCTTGTATCTTACCAATTCAAAATATGATCATAGCATCTAATTATTTCATATTAAAAAAAAAAACATTGTTTTAGCAGAAATGAGTATTTGCAACCTTGGTCCAGAATGCAGATTTAGCAGTTTTAAGACTGAAATTGTAATTTTTAACAAAATGTGTATTCTAGAAAGTTGTTCCTTATAGCTAGGCCCTTATTGTTATGACAATGAATTCTAGGGTGGTTCTTATTATCATTGAAATCAAAAATCTAACTTGTTTGTGTGATGGATTTAATGTATATATTTTTTGGCAAAGTTATAGCTGTGCTAATTTCAAGCAACTTTGTTAAAAAAAACTTTTGCATTGACTCATGAATTGACCGATTTAGAGCAATTTTCCTTAATTGAGTAAGGGTGTCTCTAAAAAAACAGTTTTTTTTATCAAGTATTCTTATTTCAAATTTCTCAAGGTGTCTTCAAATAACTTTTAGATCTTTAGCAATCAAACCAGACCCCAAGGTACTTGAAAGACAATGATTGAGTAATGCATTTGGGCTGGGTACCGCTTTCGAGTAAACACTACCAGTTCAGTTTTCTGCGGCAAGAATTCGATCCCTAGATTCCTAGCCCAAGAAGACAAGTTATCTAAGAAACTTTGCAATGGTCCTTGCAAGTCCACGGCATGTGGACCTCTTATGGAAACCACACCGTCATCTGCAATTTGTCTTAGCGTGCATTGTTCTGCCAAACAGTTGTCGATATCTTTGACATAAAAGTTATAAAGAAGAGGGCTGAGACATGAGCCTTGGGGCAGGCCCATGTAGCTAATTCTGGAAGTTGTCAGTTGTCCAAGGGAAAAGTTCATTTGCTTTTCTGACAACAAATTGTACAAGAAATTATTTAAAATTCCGGAAAGCCCACATCTGTGCAGATTGTCTGACAGAATTTCAATGGAAACTGAATCAAAAGCCCCCTTAATGTCTAAGAATACTGACGCCAATTGCTCCTTGTGCGCAAAGGCCAGTTGAATATCTGTGGAAAGCAGCGCTAGCCAATCGTTTGTTCCTTTGCTCTTGCGGAACCCAAACTGTGTATTTTATAGCAAGTTATTTGTTTCGACCCACTGATCGAGTCTCCTAAGGATCATTTTCTCCAACAATTTCCTAATACACGAAAGCATCGCAATCGGGCGGTATGAGTTATGGTCAGACGCTGGTTTGCCAGGTTTTCGAATGGCTATTACTTTGACCTGTCTCCATTCAGGCGGTATAATGTTGTTCTCTAGTAAGGAATTGAATAAGTCTAGCAAGCGTCTTTTAGCGATATCTGGGAGATTTTTCAGAAGATTGAATTTAATCATATCGCTTCCCGGTGAGGAGTTGTTCGATGAAAGAAGAGCCATAGAGAATTCCAGCATTGTGAATGGTCTATCCAGAGAGCTGCCGCTCGGAGACGCTTCTCGAAGAATGTGTTGTGCTGGAACTGAGTCCGGACAGACCTTTTTAGCGAAATCGAATATCCATCGGTTGGAGTATTCTTCACTCTCATTAGAAGATGAGCGGTTACGCATGTTTCGAGCCACCCTTCACAAGGTGGTCATTGAGGTTTCTCGTGAGAGTCCCTCGACGAAATTGCGCCAATAACCGCGTTTTTTTGCTTTGATTAATTGTTTCAGCTTTGTTTCAAGCTTTGAATATTCCTCGAAGTAAGTGGAGGTTTTGTGTCTACGAAAAGCTTTGAAAGCATCAGATTTTTCTACATACAATTTTGTGCATTCTTCGTCCCAACCAGGTGTGGCTGGTCTCCTTTTAAAGGGTGCACTTGGAACTTTTCTTTTTTGTGCTTCCAGTGAGCTTTTGTAAATCAAATCGGCTAGGAATCGATATTCTTCCAATGGTGGAAGCGCATCTATTGATTCGACACCGATTGTCACCGCCGTTGCATATTTCTGCCAGTCGATGTTCCTTGTAAGATCAAATGGAACCCGAGATGGTTCTGCAGAGTGAGGGCCACACTTTATTGAAATGATGATTGGCAAATGATCGCTACCATGGGGATCATTGATAACCTTCCACTGACAATCCAATGATAGCGATCTTGAACACAAAGATAGGTCGAGTCGGCTTTCTCGAGCCGGAGGTTTTGCTATACGTGTCGCTTCACCAGTGTTCAAAATAGTCAAGTGGAAATCGTCGCATAAATCGTAAAAAATAGCCGCTCTATTGTCGTCATATAGATCGCCCCACCCAGTACCATGGGAGTTCATATCACCCAGAATTAATACTGGGGATGGAAGAATCGAAACTAGATTCCAGAGTTGACTACGGCTAATGGAGGTTCTTGGTGGAACATAAACTGAAGCTATGCAAAGGTCTTTGTTCTTCACATTTATTTGGCAAGCGACGATTTCGACGCCGGATAGAGCAGGAAGGGAAGTTTTGTAGAAAGGGTAGCAGTTTTTGATCCCTAAAAGTACTCCTCCATAAGAATCGTATCTATCCAGGCGTATAATGTTAAAATCGTGGAAGTTGAGTTCTTTATCGGAAGAAAGCCATGTTTCACAGAGAGCAAATATATCACAATCAGAATTGTGAAGTAAAAATTTGAACGAGTCTAGTTTAGGCACTAGACTACGGCAGTTCCACTGTAGCACAGTGATCATATCTTCAACCTCGTTCGACGAATTATCCATCGAAAGATATGATTGATGCAAGGAGGGGCCATGAAACAGTCAATTGCTTAAGATATGATTCAAATGTTGGAAGCAAGGCAGAAACTAAGCTTCTAAGAGGGTCTTGTATGTTGAACATATTTAATATGAATTCCACAATGTACGAAAAAGCTAGCAAACCTCGTTCGGACTTGGATTTCTTTTGAGAAGTTTGAGGAGCAGCTTTTTTATTTTTCTTATCTTTTTTGGGCAATGGTGGAAAATTCCTGCTGCATCCAGGGATTGGTTCAGCAGGAGCCTTCGGTTTCGTTTTTTCATCCCCATTACCCTTGGAATTTTCCAATCTTCTGGAGGTGACTTTTGTTTTCTTACGGCGCACTTTCGGGGAGGGGCATTTTCTTTTTGAGGATCCGTCCATTTTTGAAGGTGCGTGTACCACCGTAGAATCACCTTCATCGGATGAGTCAGAGTCCGATTCTTCAGCTGACACAATCGAAAATTGGTTTGCATCTTGGACGGCTGATGCAGCCTTCACTTTTTGAGCATATGTCTGCTTGGAGCGTCCAGAGATTGAACGCTGCACTTTATCGGAGTGCTGCTTGTACATCGGGCACTCCTGCAAGGGGTGAGGATTCTCGCCACAATAAGCGCATTTTACTGATTCTTTGTGGCAAGAATCCTCTTTGTGGTTTTCACTACATTTGCCACAACGAGTTTTGTTGCCGCAATGGCTGGCCGAGTGTCCCAGCCTTTTGCAGTTGGTACAATTGTATACCCTCTGTACAAACAGCCGCACCGGAAAAAAAGCACCATCAATTTTAACAAAGTTTGGGAGAACCGAACCTGCGAAAGTCACGCGAAACGAGTCTGAATGTCGATAAACTTTTTTACCGTCTAGCAAAGATGCTGAATGCAGTTGCCTTACATCCAGTATCTTCACTAGCACGGTAGCGAATGTGGAGTTTTTAAAACTTCCCGAGGCACGTTTCAAGTCCTCGACAGTCAGACTCGCGTCGGAGACCACGCCTTCTATCTCCACATCTCGAGAAGGGATGTAGATGTTATACTCAACACTAAAAAGCTCGTGTTCAGCAATTTTATTTGCCACATCATAAGTCGGTGCTTCTACCCGCAGTTTGTTGAATCTTTCCTTATGTACCTAGATTCCCGGATACTTCCGCAGCAAATCTCTCGTAATGTCGAGAGTTTTCAAAGGTTTATTTTTGGGCCGAAAAAAGACAACCCATGGTCCTTTCGAAGACGGTTGGTAGTATCTGGTTCGCGCAACGTAGGCATCCGAAGACGCCATGAGTGTTGCGCAGAAGCGGTGCACAACCGCTTAAAAATGAAAAAAAAACTTAAGAATAACTTTCACCAATTAATTTACTTAACTACTAGTTGTTAATATTTCGTTGCCCGGTGTGCAAACAACCATACAAAAAAAAAAAAAAAATTATCAGAAAAAAAATTATATAAAAAAAAAATTAACTTTTTACTAATTGCAAAAATGCCCCACCCTATTAGGGAGAGCACACTGCAACAAGGCAACTTTGCTATACAATAGCAAGGCAATCGAAACAAATTGCTTGCAGCTGCAGGTGGCGATACAATGGAGACGTCGATAACTGCGATACAATGGAGACGTCGTGATGATGGTGATCTTTCACCGGGATGGGTAGAGATGGACACTCGAAATAAACGGGCTCGCCGAATTTCGGTGCTTCCGAGACACGCGCGCTTATCACCTGGACACTGCACTGTGATGCGAAAAAAACCACGCGGGTGGAAAAAAATCACAACTAATACTTTGTGTCGTGTGAGAGACCGGGACCGTGTTAACCGACTCAGCGCTCGATACGGAATGTTTGATAACCTTAATCGTTATTAAAAAAATTAAACATTAAATAATTGCTCAATCACAGAAACTAATTCCCTTTAATTTGTTTGTATCCAAAATTTCAGCTCAGAACGAGTTGTCATAATATTTTTTGTGAGAAAACAGCTTAGATTAGTTGTCACTATTATTTTACAATAGCTTTTAGCAGTTTTTAGGAGACCGGTTATTGCCACTTTTATTCATGTTCTATGGCTGTTTTCCTTAAAATTGACAATTTCAAATATCTCGAGTTAAAAAAAAATGCTACCTCTGCCATTTTTCAGCAAATATATAACCAAATTTCTTCTTTCCATTACTTTCAATAGATTTGAAATTGGCTTGGATTTTTTTTAGATTATTTTGACCTTAGAACATCTGACATCATGACACCAATATTAAATGAAGATGTTCTAAGGTCAAAAGGATCTAAAAAAAAAACCAAAATGGCTTTAAACACCAAAAAAAGCCATGACATTTTAACGGCTAAAACAGCTAAAAAAGATACATAGAAATATAAAATAGCTAGAAACGATAAAATTGTACCAAATCGACAAATTTATCAAAATCGGCTACAAATGTGTGGAAAGGATCTGAAAACACTAGAAGAGCTATCTATAGCACGCATAAGTAGTATCAAAACAATAATGTATTTAAGCTAATTAGAAAACCAACTCATAACGTTGTAAAATTGACTCGAGACCTACTTTCAAAGCCAGAATGACTTTAAAAACCAAACGAAGGCTTTAAGTCGCGAAAAAGGCCTCAAATCGCTAAAATGGCTTTTAAAACGTCGTGAACACTGAATTCCTTAAAAACGTCAAAACACCAAAAAGGCCTGACTAAACAAGATTAAAATGGCCTAGAATTGCTTTGAAAACGACAAATTATCATCAGCCTAAAAATGACAACGTTTTTTTTTTTTTTTAACTTTATTAAACTGTTTTTCAGCCGTAGAAATGACAACTCTCATAACAATCAAGGAACGATAAAATAGCCCTAAAAACGCTAAAAATGGTTCAACTGACCTAGGATTTCCAAACTGGCTGTATAATGCCAGAATGGCCATGAAATTTTGTATTCCAGCTCAAATTGAGAAACGCAGCACTATTGTATTACAAATGGTCTCGTTTGGCTGTAACCCTGTGTCATTGAATTCTAATAAATTATAATTATAATTGAACACTTGGATTCGAATATTGGTCATCTCTCCCTACACGATGCATGTGAGATTATTTCGTGTGTTACTGACAGCTGGAATAATCTAGGCATTTTTTTTTAATTTGTCAAAAAATTTAATGAATTCCATAAACAGACCTTCAGTGGATTAAACTTCGTGTCGTCTATATTTCGACCGTGCCATGGTGAACGGTAAACGTTGAGGTCCATTGTGTGAGGGTATGTGCCCTGCCTGCAATTTTCAGCTCCAAATGGTATAATCAAATTACATTTGATTGGATGCGGCACCCCACAGTCACCAGTAAGTCTGTTTTCAGATGAGCAGCATCATCCCACAGTGTCCGAGTTCGCCGTATTTAACGCTCTACCGAAGGATTTTAATACATAGAGGTTGAGCTACGCGAGGATAGCTAGAAGTGTAGAATGTCAATTGAGCCGTTCCAGGCAAAACAGCGAACAAAAACTGAATTTTTAAATCAACCTTCTCAGATTTGTATGAAACTTTGCGTAATTCCGGAGTGATTTTTGGGCGTAATTGCATTTGTAAGAAAACGCGTCAATCATTGATTTCTCGCGAATAAAAGCTCTACCTCGAAAATTTTTAACGCTATGAGGTAGAGGAATGATTCCTCTATCATTTGGTATAGTAAAAAAAAGGTAAAAACCAAGTATCTCAAAATGCCCATTCCGATTTAAAATTTTCTTTTTCTTTAAAAAAAAAGGTCATGAAAAATGCAAAATTTTGTAATTTTCAAAAATATGGACACTTGAAAACTGGCAAACATTGTAGAACAAGAACTTTTGGTCCAGTTTTTAACCTTTTGTTAGTTAGCTTGTTTGTGTATTTTTTCACATATAATGATTTAAAATGTCTCAAACGTTGTTTTCTGAGTATAAATAACGTCAAAACACGTTTTAATGAAAAGATGTAAATAATTACCAAAAGTTCTTGATCTACGATTTTTGTAGATTTTTAAGTGCCCGAAATTTTAATCGTTCCAAAAGTTTGCATTTTTCGTGAGTTTTTTTTAATGAAAAAAATTAAAATTCGGTCTAGAAAATTTTGAGACATTAAGATTGTTAACATTTTTTGGAAATTTTTATTTGAAAGTATCAAAAACCTTTTTTGGTATATTTTCTCCATAAAAACGTTATTTTTCTCTATAAATTTGTCCCAGACGTCTTTTCGATAAGAAGTGCCGTTTCCTTCCTTGCAACAATTTTTGAAAAATTTCAAATACGTTATTTAGAAAATTTTGCAAGATCCAAAATGGCCGAATTTTAGCAAAAATGTGAACCATTTCCCATAATAAACAAATATGCAAAGTTTGGTTCAAATCGGAGAAGGTCGAGTGTTTCCGATTCGTCATTTGGCGTGGAACTGCTCAATTTAATGGTGGCGCTTGTCGCCTGATGTACTTTGGGGGGTGTGGTGTACACAGAGCTCGACCTTGATCTTAGACAGAATGGACAGTTTTATACTTGTGGATGTTTTGTGGGTGGATCAATTTCGTTTGCGAGAGGGAATTAATTTTTACTGAGCGATGGAGACAGTTTTATAGCAGCACTATGTACCATTTATAGCTATATTATAATTTTAGCAGTGGATTCAAAATCAGTTCCGAATCATTAATATAAAAATGTATTGCATAATTTAACTCCATTAATTCACACTTTGACAGCTCTTTTTTTCTGCAGTACCCATATATGTTGTCAATGTACGGAATGAATTCCATAAATCATAAATCGTGGCTAATTATTACGAGTAAACTGTTTATAATGCCATACAAGTAAACAGGTAAGTCCATCGTGATTAATAGTTACGTGATAGATAATGAAGCCACGTTCATTGTTTAACTAGTAATAGTATTCGCCACTGAGCACTGATTGTTGTTATCATCATTAAGCGATAATGTTCTATAATAATGATCACAGAACCATTGCTGATGATGAAGGTTAGTATGAATGCGCATCGAAACTCTGTTCGTATTAAATTTCGATATTATTTCATTTTTTCCTCATAATCCTGGAAATAATCAAAGTAGTTTTTGCATCCTCACAACGTAATCAAACTGTTCTGCACTTCCATTAGTCAACTAATGATATGGTTGTAATTACATCCTCAACTCAACACCCATTATACGCCTGTCTTCACTGACTGACAATCAATTCAATCTGAGCATCACATGCAACAGAGTTGCTTCCTATCGTTACCATATCGTAAATTGAAATCTTAATAACCCCCGCCCTCGCCCACAAATCGTCGATCTCCTCACGCACATTTTGCGCATCGCAAACGTTGTTGTCACTCTGCTGCATATATATGGCAAGCAAAATTGGATTAAAAATAATAGCATTAATCTAATCGAGCATAGCACAAATGGCCTCACATTGGACGTGCTCTCCGTGGATCTGGCAATAAGATCCACGTCAATCACTTGCCCACTGAGGCCCGACGACGATGGCGCGACGAGTGCATCCCATGTGCCATCATCATTGTCTCTAAAATGCAACATGCAATCGTTTATAGACAACGGCGACTCCAGTGGAGTGCATTTTGATTATTATCCATTGTATAAGTATAGCTGTAGTTGTTGTTGTTGTTGTGCTGACAAAACGACAAATTGCTTACTTAGTATCATTCACAACAGCTTAGCTGCCGTGGATGCCATGGTGCTGATGGCATGCATCTACGCTGTTCGTTTGGCAGAATGGGAGAATCCAGTAGAAACAATGCCAACGTCGACGACGGTGACGGTAGCCATTTATTGCGGGTGGAACAAAAGAGGCTAAACCGCTGACTTCAGCTACTACAATGTGATGCACTACGCTGTTAAACCGCTGTTACATATGTATAGTATTCCCAACCACCTATGGGATTCTGCCACTTTCGATTGTGCGAGGTCTGGTGACTCTGCGTGTTCTGGTTGCTTATGTAATACGGGATGACATCTGAGCGAGTGGTTGGGGCTTCCCGGGTGAGCGAGTGCCGAGTGAGGAAAATTGAGTTGACGCTATTGAGGGATTTTGCTGGTTAAATGTGTATTGAAGTTTACACCTTTAGAGTAATGAGCTGATCTTCAAATTCAAACTGCAGCAAATTTTAATGATGATGCTCTACTTTTTGGTAGATGGTGTTATCACCTCTATTGTGCTCTTTAATAGTTGATGGTCTTCTCAAAAATGTAATAGCCCAAGGCTTCGATTATACAGATGGTTCAAGATTGAAAAATCAAGTGGGAGCAGGAGTAACTGACATTGGGATCTTAATCCTTTTGGAAGAACTCCACCCAAAAATAACTGTTCGTCAAACGAAATGAGCATTGTTTACTGATCATATCTTTTTCGTTAAGCCTACATTTTTTTCCTAGACGGTTTTGCTCTACACTCGAAGTTTTTCCTAGTAGGATTGTTTGAATAAAATGTGCGCCAAAGCAAATACACCCTTGTAAAATATCACGCTTGTTTCCAAATGACCCCCGTGAAACATAATTGTTGTACAATACCGGAAACCTGTGTAAAGTTTCATCAAAATCGAAGATTCTTTGCGCATGATATCGGCTTTCCTCCAAGCTGAGTGAACCCCCACACAACGTAACTGCCTCGCGCAGACAGCAGCAGGCGGCAGCTGGCAGCCCGGAAAAAATAACCATACAATTACCATAAAATAATATAAAATCACAACAAAATCTATTGCCAACATTCGATCCTATTGTATGTATATCATACAAGTAAATTTAAAATATTGTTGTTACAATCGATCTACAATACGTTCCATAGAGCATAAATTTTCAACAGTAGAAAAACAATAAAGTTAATGGTAAATGACTCAAGTTTATTCGGGGAAAAGTGATTTTCTGTACGGTTAAGATACATAACAACCCCCTTGTTCTATTGTAGATTTCCACATTTACCATATATTCTATTGTGGAAACTATAAATTCTATGGTTATTTTATCGTTGTTGACAGTACAATTTATTTTAAGTACAATCAATTCTATTGTATGGTTACAATACATTTCATTGTACCTGTATCGTTCTTTTTTTACGGGAGTGCTGCTAGAAAAAAAGAATAATGACCTCACCCGATTTTTATTTGAAAAAGTAAGTTTTCCCATAGAAAATCCTGTGTAAAATTAAAATCGCTGGCGCTAAAATATAGTTCCACCGACCGACCTGAAATTTTACACAGTTATTCTAGGACCCAGAAGGCCCCCAGAAATCATACTGGAACGAGAATTAATTTTTTCATATATCCGTGTCCCAGCATATAGACATATCCGTTCCTATGAGCAGATTGCCAACTGTAATCCAAGCTGAAATCCAAGTAATTTTAGAGTGTTCTATTATATGTTTGCGTAGAGTAGAGACCATAAGAGTTCAAATACATGCATCATGTCCGACAGCTAAGCTGCTCTAAATGCTTTAAAATCGGCGACATGTACATCAAAACTTGTCTGGAAGCGTCCCAAGTAACCAACAAGCCCGATAATCGCCCTTTTTGGTATATAAGGCTGCTATACGATTGATATAAAGTTCGGAAACCCTATATTTATCTTATATCGCAAAAAGGGCGATTATCGGGTAGTTAGCGGGCTTGGTGGTTAGTTGGGGTGTTCAATCATTTCAAAAAATTGTCTTGTTATAATCAAGTCAGTGTTCACTCGGCTGTCGACAGAAGCAGACCACTTTCAATGTATGTCACGTGATCTTTTTGTTCGGCAGCAACCATTGTGTGGTCCTCCTCATTGTTCTTCATCAGCAGTTCTTTCAGTCGATGCGTCGTCGACTTTGGAAAGCAACCGTTTCGTTATGAATATGTGATTGCTGGCCACGTTTCGCGCCCATTGCTGAAATGGAAGCACTCTGACCCCCGTTGGCGAATCTGCCATACAATGAAACCACTGGAAGCGGTTCCCGTTCTGATGGAGGAGGCTTATTGGATAGCGGAAGATAAAATGTTTATTGTGTTGTACCTTTTGACTATAGCTTTAAGATGTATTGTATAGTGAACATGAATCCTCGGCTCTGTAAAGTTAATTCGGTTGAGCCTTATCAAATAAATTAATAAAAAAAATAATCAAGTCAACTTGGGTTCCTGGTCATTGCGGGATTGACGGAAATGAAAATGTTGATGTGCTAGCAAGACTCGGATCTTCTCATAAGTTCATAGGGCCAGAGCCCTTTTGTGACTTATCGGCTGCATCTCTTAGAATGGAGCTAGAAGCATGGGAATCTTCAAAAGTGGAGGGAAACTGGAAGAACACTTGCTAGGCAGTCGAAGGGATTCATTAATCCAAACATTTCTGTGACCCTCATAATCTTGGAACTTTCTAAGAAAGAGCTTATATGCTAAGGTCTTATAACAGGTTATTGTCCGAGCCGTTATCACTTGAAGCTGATTGGAAAACTTCAAGATGATGAATGCCGCTTCTGTGGAAGACTCTAAACATTTGCTATGCCACTGTATGGACATTTTCAATAAAATGCGTAAGATCTTCAACAACGGGCTGATAGAATCAAAGGGAGAATAACTCGCAGTACGGCAGTGCACTTTATTCGAAGTGTAATGCCATGCTGGGATAATGCTATTAGTCAAACGATGATCACCAATAATAGTAATAATAATAATAATACTAATACGGCATCTTGATATAGCTAAGGAAAAATAAATGGGGAATATATCGCAATAGATCAGATAAATAGTCGCAGTGATGACAATACCCGATAACGAAAAAAATGGCCGTGGTTTTGAAAGTTTTCCAACGTTCTTATATTTTGACTTTTACTTAGTTACACAATCACTACAATTTTTCGAAATCCAGCGCTAGATTAAATAGGCCATAAGACTGACTTTTAGAAAGGAAATTGTTTTAGCAATTTTGAACTTGAATTGATTGAAATCCGAAACAAGTTTAAGATTTTTTTTTAGGTTCTATATATGCTTGAAACACGAAAGTTTTGTTGGGATTTAGAATTAATTTCGAATGTCTGGGTCTTGATTGAAAAAATGAGAACATTGAAACACTTTCAAAGCTCTTGGACTATTGGAAAATAAATTCATGATTTTGAAACTTCGTGGAGTTGGAGTCAATGAAAATTTCTAAAGAATATTGAGGCTAAAAATCTAGGCGTATTTCGGCGTAACACATTCTAAGGACTAATCTAAGAGAGTTCTGACAAAATATTCCATTTTCGCTTTAAGTAGAATTCAAAACTAGTGATGAGGAAGTCTTAGAATTACCTCCAAGGGAATTCTGTAGACATCTGGATTCCTGTAAACATAAAAATCCTAGAAAGGTCTACGAAGAATTCTAAGATGTCCAGAGTAGAATTCTAAGGAAATTGGGAGGAGACCTACAAACCAATTTTGAGAATTACTAAGCAATTCCACGGAAACTCCAAGGGAATTTTGAACTGACATTTAAAGGGAGCTACAATTTTCCAGTATTTACAGGAGTATGCTTAAGGAATGCTAAGGAGAATTGAATGCGAATTGTGATGCGCATTGTATGGAAAATTTATAAGAGTTCTGAAGAGTCTCGAAGGGAATTGAAAAGAGAAACTGATAGTAAATTCGGAGGAGAATTCCAGGAGATTTCTGAGAGGTGTTTCAAAGCAATTACAGTGAAGTTTCGATTTTATCACGGTCATCAATTTTATTCCTGCGATTTATTTGAAACGTGATATATTTGAACTTATCATTGAAACTACTAGCATTCAATGAAAAAAACACCATTCAATCTCCAGCAGTCCACATCGTGCTGATCTATTTTCATTTTGCTGAAGGAAGTGTTACTGCTACCTAAAGCTTAAACAAAAAATTAAATAACACTTTTCAGTGCTCACTATTACTTGTAAAATTTCTGCCTTATTTGACTCTTATTCCTCTTCGATCCTTGTTTGGACCCTACCCGAGGTAATCCTGCTTAGCCATCGACTTGGAAAATTCCTCTTCGATCCTTCGGATTCTTATAGTAATCTGCTTGGAAGTCGATTTGGAGAAACTTGGATCTGCCGCCATGGCGCCTAAGCGCAAAAGAAAAGGGCAAAATCTTGATCCCCCTTCTGATGAAATTCAATTGAGCAATCCATTTGCCATGCTTACAGTTGATGAGAATGATCTATCATCAAGGAAAAATTCCATTTAACATTCCCGGCTCAATGCCAAAAAGGAAAAGGTTTCCCCTATTGTTATAACCACTACGTATTTCCATGCTCTTCGCAAGGAACTTTTGAACTTCATTCAGTTCTCACGTCTTCTTAAGTATCTTACTGAGAAGCAACACACATTTTTTACTAACGGCACCAACACTGAACGTCTGTTCAAGGTTGTCTTAAAAGGTCTGCCCAGTGGTGAATCCCTGGATCAGATCGAAGATGAATTGACTAAATTACTTGGAGTTGAGGCCTGTCCAAGTAATCAAAATGAAAATGAAATCCCGCACTGGCGATTCACGCAACGGGATTTCCAATGATTTTTATTTAGTTTACTTCAAGTCTAGTGAACTAAACAACTTTAAGGCCTTAGAAAAAGCTAGCCTTATGCTCCATGTCCGAGTGAAGTGGGAACACTTCAGGTTGTGTACAGTGCGAAGATCCGATTAAGGTTGTGCCGCTAGTCAAAAAAGGATCCGACATCAGCCGTATGAGCTTCATCTCGTACAAAGTCGGAATGGATCCCAAACTACGCGAAGCTGCTGTTAGATCGGATACATGGCCGAAAGGAATTTGGTTCCGTGAATTTGAAGACGGTTCAAAAAACATGTGGTTGCCTCGTTTGAACACGCCTACCATCACGATCTCTCCTATTACGGGACCTTCCGAGTTCTCAATTCCCATTTCCGGACTAGACCCAGTCTGCTGATTCAGAATTGGATTTTGCGTTGTGAATCGGACCAGAACGCAATGCCTGTCGCATTATGGGAGACCTTGAACCACTCGATCCAGTCGCACTAGATGTTTCCCGCCATCAAAGTCGTTCTATTTTCTGCCATCAGAGCCGTTCTGGCCTTGCGGTTGAGTTCGGTGGTGGGGTCTCCCAAGCATCGTCTTCAGGCAAGTATGCATACATTAGTTACAGTCATTTGCCTGATCAGTTTCCGTGTTCCAGTGCAATGCTTCAAGCATCTGCCGGCTGTTTCTAGTTGAGAAGCACTTCTGATACTGCTCATTCACATCACCCGCTTTACTGTTCGAACAAACCTAATTCATCTCCGGGACTCCAGCCCAGTCGTGCCGATTCCCACCAGCGTTCAGCATAGTCGTCCTGGACCTGTGGCTGGATATGAATCAGGAGTCTTCCACCTTGCCTCTACAAGCAAGTACAATCAATATATTAACTATTCACTGCCTGATGCCGATCAAATTTTCAGCAATTCTAACTATGTTAGTCGTTGTGATGATGCCTCTGTAACTCCTAATCCTGGAAACCCGGAACGCACCGTAGGAAGCCCCATGAAAGCCCCCAATCCCTCCGTCTCAGTCCTGCCATCAGCAGCCTTCGTTCATCATAGTCGTTCCGGACCTGCTGTCGGATGCGGAGAGGGGGTCTTCCAACCCACTGACTATGGCGAGTATCCAATGAGACTTGATGATGGTCAGTTATTGCCTGATGTATCTGTGATTTCCAGGGAGAGCAGTCGTTCGATTCCTTGCCGCAAGCAGGACGTCGTGATCTTCTACCAAAACGCCGGTGGAATGAATTCTGATGTTGAAGAGTACCGCCTAGCTGTATCGGATCGTTGCTACAATATTATTGTCCTGTGCGAAACGTGGCTCGATTATCGAACGCTTTCCAGTCAAGTCTTCGGTCCTGACTACGAGGTCTTTCGTTGCGATCGGAATCCTAACAACAGCCGTAAATCTACTGGTGGAGGTGTCCTTGTAGCTGTCCGTAGCGGGTTGGAGGCAAAGGCCATCGAGAACGATTCATGGAACTATGTGGAGCAGGTTTGGAAAGCCATCAATCTGGGTGATCGCACACTATTTCTATGCGCTCTGTACATTCCACCTGATCGAGGCCGCGCCAATGAACTCATCGATACTCACTGTCGGTCAGTTTTCACAGTTGTCGAAAGTTCCACTCCAGTTGATGAGATATTCATTTTTGGTGACTTCAATCTGCCAGGCGTTTCGTGGAGTCCATCTTATAGCGGATTCCTGTATCCAGATCCTGCTAGCTCTACATTTCACGCAGGAGCTATTAGCCTTCTCGACAACTACAGCGCAGCGACGCTTTCTCAAATTAACCATGTAGTTAACGAAAATGGTCGTAGTTTGGACCTCTGCTTCGTGAGCACACAGGACAGGGCTCCATCAATTTCCTCGGCTCCTTGTGCACTAACTAAGCTAGTTCCACATCACCCTCCTCTAATTGTCACTGTTGAGGACAAACTCGTGCGTGATTTCGGCGACTATACTGCTACGGTTTCTTGAGACACTAACTGACGACCATATTAACCTGGCTGCCAGGAACGTTCCAGTAAACGATCAAACGCTGGGTGCAATTGATGTTAATGCAGAAATGATTTCTAAGGCCGCGACTCTGCTCAAGTCATCCTTCAATCCTGGACCTGATGGAGTTCTATCTGTATTTTTGAAGAGACATATTGCTTGCTTGTTAATTTCGCTTCTTCGTCTGTTCCGAATGTCTCTCTCAGGTGGCATTTTTCCATCTTGCTGGAAATTTGCGCACATGTTTCCCGTCCACAAAAAAGGAAGGAAACGAGCTGTGGATAACTATCGAAGAATTACATCGTTAAGTGCCGTTTCGAAGCTATTCGAGCTAGTGATTATGGAACCGTTGCTGTCCCATTGCAAGCAGTATTTGAGTGCTGATCAACATGGGTTTACTGTCGGCCGCTCTACAACTACCAATCTGCTGTGTCTCACATCGTATATAACCGAAAGCATGTCGGATCGGGTTCAAACGGACGTTATTTATTCAGACCTATCCGCAGCATTCGACAAGTTGAATCATGCTATTGCGATTGCTAAACTCGGCAGACTCGGTGTATGCGGTAATCTTCTGAGTTGGTTTCGATCATATCTTACCGGTCGGCAACTAAAAGTTGCCATAGGAGATTGCAGATCAGCTAGCTTCTTCGCCACATCAGGTATACCTCAGGGAAGCCACATGGGACCGTTAATTTTTATACTGTACTTCAACGACGTGCATCTGGTCATCGAAACTCCTCGGTTATCATATGCAGATGACCTCACAATCTTCCTACGAATCTGCTCCATTGCTGACTGTCACTTTCTTCAACGTCAATTGAATGTATTCGCTAGTTGGTGCAGGTTATGGGAGACAGAACAGAATGGTAGTGAACCCAGCCAAATGCTCCGCTATTACGTTCTCACGAAAACAACAACCGATAATATTTAGCTTGGCTCGACAATCGAACGCGTGAATCAGGTGAAAGACTTGGGTGTGATCTTGGATTCGCAGCTTTCATTCAAGCAACACATTGCATATGTTGTTGATAAGGCGTCAAGAACTTTAGGGTTCATTTTTAGGATAGCTAAAAACTTCACTTATATCTACTGTCTAAAATCTCTCTATTGTTCGCTTGTTCGATCGACGCTTGAGTATTGTTCAGCGGTTTGGAACCCAAACTACAACAACGGTGCCGAAAGAATTGAATCTGTTCAACGTCGCTTTCTCCGTTTTGCGTTGCGTAGATTGCCTTGGAATGATCCGTTTCGATTACCAAGTTACGAAAGCCGTTGTCAACTTATCGACCTAGAACTTCTCCGGACTAGAAGAGACACAAGCAGAGCCCTAACCGTGGCCGATATCCTACAAGGAAGGACAGATTGTGAGGCTATCCTGAGGCAAATTGACCTGAATGTTCAACCCCGACCGCTTCGTAATAACCTTATGCTAAGACTGCCTCTACGTCGCACAAATTATGGAGCGTACGGTGCGATTTGCGGACTGCAGAGAACATTCAACAGAGTTGCATCTGTTTTCGACTTTCATCTCTCCCGTTATGCGCTTCGTCGAAAGTTTTCTTCTGTTTTTCGCCGGCAGGAGTTAAGATATTGACTATAAGATATACGTTTTTTAATGTTTGAATGTATTTTTTTTTACCATAGTTGATAAGGTTAAAATCATTGGGGCTTCATCCAGCCTGTTGATGTAAAACAACAATAAACAATAAACAAAAAACTAGTCCTATTGAGAATCACGTTGCTCGGGATGATCTGAATGTTTTCTCTCGGGAAAATATTTTTGATGATTCCTGGGAGACTGAGTAGATCTATAACTAAAAAGTTTCATAATATGAAAGCTCCAGGTGATGATAGAATTTTCTATATCCTCATCACAAAACTCCCAGAGAGTACCTTGTCTTTCGTGGTAAAAATATTTAACAGATGTTTCCATTTGGCATGCTTTCCTGATAAATGGAAAAATGCAAAAGTTGTTCCAATTTTGAAGCCGGATAAAAATCCAGCTGAAGCTTCTAGCTACCGTCCAATAAGTTTGCTTTCTTCAATAAGTAAACTTTTTGAAAAGATAGTTTTAAATAGAATGATGCTTCACATCAATACGAACCCAATTTTTGCAGATGAGCAGTTTGGATTTCGCCATGGGCATTCAACTATTCATCAACTCTTAAGAGTTACCAATTTAATTCGTTCTAACAAATCTGGAGGCCACTCATCTGGAGTTGCTCTTCTAGACATAGAAAAAGCATTCGACAGTGTTTGGCATGAAGGTTTGATTGCTAATTGGAAAAAGTTTAATTTTCCATTTTATATTATGAAATTAGTTCAAAATTATTTAACTGACAGAACTCTGCAGGTTAATTATCAAAATTCCAAACCGGAACGACTACCTGTTAGAGCAGGAGCTCCTCAGGGTAGCATTCTTGGGCCTATATTGTATAACATTTTCACTTCGGACCTCCCTGATTTGCCCCAGGGTTGCCACAAATCTTTGTTCGTTGATGACACAGGCATTTCCGCTAAAGGAAGAAGTCTTCGTGTTGTTTGCAGCAGACTGCAGAGAAGGTTAGATATTTTCTCTTCTTATTTACAAAAATGGAAGATTTCTTCCAACGCTTCCAAAACTCAACTTATAATATTTCCACATAAGCCTAGAGCTTCCTTTTTGAAACCTAGTAGTAGTCACATAGTCACTATGAACGGAGTCCCAATGTCCTGGTCAAACCAAGTGAAATATCTTGGATTAGTACTTGACCAAAAATTAACTTTTAAAGATCACATTGAGGGCATTCAAGCCAAATGTAACAAATATATAAAATGTTTCTATCCTCTTATAAACAGGAAATCTAAACTTTGCCGGACGAATAAACTTGTAATATTTAAACAAGTTTTTAGACCAGCCATGCTTTACGCTGTGCCAATATGGTCTAGTTGCTGCACTACCAGGAAAAAAGCACTTCAAAGGATTCAGAACAAAGTTCTAAAGATGATTTTGAAGTTACCTCCCTGGTACAGTACTACCGAGGTACATAGAATTTCGAATGTTGAGAATTTAGAACAAATGTCCAACAAAATAATTAATAATTTCTGGCAAAATCGTTGCAATCCTAAATTGCAACGATTAATTCCCTTTATACTTAGATAATATTTAGTGTTAGTTTTTAGTTTTAAGATGTCAATTGTTATACTGACATGCATGTATAGAAAACCTGTTTAAAATACTGAATTGCCAAGGCAGGAACAATGTAAAAACACTTAGATAAATATCATAACAATTAAGACTGGTATGTTACTGCAGTAGTTGGAGAATCTAGGTTAAAATGAAATGTAATTTATTTTGAATTTGGAATAAATAACTATGAACGAAGCTCCAACTAAGCATCTGATAAATTGTTTAATTTTGAATTTAAATACTACTCGCTCACACGCATACAACATCAGAAACGAGCAGTAGCCTATGCGAGCCGAACTGATTTAGTTCATATTCTCATTGCTTTCATTTCCTTCGATGAACGCAGAATTAATCCAAACAGGTAGTTGAGCGCAACATGAATGATTTTGAGTGTAGAAGTGTGAATGATTCCTTGCTGACTATTTTTTGCTTGCTGAGTCTTTCACGATTGCATTCTGCTGAGTGAGCTGAGTGAGAATTTTGTAGAAAGAATAACTTTTTATTTTCTAGCTTTAAACTTTATTTTCTAGCTTTAAATTGACACATTCAAATTGCTATTAACATGGAGAAAAGTATTATACTGTAACACATAGACATAAGCGTCACACAAATACTGTAAAACTGCTGTGGCCCAATCAACTGATTTAAATCACTGAGTCAAAATATAGCTCACTCGGCTATTTAAATCGCTAGCGTTCGATTTTTACGCATTCACACGGGTTCTCCCTCGCGCGTGGAGAAATTTTCCGGTTGCCTTTCAATTTATCCTTCATTCCTTCCAGGGTAAACGCTCCTATAGTTGCGGTACCTTAGAAGCGTTTAGTTCCTATAGTTGTGTATTGAGTCTCCATGTGCCTACAACTATAGGAGCGTTTCCCCTACTGCCGTCAGTTCCGAGTCTACCTGCAGAGCTACTTGGTTGGAATAATTTACGCACACGTTCGGCAATCTGTGGTGAGGATTTTGTTTCTATGGTGCTCGCGCGAGTGAATAAATTTTCGCATGCTTGGTTCCAATTAGGTCAAGACAAGTGAAATTTCTTGGACAGAACAAACTCCTAATGTTAAAAATTTTTAGGCCGGGTCATGTTTCACGCTTTGCCAATATGGTCTAGTTGTTGCACTACCAGGAAAAAGCACTTCAAAGATGAAATGCAGTTTCAATTTTGTCGGAATTTAAACCCGTAAGAACGGCCAGATCTCCATATAGGTGAACAAATGTAAGTTTTTCCTATCCCTTAAGCATTGCTTGTCACAGATTTCTAATCCACCCCCCCTAGAAAACAAATTGACAATATAGCAAACAAGCAAGCTTTGACTCTTCTTTAGGTTGGCTTGCAAAACAAACGCCAAAGGTCGTGGTAATGAACTTTTTCTGCATTGCCGAGCCTATACAGATAGATATAGGTGAGGTTTTTTTTTAATGTTCAAGCCATTATGATGCAGCAGGACCTCACCGACCGCTCCGATTGTTTGTCAAATCGATTTAACATAGTAGCTGAGTGGCAGCCAGAGCACTATTCTCGCATCATTCACCGTCGGTTCTCGGTTGGTCGATCGTGTTGTGTCTATGTGCATTTCCATAGTATCGTTCGCATTAGATGCAGCTATAGGACTGCGGTAGGTAGCTATATACAGCATAACCGACGTACCGCAGCTAATCCCCAACATTGGTTCAAGACGTTTTCTCGACGATGGTTGCGACAGCGAAAAATAATAATAAAGAAACAATATTCTATTTCACCGTCACTACCACTCGTCGTCGTCGTCGTTGGTCTTGACAATTAGAGACACCACTGTTCCCAAAGGCATAGTGTGCGCTTGGTTGGTTGGGCGTTTCATTCGTTGGCCGGGTGGTGGTGTACGGTGGCTGAAGACTTGAGCTCGAGGAAAATGCGACGATGTGTTTTATGAAGAATTTTCTAGCTCAATGCAGTAGATTTTCTCGGTTCTCGGTCGGTCGTTCGTAGGCAGATGGTTCCGATCAGATGCTGTTTTCCAGAACTAACTGGCATATACACTTGCACGAACATACACACATACACACTGGCGCACGTTCAAACAGGGCTGGACAGGATATCCTTTTTAACGGGTGGTCGATGATGAGGAAGTAGCAGCAACAAAAAAAAAATCAATTTTTCATTACACTTTAACACCACCCGCTTGCGGTGGACACTTTGCAAGCACACGGTATTCACACACGCTTGAGCTGGGCACTTGAACCTGCGGACTCTAGCGCGTAATCGATAGCATATTCTTTCCTTCTGGCACTTTGCAGCAATTAGTCGGACTGACCACCGCAGCGGATGTTGAAACTGTAACTTGTTCTTCTCGAGCGAGCGTTACTTGGCCTCCGTGTCAAAATCGATGACTCATGGCACGGGTTTGTCCTGCCCCCACAACACCAACAGCAAGCAAGCAATCCCAGGGGGTGGTGGTAGGTGTAGTGAGTTGCCTTGTTTTGCCAAAACTGATTTTCTGCACTAATATCTACGGAGAGGACTGAACTGCCTTACGGTTCACTTGCTTTTAACCTTCTTGTGAAATATCACTCTAGAAAACTAACGAACGGACGTTCCTAATTATCGCAAATAAAACAACCGCACTAATCGTAAACTCATAATTCGAATTTTACAACACCACCCGTGTGTGTTTCAAGGATATGCCACTTTCCAATAACAAGGTCTGCGCCCTAAACCTTCTCTTGGGCTGCTTCGGCCGGAACGTTCTATCGCGAAACGAGAAAGAAAACTGACTGACGACGGACTTCT
This sequence comes from Ochlerotatus camptorhynchus, assembly GCF_037179485.1. Lineage (NCBI taxonomy): Eukaryota > Metazoa > Arthropoda > Insecta > Diptera > Culicidae > Ochlerotatus > Ochlerotatus camptorhynchus. The sequence goes on from NW_027041234.1 coordinate 907,618, forward strand.
AGCGCTGTGCACCCTCAGTAGGGGAGGGTTTGCGTTGGTGAAAAATCTTACCCCAATTCGACGTGGTTGGCAGCCCGTGCAGAGCTGCCAACCGTGACAAACCAACAGCCATATTTACAATTGTTGTTGTTGTTGTCGTCGTCGTCGTAGACGCGGCTGTTGGTCGTTCCGAACGAGTCCAAAACAAAAACATTACCGATCAACATGTGGATGTCATCGACGTTGTTGTTGTGGTTGCTGTGGGTTGTAGCGTTGCCGGGTGGCGGTGGGTGGACTTTAACCGTTTCAACGCGCGCGGTCGTTTGTATTGGTGACGATCACGTGGAACTCGATGCACTGCGAAAACATGACCAACACATCGATGCAACGAATAAGTACGTTCCTTTGGGCCGATGGCTGACGGAGGGACGACGTCGGTGGAAACCGTGATTGTGTGTTTTCAGATTTCTAGTGAATAAAAAGTGAAATCAGCTGCTGCCGGGTTATGCGCATGACATGCAGTTGGCAGTATCGTTTAGTAATATGGCACTCTCCCACTCTCCGCTCGCTCGCTCGCCGATCGGGCGGCTGCACTACTGGCTGCTGGTGGTGTTAGTCATTCATTGCCAGAGCAGTAGAGCAATAGAACGCATGTAGGCAGTTGCAGCACGTTCAGCCGCACTCGAGTTGTCCTTCTTGTTTTGGTTTTCATTCGCATGCACCAACCGGAATTCATTCATATTTTACGTGGAATGGAGCTTTTTTTTGGTCTATCTCTCTTGTTGCAGTGTAATAGGTATTTGGCAATATGGTTCGTTTGAGTGAGCCACGTTTTAAAGAGTGTTTACCTTTTTTCGCCATCAAAGTTGGTTCGGGTACCGAGCGTCTCCTTCGGAGGGGACTTCACATGTTTCAAATTTCCCGGAATAGTTGCTGATGTAATTGATGGGCTAATTATCAGGAGTATGCATGCGATATTTATGAAGGTAACTTACAATCGATTAAGGAAAGCAATTGGAGCACTTTGAACGGGTCTAGATGTCATATTTCAGTATAATTCGATGATACAAAGTTGGGGATTCAAGTTGACTAGAGTTGTTTTGATGAGAATAATGGGAAAACAATAACATGTTTATTGGGATGAACTGTAGGCAACATTCGAAGGGTAACTAGATTGTTTTGGCTGAGTTGGTGGTACGTTCAATTCTGGATCAAATTGTGATTAGGCCGAAACTAGCAAAACGTAAACAAATCGAGAAAAACCGAGCAAGTTTTCACGTATTAATTCTCGAGACGTATCAGCTTTTGTAAACAATGCATTTTATCGTCGATTTGGCGTAACTGGCAGCTCGCTCACGCATGCTAACACTATCATCAGACAGGGGAAGTTTTCCCCTAACTGATAATGGTGTTAGTATGCGTGAGCGAGCTACCACTTACGCCAAATTGACGATCAAATGCATTGTTTGCAAAAGCTGATACGTCCCTTCGAAAAAGTAATCGAAAATTTAATTTTTAATTCATTTTCTCTTGAAAATTCGTCGTTTTTATAATTTCGCCCGTATATACGGAATGTTAAGAATACGAACTCATTAAATTGTCCCATACATGTATGACAACAACAGTTCGTCCAATACTATGCGCCTTGTTTGATTTCCTTAAAAGTGTCGCCCTTTACTTGTCTCAGTGTTTACGTTTCAGTAAGAGATGAGCCTTTTACTATTTTGGCTTTTGTTGTTTTTAAAATTGCGCCCTGTACTATCGTTAGCAAATAAAAGAGCGTAATCGATTTTTAAGCTTGTTAAGAAATAAATTTTGTTTCGCCTTTCGCTTTGCAAGGATTTTTCGATAGTGGAGCATTGACAATAATGGTTTGTGGGTATTTGTTAGTAGATCTTTGCCTGCTCCATCTGATTGCTGTAAAAAATCTAGTCACAATTTACTACGGAATTCTGTTTTTAGACGATAGATCCGGACTGATTTGCGATTTGGTCGTAGCTGTTTTAGTCGGTTTTAGTAAACAATGAACTTCATTCACCGATTGCTTGCGAATAGAATTCATTCACTTCATTTTGAGTTTTTGTCAGAGTACCTGTCAAAAATTCCCAAGAATAATCTAAGGATTCTGTTGGAGATATGAATAAGGTTTTGTAAATATTAATTGGATTGGATTGAATTGTTAGGTGTTGTATAATTGAATTGCCATTACAAATGATATGAACTGTTTTGAAATTGCGAGCAGAGAGAGGGAGAGAATTTTGTTCATACGATAACGATAACGACCGATAGGTAGTCGATGGTCACTACCGAAGTAACCAGCAATTTTCTTTCATTTACAGCCGATCAACCTTATGAAATTCTCCAATGTTGTTATAAATCCGAAAAAGGCGAAATAATCGCCCAGTAAGAAGCTTGTGTTAAGACTTCAAAAAGCTTTTGAGATTACTGATAGTCAGTGTTGGGAAAATATAAAAAAAAAACAAATGTCACCAATGCCCAAGATCACGCATGATTTTCGTAGACAAAAATCAACAAGCAAACAACTGCGGTTGATTTTGCAAGCTATGATATCGCAGCTCGTAATATCAAACTAACAAAACTCACCAGCTGCAAATCTCAGCAAACTGTGGTGAGATCAGGGAATCAAAATGAACGATTCAGATTTTCGGAATGAGGATGACTATAGAGGTCGAAAATCGATGTTTGCCGCCATTATGAAATCCAAGATGGTGGCCATCGATTTAAGAAAAACTGTCGAAAATTGATGTCCGCCATCATTTGGAAATGCAAGATTACCCTGCAATGTGGGTATTTTCGGAACAGGAATAGCATGCAGATGTAGAAAATTAATATCTGTCGCTTGGATGGAAATTCTGCTCAGAACTATTTTTAAGATCACCTCTGAATTCTCCTGTAGATTCCATAGGAGCTCTCTTCAGCATTCTTTAAGTAATTTTCAAAAGTTTCCTTGGGATACTCCTCAAATCTTTCTAGGAATGCTCCCAGAGCTTCATTTACATTCTCTTAAAAATTCCCTAGGAATGCTCCCAACAGTGCTTAAATATTCTCCTTAGAATTGCCTTGGAATTTTTATCGTGGTTCTCTTTAAGCTATCCTCAGATTCAGAGCTCCATTGAATTTCTATCAAAATAACAACAACATTTGACACATAGTTTTTTCAGAATTGCTTTTGAATTCTCTTCATAATTCGCTTAAAATTTGTCGCAAAATTCTGTTGGAAATATCCATAGAATAATTGACCTCTCGTTAGGATATCTGAATCAAACCTATCTTGGAATTCCACTTCAAACTCCCTAATGCATATTCCAATTAAGCCTGCCGAATGCAACTGAACATGACAATGACACGACAGTTAAATAACAGATCAATAAAGGTAGTGTAAAAGTATTTTAAATGTATTTAATCTGTTTCCTTGACTGCAGAAAAATTATCACAATGTGAGAAAATTTGTGAGTAAGCAGAGAAGCAACTTGAAGATAATACGGATTCAGCTGTCACAATGAAAAAAATAAAACTATGTTAGGCATGCTATTACCATAATTTTCTGTGTATTCCAAAATCTAGACAACCACACATCGTGATTTCTTGATCTTCTTAGAAATCCTGTAAATTCTCATGGTTATTTTTACGATCATCAAAGCAGCAGAATTTTTAGTCCATGGGTTCAGTAAAATAATATAAGCTTTAAGTTTTCACTAGAAATAATATGCGTGACGTTCGATATCAAGAGTACTCGATTAATTTTTTGATTAGGCTCAATCTCCATTTGTCGATCAAAATATCGATTTACTTTATTCGCTTTCTACCGCGACCAGAGTGGTATTTCCATAATATCAATGCATACAATCTTTAATTTACACTTTTTAATTATGATTATATGCATCGATATTGCAAACCCACCACTCAGCTCACAATATTATGTAAAAAGAGTTGATCGGGTTTTAATCGTCAAAACGAGATAGAATCTATTCAAACATCAATCAATATTTGTCTTTCGATTTCCCGACCATATTTTGCTACCCGGGAATCAAAAACTGCGGATGGTTCTATCAGGAAATTCCGGGGAATCGGGAAATATTTTTATTCGGTGACCAGATATGGCTGTCCACTCATTTTACAGATTTTTACAGGTCTTCAATTGTCAATTTCCCGATTTTTCCAGAGACCCGTTTTTTAAATGCGTTCAAAATTTTTTAACTGTTGTGGTAAAACAACAACTAAAGTGAACATGTTTTGGATAGTCTGGAATTTTTTTCACTGATTTAAGGAAATTTTTTTCGTGTCTAAATTCAAGACGAAATATATTTGCATTACATAACAAAATATTTATAGACAACACACGGGTTAATAAAAATATACAGCCAAGGGCAGACAGGTAGACAGGTTTCTGCATAGAGGAGGGCAACATCTCGAATTAACTGGTTATAATTCAATGGAACAGAAATTTAGCTCTAAGATTCAAGGATATCATTTCATTTTCATTTTGCAGCGTTTGGTGAGGCAATGAGAGCGCAAGTCAACCCAAAGCCGAGGATAAGGGAAGGGTAATGGCTGAATAGTCTATGCGGACCACTTGAACGCCATGGGAAGGGATTGGAGAGGTCGGTTATTGGGGGGTTTTGAGGAAATGACACATAGTACTAGATTTGTGCTGTAAAATGTAAAGAAACCGAAAATCCATCTCTCACTGATTCATCTTTTCACATATATATCAAATTGACATTTTGAAACAACCATAAAAATAAACAGAAAATATATGAAAAGGCTAGTTGCCAGTTGCTTTAAAGGCTAGTTGCCTCCCTAAGCGGACCCCCCGCATCTTAACTCTTTTGTTTATCTTCTTAATGTTATTAGGCTGTCTAAATTTTCTTATTTAAGTTCGTTTGATGATAATGATATCTCATTAGTCTAATTTGATAAATAATTGAAATCTATAATCTACCTAATCAATTATAACCCATGCTTTATTAAGTACCTGCTTTTATGTATGTAATCTAAAACTTAACGTGTATCAATTTTTTTTGCCAGAGATGAACTAGCCTTCGGCTAAAAATCTCTATAATAAAGATTAAAAAAAATTGTTTGACTTTGACCTATATTTATTATATGTTAGTTCGTCCTTCGTCCCAGGTGATACCTTCAAGTGACTAAAATGCTACACTTTTTGAAGTTAGTTTCCTAGCTGATTTTCAAAATTATATAGGGTGTATGCTCCAACTATGCTCACACGCTTCCACTATGTCACACCACAAAAATACGTTTAGGTATGTCACAATAGAAGTACGCCACAGTGGAAATCCCGAGCCATAGTTCAAACACTTATCCCAAATCAAAATGAAGCATATATAAGATTAGTTACAATACCATGTACGAAAATGGTGTTTAACATTGTTCTCTGAGTAATACATCAATGAAAACAGCAATGATAGCTTGTCACGCAAATAGAAGAAGCACTGTTGGGCATTTTCTGAAATATTTCAATAATATGATTCCCTTGCAAACCCAAATAAATCTATCTGCGTAAAAATAAATAAATTAAGAGTGATTTGCGGCAACACCCACCAGTATCGCACCCAACGTCAGTGCCTATACGCCAGAGTACTACAACGCGGCTCTCAAACAAAGGAGTAACAAGTGTGATACTATCACTGCTGGACTAGATCTTGGGTTTTCTCATGCAGTGGTTCATCAGAGAGGGGAAGCTTAGTAATCCCCATCGCCTGCCCATGGCGCCATTCTATCGCGGCATGAGCCAGCAACGCTGGTCATAAACCTACCGTCTCCAACACTCCACTATAAAGCATGAACTTAAGCCCGCCCACCAACAACAAGGTGCAAAAACTAGCCAAGGGGAGGGAGCTCTAAGATTCAAGGATATCAAAGTTTAACTAAATTTTACTTAGTTCATGATCTCAAAGCTTTTAATCTTCAAATCTTCTATTATTCCAGACTCTGGGAAGTTTGTCCGTATATCGACCCAAATATCGAACAAACTCTACGAATATTGAAGATTTTTCATGATCATGGAAACTTTTCTTAGCATGAGACTAGTTTCTTCCTAGTCTAGAGTCTTATTTTTATATTTGAATCATCTGATGCTCTTGGAATTCTTCGCAGGTTTGATTTTAGAACTTTCTCAAGAATTTCCTCGGAGCGAGAATTTATCAGCTTTGAACTTTTTCTAGTATTGATAGAATTTTCTCCGAAATACTTTGCGAAAATCTCAGCAGAATTCTCTCTGAATTCACGTTGAAATGATAATGATTTCTCATGCAATTTCTTTTGGAATTTTTCTCAACGGTCGTTAAATGATCTCCTTCAATTCACATTAAAATATCCCTCTTGAAATACTCCTCAAAATTTCGCTGAAATTCTCCTATCAATGCTTTAAAAATTAACAATGGAATAGCCTTGGAATAAAACTAGGAATTTTAAAGCGTTTCCTTTGATTTTTTCTTAAAATTCCGTTTAAGCTTTCTTCGGTATTCAATTCCCTTGGAATTGTCCTCAGTATTCCCTTGAAACTTTTCTCAGCAATCCTTTAAAATTATCTTCTTAATTTTCATCGAATTATTTTCAGAATTCCTTCTGGATTCTTCATTTTTCTTTGTAATTCTTTCCACAAATACCTCATAATTCTCCTTAGAATTCACTTGCAGTTCTCCTTAAATTCCTTAGAATTATCAACAAAATAAGTTTGAAATCCTAGTCACAACTGTTATGAAGTTCTCCTTCGCTTTCCTATGCAGTATTCTTATAATTTTGCTCACGATTGTTATCTTTCATAACAAACCCTTCTCCGGAAATTCACATGAAACTCACAGAAAACTCGCGAAATTCTCCCTCAGGTTTTTTTAAATCATCTTGAAGCCGGCAAGGGATATGCGACGGCTTCTGGTTTCAGAAAAAAAGTGGGAAATACTGCAAATACCCCACATTTCAGAATCCCAGCGACGCCTAGACGCCAGAAACCGATTTTGTTTATTGATTTATTTGATAAGGCTCAATCGGATTAAGATTCAATTCTGTAAAATTTGTATAGTTATTCATCCTAAAACAAGAGTCTTCCGCTATCTAATAATCCTCCTCCATCAGAATAGGATCCACTTCCAGTGGTTTAACTGTATGGCAGTAACGCCAGCGGGGGGCAAAGCGCTTCCATTGTAGCAATGGACGCAAAACGTGGTCATCTCTTCACTCATCTTGAAATGGTTGCTTTCTAAAGTCGACGACGCATCGACCGAAAGAATTGCTGATGAAGAACAATGAGGAGGACCACCAATAATTGTTGCCGAGTAAACATACGATCACGTAACACACATTGAGAGTGGCCTGCTTCCGTCGACAGCCGAGTGAACACCCACCAGAAACCGATGTCCGACGTCACTTTAAAATCTAAGATAGCGGCTTTGGTTCAGAAAAAGGCTGAAATACTGTCAAATACCTATCAATGTGGGTATTTTTGGTGACATATAGGGGTCGGAAATCGATGTCCGACGCCAAGTGTCAAGTGTGATTTTAAGGATCTACGTCCCCGTTGCGAAAATATCCATATTGCAGGGTATTTGAAACTTTTCCTCAGCCCGATGGCCACCATCTTGGACTGCAGAATGGCCTTGTTAATTTAACTTTCGTTTAATGTAAAATATCAATTTGTTACTACATCTACCTATTCATTTTTATTTCAATGCGGATAATTTTAAAACGGATTCTATCCGATAATTTTAACTTGGATATTATTCGTTTTAAAATTTTCCGGATAGGGATAGGGATAATATCCAATGATAGATTTGATAATGGATAATGGATAGGGATAATATGGATGCATGATCCTGACACGTGCGGTTACTAAATACTGTTTTTGGGTGTACGGACTGTACGGAAGCATCTAAGTGAGGTGTGTAGACGAATTTGAAACGGGCGATGAGGCTTTAAACGTTATTTCAATTGTGAAACAACTTCTGCTTCTGTAACTCACCCAAGTGACATAGATCGTCAATTGAAATAATCAATTAAATCGACTGTAATTAGTGAGGCAAATATTAAGCCAAAAGAGCCAACAAGCATCGCTTGAAAAGTAAAAAAAAACAACTCCTTTACCACCAGACTTGTTAAGTAGATGTGTCAATTGTCTGCCAAACATAACACTGATTTGTGAAGTCAGTCAGATATTTCGAAGCCAACATTTCATTAGGGCAAATCTGTTATTGTAAACAATATTGACTTCAACCACCGATTTCTGGCAAATAAAATCTCACTCCGGCAAACTACCAAATACCAGCCGGTAGAGGAAGCATTTCTCTACTTGAATAATAATATTGAATTGAAGTTGAATAAAAAAGTTAAAGTATGACGAAATCTTCCAGAAATCTGTAAATGTTTGTGACAAATATAAAAAGTCTGGTAAATGTCTGCATTCTAAAAAATGAAAAGTCTGCATATTAACAGGCATGTCTGTAAATCTGGCTTCTCGGACTGCATATTGACTAAATGCTGGTGCGGTGCAGGATTTGATCGATGCCAGAAAACACATATGTATCTTACGTACCTACGTTTTTGGCAATGGTTATTGACTATTTCAAGCTGAACATTGCATTAGGTCCTACGTAACATTGACAGATGCTCTTCGTCGACTTTCTCTTTCGTTAATAACTTGTGCACATAACCGTTTCTTGTTATGTTTGTCGTATTCAGGGCTGGTAGCGAGTCACTTTTTAGTGACTTGGTCACTTTTTTCAAGCCAGTCACTAAAAAGTCTCTTTTTTAAGGCCAACTCACTAAAGTCAGTCACTATTTTCAACTTTTTTTATAGTTAATTTATTTCAAGATTGAGCATTCTTTGCTTTGGGCGTTTAATCGTCTCTCTCTATGTACAGGGTGTCTATTCTTTTTTTCTAAATAAAATTATCTGAGTTTTCCAGGTTTTTCCAGTATTTTAACGAATAAATTCCAGGTTTATATTAAAAAAGCTAAATTTTAAAATGCGTTAAATATATTTTTTGGTAGATCAAAAACAACAGCAATTTACCAAACCGTTTTTAAGACGTGTCAATCAGATTTAAAGAAACAGTTTTACAATCAAATCCATTGAATGTTGAAGTTTATCACTTACTTAATTTCTTACTTTATAAAGTAAAAAAAAAACTTACCCAATTTGAGTAAGTCGAAGATCTAAAATTATTCAATATCTTGAAGTTTCGTATTCTATATACAAGTTCAAGATATTCAAATTTTCAAGGATAAAAATAAATGATTTATTTCAAGTTCGTAATTGTAGGAACCTTTAAGAAGTAATGAATAGAAATGCCGAGAATTTCAGTGAAGCTCCATAAACAAACTGCCGTAACATAAGGGAAGTTAATACGCTGAAAATATGGGGAACTTACTGGAAGCTTTAAGAACCTCAAAGCGGTTGTTTTAGCTTCTGAAAATTTTCGGGAACTTTTATGAAGTTCCTAGAATTTACGAGAACTTCACAAGTGAAATATAGAAAACAGGGGTATTGTGCAAATTTTTAAGAAGTTCTAAATACCTCAGAAAAGCTAGATCAAGAGATTTTTGGGGAATTTCAGATCTTAAGAGCAGTTTCCGTAGCTTTAGTCCAGACTTTTGGAGCAGTTTAAATATATAAAATCGTATTTTTAGAAAAAAAATCAGAATAGTTCCATGATGTGCTGAAAAATAAATCGAGAACCCTCAAGATGTTCCGAGAATTTCAGGGAAGTACAGAGTCCTTCAGAGAATTTATGAAAACTTCAGAAATATTTCAGAAATTTCACAGAAGTCCAGAGAATTTCAGGGAAATTTAAAGGTTTTTTTTTCCGGGAATTCCATTTATTTCCGAGCAGCAGAACCGAGAAGCTTTAAAGAAGCTTCGAGAACATCAAGACAGATTATAGAATCAAAGGGCAGTTCAAACAATTTCAAGGAAATTGTAGGAACCTTAAAGAAGTTGCGAGAAACTCAGGGAATTTACGGAAACTTCAGCAAAGCTCCGAGAGAATTTCTGGAACGTGATAAAACTTATATGAAAATCCGGAAAACGTGAGAGTATTGTAAGCGTGTTATATCATGGAGATTTCAAGAACTTAAAAAATGCAACAATCTTGCTTAGTTGATTAGAGAAAATCACTAAAGTTCCATTATTTAACAAAAAAAAAATGCGACAACTTTTAGCAAGCAGGGATATCTTCAAGAAATTCCAGAGAACTTCTAATACATTTAGATACTTTTAGATAGTTTCATGATATTCAGCGAAGTTCGGAGTTCTTCAAGAACGATCAGATAGTTTCATAATAATCCCATTAACTTAAGCAAATTTGCAGAGACTTACAAGGAGTTCCGTGGAATGGTAGGGTATTCCATGAATTCTATGATTGATCCGAAAACGTAAGAAGCGTCAGGGAATTAACAATATATTTCAAAAAACTTCGAAAACTTCACAGAAGACAGTGGTTTTCACAACCATTTCGAGAAGTTCATAGAGATCTATGGAGCTTAAAGAGAGATCCGCGAACTTCAGGAATTTTTATGAAAATTGGGAAGGCAAGTTCCTTCAGTTTCAGAAAATTAGTGGGAAGTTTAAAGCAGATTCCAGAGTTTCAGATAACTTCAGAGACGTTAAAAAGTTAATTGAGGTCTTCGCATACGTTCAGAAGCTCACTGAAGCTTGACATTTTTTTTAGGGCGATTCAATTGAATTCAGCGCAGTACAACAAGGTTCTTTAGAGAAGTTTTGAGAATTTCGGAAAAGAACAAAGAACCTCAGAGCAGTTCCATTAACATTAGATAAGTCACATAAATTTAAAAAAAAGTTTAGGGAACTTCAGCGAATTGTTAAACGTTTAGAGGAGATCCTTCTTCTTCTTCTTCGCATTTCAAGCTTATTGCATATCGCATATTAGCTTATTGCGTGCTCTCAACTTAGTGTTCTAGATGCACTTCCACAGTTATTAATTGAGAGCTTTCGATGCCTGTACCATTTTTGCATTGGTATAATTGTGTGGCAAGTCCAATCATACTTCTATGCCCAGGGAAGTCGAGAAATTTTCCAACCCGAAAAATTCCTAGACCGGACCGGGAATTGAACCCAGCCACCTCCAGCCTGGTCTTGCTTTGTAGCTGCGCCTTTACCGACTGAGCTAAGGGAGGGGATATAGAGGAGATCCATGATCGTTAGAAACATCCAGAAAACTTTAGGAAGTCCTATAAAGTTCAGGGAAGTTTAAGAATTTGATGAACAGTATTGTGAGCATCCGGCTAGTTTCTCTAACTACAAAAAGAACTTCAAGGCAGTTTCATTAACTTCAGAAAAAATTTGGGAACTTTCAAGTAGTTCTGAAGAACGCAGAATAGTCCATTCTGATTATCATTGAAATATTCCTCAACATTTCAATAAAGCTTCTCACAAATTCCTTAGATTTCTTCTCATAATTTGTTTAGCGAACCCTCCTAAATTTATTTCCCAAATTCCTTTGAAGATGCTCTGGAGTTATTCTCAGATTTAATTGTTATCCTCCTTTTAGTTCTTCAACAAGATTCCAAGGAGATTCGTTTTCTCCCACAAACACAAAATTATCCTCAGAAGGCCCTTGGAATTTTTCCCGGAAGGAGTTGTGCTCGTTGCAAATTTTCAGAGTTTTCATTAAAATTTACTTTTAATTCAATTCAGGGTTTCTTGAAATTCTACTCAAAACTATCACACTTCACAATAAATCTTAAATTCCTCAAAACTACCTTAAAAGCAGATTGCATTTGATGTTTTGCTGAAAGATTTTGTCCCAGAACTTCCTTAGAAATTATAATAAAATTCCACGAGCTTTTAAAACTGTGCATGGATTTTGACTCCACATTCTTGAAAACTTCTTGAAGTATTATAGCTGTTAAGTCCAGAACTAGTTCAAATTTAAAATTTCTAGAAAATATGCATGTTCCAAAGAAAAACAAAAAAAATCAAGGATCTGTTTTTTTTTTTAATTTATTGGTTACTGAAGATTAGTCCATTGTGGATCTCTAAAGTTCAAAGTGTGAATGAAAATAACGAAGAAAATTAAATGCTTGTATTTTAAAATTCATTCTTTTCTTTAAAACATCCTTAGTAAGAAAATTATTAAATTCTCTGAGCCTTCCAGGTATTTTGAGGACAAATAAAATTTCCTGAGGATTCCCGGTTTTCCTGGTTTTTGCAGTTAGTATACACCCTGGCTAATACCGTGGGTTTGGCCATAAACTTTCTATTGAATCTTGCGCTTTGAAGGTTCATATCGTACATGAGTGTTTATGAGATACTTATTGAATAAGTCTAAGACATCAAACATTTATTTTCTCTTAGGTCACTTTTTAGTCACTATTTTAACAACTTTAAATCACTATTTGGTCACTTATTTCTTCAACATGGTCACCAAAATCACTATATTTGACAGCAGTGATCGCTGCCAGCCCTGCGTATTAGATGCAAGATAAAAGTTTTTTTTATCAATCTGTGTGCTGACAATACTTGGCATACTTAGGACCTGATGCAATGTTCAGCTTGATTTCTCCTGCACTTCTTGAGCAGATTTCGGTGAATAATTTTCTCCGACGCATCCACAATTCATCACGGCTAGCTGTTCCTTGCCATAGGGCAAACTACCCAACAAACATTGAATGTTAAATATGAGCTTATACAGGCCAAAATTTGCTTCGTCTGTTAAAAATTGGCTTATTCAGCTTTTAATCAGCTCAAATTGTTTGATGGGATGACCACAATAATCTGACAGAGTAGCCTAACCCTTCAATAGTAACCCATTTCATGATTAATTTTCTTTATACTTCTCAAAGACACAGTCCAGATCCGTGAGATATTTTCAAAGATTGTGATACATCTTCAAGTTTTTTATAGCTCCGTGATCTAAAAAAAAACATATTTTGGGTTTTGTAGCGCGAGATTTAAAAAAAAATATCTAAGATAATTATTGAAAATTGACAGCTTATGTAGCAACAGCGTCTGGATTTTAGAGAAAATTCCAAACATTCTGTAAGACAACGCGATATCTTCTAAACAAGTGTTGACACTTAATTTTATTTATCAAATTGAGTTGGTTATATCGCAGGGGGGATTTGACTATGATGGGTTATGTTCTTGGGGACCCCTGCAGTCTTATGTACTGAAAACAGCTACATGCTTCCTCTATCTAAAGTTTCAGTCTTTATTGGACCTTTTTCAAGAATTAGAAATTGATGGTGTTGTGTTGTCAAGTGCTAATTTTCGTTTGATGAGTGTATCAGTCGCATTTAATAAGCAAATTGGCTGCAAAAATCGGTTTTAGTGCCTACTATGTTGTTTCAAAATGACGGTCCGTTTATATCTGTAAACAGTGCACGAAGCTGTCGCTGGATATTATTATTGTTGTTTATTAACAACATTGTAGGCGAAGATTAAATATCAACATTCCAAGTCGCCATAAGTTTAAGATTCATCTTTCCGCTTTGTATAAAGTGATGAGCGTGGTGCAATGCCTAATACCCTTATCGGCAAAACCCGTACCATTAAGTCAGTGCAATCATGACGAAAATCACCGCTTAAGGTTCGTGCGACCGGAAAATTTTCAAACAAAACAACGAGCACACTGTTGTTGTTCAGAGCTGGTAAACTAATAAACAGTCATTGAGATCGGTTACTTTGAAGATTGGCTATGTTAGGTTGCTTGTTAGAGTTAACTTTTGAGTAATAATTGTGAATATCGCTTACGTAAATGTTATGACTGGATCCTATCCAAAATATACGCTTTTCGCTGCTAAAAATACCCAAACAATGGAAGCGCTTAATTTTTGCTCTCCCATATGGGAAATCACATGCGTGTATTTTACTCACTCATGAATAACAAATTAGTTATTGCTAGTGATGGTGAATGATGATGGTGCTGCTGTAGGGGTGGACGTTAATTTTCACGCTTCGCCAGTACAGCCGGAGTAGACCTCTGGACCTCTCCCGCTCTTTGTATGGGCCGTTGGTTGGCGTCATTCATTACCGCGTGTGTAAATGCTTGTGCGAGCAGCAAAAACTTAAAGTTACCGGTCCTGATGGTCGGTTGGTCGTGCACGACCGATGAGATCCACTCAGAGTTGAGTGGTTTTTAACTCAAAATCGTAAAAACGTAGGTTACTCATCGACTGAGTAAAATATTCCTCACTTTTCCTTAAAAATCTGATCGAATATGGGGAAAATCGACGAAATTTTTACTCAGTCTATGAGTAGCCTACGTTTTTGCAAATTTGAGTGAATGACGCTCAAATTTGAGTTGGTTTAATCGGCCGTGTTGGTTGTGAACAACGGAAAATCACTTTTCAATTAGGAATTATAGTGCTTTTAAATGAAGGGGAGAGTAGAATTCTGCGACCGATAGAGGCGTTGCAGCATCGCGTGGAATGTCGAGCATTTGTCAGCAATTATTGATGATGCAGTTATTGAGGTCGACAATATCACATATTGGTTGGAAAAAAATAAACGTTCTGAAGACGATCAATTTGAATTGATATTTATTTGAAATATCTATTTCCCTTCAATTACTGACTCTTTACCCAGTCATGTCTTTGTCGTTCGTGAACGACAAGTTTTTCATTGGTCATGGTAAAAAAAAAGCATTCATGAATGTTCGGAATCAATTTGATTCGAAATCTTTTCAAAAGTTTAGTTATAATGAACTTTGTGATTTTTCGGAAAAGTATAAACTGGTCATAATATCTAAAACTGATTCCGTTGTAATCAACATCAAGCTTAACAGTTTTTGACTGAAACTTGATCCTCAGTTTCCTTTTGAGGTCTAGTTTTAGCTAGCCATTTTGTTAGATTTAGATTTTGGATCATGAATCCTAATTGCTTAAAGTTGTGTTAACATTTTTTCTCCTGATTATTTGTTCTTATTTATTCATATTTGATAAAACGGCACAAATTTACTAGGGAATCAAATGAGAATTCTTATCTAGGTATTATCTTCCCTTAGAACACATAAAATGAGCGAAGAGTTGCTTAATGCGAAGTTTACCGCCAAGAATAACACTTTAAATTTTAAATTTTCATTGCTTAGTCGAGTGCAGTAGTACCATAGAGGTAACTCTAAGACCAGAAGGTCCCGTAGAAACGTCCTCAACTTTTTGGCGCAACTCTGGTACTCTCTTCGGTCCCAAGCTAATCGATGCACCCCTCAAAACATTGGAGAATCCACAAACCCCTCATTTTATCGGTCAAACTTTCATAGCGAATCAAAACAAACATAGTGTAGTACTGGAATGGGATACGTTAATCGATTTGCTTGGGACCAATAGGCTAGTCAAGTAGTGAGCCAATTTAAAATCGTTAGTTTCGAATTGATTGTTGCTACTACCGTTAGACAACATCGCCGCCACCTTGAAATGCTCAATTTAAAAACTCTTGTAATTCAAAATCTAGTACTACATTTACCCGCTACCAAAAACTTACATAATAAGAGAAACAAAAGCGAACACAATGTAAATAGTGAGCCGGCAGCTCAAAATGTTAGAGTCATACTGTACTGGACATATTTCAGCATGTAAGATGAATAACAAAAAATGAGCTGTGTTTGTTCACATCGACTGATACTGAGTGGTTGCGGTACAAGCACATATCGTCGATAATAGACGATTGTTGTGTATCAGAGAACGCTTGCGCAAAAAGACTAGGGTGGGGAACGGATTCGAAACTCAAATGTCATTAGCCAAATACATCCGTAGACCATAGGTCCACCGTTGTATAATTGGCAATGCACCCGTGTACTGAATGGGAATTGTGGGTTCGAATCCCACCGGTGCCCTTAGATTTTTTCGCAAATTTTCTCACACACATGTCTCTTACCGATGATATGTGCTTACCTCTCAGTATGTTCAAACTTTCCTATAATGTAAATAATGTCACAATATTCTTCTTCTCATCGGTGATGACGTTTATGTTGCTGCTACTCTTGCAACGGGAACAATCTCTGCATCGGAAGGAAGCAAACAAATTTTTGTAATCGGCCGCTTGATGATACCACGAGAAGTCTTCAGGGTCACCACACGAGTCAGCTGATCCTTGCCTGGATGGACATCGACGATGCGGGGTAGAGACCATTTCACTGGATGCTGCATTTCATCGACGACGATTACGAGACGCCCAGGCAGAATAGCATTGTTCGGCTTACCATATTTCGTACATCGCTGCATCTCCTGCAAGTATTCCAGTCTCCAATGATGCCAAAGTAGTGACTCAGCATACTCGAAGGATGCCTAGTGAAATCCGGCTCCGGAACTGCGTGCATCGTTGGCCCAATCAGAAAGTGCGCAGGAGATAAGCACGCCAAATCGTTGGGATCTTCCGATAGAGGCACAAGAGGTCTGCTATTCATCGACGCTTCGATTTGTGTCAGCAGCGGCGCCATTGCTTCGAACGAAAGTCGAGAATTTCACCGCTGACAGTAAAGATGATTTTTGGCAACCTTCACTCCCATAATCCACCAAAGGGAGGCGCTTTTGGTGGACACAAATACCAGTTGATTCCTTCATCGGTGCAGAAGGCATGGATTTCATCAGCTTACTTTTCTCGTTTTAGCAGACGGTGAATTTCCTCCAGGGCATTTTTCGCTCCTTCAAAATACTTGCCGTTCTCGGAGTTGGTCGGCCTCGACGTGACGTAAATCTGCGGAATGCTGCCAGGAAAGCTGGGGTCGCCAAGTCTCCTACCAGCTCTATGTGCACTGCCTTGGTACAAAAGCAGACGAAAATGCAGACGTACGCCTTGGTTGTAGGTGCTCTTTTGTGGATCGGTTTGAGGTACAAAGGTCCCGCAAAATCTACACCGGTGACGCTGTATGGACGGCTGGGTCTGATGCGGTGAACTGGAAGCTGTCCTAGTTGCTGGGTCGTTTCCCATTCGTTGGCCAGATTTTTTCCCGCATGGAGGCCAGTGTGAGTCGGCCGCCACCGTGAATTAGTTGTAGATGGTAGAATTTGGCAAGAAGGCTTGTATAGGGGTGATGATTCGGTAGGAGGATAGGGTGTTTGTTTGCATAGGGCTGCTCTAACAGGTTCAATCTCCCTCCCACTCGAATTATGCCTTCAGGGTCATGAAAGGGGCTTAGTAAGTGAATCGAGAACTTCTTCGAAACGATGTTGCCTTTGCGAAGATCTTTGAGCTCTTTCTTGAAACCATCGGCCTGAACTTCCTTGACGAGAACCGATTGGGCAGCGGTAAGTTCGTCTGCGTACGAATCCTTTCACGACAGTGGCGGACAGAGCGAAGGCAGTAAACGGTTACACGGAATATTGCAGTGTGCGACGAGAATCGGATGAAGTGCGGATTGATAGTAGATTCGGTTCAGGTTACTGCTACGACAAGCTTGCGACGGTTCCAGCGTGCTCCGTGGGTAGCCGATTGTATTGCGGATACACGGATGGCCACACATATTTTCCAAGTGTTGGGTGCAGCCTTGAGCCATTGGAGAGTGACTGTGGAGTCGCACCAAAAGTATGAAGCGGAAATGTCAATTTGCAGTGCCTCGGACATGCTTGGCATACACAGTTTAGGTCACGAACTGCTCATTTGCTAATAACTTTACACAGAGTTGACGAAACATAGTTATTTTTGAAGCAGTAGATAGAATAGAGGTTAAGCTTGTTATAGATACATAAAACAAAATAGATTTTAATTCTAGTAATAAATTGTATTTGTTTTTGCGTTGTAAAAATGAAGTGAGAAGTGCTCGCTGCACATCTCGGACTTTAAGAGTAAACATTCATTGGTGTTGATTCAAATCTTAAGATTTATCTACTTTTTACATATCTATAGTAAGCTATGATCCTAATCTATCGATTACTTTAAAGAAAAACAAATTTCATCAACTGAGTAATAAGTTATTACAAATGAGCAGTTGGTGTGTACAACTGTGTATGCCAAGCATGGCCTCGGATACCTTGACGAAGAGTTTTGTAGCAATAGCGGCGACACAAAGTTCCAATCGGGGAAGGCTGACGCGTTTCAGTGGTGCCACTCGGGATTTCGATGCTAGTAGACAGTGATGCAAAATATCATAACACTCACGTGACACTCGTCTTCGCATCAACCGACTATCGCTGACAGATCGTTTTGTCTCGCAGTGAGAGTTAGAGCCATGGCAAACAACAATCACCAGTAATGGTCGCTGCTCACAAGCAAAACGTTACACACTGCTGATGATGAAAAGCACATCGAAAACAGTGAAGACTTCTGCAGTACGGAAGCTGTTGGGCTCACTCACATTAGCAAGCAAAGCAGCAACTGCTTCAAAACGAGCACAGATATGAGTGTCGTGATTGTCAGGAATGACCAGATCGGTGATGGATCACAACAGAAGACGACATTCACCAGTTGCTTTTTACTTCTTTCGTCAACTTGATGGATGGTCATGGAGAGAGCTTCGACGAGCACATTGATAGGAATGTACAAAGCGTTACTACCATCAGCTGTTTGATGATCGTGATTGTGATAGGTCACAACTCTGCTAGTAGATATACAGCAACATTGTCCTGGGAGTCAACGGATCGAATCTGTGCAGCTGGATGGTAGCATTTGGAAGCAACGCGTAGCGTGGGACCCGGAACTCGGAAAGCTTCGGTAGTTGTTCGGTGTACTTCTCTTAGCGATCGATTCTGGAACCTCGTCGTCCTAGCCAGACGATTGCATCCACAGGAGTTGCATCAGCATTTTGCCACGGATTACGACAGGAGAAACTATTCCGAGGGGGTCGAATAGCTGCGATATCCCAGATAAAATGCTTGGGTCGGTCGAAGAATGGTCTCAAAACGGAACACGTCGAGTTCAGGTTCCCAGTTGATTCCCAATGCCTTGATTGTTTCGTCCTTCGAATTTCAGAGAGGACTGAGTTCCAATTTGGTCAGCAGCTAGTCCTTGCAGCACTTCCATTCCTCAAGCAGAATCCACCCTTCGCAATTAATTCTCCCAATTTGGTCCTCAACTGGATACCCGAGTAAAGTCTGAGATCAAATTGAAATCTAAATTTGATGTTGAGATTTCGCTGATAATGATTACACAGGTTGCTGTCGTTTTAACGGTTAAAATATCAAAATTGATTGCAAAAAAATCTTCCTGTGACTTCACATTGACAACTAGGTATTTCTGCTATCAGTGAGAGCAAACTGAAAACTCAATTTGATATCAATTTTTCCTATTGATAACAAAACAAGTATTCAATATGATGTTATGCTAAGGCAATGCAAACAAACACGCAACAACATATTTTTGAAGAGCAAATGTACAGCAAAATGAAAACAAAATTTGATATCAAATTGGTCAATTGCGTAAACTGAAATCAAACTATGATTTTAGTTAGAAGTTGATATCAAAACTTGATTTCAATTTGCTGTCATTATGATGCTGGACTTTGCTCGGGTAGCCTCTTGAACCGACTGGGCACCTCCGATGCGATCGTCCACGTAGAATCCCTTCCTGAGTGCTGGTCCTCCCAGTGGAAAGTGACTCGTGACTCAGGACCTAGCGGTACATCTTCTCGACGTCACCCACAACCGCTACTGGGAAGGTTCGAAATCGAAAGCAGATATTAAGAACATATATCGTCCTGTACTACAGGGCCTACTAGTAATGCTTCATTCAGTGAGTGCCCCGTAGAAGTCTTGGCGAAAGCATCAAAGACGACACGTACCTTCGTCGTCGCGCTGGCCTCTTTCAGCACTGGGTGGTGGGGCAGGAAACATTCCTTCGACCTGCTTGCATATGCCCTAACTCTAAGTATTCTCGCATGAATTTGCAGTACTCTTCTTTCAGGTGGGCATCTCGGTCAAGCCTGCGTTCAAGAAGTTCGAATCGTCGTAGAGCGGTGGTCTTCGATTCTCCAACTAGCTCGTCGAAGTTGGATTTCCGTGGAAATTCCACTACGTATCGTCCTTCGGTGTTTCTAGTAACCGTGGAGGTGTAGATTTCCTCACATTTCTTCTCTTCCAGTGCCAAGGCAGATCAAGCTGGCAGCTCTTTGATTTCCCAAAAGCGTTCCAAGCTTTCCTCGAGGGACATTAACGAGACGGTCGTAACGGAGCAGCGTGACATTTGGGCCGGATCTTGCGAGTTGTCACTACAGCCGGGAAGTACAACAATGGTTCAATGACAACGGAGTTCAGTTTGTTCCGAAAACCCTCAATCTACCCATTTGTCCCCAGTTCAGGCCCATTGAAAACTACTGGGAAATTATGAAAAGGAAACTGAAGGTAAAATGTTCAGTCATCGAAACGGCAGCTCAGATAAAAAAAATGTGGGATAAAATCGCCAAAACAGTGGACGATACCGTATTGGGGGAAAAGTTCCAGAATTATGAGAATAGGTCATTTGAAAAGATTTTTTGTCGTGTAATAACGTGTAATAAAAAAAAAGTAGAAGGGTCTGTACCTATGGGCACGAATGGGAGCTTGACGTAGGACCGCTAGGGCACGGAAGAAATGTGAAGAAAATTTAGTTATTTTAATTGATCGATCATGTATTATCTTAACTCTTTCCGTTTTTGATTTGTAGGCGTGCCAAATTTGTAGTATTTTTTTTTTGTAGTATTTTTTTTCCCCTGCTTCCAAGTTTGGTTGGAGAGCATTTTGTGTGGTCGTTGAGGGCATGTGGTTCTGAATATGGGCCAACTGGCAGATACATTATATTCTAACTTCGATGGCCGCTTACGCTTGGCGTGTTCAGTATAGGTGAAAGCATCACGGATCACATTCTCCAAAAACACCTTCAGCACATCTCGTAGATCAGACCGGAGACACGTTTGACACCGCCACGGCGAGCCAGACGACTGCTTTTGCTGCTTCTGCTGTCTGCTCACCACGGCGTCCGAAGCGAAAATGAGTTGAGGCTAGACAGCAGCGCTCTTTTATATCTTTTCAGGTTAAAGCAGAATGATGTGCAACCAAGTGGTACTTGATTATGACGCCTGAGTTTGGGAACAACGTTTATTTCATGAAAACAGTGAACAAATTATCACTTTTTATTTGTACTTTGGATAATGCTTGACTTAACCACTTTTTCAATAGTTTCTTGTTGGAAATCATCAGATGGAAGCATTGCGTAGACATATTTCTGATCGATTGGTGATAAAATTATTGAAATTGATCCAGGGGCAGCTGAGCTATTAATGTTCAAAATCTTTCATAATTTTGTTTCATGTTCCATTTTCGTTTCTCACAAAGTGTATCCCAGTATAGAAATTAAAGACGCAGTCCTACGTCAAAAGTGTGTACTTTTAGGGTGAAGCGCAGAGCAAGTGAAGATTTTGAATAACGCTGAATGTTTTTTGGCCCTTCACTATATTGTAATATTGGGTGACATAGAATATTAATGAAATGAATCAGACTTATTGTTCAATTTCTCCCTCACAAAACTTCGGCAGTTATTTTTTTTTATAACTTTTCACTCTAAAAAGAAAATCAAATATAAATTCGTAACTCCGTGACTAGTACAACAATTTCAGTGCAGTTTTATTTTAACCAGGATTTAGACCATTTTAGTTTGCTTTTGAATTAGGGGTGGAAGATTTGTCATCTTTTTCAATTACGCGATAAATTCCGAAAACTTTTTCAGATTTTCGGAAATCAGAATAATTATAAATTTTGCCTCAAATTAACATGTACAATCAAAACGCGATGCGATCAAAACACGAATAATAGTAGGAAAACTACTGGGGGAGGCGTCCTTATCGCAGTTAATTCCAAGCTGAAAGCAGAAGTTATCGAGGACGATTCCTGGAACAGGGTTGAACAAGTGTGGGTGGCTATTCAACTTGGTTATCGTCAATTGCTTCTATGTGCAGTGTACATCCCTCCAGATCGAACCCGTGACTTGGAGCTTATTGACGCACATTGTCGATCCGTCTTGGCCGCTTCAGACAAAGCAGGCTCTTCCGACGAAGTTATTGTTCTTGGCGATTTTAACCTACCGGTCATTGCATGGACTCCAACCCATAGTGGTTCCTTTTGTCCTGATCACGAGCGTTCATCTTTCCACGTAGGAACCATCCAGCTCCTGGACAATAGACTGATGCAAAATTTGAAATTTTCGCTCCACAGTGCTCAAACGGTTCCAAATTGGGCCCTGATTAGCCTCCCAAATTTGAACTCATTTAGTGAGAAACTGACTTGGCACAAACCATTTGAAGTTTATATGGGAATTACTACGGAGAAACCATAATTTAGGTTCATATCTATCTCAAAATTCACCAGTTCACTCTACTTTAGAAAATGATAGCTGAATTTGTTGAAAATTTTCTCAGCTACAAGGCTACAGGCTTTGTCAAAGACCACTTTCGGAGACGAGCCAGCCAACGGCTGAAAGTCTCCTTAATAAAAATAAAAAAAAGACCACTTTTCGATCAAATATAAGGAATAAAAGTTATTAATGATTTAAGTCACTGATGTCTTATGATTATGCTCAATCAACTGTTCAGCAGGCAACATTGGGGTTTATGGCGCGTAGAATAGAGGTCAAAAATCATGGCTACTATGTCACACTGCAGAATACAGTGTTGCCTACAATACAGTTGCTTAATCTTGCCATAAGATTATCAATCTCTAAAAACAATTAATAACTATTTAATTTGACGTTTGGCTGAAAAACGATTTTGTGCAAAGTTGTAGCTGATAAAAATTCCCATAAGAATAGCAATCTAACTTTTTTAAAGTACTATATGTAAAAAGGCTAGAATACAATGAACAAAAAGTTTTGTTTTCGCATAGTAATTTCCATATAAACTTCAAATGGTTTGTGCCAAGTCAGTTTCTCACTAAATGAGTTCAAGTTTTGGGAGGCTAATCAGGGCCCAATTTGGAACCGTTTGAGCATTGTGGAGCGAAAATTTCAAATTTTGCATCAGTCTACTGGACAGTTATAGTACCGCAATTCTGTCACAAATTAATGGCCTGTTGAATGAAAACAACCGCACCCTGGATCTCTGCTTTGTGAGTGCTCGTGATACAGCTCCTTGCCTCTCAACGGCACCCGAATCTTTAGTCAAGGAAGTTAGTTATCGTGATCGAAAATAATATTGTTCATGATTTCACCAGCACTCCAAACGCTGTGTCATATGACTTCCGTAGAGCTGACCATCGCAGTATCGTCCAAGTGCTGTCTAACCTAGATTGGGAGCATATTCTAGATCCTGTAGACGTCAACATTGCTGCAAAAACCTTTTCTCACGTCTTGACAACATCTTCGCTCGTTGAAAAGAACTAAGAAGGCTGCTCTCAGAAGATTTACTAAACTCAGAACACTGCCGCTGAAATGCTACTATGTCAGACTCAACCACGAATATAAGCGGTTAAGTCGTCTCTGTTTTCAACGCTATCAAAGGAGGATTCAACGGCGGCTAAAATCACACTCGAAATCCTTCTGGAACTTCGTAAATGAGCAACGCAGGAAAGTCGGCTTACCCTCTTCCATGATTTTTAATGGTGAAACTGCTGGCAATCAACAAGACATTTGCAACCTGTTCTCAGCCAAATTTGCTAGTGTGTTTGAAGACGAGCAACTCTCCGCTAATATCATTACTTCCGCGGCCCATAATGTTCCTTTGATCAACCAAACGCTCAGCATGGCCGAAGCCACTACAGATACGATTTCTAGAGCAGCATCTAAACTTAAGACTTCAACTAAGGCTGGACCCGATGGTGTTCCGTCGATTATTCTTAAAAAGAACATCACTTGTCTTTTAGATCCACTGCGCCGCATATTCCAGCTCTCTCTTTCTAGCAGTATCTTTCCGTCTTGCTGGAAGCCTGCGGATATGTTTCCTGTTCATAAAAAGGAAAGCAAACGCGACGTAAGCAACTACCGGGGAATCACGTCGCTGAGTGTTGTATCAAAACTTTTTGAATTGCTAAATGCTCATTGCAAGCAATATCTAAGTACAGATCAACACGGTTCATAACTGGGCGTTCCACAACTACGAACCTGCTGTGCCTAACGTCTTACATCACAGACAGTTTTATTGCTCAGACCCAAACGGACGTTATCTATACAGATCTTACGGCAGCCTTCGATAAGCTGAACCACGAAATTGCGATCGCTAAGCTTGATAGGCTAGGGATCGGTGGAAATCTTTTGAGATGGTTTCGTCCATACCTCACGGAGCGCCAATTGACAGTAACTTAGGGTACTTGTCGCTCAGCAAGCTTCTGCGCAAAGTCCGGTATACATCAGGGTAGCCATCTGGAACCATTGGTATTTCTCCTTTACTTCGACGACGTTCACCATGTTATCACAGAGCCACGATTATCGTTTGCAGACGATCTGAAAGTTTTTCTGCGCATCCACTCACTCGCCGACTGCCGTTCTCTCCAAAATCAGATTGACATCTTTGCTGACTGGTGTAGTCTAAACCGACTGGCGGTCAACCCAGCTAAGTGTACAGTTATTACTTTCTCACGCAAGAAAAAACCGATTATTGTCAACTACAAACTAGGCACGACTATCGAACGGGTGCATTGCGTTAAAGACTTAGGGGTTTTTCTAGACTCAAAGCTGACATACTCACACCATATATCGTATGTCGTCGACAAAGCGTCCTGAACGCTTGGCTTTGTCTTCAAGATTACTAAGAACTTCACAGACATTTACTGCTTGAAATCGCTCTATTGCTCTCTCGTACGATTTACGTTGGAATACTGCTCTGCAGTCTGGAGCCCGAACTACAATAATGGGGCCGAGCCAATTGAACGACGTTTTCTTCGCTTCGCGCTCCGTAAGCTGCCTTGGAGATACCCACTTCGTCTTCGTCACAGCTACGAGAATCGCTGCCAATTGATCGATGTCGAGCCCTTACGTATCCGAAGAGATGCTTTCAGAGCCTTAACCGTCGCGGATACTCTGCAAGGAAGAATCGACTGCGAAGCAATTCTACAACAAGTGAACATTAATGTTCAACCTCGATCACTACGCAACAGTCTTATGCTGAGACTTCCACTTCTTCGAACTAATTATAGCTTAGGGAGCGCTATTTACGGCTTGCAGCGAGTGTTCAACCGAGTAGCGTCGATGTTCGATTTCCACTTGACACGGAATATGCGTCGCCGAAGATTCTCTGCCATTTTTGCTGACCGAAGGCGCTTGATGCCCAACAGCTAAGTGTAAAATTTAAGACTTATAAATTTTTAGTAACTTGACAATCCTTTCCTAGTTATTTTCGTTTGTAATTGTAGTAACTGTAGTATATGTAGTCTGTATGATGTGTACTTTTTTTACAACACATCATTGGGACTATTTCTAGTCTGTTGATGCAAACATAACATATAAACAAAATAAACAAATAACACCATTTTCGCACTAATTGGAATCCAATTCTTAGTTTCATGGTATTCAAAAAACCTCACGGTGAGGTCCATAGATTTCGTGAAATCACGATTTATTCCATACAGTAATGCAACGAACTTGTAGAATTACCAACATTGAATTCAATAAGGACAATCCTCCGGATAGATGGGAAAGTTTTTTCTGTTACATTCAATCGTTTACACTTCAACCTGATCAGTCTATGTACTTACTTGAAGAAAATTCTAAACTGACACTTAATCACCGCTCTAAAGGTTGCAGAAACCAATTAAACCGAATCTTACATCTGGTTGGAAAAGTCACTGTTTTCATCAGCTCCCTGTTTTTACCCCTGAACCAAGCGACCTTCCGGAAATAGCCTCCATCAATCAGCGCATCCATTGAAAGCAACACAGAGACGACAGGTTACTCTTTTCAACTATCATGTGCGGTAGACTGTAGAGAAGCCTTGAACATGAACAATGTCCATACCTTGCAATCTAATTCAAAATGACACACCACGAAGACAAGAACACAACCACAGCAGAATGAAAATAAACAATTGATTTTGTTTCTACTTCCTGTTACTTACGTTGTTTATCCGCTGGCTGGTTGTTTTTGCCCATATTGGCTCGTAAATCTATCGACAGCGTGCCCGCGCTCGTTGCTTTCTCCTATGCACTTGGTACAACTTATTGACTCGTATCACTCGCCGGCGGTTGGCACCTTGGTTGATTCGATTTCCGTTTTCTTCTACCCGGCTATTGCTTGCAGCTATATCCTACTTATGTTGATTCGTTGGTTGTAGTATTGTAATCCTAACGTTGACTTATTCGTCCACTAAAGCTGAAGGAGAAATTTGGCCCCAATTTGCTTGCACTGACGGTAAGCACTTACTAATACTAGAACGGCTAAACTATGTATGAAGTGACTTGTTTCGTTTTCCCTCGGAATGCCACTATTCAACAACAGGAAAAAGAAAAGAACAGCGGCTCTTCGGACTAAGGACACTTGCAAAGACACTTTTTGTACAGAAATACGTGGGATAGAAGTTTTCCTTTTCGGTGGTGGAACTTTTTTACATTCACTACTGGTACTTATACTACACTTCTAATAACGATTGGAACCGAACACGCTGCTTCAGCCGTAATTGGCAGTTGTCATGCGATTTTGTTTAAATTATCATTTTTCCACACTTTTGAACTTTATGCTTATTTGTTTTAAACCCATCGGATGGACACTAAAGCTTATACAATACTTATGCACTAGCTGAGGTGCACTGATACTTCTCTCGTGGATCACAACGTACTTTGGCAACGAAGGACTTTTTCCTCTTCATTTTATTTTTATTTTCGCACTGGTTAGATTTTCCTCAATAGGCTTTCCGTGTATGTGGCACTAATTTTCACCCGCGTTGGGGGCGTATTCTCCTTCTTCTCTTATTTCACTAAAACACACTTTCCGGCACGGAATAGCCCCACTGAGATTGCACTTTGCTTCTTTTGGAATGGTCGACTTGAAACGAATAAAAAAAAAATGAACTCTTTTCCTGTTTCCGGTTCCGGTGGAAGGGTTATTGCTCATCGGAGGATTGCCAGCGGCAGGTTGGCCTCGATTTTATTGGTGGGACCCACAGCCAGTGCTCGAACGGTGGTACGGATCGCGGTACCAAGCACCCTTCCATTAGAAGTGTCAGTGGGCGAATGCGAATCCTGCAAGTGTACAAGACGGAGAAACGAATCAGAAATGCGAGCATACGAGTGTGACGAGTGATGAGAATATTCCCCACGTTGACCACCACGGTGTGGATGTAGGTGTGTGCGATAAATAGCAGGAAACGTAAGTGTAGGGGCGTAAAAGCGAAAGGACCTTACGGTCGTCGGCGGGTGCAGCAAGCGCCGTGCCGGTGGGCGGTGGTCACCGTTCGGCAGGATATGAGAAATGTGGTGGGATTGGTTGATGTGCGGGAGGATCAATTATTGCCGGTGGTAACAGGGATGAGTGGAAGCATTGGATCGGTTGGTTTATCTTGACAGAATATGGGTTAAACGAACCTATAGTAGCATTTTAAATGTTTCTGAATTGCTGACGTTTTCAAGAACCAGTCAATGATTTACAAGACGGATTTTTTTCATCTTCGACGAAATTCATAGTAGCACGTCCGAAAGCATTCGACCCATGCTGTTAACTACCCTCCATTAACGAACCGCACCCAAACCTGGTAGCCTGCTTTCCCTGAACCCCAGTGGTGTATATCTTTCCGGTACAGTCACACGGCTCATGATGATGATGATGGCAGGTTGTCGTTTCCCGGTACGAGAGGCGTAGTGAGAAAATCAGCTGGTGTCCGATTGTTTTTCACTAGCACTACACAGCCCGCACTTCAGGGAAACCAAAGACATTGTCTAGCACTTGGAATTATAGCCGCGATAGAGGTATGTATATATATACCGGTAACTGAATTATTAAACGTTTTAATTCTATTTGAACTGGAAGGTTTTTCAATAACTCATCGTACCCAGGATTTACACGCGATGAAGACGACTCCAGCGACGACGACGACGACGACGACGACGACGACGACGACGACGACGACGAAGACGACAGTCAGTGCAACCTTGAACCAAGTGAAACGGATCCAGCAAAAACATGTGGTTCCGTTCGATATTAGTCACCTACAGTCAAGATGTGGGGGCTACGGCTACTTAGCCGGTGTCAATTGGAGGAAAAATATGTGTGACCTGCTATTTATTGGCTTTCGATGTAGTGAGCTTTCTGCTTAAGGATTGTAAATATTTCAGTGTTTCTGACTGGTGGAACTGTAGAGGTTGATTGTTGATTTTCTCACTCCACGCGAACGGATCTTGATAGCAATTGGGTAAATGTTTACAAGTACGTGACATAATTGCGCGGTGTTGTACACTTGATGATTCATTCAAAATCGGTGTATGGATAAGTGAATAATCGGAGTGTGGTGGAATTCATTGCTTGAGGCCCTGGTAAATAGTTTAGTTTTATGTTTTTACTATAGTCACTTCACAAGTAACAATTTTGGTTAACAGTCATAAAATTTCCCAAGATGTTCATCGCTCTCTCATTTAATGATTGGTATAAATTTGTGTTAGTTGGTATTGTAGCTCTACCAGTGCAGTTGTTTGAATGTTCAAAATCGTAGACTTTTTAATTTACTCTTCAGTGGTTTTTTTTTCCCTACCTCACAACATTTACATTTTAGCAGGGAAAACAATTTTATGCAAGGGAAAACATTCTATGATTTATTTATGACTGTCTTGAAAATGGTTGATTGAAATTGATATCTTATTTTATCAAAATTAAATAAAAAATAGACTTATGTAAAACCTTATGCGGGGCGACATTGGGCCAAAACATAAATTTGGTTAAAATATCTTAAAGTATAGAAATGTAACGTAGCTATTAGGAGTACATTTGGTTATGATCACAATGTACTTGCTTTGTATGGTTAAGGATCGCGTGTAGTGCTCGTCTATCCACATACAAGTGTGTTCAAACTTTTTGTTGCCTATGGACATTTTTAAAATTTAAAATATTTATGACACTTAACTTTACAGCACTATTTAAATAAAACAGCTGGTTAATGTTATCTACACTTTACTTCAGGAGTTCACGGAACATATTATAGGCAAGATTTTCTCATTTCTGTATAGTCAAGATATTTGCATTAATAAACATTTTTCAATTTTGGCCCAGTGTCACCCCGTCTCACGGTTGATATACCAATAATGCTAAAGAATTATGATAAGTCTTGGTGCAAAACTTCACCGCAGCTGGCATTAAACAATAAAACTTTCTAGTTCTACAATATAGAGTGTGGTGTCTACAGCTAACTTATGGATATTTTTAACACAAACAAATTAGCTCAAAATTGAAAATCTCTAAATGTCTTAGTTTTTGATATACTGGCGTTTATTAAAGGGTGAGTCGATAATTATTGCGACACTTTCAAAGTTGCGTAACTTTTTTTTTATACTTGACCGAAATTAACCAAAATTTGCTCAATTTATCTTTAGAGTGCATTGTTTGCATCCGCTCAGTTGTCAGTGAGATTCCGGTCGAGATCAAAGAAAATCAACAAACCGTTCGCGAAAGGATTTTGTTCACCCACATGCAAAATCCTGGGTTGTCGCATCGCGCCTTGGGAATCTGATGAATATACATCGTTTGACCGTCTCAAGGGTCCTCCAAAGGTTTCGAGAACGGATGACAGTGGATCACAAGCCAGGAGCAGAACGAAAACCGAAAACAACGCGCACAAAACCGACAGAGCACTGATTGCTCATTTCGAGCGGATTCCGAACATTCGCGGGACTTGGGCAAAAAACTTGATGTTTCGCAAAATTTCGTCCAGAGGGCCAAGAAACGATCCGGATTGAACACGTACAAGGTGCAGAACATCCCAAATTGGGACGAACACCAGCCTAGTGTTTCCAAAAACGCGTGCCTGGAAACTCTACACGAAGCTGCTAATGAAATACCTGTGCTGCGTCATTGATAATGAGACCTACATCAAAGCAGTGTAGGCAGGCCAGTGACAAGGCCTATACTAAAGAGCCTGAATTTGTAAAGAAGCGACATCTTATCCATTTGACAGGTCTTCTGCTCGATTGGAATGACTTTTTCTATAACTTTGACAGACAATCGATTGTTCCAATTTTGACATGTCGTCTCTTTATAAATTCAGGCTCTTTAGCCTATACCAACAGCCGCGTTTGACAGTAGGCAGCATTATAGTCGCTATATTCATAGTCTGGCGGATAGCATTTCGATCTATCAAAAAGCGGAACCAATTCAATATATTCTAGACCAACAATTGAAAAGGTACTATCAACTTTTATAAACAAAACGTTGATTATTCTTTCCTCGCCAATCCAACTTATTATAAAACTTACCTAAACCCAAAAATGGTGTTAGTTTGTGTAGGCGAGCCTTGAGTCACGAGAAAAGGGTTTCCGAAGTTTTGTTTGCAATAGCTGATGTGCTCTTTTGTGTTGTTGGTCGTGATTTGCTCGATTTTTTCCGCTATTTGACAGCTCAATTGGTTCCCGAGATTCTATCCGCCAGACTATAGCGACTATAGGCAGCATGTCCCGGGCTCAAATAATTTATTTTACTGTGCTGGGCCCGCTGTCACGGTATAACATGTTGCCTATGCGCCTGCCACTGGGCTGAGTGTAGGGTTGCAAATGAGAAACTCAGCAAATAGGCAAAATTATTCTTTGTTATGCCGTTAAGAACCATTGCCATTCAAAATAGTTGTTTTCTCCATACATTTTCGGAGAGAGGACTATATTAGAACCATTTTACTTATGGTTTGAGAACTTTAATGGTAATGGTTATGGTAGTCAGAAAGATCCATTAATAGTTTTGTATTATCGGTCAACTTTACGTGGAATATATCGCGAATTGGTAATTAGTCATTTACAGGCAACCTATTCGCGATATATTCCACATAAAGTTGATCGATGTTACAAAACCATCTGTGAACCTTACCGAGTACCATAACCATTACCATAAAAGTTCTCAAATCATAAATAAAATGGTTCCAAAAATGTATGGAGAAAACAATAATTTGGAATGGTAATGGTTCTTAACAATCCATTATTTGTAAGGTTCACTTCCAAAGAACCATAATGCATAAGGCTAAAACTTTATCACACAAACGTTCATGTAAAGTTCCATAGCCGTTTCAGTTAAAGTTTAGACAATTTTTAACCGTTTTCGGTAAGGTCAAGTTATGGTTCACATTTATGCGGGAAAGCAAATTATTAAACTAGCC
This sequence comes from Ochlerotatus camptorhynchus, assembly GCF_037179485.1. NCBI lineage: Eukaryota > Metazoa > Arthropoda > Insecta > Diptera > Culicidae > Ochlerotatus > Ochlerotatus camptorhynchus. The sequence goes on from NW_027041234.1 coordinate 938,760, forward strand.
GAATACCGGTTGAGTGTACGATGCACTTTGATACAAATCAGAAACACGTAACAGTACAATTATGATACGTTTATGGTTTACAGTTTGAATGACAGAAACAAATTTGAACTTTGTATTTCCATATTATTTAAGTTTGGTTATTAGCAGCATTGGCTTTTGCAAGGCCTCCATGCTTTTTGTAACGGTAGTAACAGTCTTTAAACCATTCTATATGCTCGAGTATTGAACGTCTGAAAGTGAGGGTAACAATAACAAACCAACATTTTTGGCTGGAGCAAAAGTAAGGATCCATGTAAATATTTAAAAAAATGAATAGGAGAAATGACTCTTATGTTGGCCTATGGATCTAAGATTGGGCCCATCGCTGCTATTTATCAATTTTATCTAGATGATCGCGTCATTGGGACCGTACTAATGGATTATTTTTGGTCGCTATTGAAAATTTGTATGGGCCCAAATTAGGGGCATGTAGGCCAACATTACATCCATTTCCCCTATATGTTTGAAAGCAGTCGTGTTTATTTTAATAGCCCCTTCAAGCTACCACAAAGCGTCATTGATGGAATCTCTTGTACTTCTGAATCTTATTATTATTATTATTATTTAGCTTTATTAAGGGGGTATTCCCAATCTTTTGCCTTTTTTCGGCCTGTTTTTCTATTAATTTTTTTTCAAGGAAAATGAATAGTAATGCGCCTAACCCTTTGGGATTCTTGTTTTTTAAACATTAAAGTTTACAAATAAATTTTTTTCGACATAAAAAAAGACATTATTGACGTCACAAAATGGCGGCAAACAGACCCTGTTCGCCGCAAACGCCTGGACGGGCGAAGACTTTTCTCTGGAACGGCTTCATCTGAAACAGATTTCGTGATGAAATTAATAATCTGCATAAGATTCTCTGGAGCTTCTCCCGTTGGCAGCAAAAAATCTTGCAAATTAACAAAATGGCGGCCATATAAAAAAACAGGCGATTTTTAGCCCGCTTTTTTGCAGCTTTAAGGTGCTTCAAACAATGTTAAATGTTAATATTTTTGGCTGAAAGTGGGAGAAGCTCCAAAGAATTTAATAAGGAACAAAATGCGCAAAGATTCAAGTCAATATCTCTTATAGTTTCTGAGAAAAATCTTCGCCCGATAAAAAAATGTGGTTTCGAGAAAAACGCGTTTAAAGTTTTGACTTTAGTTAAAACCATTTGGGGGTTCTTACCATTAGTCAGCTATGCCTGGACACCAAATTCGCTGATCGGAAAACGGCTTGGGGGGATGAAAGTATATAGTCTAAAGTACAAAAAAAAACGTGAAAAAAAAAATTTGATTTTTTGAAAAAAAAGATTGGGAATACTTAAGGAGGCTTTCAGCCTTGGGCTGGTTCGCCTCCAAAGACTTCTGAATCTTCCCGTTGTTGAAGAAAGACTTTGCAACCCACATGAAATTACGTGAAGATGACACAGGAGATGCAGCGATCATTGTGCAACAGGCAACTCAAACAACTCTGACAAGAGTTGTGAAAATGGTATCGGCTCTACAACAATCATCTAAAAATGACTGATCGCGCACGATAGGACCGTACTGCGTTGTGATCAGTATAAGATTAAATTAAAAGACGACCGAATATTCTACCGACAAGGTGGTTTCTAGACGATTGCATATATTTCACACATGATACAATAAACGTACAAACACAATACGGTATAGCAGGCATTACAATTTCAACAATAGTACGAATAAAGGAGTGGCGCGTTGCCCAAACAATGACTTTGTTTCAGCAGTTTCCGAAATGTTTGCAGTAGTGAATCCAAGGAATCTTTCGGAGCACACGTGCTCCTGCGTGCATGCTGGAAAAGTTCAGTGATGATGATTTGTTAAAAATGACTTTGACGATTAAGTGAGGATTTAGCGGCGCCGGTGGTGTAGTGGTAGGTGTGACTGCCACTCACTCAAAAGGGCCTGCGTTCAATCCCAGACGGTGCCATCTGGACTTTTCAGGCATAAAATCTCTGATCACGGCAAGAGAATAAAACCGGTGGTTACCGGTCCATGAGTTGATGGGTCGATAGGTAGGGTCCAGGTGTGGAAGCTGCCTCCCTAGCGTCGGTAGCATTGGTTCTCAGTACGGAAAACAAGATCGACGGAAAACAAATCAAGGGAAAAAAAGTGGGGATTTGACGGAACAACTGGATTCAGTGCACATAAGCAAGCATTCACGATGGACTAAAATCTGACGCAAAGGTATTCGTTACATCCATTGTGCCTGGGAAAATGGAATCTAATGGGAACAGAGAATACATGTCCCTCCTCAACTCGGTACCGTCGATCGCTTCGGATTTATTTTTTCTACCAAATCTGATTTATTTATAGATTTCTCATAAAACGCTCTACAATTTTAATTGTAGCTTTATTTGATCCGAAGATATTGATAAAAGAAAGTAGTTCTTTCTTGAAAATCACGAAAAATAGAAAATGCTCCCCTGGACCAACTTCAATCGAGACAACAATTTGGATTCTGGGGCGACCCCGGTGTAGTGGTTAGCATCCATACCTCTCACGCCAAAGTCACGAGTTCAAATCTCACCCCCGGACAAGTCACGAATAACCCAAGAGCGTTATATTGACTTTAATAATAATAAAAAAAATAGTTTCATAAAAGTTAAACCAAAATAAACGGTCCAAATTGGAAAAGGTTAATTTCACGTGCCTCGGACACTTGGTTCGGAATGACCCATATATAGAGCTATAGAATCATAGAAAAAATTAATTTCATGGCTACTGTGAGGATGATTTCCTATGGGATTGTTGTTCTATAACTCGATAATTATACAGAGCGATGGTCCCTTCAATATCGAGCTGCAAAGAGTTCACAGTACTACTCTCGTCGCCCTATCATCGAGGCTAGAAAATTAAAAAAAATAGTGTAATTTACCAGTTTGCAAGGTCGCCTCGAATTATATCCCAAAAATCCCAAAGCATTTGATTTTATTCAATTGTGTGCCCTCACTGAAGTTCACCCTGGTTCCAATAGATTGTGTTTAAGCAACATATCTATTATGACACATAACAGCCATTCTATAGCAAAACGATACAGTGGTTCTCAGAATTTCGTAAAAAATTGTAGTTTTGTTACTTATCGCAAAAAATTTTAGACACATAATATTTTATTTTGTCATTAGGGTGACCATTTAAGAAGCAAAACTACAATTTTCACGAAATTCTGATGAAGTAAGTCGACCACAGACTGTATACATTAAGGTGGGTCAGGTTTGTATGGCAGATCACAACCACCTGTTCCCAACTGTTCTTCCGATGTATTGAGGCACCAACAATCTGGATTTGCGGTATAATTTTAAATTTTGTATGAAAACCGAAACGAACCTATTCATTTGCTTACCAAACATTCAAATGTTGTCCAAATATCATCAAATCTCAGAAATAGATTGTAGATACTACGCGAACCAACTTGATCGAAAAAAGTTATTATTATATTAATTTTGACCTATTGCTCCGTGCATACCTACAGCCATTTATATAAGCTTGTAAATACGTGTGGTCTTTTTGTGCAAAGATCAAATCGATTTGCAATCTTCGTCAAAGTTGTTTCGTAAGCTATTCTCAATCTAAGTCCGAGATTTGGTGAAATTTTAGCAATATTTGGAATTTTGGTATGCAAATTAATAGGATCTGTTTCCCATATAAAATCTGTTTTATTCTGTTTCCCATATAAAACTTAAAATTCCCCCGCAAATCGTGATTCTTACCAAATTCGTTTAAAACGCATTAAAAAAGCAGTGGTGAACAAGGGGTTATGAAGTTAACCCACCCCTGGTGCAACATATTTGGTATCTGTTATATTGCTGCTATCTAGAAGTATTCAAAGTCCCATAAAATGAGTAATTTCTTGCCCCATTTCGTCGTAATACGGCTCTCAATCAGCCGAAACGACCGGTAATAAAGCACATCATGTGCTGCGGGAGGCAGTTTTTAACTTCCCGTCCGGTCGAAGATAATTTAGGCTTGGAATTAACCTTGGCCAACCCAATGAAACTGCCCTGCAGAATTAAAAAAAAAAAATGGATTTTAAATTGATAAACAAATCAAATCAATGTGTGACCTTTTTGCTGAGTTTGATTTTTTTCGATTTTCGATGCCAATTGGAATCCCACATTCAACTGGCAAGGTCACGCCACCAGTAACATATCTGCAGGACACGTAAGCGTTGAAGCACCCCACAAAGTTGCGGATGAATAATAAATCCCACCGGCCACGATAATCCGCTGACCACACCTCGAAATAGGTTTCCTTCGCGCGAATATCAAATCGTTTCGACAAGTGGATTTGCAAAGCTCCTGAATAATTAAGCACCCGGGGCAGGCGCACGTTCTCTTTTTCAACCTTCAACTTGATGGTACCCGGGCTCGCCGACGCAAACTTGGCAAAAAAAATCAATCGTGTACCTGACCCATGTTCTGCCAATAATGGTTTACCAGCTACTTACAGTGGTAGCTGCTTGTAGCACCCCACCACCGATGGACTCAAATTATTCAACTGATGCAAATTTCACCCGTCAAACTACACTTGCTTCCATTTCCCACGATTAACGAAACCTGAGCTTCTCTTGCTAATCCTAGCCAGTAGTTGTATCACCACCATCACCTCCACCGTCGTGCTCCAGCAGGGGCAGCAGGGTGGCATGCAGTTACCTACGAGGAAGTTGGTCACGTGGCGGTCAGTTTAGCGGGCTCCTTTGGACGATCGTAGGGCCACCACGTCAGAAGGGGCGGAAGTGTGGGGCGGAGGCATACGAGAGCTGTAATTGAAGCCTTTTTACTATCGCTACTCCACCTTTTTAATATTCCCCTGAATCTCATTGAATATTTTATGCTGCGGCTGCTGCTAGTCGCTTTCGCTCTCATCGGTTCGATTACAACAAAGTGGAGTTGGTAGTGTGGTAGAATGAAGCAAACGGAAGTGGAAAGTGGAATATTGATAGCGATTATTTGAAGAAGAATTGAAATTGAGAGCCCGGCTTCGCGGTGTCAATGATTGGAGGAAATTGATAGTTAAGAAGAGATACTCGATTAGATCCCAATAGCGGACGTTGAGTGTAATAGTCACACTCGTGAGTCACCGTAGTAGAAAATCATGGTTGATCATTATTTGATGACTGTTGAGATTGTTGGCTTGATTGGACTTAATTGGACGGTCCTGCCGGTGGTGGTGGTAGTAGTAATTGTATTCAAGCAGTAAATTTGTATGTCTGTATTACGGAAGGACTTTTTTGGCTTTCAGACGACCATCTTGGTTCATGGTGTGCTACTGGAACTGATGCTTGTTTGGAACTAATTCTTCTTTTGAGCATATCCACAGTTATAAATTGTATGTTAAAGCGTGGTTAGAAGTAAATGTAGACTTTTTGTGCATTCGACCTTTTGTTCATTCGACCTTTAGTTCCTTCAACCTTTTGTCCCTTTGACCTTTGGTACATTTCAACCTTTTGTAAATTTCTACATTTTGTACATTTCGATCTTTTGTTCCTTTGTCAAGCAACGTAACATCATTTGATTTTCGCTAATGTATGTTTAACGTGACACTGCAATTAACCATTTTATTTTTCCTTTTCAGGAGAGAAAATTACATTACTTGTTGATATATTTATTTGTATACTTGTAAATACTTATTTAATCAGATTCGGAGCATAAGTGATGAGGGAGCTTATTGTGTTCGTGAGTCCTCTGTTTGGGCTGGATTTACTGATTTAAATCTATAATGTTTATTTTTTAAGCTGTTCGATGATGGAACATTTTTAGATTAATATTATAATGATTCACTTTATTCAGCCTTCCTTCAGCAAAATACAAAAACATTGTATTGCATGATAACAATTGCATGAAAAAAGAGATGAACTAGCCCCAGGCTAAAAATCTCTAAAATAAAGATTAAAAAAAAAAAAAAAAAAAATTGCATGAAAACTGTTAACTGTCCAAATAACTTCGATTTTCTGACTCAATAGTTATTAAAGTTTACCAATATTTTTAAAAGCATTCCGTATTGCGTTAAGCCATTCCATGGTGCATAATAAAGTGTTTGTTTCAAAATCTCAAAAGTTGAAATCAGTTGAATGTATTGAGGGTAACTAAAATCGAGCTCATTTGTATTTTGTAATACTTGTTTATTTTACATTCTTTATATTTTATGTATTGCATGACTAGTGAATTACTTTTAATTCACATATTTAAAATCTCATTATAACTATAATTTTCATTTATGGAAAAAGTTGTCCTGCAGATCCTGAAGAACAAGCAGGTGTATCAAATAGCATATCAAATTTATAAATATTAACCTTTTATTTGGGTGAGATCATTCCTTTTTATTAATTTATACAGTAACCCCTCCCTATCGTTAGAACGTCAATTCAGCTTATCGTTTACCAAAACGAACCCTGCTGCAAACCCTACCCTCTTAACCAACATCCCAGTGATTCCTTGTGGAAGTGCAGAGGATTTCTCGGCTTCCATCAAAGCGAGTGTCACGTCAACACATTCCTATCCCTTCCTTTCTTGACCTGTGTTCGGTTGCGGTCGGCGCTGGTATTGCCTAGTTTGAGGTCACCCGTTTTCATACATTGAGAATGATTGCTAGCTCCCTAAGGGCCTCCTTTAGCTCAGTCGGTAAAGGCGCAGCTACAAAGCAAGACCATGCTGGAGGTGGCTGGGTTCAATTCCCGGTCCGGTCTAGGAATTTTTCGGGTTGGAAAATTTCTCGACTTCCCTGGGCATAGAAGTATGATTGGACTTGCCACACAATTATACCGATGCAAAATTGGTACAGGCATCGAAAGCTCTCAATTAATAACTGTGGAAGTGCATCTAGAACACTAAATTGAGAGCACGCAATAAGCTAATATGAGATAAGCAATTGGCTTGAAATTCGAAGAAGAATTAATTAATTAATTTAGCTTTATTTAGGAGGCTTTCAGCCTTAGGCTGGTTCGCCTCCGAATTCGAAGAAGAAGAAGAAGAAGATGATTGCTAGTCCTAGGCATCGTCTATTGGTTTTCTGTGTAATTACAGCTGATCTGGCAATAACAGAGTAGCAACCGTGGGCGGTCAATCATGCTCATGCTCAGGCATTTCGATCTCTTGTTCCTTTGTCCAGTTTTCCATTTCGAGCTTTTGTCCCTTTGAATTTAATTCGATCATTTGTCTATTCGTCCTTTTGACCAATTAGATCTTTTGTCCCTTTGACCTGATGTACATTTCGACCTTTTTCCCTTCAATCTTTTATTCATTTCGAGCATTGAATTCGCTTAGATTTTAATTCGACCTTCTGTCACTTCGACCTTTTGTCCATTCGATCTTTTGTCCCATCGACCATTTAGCCCTTCGACCTATTATCCTTCGATCTTTTGTATTTCAACATTTTGTCCTTCGACCTTTTGTCCTACAATTTTGGCTCCGTTTGCCATCGGGAATTTGGCCAAAATCAGGCGTAGCCTAAATTTACATTAAATCACATCAATATTCATGTATATGATCATTTGCTGCCATTTCGAACACCTAAGGTTGCATTGGTCACACCAGGGCATGTTCCAAGTGCTACCTGCCCAAAATCTGCCGAGAGCCAAGCAGAGCAGACACAGACCGTACATTATTCTCCTTCTTTATTTTCCTTCCCTTCCCTGAGGGCGGGCTGGAGCAAATTTGCCATATCAGATTTCACCATAGGTGAATAAATTCACCTGTTGGTGGGTTTCAAAACATCAATTTATTTCTCATTTTCGACATCCTTATACTTTCTAGAATGTTGTGTCAAAATGCCAATTCGATGTATGATGGATGTAAGTCGCTGTTAGTTGTGTGATAAACGCACTTTAATATAACTCAAATCTTAAAACGCGTTTTTCTCCAAACCACATTTTTTTTACCTTGCTAGACAGGGATCTCGGAAACTTTTCGACTGATTTTGCTGATGACTGTTCGCGATGTAAAAATGAATTATCTTAAATCGAACCTAGGGTTTTTCGGATATTCCAACTTTCAACGATAAATCAAACTTTATTTTCAAATGCTGCCATTTTGGAAATTTTGCATTTTAGATATTCTAATGATGGGCCTCCCTTAGCTCAGTCGGTAAAGGCACAGCTACAAAGCAAGACCATGCTGGAGGTGACTGGGTTCGATTCCCGGTCCGGTCTAGGAATTTTTCGGGTTGAAAAATTTCTTGACTCCCTGGGCATAGAGTATGATTGTACTTGCCACACAATTATACTAATGCAAAAATGGTAGTAAAGGGTGATACGGTCAAAATTTGGTCAATATCAACTTGACGTATTTCTTTCAATTTTGCATTTAAAAAACCTGAACACCCCTCATTTTGAAGGTGTGTGTGTGTAGAATGTTGCTCCTATTTTGATTTTGGAATTCACTCTTCAGTTGTCAAAATGCCGTCCAAGCAAGAAGAGCAGCGTATCAAAATTTTGCTCGCGCATCGCAAAAATCCGAGCTACTCGCACGCAAAGTTGGCAAAATCGCTAAAAGTTGCCAAATCAACCGTTACAAATGTAATTAAAGTGTTTGGGGAACGTTTGTCGACAGCCAGGAAGTCTGAATCGGGGGGAAATCGAAAACCGGAAGCCGCTGAGACGACAAAGAGAGTTGCCGGTAGTTTCAAGCGAAACCCTAACCTCTCTCTCCGAGATGCCGCAAATAAGCTGGGTGTATCGTCTACAACCGTGCATCGAGCCAAAAAACGAGCCGGACTATCGACTTACAAGAAGGTAGTGACTCCAAATCGCGATGATAAACAAAATACGACGGCCAAAGCGCGATCCCGGAGGCTGTACACGACGATGCTGACGAAGTTTGACTGCGTGGTAATGGACGACGAAACCTACGTCAAAGCCGACTACAAGCAGCTTCCGGGACAGGAGTTTTATACGGCAAAAGGAAGGGGAAAGGTAGCAGATGTTTTCAAGCACATGAAACTGTCAAAGTTCGCAAAGAAATATCTGGTTTGGCAAGCCATCTGTACCTGTGGCTTGAAAAGCAGCATTTTCATAGCTTCCGGGACTGTCAACCAAGAAATTTACGTGAAAGAGTGTTTGAATAAACGTCTGCTGCCTTTCCTGAAGAAACACGGTTGTTCCGTACTGTTTTGGCCGGATTTGGCATCTTGCCATTACGGTAAAAAGGCCATGGAGTGGTACGCCGCCAACAACGTGCAGGTGGTTCCCAAGGACAAGAACCCTCCCAACACGCCAGAGCTCCGCCCAATTGAGAAATACTGGGCTATTGTCAAGCGGAACCTAAAGAAGACCAAAAAACTGCTAAGGGCGAGCAGCAGTTCAAGGCAAACTGGCTTTCTGCGGCGAAGAAGGTGGACAAGGTGGCTGTACAAAATCTGATGGCAGGGGTCAAGCGTAAGGCCCGGCAATTCGGATTTGGAAAAGCGGAAGCCTAACTGAATATTTTTCCTGAATTTTATACTAATTGAACTTGAAAAAGAAATTTAATTTGATTTTTTAAATAAACGATTTCACCGATTTACACGCGTTTTCCCTTGACCAAATTTTGACTGTATCACCCTTTAGGCATCGAAAACTCTCAATTAATAACTGCGGAAGTGCATCTAGAACACTAAGTTGAGAGCACGCAATAAGCTAATATGCCATAAGCAATAAGCTTGAAATGCGAAGAAGAAGAAGAAGAAGATATTCTAATGAAGTTACAGTTATTATTTATTATCTTCGATGTTTCAAGGCTGTCAGCAGCGGGAACAATAATATTTTCGACTGAAATTTTCGAAAATAAAGCTGAAAAGTTGCTTTATAACATACTGAAACCCCGAAGTGATTGCATTTATTCTAATGTTCTAAAAAAAATAACAAAAAATACCCTTTTTTTTAGAGATCTCAACAGGTGTCCCCCTTAAATTGATAAGTTAACTGTTCTTGAAACATAAGCAATTTAGGGCACATAGTGCATACATATATAACTCAAATCAAATATCAAAACTAGAAGTTTTGTGGGGGGTATAGGAAAGTAGAGAGGTAAGTCATTAAAATTCATTAAATTCATAACTTCAGAGGCGTTGGCTAACTTTAGGAACCAGATGAGTGAAGTCTCGAAAGCCTCTGGTGCCAAATTAGTTAACTCAAGAATCTTTACAGACGAAGTTGTAGGAAACAAAAACAGAACATTTATATGATTTTAAAATTTATGTTTATTTGAAAGTTTATCAAAAATGCTAATTATTCTGAAATGGACATAATGGACAAAACTGACCAAAATCGTAAAATATAAATTTTAGTAAAATTTTTTGAATTTTTTATTCACTCAATAATTATGTGATTTGTGCAAAGGAAACGGTTTTCTGTACTATAAAAATTATGTGTCGAAAAATAGATCAAAATTTGTACTTATGGTTTATTTTGATAAATTTTGAAGTGTCCATTACAGGTTTTCAAGCATTATTTATACAAGTCTAAATCATGGTCTACAGAACCCTTATAAAACCAAAATTGCTACTTGGGATCAGGGCCCCACAAAGTCACTTTCAATCGAAAATCTTCAAGTGACGATGAAGCTCTCAACCATCACTTTCAATTGAAAGTCATTCTGTCTTCTCTTCGAGCAGATCCCCATCAACAAAACCACTTTCGATGGATTTTCAAGCTGTTTGTTTTGGCTTGACTCGTGTTCATTTATTCTTTCATTGTCAAATGAACTTACTTTTGCATTGAAGCGAAGCTGTTCGATCCAAATTCGCGCAGTTTTTATGACTTTTGTTGATTGTTCACTCGGTTGACTTTTGTTGATGGTTTTTTTACCCATCAATATGGGTACTTTTTGAATCGGGATGACGAAGATTGATATGCGACGCCATTTTTAAATCCAAGATGGTGGATTCCAGTTTAAGAAAAAGTGGGAAATGCTGTCAAATACTTATCAATAAAGGAATTTTTGGAATCGGAATAATGTCTAGAGGATTAAAATCGATATTCGACGCCATTTAGAAATCGAAGATGGCGGCTTCCGATTTACGAAAAAGTGGAAATACAGTAAAATACACATCAACATTGGTATTTTTGTAATAGATATGAAGTCTACAAACCGAAAATTGATATGCGACGCCAATTCGAAATCCAAGATGGCGGCCTCCGATTTCAGAACAAGTGGGAAAATATTGTCAAATTCCCATCAATATAGGTATTTTTGGAATCGCGTTGACATCTGGAGGCCGGAAATCGATATCCGACGCCATTTTGCAATCCAAATGGTGGCTTCCGGCTTGCGGAAAATTGTCAAATACCTTAAAATATGGGTATTTTCAGGATGGGGGTGAGACGTAGATGCCGAAAATTGATGTCATGCTGTCATTAAACCCAAGATGGCGGCTTTGGTTCAGAAAAATACCGATTAATGTGGTTTTTTTGGAATCGGGCTGCCATCTAGAAGCCAGAAATCGGTGTGCGACGCCATCTTAAAATTCAAGATGGTAGGTTCCAATTTCATAAGAAGTGTCAAATAGCCTACAAATGGCATCGCATATTTATTTTCAGCATCTAAGCGTGGCCCTTGTTTCGAAAATACCCATATCTTAGGGTATTTGACACACTTCGAATATCGATTTTCCGCACCTTCATGTTGTCCTCGTTCTGAAAATACCCATATTGTGGGGGTATTTGAGACTTTCCCTGACCCCGATGGCCGCCATGTTGGAGTCCAGAATGGCCTCGTTAATTTAATTTTCGTTTAATATAAAATAATATATTATTACTACATATAATCTGGATGCCTTCCCTATCGGCAACTTATATTGTGCGGATACTATCCGGATACTATATTTTGATGCCTGCGTCGTCAGTTGGTGACAAGTCGAATAAGTCCCGAATTGAAGTGAAAGTGGAAAAAACGAAGGAAGCAGCTTTCGAGTCATTCATTGCATCAATTGAAACAAGTCTTTGCTTCAAATGAAATGAACTGAAGCACTCGACGAACGAAACAAGTGATTGTCCTGTAATGATTGAAAAGAGGAATGTTCATCGTGACTCGATAACAAGAAACACGATGACTTACACGAAAATGATATCGCTCGAAATGAAGCGATTTTGCGGAGAGTTCATTTTCTTTTCTTTGTTTCGAAAATGCAGCACCCTGCTTGGGATTGTGTCCATTTTAGAAAATGTAGCTCTTTTGGTCAGCTTTCAAATAAAGATATGTTTAAAACCGCAAGGCGGAAGTTTGAAAACATGGTGTTTCTTCATACATTTTGCTGATTTTTTACATACTAACTTCAACCCGCTTGAGAAATGGGTAAATATTAACTGATTTCGCATAAATTTGGACCTGAGCCTTAGTTTGGCATTGGTTACGAGTGGCTCCGTGACGCGGAGGGTTGTCGAAAAAATCTCAAAATTCTGAACACCCTAATGGTGGTGATAGTTAACGTGGTTGAGCTAGCAGTTTTGACAAATTAACGTTTGAATATCAAAAGTACTTACAACTATTCGAATACAGATTTTGATATTTTGGCAGCTGGTTTGTCAAGCATTCAAGACATTTTTTTTCCTTGATTTGTTTTCCGTCGATCTTGTTTTCTGTGCTGAGCACCAATGCTACCGACGCCAGGAAGGAGCTCCCACACCTGAACCCTACCTTTCGACCCATTAACTCATGAACCGGGGACCAACGGCTTTACTTCCCTTCCGAAGGAAGGCGTGATCAGAGATGTTATGCCTCAGAACATCCCGGCAGCTCCGACTGGGATTGAACCCAGGCCTGCTGGGGTGAGAGGTAATCACGCTTACCACTACACCACCGGCACTGCTAAGTATTCAAAACATATTGGTATTATTTTGAGTCAGATTGGCTGAATCTCTATGAAGTTTGTGCAATCATGCATGGTAAGCACAATGATACTCTATACTGAGAGCATTTTTTCAACCCAAAATAATCCTGGATATACACCTGAATACCCGAAATGCTATGCTATTGATTCATTATAACCACAAATCATCATAACGTAGCTGACTGAGCTTAATTATACGTCGTCAAGTTTGATTCAATGAACAATTCACAAATAATGACCGGTGCCTTACAGTAAATGGTAGTTGTATATCACCATCAACGATCAACTATGGCTACTTGGTCATAGTTCAAATTAGTCTGTTAGTTCTGGATGTTTATATGCTGCAGGAAACAAGTGCTGTTACACAGGATAACTAAACCAAATAATGTTCCAAAATAACGCTCCCAGTGTGACAACAAATCATAAACCTACCCGTCCCCCTAATTACCCTTTATTGTTTGGAAAATAGCCACAAGAGTCTGCCTTGACCGTGAACAAACACTGAAAGCAAATTGTCCAAAGCAGCAATCCACAGGCTGCAGGTGCATAATCAGAACCCTCGCCGTCGATTGATCGACCATGGCAAACATTCAGGACACAGAGCGTGTCATTTGATGGGAGATTTAATCGATTTCCACTCTCCATGTCATATGCGTCCGCCATCATCCATCGTCATGAACACGTAATCTGCTGAGCAATGCGCTGTTTAAACTGTCAGTGACAGCTTACCTTCCTGCTTGTTACAAATACGGTAGCTTCTTATGTTCCGGTTGACTACGACCGACGACCGACAGTATGTGGTGTAATTTCTTAACCTTTAGCTCTCTGTTACGCAAATACACCCCCAGGTGTAATTGTTAGTTAGTTATTGCACATGCAGTCTTCGCCCCGGAGCTTGCTGACGACATGAGTACAGCTTTCCCCTGAAGAACGCGTTAACCACTGAGTGCTACCCACCGGGGTTTCAACCAGTTGGTCTGATTTTTAGTAGTGTTAATGAAGAACTCGTAACTCGTAGACAATCAGACCGATTGGTTGACAACCCGCTGAGAAAAAGCAGTGGGTAGAACTCAGCGGGTAACGCATTCTTCGGGGGAATGCTGCAGGAAGAATGCATCAGTCGTTATGACGCTCTCTTCGGATGATTAATTTCGCGCTTATGCTTAATCTTTTAGATCGGGGCCTGGGGACACTGACTGTAGCTTTTGTCGCCTGAGCAAAGAGGAATGACGCGATGGCGAATTTCTCTGGAATGACGCCATTGCCTTGCGGTGTTCTTCAATCTAACTGTCTCGGAACTCATCGTCATTCATAAGTGACGACTCACAGAGCAGAGCTAGGTAGGTATTTCTTTATCGCTGTTTCATTGCTGCTCACACACGCGTTAATTGCCGTTTTATTGCGTCTGTGGTGTATGAAAAGTGAAGCACGACAAGTCATGGCTAAATTTACGCTGGTATATTGGGGTTGGACTTATTTTCCACCAGCATGTTACTGTAGCGGCAGTGGCGACGGCGGCGGCATGGCAAGCCTTATTTTTGCTAGTGGGGTGATAAAGTGAGTTATTGTTTCAAGGCGACGTTACCTCAAAAAGTGTGGCTGTGGACTTTTCGACAAGTCATGGAGGCAAGATCATTACTTTTATGATGTATAACTGCGCTGCAAAGTGCTGACAGTTGAAGGTTTGAAGTGCACAGAAATGGCGGTGCCCATCTTCTACGACAAAGTTGACAATGTAATGCTTTGTAATGAACAAATCAATACTTTTTACACACACACTGGCACACTGGTGCTTCGGAATCGTAAATAATCCTTAATTCACTTGTACCCTCATCATGCCATTGCATAACGGCAGTGGTCATAAACTGTCGGAGAATTTTCATAATTTCTTATTCTCATGAAATAAACAACCTGGCCATGGCGTACGTTTCCACGCAAATGCACTTGTAGCCCATTGAAAACTTCGGTAATTTCCTTCCGTTAGTTCAATCCTAGACCTGCGGGGTGTCACTTTCCGTCTGGTTTTCAGTTAAACAAAATAGCACTCTATCAATTCACCTAGCGGTATGAAGCATGCCGTTCTCTGAGATCGACATATTCTAGCGTCACTTTTGATTTAGAGCAGTTCCACGCCCAAAAGACGAATCGGAAAAATTCGAGCTGCTCCGATTTGCATGAAACTTTGCATAGTTGTTTTTTTATGGGCAATGATGCAGATTGAGATTTTCGTTTGAAGCGAGCAAGAACTACATCTCTACTGCCCAATACGGATTCTTCCCAAAAAGATCGGTGGGCACAAATCTCGCGCAATTCACTTCTTTGTGTATTCGATCGATGGACGGCGGTTTGCAAGTAAGATGCTATATACACGGATTTCGAACCGAGTGAATCATTATATTCTGCTTTGAAAATTTGGAAAACTCGAATTATCTGTAGCCTAGGATGGCTGGTTTAAATCGTACCTGGCAGATCGATATATGAGAGTGAAAATTGGCTCATCTCACTCATTCACAATTACGGTTACGTCTGGGGTACCTCAAGGAAGTAACCTGGGTCCCTTGCTGTTCTCGCTTTTCATAAATGATATGGAATTCATTCTACCATCCGGTACTCGGGTGTTCTATGCTGATGGCGTCAACATTTTCATTTTCATTAATTAAACTGTTGGATTCATTCGAGGATTTGAGCTGGTGAAACTCCCTTGAGCTGTGCGTAGCGAAGGGCAATACTATTTCCTTCACAAGTAAGCGTCATCCGATCCTCTTTCAGTATCGTCTTGCTGGCCACGTTCTACAGCGATTGAATCCAGAAAACCCAGAGACCTCTGGGCACATTACAATGATGTGTTTTCTTTAAGCTCGCCGATGGCTTCCGTGACACTCTATGCCTAAAATCACTGTACTGCTGTATGCTGCTAGGTATCGAGGCACTGGAGAAACGTAGGTCCAACCAGCAAACAGTTTTCGTCGCTAAGGTCCTGACCAACCAGGCTCCTGATATTCTTGCGGATATAAACGTCTATGTGCCTGAACGCCCCCTCCGTCGACGAAATCTGCTGCATCTAGAGTACGGCCAACACGACCCGATACGGTTCATGGCGTCACGCTTCAATGAAGTATCTGAGATCTTCGATTTCCAAGTTCCTACTGCTGTCCTACGGCATCGTCTCACTAACCGAATCTAACTCTGTGATGGGAAAGAAATTATATGCAATAGGTGAGTAGCTGTTCACCTTCTTCAGGGTTGTGTAAGCTGAGATCAACGACGATGCCGGACCATCGCTGACTCGTTTTAAACCTATGACTATATTTGCATTGTGTATTATTTTATGTAATTTTTTCCTTTGTTGTAAAAGATGCAGGGTTTTTACGCCAATTTGAGCATCGCTGTCAAGCTTCATTAAGACATCTTTTGTCAGATAAAGAGATGAAATAAATAAATAAATTAGTACACGATGCTAAAGAAGTATGCATATTGTAGATGAAAAACGCATATCTGTCAAGGCAATCAAAGCAGTGGGATGAAAATTACGAACCTTTCTCTCGTTCTAAAAATATAGCATATTTTTTGTTATTTTTCCCAGAAACACAAAATTTTTCACTACAACTTTGTCTCAGACGTCATTTCGATAAAAAATGCCGTTTCGGTGCTACAATGTTTAAAAAAATCATGGTCGCCATGAATTTAAGCAAATATGTAAGTCATTGCCCATAATAAACAATTACGTAAGATTTTATACAAAAAGATACGTAATTCAAAAATTTTTGTTTTCGTTATTATGCCTGAAACTCTCAGTTAAATCACACACAATCAGACAAAACCATTGGGCAAAACAGTCAGGCTCAATGAGTCATTGTCATATGAATATGAACAGCCATCCGCCTCATAATCCACTGCTTCGTGAGAGTCTGAATGATTGGAAGGTAAACGAGTCACTGACAGACGAGCACTCAGTCAGTAGCTCAGTCAGCACGTTTATTCTTCGGTGATGGTACCCAATCCTTGTTTTGAATGACATACATTTTCGATGGAAACATGCCTCAATTACATGCTGTGTGAGTCGCCTGTTCGTGAGTGACTGAATGTTTTTGTTTGCTCTTTCATTGCCTCGTCCTCTACCGTTTGGTACATACGGTCAGGATAGAGCAATGAATTGAATCGAGCAGTGCTTCAACACTCACCATAAGCAGTCAATAATTCTACGCTCTGGACGTAACACTTGCATGTTTTTCATTAAACACTCATTTAAAGGTCATTTGTTAGCATAGTCAATCTCCTTGCGTTTAACGTTTACACACTACTGCCATCTATCGAGCTTAGTGCCTATGAATTACATTTGGTGTTTATTATGATTTAGATTTAGATCTGCCATGAGCCAAAAAGCATATTGCATGAGAATCCAAGATCAAGGCATATCTATTATATTGAGTGTCTGGGAAAACATTGACCACAGATGGATACGTTTGGAATACCTCCTGTGACGAATCAAACCATATTATTCTACACAAAGTCCCACATGTCATTCAAAGATTATCTAACTTTCACTCTCCGTCCAAATTCAGCTACAAATTTTCTGTTGATCTCCAAATATTCCTTAGCTCAAATCCGGCTAATTTTGATTGTATCTGATAATTTTATCACGACGTCCTCTGAAAAATTCAACCACGTATTATAACATTGTACGGCACCTCAAATGGGAACGTGCTGAAATTTATTATTCCTGGGACTTCTAGGAAATTTATAAACAATTTCTGAGGACTTCCTGAAAAGATTTTTTTCAATGAACTGAAGGGTTATTCTTTTTGAATTTAACTCTTCGAGCACCAAACAAAAACGTTATTTTTCGTTGTTTTTATAATATCTTGGGAAGTTTTGAACGGATTTCTGAATGTTTTTATCTTGTTAGAAAGGACATTAGTTCCCTTTCTTATGGTTCAACAGGTCATGTCACATGTCACAGAATAGAATCCGAGATACATAATTTAAAAAAAAAGTGTGCTGCTCGAAGAGTTAACGAAACTCATCTAATCCGCCTCCAAAACTCACTTCTGAATTCCTGAAGCACTAGCCACAAAGTCCTCCGGAGCCTTCCGACCGGACTCAGACCTGGATACAGTTGCCATGGTGACCAGCAAATGCCGTTTAGCAGTTTTCCGGATTTCTACCTTTTATTGCTCCGAAAATTTGTCAATTTTCCGAAATGTGTGATGTACATTTAATTAAAATCGAATTCAACTCAGTTGAAGGATTCAATAGGTTTAATGGGTCATTACTAACAGACAGCAGTTTTTGGGTTTGTCTACGTTTTAATAACCTTGAATTCAGTTAGAATTCTTAAAACCTCGGACACTTATAAATTTACAAAAATCGTAGAACAACTTTTGGTCAAAATGTCAACCTTATTATTCACACGCCATTTATAATTTTTTTGTGTCTTTTTAAATAATTTTCTGGCAAAAAAAATGCCCAAAAAAACTTTAAAAACTGGATCAACAGTAGACGTCTTACGGGTTTTGACAATTTTTAAGTGTCTAAGGTTTTCAGCATTAAACAGAAAGTAGAGCAAAGAAATAATTTGTTATTAAATTTGTAAAACTTTTTTTGATTTTATCTCAAAATCACCAAATAAATTTTACCGTGTATATTTTTCATAGGAAGACTTAATTTTCCTTTGAACTTTGCGTAAGACATTTTTTTTCAATTAGAAGTGAAGTGTGCATGCTACGATTTATTGAAAAATGTCGAACACGCCATTTAAAAATATATCAAGATTTAAAATGGCCGAATATTAGAAATGAGAATACAAACATAAAGTTTCATTCTAATGGAAGAAAGTGGAGTCTGATCGATTCATCATTTGGCGTGGAACTGCTCAAGTACAAGCCTATCTGAGATGTCCTAAAAGGCGCTTATAGGTGACAGTTTGTCTTGCAATCAAATTGTCAAATTAATGCAAATTGTTATTCGGTTGGAGATCTCTTTGCTATGTGAAAGGTTTTCTAGACATCATTCACAGCAACAGTATTATAATGTTAACAAAAATTAACTTTCTACAATAAATTTTATAAGCTTTTCAATGAAAAATATTTAAAAAATTCATTGAAAAGCTTATAAAATTTTCAAGTTGGTCACTTAAAATTGAGCAAACATCATTAAACAATACCATTTGGAGAATTTTGTTTAACTTTTCTTTATAATCTTGTTTAGTTAAATTTTGCACAGAAAGCAATGTTGAAACTCTTAAAAATATGATACAGAAATTAAACAAAATTTATGGTTAATTATCTACGGAAATTTCTGATGTTAAAATGGAAACGCCCGTTAAAATTTATAAATTCCATAAACCTGCTGAATTACCCGTAGAAATGGCATCACTGATCTTGGTCGGAAAGTAAGTGCAAAAGAACCGGGGTTCTTAAAATTTTGTTCATCTTTTAAGCACCACAGTCCAATGAAGTTAAGTTTACTTCATTAAAGAGGCTTTCAGTCTTTGGCTGGTTCCCCGAGCAAACTTAGAGATCAAATTGTAATCAGAATTTGCTGTTATGATGTAACTTATTTTGAATACTCCATTTGATCTCATTCTGGTTGACTTAACGGTTAACACATCAAAAATGAGAGCAAAATTTTACACTGTTGAATCAAACGGAAAACTAATCCTGCTTTCAATGAAATCAATTTGATTACTGATTTTGCATTCATAATGTTTGACTGAATACGGGCCTGGTGTAAATGGTTAGCATCCAAGCTTCTCACGCTGAAAGACTTCAGCTCAAATGTCACCTCGGGTTGGTTACGAATGACCTAAAATGTGTTAAACAAAACAATTAAACAATAATCGTTAGTTCAACGACAGATAAGCTTAACTTAAATTGAAACAAGATGTTAACAGCAGAACTTCAAGTTAAGTTGCTTTCATTTAAAATGTCTTGACTGCATAATGAAAGCACAATATGATATCAGACTAATGTCGTGACAATTGTAATCAAAATGAGTATTCATTATGATAGGAACTGCAATCTTTAATATCGATTTGCTTTCATTTTGTTAACCGACTTTGCTCGGGTCGCCCCTGTAATTTACATGAATAACTAACCGGTGCATCAACCTGACGGGGAAATTAGTTTATTCTTAGTGTATTGGCCAAAAGTTTGCAGAGGCTAACAGACACCACATTTGTTCCGGTTGTTTTGCTTTTGAGGTTCTGTCATATGTGCAATTTTTGTGGGTTGAAAATCAGGGTCTGTTGAAAGTCCGCAGTCTGGAATAGTGGTTAGTATCGGTTTTCTCTACACTCTTTAAATGTGGGTATCAAACTTCATAAATTTGCAAGGTGGTATTCATTGAAACACTCTGTGGTAGGTTTCAGATACTCCCGGCGAAGCATCCAGAACTTGAATAATAACAAAACTGGTCATGCGACACATCAATCAGCATCAGCATGCAATGACTATTCAATTCATGGTTACCATGGGGTTTCCGGAACAAGTCCAGATATTGTCAAAAGTGGTTACAGAGATTTAATATTGATACAGATGGGTTCTGTTAGTTAGTGTTTTTCTGCATCGCATGATCAACTCAAGTACCATTCATTTTTTTCCTACTTCCTCGAGGGCATCCAGACAAAGTCCGGAACATATCGGGATGTGGCAAAATGTGGTCCTAAAGACTAAATATTATCACCAATGGATTAGTCAATGCATGCTGATGCTGTGAAATGATCGGTTTTGGCATTGTTCAAGTTCTTTCCATTCTCCTGGGGGTTTCCGGAACAAGTCCAGATGTGGTCAAATGTGGTTTACAGAGATTTAATGATGACACTATTGGATTACTCTTTTTAGTATTTTTTATGAAATTTGATATCTCGCATGATTGATTCAGGTACTTTTCAAGTTCTGGTAACTTCTCCGGAACAAGCCCGGATCACATCCGGATGTGACTAAATGTGGTCCTAAAGATTAAAAATTACCATAATATGATCGTTTTTTTATTATACAAGTTGTGGTCACTTCTGTCCGAGTGGCTGGAAGCAATTGGTCTCTTTCAAAATGTTTCAATTAACATCACCTTGCAAAATCATGAAGTTCGATTTCCATATTTATAGCGTTTAGGAAAAATCGATATTGAGCGCTTTCCTGAATAAATTAAATGGAAATGGTCGTATCTCGATTGTGTATGGACCGATTTAAGATCCTCAATTTGCAGTAGACTTGTAATGGAAGTAAATCTTTAAGAAAATGTAATATTTCAGATTTTTAACCCAAAATTATAAGCGGCAGAAAAAATGCATGGGTGCCAATGAAAGTGCCCTGTGCTGATCTATATTTTTGGCACACTGTGCGGAGTGACCAATCCCTTGGCGGAAGCGCTTTATTCGGCGCCAGGAGGTCTTTATAGAACTCGAGCAGATTCCGCCCAATCCACTCAGCTCCACACATATTACAGGCGTGGGCGCAGCATTCTACGGTCATCCCTATAAAGTCCTGTGGTCATGCCATCGATGTCCATGCCAATTAAGACTAATGTCTGACAAGAATATCCGAGGAAAAACACAGGAGAAAAATGTGAAAATTTACAAATCTGGCCACCCCCTATGCTAAGCTTGGCTTCTTCTTTATTGTCCATTCTGCATAATAAAATTGTTAATGTACCTAACTCTCGCAGAAGATCCTGCTCTGATTCTTCGTTTTATGCTTCGTATAAAATGCTAAGTTAAAAGAGAAGAACTGTATTCTGGAATAACGCCTCCAATGGGGTACCTATGGGTAAACCATGTGGGCGAGAATGTGAGCAGCGTTGGGGAGGTTTGCGATATTTCACGAAGTTCATCAAGGAAATCGCGAGTCGTATTGAGATTTGGTGAACTTTTTCAATACTGAATGTGAGGACTCATCAACCTCGATGTTCATAGCACCGACGAACCGACATGCCACTAGAGCATTTCGTTTGTCCGCAATTCAAAACGGGCGATCAGATCTGTCAAACGAAGTGAGAAGCAAACCAAGTCAATATAAATTTTACGTGTGTTCATGTCCTTGCTCATAATATGTCGCGAACAAAGCTGACATAGGGCAGAGCATACACATGTCTTATTAAGGTGATTCCTTGTAAAGGGTGTCCACGATGAAATTGCCACACACAAAATTGATTCGCAAAATTCGAGTTTTCATCCGATTGCCATCAAATTTTCAGGGATTGAGAAATAACTATTAAACTTCATTTTACCATGTTACTCGTATTTTATTTACAGTCCATACGCAAATGCCCGCACCTTGGCCTTAACCCCGGCCATAAGATTCTGCACAACCTGTGAATCAACCGTTTTTTGCATGTAAACCCATACTTTCTTCAGTTCCTCGACTGTCTTCACTACCTTAGGTCGTTTAAGAAGGTGCTGCTTCATAATCGCCCAGTACTTCTCGATGGGGCGGAGCTCCGGAGTGTTGGGAGGGTTGAACATTTTCGGCACGAAATTGACCTTATTGTCCGCATACCACTTCAGCACGTCCTTGGAGTAGTGGCATGAGGCCAAATCCGGCCAGAGGATTGTTGGGACGTTGTGGGCCTTCAGGAGAGGAAGCAGCCGCTTCTGGAGGCACTCTTTTATGTACACCTGTTCGTTCATCGTGTCCTGGGTCACGAAAGGTGCACTCCGCTTCCCGCACGTGCAGATGGCTTGCCAAACCAGGAATTTCTTCGCAAATTTGGACATCTTCTGAGTGCGGACATGTTCCGGAACGCTGAACTTATCCTTGGCCGTGAAAAACAGGTTGCCGGGGATCTGTTTGAAGTCGGCCTTCACATATGTTTCGTCGTCCATGATGCAGCATTCAACTTTCGTCAGCATGTTGAGGTACAACTTCCTGGCACGGGTTTTGGCGGACTTGTTCTGCTTCTCGTCGCGATTAGGGGCCTTTTGTACCTTGAACGTTCGAAGCCCAGCCTTAGTTTTGGCCTTCTGGACAAAACTTCGGCTTAGGTGCAGCTTCTTAGCCACATCCCTAACGGAGGCGTTCGGATTTCGGTTGAAGGCCCCAACTACGCGGTTGTGATTTTTGGTTTTGTACGGAATACTTTTTCCTTCACTTCTGGGCTTCCGATCGGTGGTCAACCGTTCCTCGAACCGCTTAATCACTCGCGACACCGTGGAATTCGCGATTCCCAACGTTTTAGCGATGGAACGATGCGAGAGATCCTTGTTCTCGTGATGAATGCGCAAGATTTTATCACGCACGAGCTGTTCTTTCGACTCCATTTCCGCGAGTTTTGATCACAGGACTTTAAAACTTGCAGGATGTAAATAATGCACTATGAACTAAATCCACCCAAATTTTCATTAAATTCTACCCAACGGTTAAAAAGTTAGAGCAATTTCATAGTGTGGCAATTTCATAGTGTGGCAATTTCATCGTGGACACCCTTTAGAGCCCACAAATGGCCACCACGTAGGCTTTACATGCACTTTCACTTTGAATTTTCAATTACACACATCTCGGAAATGAATGCCCCATTTCTCCAGAAATTGCTACTTCATGTATGCTGCAGTACAGCAAACGTGGAGTAATAGTTTCATTGTGGTACGTATCGTAGAAGCTGATATTTGTACTGTTAAAGTTTCGAAGTGGCTACGAGAATAAGGATCTCACAGCGAAACACCTTAATGGGTCTGATTTTTCAATTGATCCTGGACTGTATTCTGCCGCTCATCGCAAGTCGATCCCATTTGCGTTTTTGTCAAAATGTCGGTGTCCGGAAGAGTCTAAAAATGTTGGCTAATATACTAAAACTTAAATAAATCACTGTGGGAGATGCTTAACGTCCAATATCAGACAAATTTCAGTGAAAATTTTATACGATAGATGATGAATTGAAAGCATAGAGTTAATAGTGAAAACTGCATATAGAAAGTAGAAAGCGAGCAAAGGACAATTTTGAGAAAGGCACGAATCGGGTTGATCATCATCATCATCATCAACGGGGGAGTTTGGTAAAGGAAATTCGTACCTTCCTCAAAATTGTCACTGCCATACTATGAGTGAACTATGAGCCGTACTATAAGTGAACTGCCTTTCTATGAGTGAAAGTACTATGAGTCACTGCCGTACTATGAGTGAACTATGAAAAGCACGTGCCCGAGTGGATTTTGGACGAACGTAATGGAAATCCTGACTTGTCAATACGGGAACTTGCAAAAAAATTTGATTTACCTAAATCCACTGTTCACGGTGTGCTCACATCATATTCGGAAAGTTTGACGGCCGAGAGGAAACCGAGAAGTCATATCAATATTGGACGTGCTGATTCTGCCATGGACCGAAAGGTGAAGAGGATATTGAAGGAAATCCTGAATCCCTCTGTTCGAACGGTGGCTCGTAAATTAGGAACCCAAGTAACCAAAAGTTCTGATAAATGGCTATTTGTGGCTTAAGTAGCTTGGTTGAAGGTGGCCTATAAAATTCTAAGCAGCCTCATTTTTATGTCGTTATAAGAACTTGAAAGTTCCGGTACCATAATTGAAGAGCATTCTAAGCAGCTTCTGGCAGAACTTGAACAGAACTTTTAGAAAATATGTTAAAAAAGGTTTTTTGTCCCCTACACCAATTTTATATTTAGTTCGCACGTTTATGAAAGTCAATTCTAAAGCTAGGTCTTTATGATAGTTGCAGATATGAACGTGTATTGGTTTATCAGCATTAGTAGTAGTATTGGAGCTGTTTGAAGAATTAAACCCAATCCTTCTGCACGAACCGCTACGTCATCTGAGATATATTAAAGTGAGCTGTTGTCCCACCTATGTACTTTTGGAGTTTTCAGTGCCAGATGACTGACTTGAATAAGAAACACAACACTTTGATGAATTTTAAATTGATGTTTGCCCGCATGGTATTCCAATACACTTGTGGCGCAGTGGTTAGCGTTCGTAGATCGCATGCCCGAACACACGAGTTCGAATCCATATTTGGATAAAATATTGATGCACTGCATAAATATAAGAATTTTGATCATTTCATATTTAGGTACAATACATTTTGTTACTTATAAAGACTTGTGCGGATTGCTTCATGTGGGCTATGACGAACCTATTTAGAAGCTTTCAAGTAGCTAAGAAATTCCACAGGGAACTTTTAAGATACTAAGAAGTTCCGCTGGTTTTGAACTTCAAGTTGCTAGGAGTACGCATCGGATCTTTTTGGAGCCTGTAGTTCCTCATGTGCTTTCTGTAGCTTCTTAAGTAGCCAAAAAGTTGTGTTGGAGCTATATATGCACTTTATGGTTCTTAAAAGTGGGAATACGTTGAATACGGAACTTTTGGTTGATTTATTTGGACTTTATGGAACTTGAAAGTTCTGTCGGAACTTTATGGAACTTGGAAGTGAGTTTTATCGGAGAATGCGGAACTTTTGGTTACTTGGTTTTGTCCAAAAATCAAAACAACGTTTGGGGCTGAAGTCGTATAAAGTAAAAACAGTTCCAAATCGCAACGAAAAACAGAATTTGACAGCAACATCAACGGGCTCGACGTTTGTACAGCGAATATTTGACGAAATTTTCATGCGTTGTTATGGACTTAAAGGGTGTCCACGATGAAATTGCCACACTATGAAATTGCTCTAACTTTTTAACCGTTGGGTAGAATTTAATGAAAATTTGGGTGGATTTAGTTCATAGTGCATTATTTACATCCTGCAAGTTTTAAAGTCCTGTGATCAAAACTCGCGGAAATGGAGTCGAAAGAACAGCTCGTGCGTGATAAAATCTTGCGCATTCATCACGAGAACAAGGATCTCTCGCATCGTTCCATCGCTAAAACGTTGGGAATCGCGAATTCCACGGTGTCGCGAGTGATTAAGCGGTTCGAGGAACGGTTGACCACCGATCGGAAGCCCAGAAGTGAAGGAAAAAGTATTCCATACAACACCAAAAATCACAACCGCGTAGTTGGGGACTTCAACCGAAATCCGAACGCCTCCGTTAGGGATGTGGCTAAGAAGCTGCACCTAAACCGAAGTTTTGTCCAGAAGGCCAAAACTAAGGCTGGGCTTCGAACGTTCAAGGTATAAAAGGCCCCTAATCGCGACGAGAAGCAGAACAAGTCCGCCAAAACCCGTGCTGACGAAAGTTGAATGCTGCATCATGGACGACGAAACATATGTGAAGGCCGACTTCAAACAGATCCCCGGCAACCTGTTTTTCACGGCCAAGAATAAGTTCAGCGTTCCGGAGCATGTCCGCACTCAGAAGATGTCCAAATTTGCGAAGAAATTCCTGGTTTGGCAAGCCATCTGCACGTGCGGGAAGCGGAGTGCACCTTTCGTGACCCAGGACACGATGAACGGACAGGTGTACATAAAAGAGTGCCTCCAGAAGCGGCTGCTTCCTCTCCTGAAGGCTCACAACGTCCCAACAATCTTCTGGCCGGATTTGGCCTCATGCCACTACTCCAAGGACGTGCTGAAGTGGTATGCGGACAATAAGGTCAATTTCGTGCCGAAAATGTTCAACCCTCCCAACACTCCGGAGCTCCGCCCCATCGAGAAGTACTGGGCGATTATGAAGCAGCACCTTCTTAAACGACCTAAGGTAGTGAAGACAGTCGAGGAACTGAAGAAAGTATGGGTTCACATGCAAAAAACGGTTGATTCACAGGTTGTGCAGAATCTTATGGCCGGGGTTAAGGCCAAGGTGCGGGCATTTGCGTATGGACTGTAAATAAAATACGAGTAAAATGGTAAAATGAAGTTTAATAGTTATTTCTCAATCCCTGAAAATTTGATGGCAATCGGATGAAAACTTGAATTTTGCGAATCAATTTTGTGTGTGGCAATTTCATCGTGGACACCCTTTATGTCCTTATGAATGAAGCTTATATCCTGGAGGATTTCAAGCTTTCAGCTTTCAGCTTCCAGGGCTGGCTTACTATTCTGATATGGCCAACAATGCTACAATTGAGTATTTCAGGACAAAGAAGGCATCGAAATTTCCCAAAAAATGCCTTATTTGGCAAGCAATTTGCACGTGTGGCCGAAAACGTCAACCGTTCGTCATAACAGGCACAATCAACAAGGAGATTCATTCGAAAGAGTGGCTGCAGAAGCGATTGCTACCATTTATCAAAAGCCACAAAGAAAACCCTTTGTTCTGGCCCGATTTGGCATCATGCCATTATGCTAAAACTGCGATGGAGTGGTACGAAGCAAATCAAGTGAATATTGTACCAAAAACCGCAAATCCACCAAATTGTTCAGATTTACGTCCAATCAAGATATATTGGGCTCTGGTGAAGCGGAAGATTACTGGAAAGAAGCAAGTAATCAAAGATATCATACACTTGCAACAAATTTGGACAAAGACGTCCACCACGGTATCTAAGAAGTCTGTACAGGCCCTAATGGATGGAGTTAAGCGCCAGGTTTGAAAATTTTATGCATACCAAATAACTATGTTTTGACTTCGTGATTTTTTAAATCATATCCCATGAATCTGAAATAAACAACTACAATTGAAATATAATGTGTGGACCTTAGTAATAAAAACATGATTAATCAAAGTTAAATAAATCGTTGATTTATTCATGAAACTGTGGTTCTTTGAAGTTAGATAAAACTTTGCCCAACTCCTTGTAGTTCACAATTAGGTTGATTTGACAACATTTTCAAAATCCATATATCCTAAATCGTTTTTTTGTTTGAGTGATACCAATGCCTCCTTCTTTTCCTTTATTTAACGTCGGTCTCTGTTCCGCAATCTAGTGCCAATCACCGACGGACATCGATTGCCATCCATTGACGGCAAACGAATGTGCAGGAAGGCAGCTTCCACACCTGCGTAGGATATCGCACCCATTCAAACACACATGGGCCGGGACCAACGGCTTCACTTCCCTTCCGAAGGAAGACGTGACCAGAGATTTTTATGCCTCAGAAAAATTCCATCGACCTCGGCTGGGATTGAA
The DNA here is from genome assembly GCF_037179485.1 of Ochlerotatus camptorhynchus. Taxonomy (NCBI): domain Eukaryota; kingdom Metazoa; phylum Arthropoda; class Insecta; order Diptera; family Culicidae; genus Ochlerotatus; species Ochlerotatus camptorhynchus. Next base: position 966,558 of record NW_027041234.1, read on the forward strand.
CAGATACCAATGCCTGTGGATACCAGAAAGGTAAACGAAAGCTCGGCCACTCCTTACATTTTGTGCAAAAAAAGTATGCCCACACAGGACCCGAGTCGTAGCGTGAGTTTCGTCCATAACATTTAGAGCAGTAGCCTAGAGAACCATTCCCATTTTGCAGCCATAAACCTTGCATGTACACACGGCGCACAACACGTTTGGCCCAATGGCAAAATCAAGGAAATGGCCTACTAAAAACCAAAAACAACTACAACAATAAATGACCGAAATGGGGACATTTGACTGTTTGAGCAGGTGACGTAAGAGTTTCCAGCAAGAGCGGAAAACCGAAAAGTCCAAATGGAGCACACGCCGTCTTTGACGGACAAACGACCGTGGCGTGACAATTACTTCCTTGACACTTCCTGTTCCGGTGGGTCGTCTACCTACGCGAGTGGCGGAAAAGGGGGCAGACGATTGACAAGCGAGACTGAAAACTGCTGAGGGCGAACAAATCGGCTTACAACTGAGTTTCGTTACAATAGGTGTAGCAGGGTGATTTTAATCATGGTTTGTTGTCTGGTTGATGTAAAACTAGATTAGCTGCGCTGGTTGGACTTGTTGCGGGTAATTCACCCGCGGAGGGTAATTCGTACCAAGTAGATAAGAAATGAGCCAGGATCATGGAGAACGGGTTAATTATGCATGGTGGGGAAATTAGTGATGGCTTTGGGATGATAAGCAGATAGGGGGTCATTAGTTTGTATGAGTTTTTAATTATTTAATACCTATTGCAGATGTTTTATTTTTCGTGCGGTAATTGTCAGACCATGTGATCTTGACGATTTAAAATGCGACCGCACTTCTACAGGGATTGACTGTGTACCAATGTGCTAGACTAATGTTTAACAGTTTTCGATAAAGATGGATAGGCAAACTTTCTGTTCGTGTCTAGCCGCTACTGATGGATCGACCGACAGGACACTGCAGGACACCGCCACGTCATGCCAGAGCACCATACATCATCTTTATCCCTTTTACTAGTAGACTTGAATAGCGGCGCCGGTAGGGTAGTGGTAAGTGTGACTGCTTCTCACTCCAAAATCGGCACCGTCGGGATTTTCTGAGGCATAAAATCTCTGAACATGCCTTCCTTCGGAAGGGAAGTAAAATCGTTGGTCCCCGGTCCATGAGTTGATGGGTCGATAGGTACCCGAGCAAAGTCGGTATTGTGCTTTCATTATACAGTCAAGAGTGTTTTTTAAATGAAAGAAACATTACTTAAAGTTTTGATCTTAACGTCTTGTTGAAAATTTAATTTAAATTCATCTGTCGTTGAACTAACGACTATTGTTTATTTGTTTTGTTTACCACATTTTAGGTCTTTCGTGACTTGTTCGGGGTGAGATTTAAACGCAAGTCTTTCAACGTGAGACGCATGGATGCTAATCACTTACGCCAGGCCCACCCTAATAAAAATAACAATAAAAAAGAGCTTAACGACGTGTTTGGGGTATCATCCAAACTAATTGTAGGATAGTTTACCCATCCCTGATACAGTTCATTTATGGTATTTGTTTATTAGGGTAGTTAAATATTCTGAATACAGAATCAGTCATCAAATTGCTTTAATTGAAAGCAGGATTAGTTTTCCGTTTGATTCAACACTGTAAAATTTAGCTCTCATTTTTGCTGTGTTAACCGTTAAGTCAACCAAAATGAGCTTAACTGGAGTATTCACAATAAGTTACATCATAACAGCAAATTTTGATTTCAAATTGGTCTCCAACTTTGCTCGGGTAGGGTCCAGGTGTGGGAGCTACCTGCTTGGCGTCGATAGCATTGGTACTCAGCTCAGTACGGATAACAAGATCGACGGGAAACAAATCAAGGAAAAAAATATTAGACTTGAATGCAGTCAAATGCCGCGGAAATTATTCGTATAATAAATTATGATCACTATACAATAACTATACACGTGTGACCATGGATGACCATGAGTTTTATTAAACAAATAATGCTCATGCTCATAGTTTGCAATATAAGTGTATCCGCGGCAAAACTTCTGCCAGTATCCAGACATGACTACTACTGACCCAGTTATTGCACCAGGAAATGATGGAAACGTGTGGTTTGCATTAAACCCCGAGCGCGTGAGTGCACAGCCGGCCTGTTTGTTCGGATTTATGACCGGCTCTCGGAGTGTCTCAACTAAATGTGAGATAAAAAAAAAGTTACCTAGCATGAGGAAATTCCCGGTGCATGATGACGGATTCGATGACTCGGGTAGGTTAGTTGACCGGTCGGTCCGGTGCTTGTCGAGCGTGAAGGTCTAATTTAATTATAAGCCGTCGGAAAAAGTTTACAAAGGATTGCTGAACGTCATCGGCATGTTATGGTGGGTTTACTCATTTTGGTAGCGACAAATGGGGAGCAAGTAGAAAGCTGCAATAAATGAAACCATTGGAACGGGAACTGTTTGAATGATTTGTTTCGAGCCACCGCAGAAAGTGGTAATAATTATATTCAGTTCCTTTGTTCGTTGTATTGACATCGAATAGTTCTGCTGATGGTTTAATTCTTGTAACTAGTAACGTGTAGAAATGTATATTTATTATTAATTAGCTTTGTTCCATAGCTTGAAGATCAAAGGAATCAAACAATAGGTACTAATATTGCTTATACATTGTGTGATCGAATCATTACCGTTTCACATAGCATTTGAGTTTTCTTTATTTAAAGGAAAACAAAAGACCCGAGGTCATTCAATATCGTTTGGCAATTTATGATATAATACTGGAACAATATAACAAGATGACAAGGTTATTCAAAGCATCCAGTTTGGTACAACGAACAAATAAAAAAAAACACACAAAATCGCAAGCAAAAAGCACACAAAATGTATAAAAGGGATAGTAACAACGATAATTTGGACTATTTGTACATTCGCGACCGCCATTGCACAGTGGTTGAAAAGTCAATTTTGACGCTCTTAATTAATAGCACCATGGAGAGTGGATTTAGAGTAATGTCGTCTTGAGCAAAGTTAATAAGTATGCCATGCTTCACCTTTTGAAGGCATGATTTTGTGATTAATCCCCGTAAAAGTGAAATGAAACTTTTGTTTTCATAATGTTGAGAAAAATGGTTGACGTCTTGCGCAAAGTTGTAGCAAAAATGGTTACAAACAAATTTGCTCAAGATATAAAAGTCGTAAATTTCACTAAAATCGAGATAGAGAGCGTTGTTTGAGGACAGAGCGCCAAAATCACGTTTTTCATCAAAATACCAATTTTCTTTAATTTTAAGTCTTCACTATGTTCAACAGCCGGCGCCGGTGGTGTAGTGGTAAGCGTGACTGCTTTCTAACACCCCAATGGGTCTGGGTTCAATCCCCAGCCGAGGTCGGTGGGATTTTTCTGAGGCATAAAAATCTCTGGTCACGTCTTCCTTCGGAAGGGAAGTAAAGCCGTTGGTTCCGGCCCATTTGTGTTTGATGAATGGGTGCGATATCCTACGCAGGTGTGGAAGCTGCCTTCCTGCACATTCGGTTGCCGTCAATAGATGGCCATCGATGTCCGTCGGTGATTGGCACTAGATTGCGGAACAGAGACCGACGTTAAATAAAGGAAAAAAAAAGACTATGTTCAACAAAGTTGATTGGTACACTTAAATACACATCTTTCTAGAACATACTATACTTGCATCATTTTAAAAGGAAGAGTTATTTAAATTTTTTTTTTCTATTTTTCTCATATTTTGGACTTGCGTACCTTTCTTAGGTGCAAGAAGGTGCAGATGAGGTCAAATGCATCTAAAAATACATTAAAAGAGCTTTCAAATGATGGTAAACTTGTCCGGCCATGACCGTTTGCTAGGGAGTTTAGCTACACATTTTAGGGTAATTTTGAACGGGCGTGTAAAACTATAAGCCAAATCTCGATGAACATTTTGAAAGGCTCGATCTCCTTTGATCGATTCGCTTCACTGACTTTCTCTTACGTTAATACATCCACAGTTGAACTAACACAAAAAAAATTACAGGCTATCTGCCTGCTAGTCATTGCAAGTGCGACAGCAAGCAAGCACTGAATGGTTGATTATGATTAAAATGTTTGAACAATTTTGAATAGTTTACTATTGATAAACAACTATAATATTTACACAAAACAAATCTTACATAAAAATTTTGCCAAGTGGTGTAATAAGTTTCGAAATCCATCCATAATTGGTCAAGTTATAATCGTTCAAAACCTGACACTATATCGTCACACTATTTTTTCGATTTGCACCCCAGTTTATTCCACAAAGACGTAGTTCATATGTCAATATTAACCATCAGCATGAACTACCTCTCACAATATTTGAACGAAGTTATCTATGCATTTGGATTTAGTTGATTCGGAGCATATCAAAACTGACATTATGATCAAAACTATTCAAGACCTTCAATACTGCGGATCGTTAACCGAAAATAATCTGAATTTCAATTAAATCTCTAGTATCCAGCCTTGTAGTATTGATACTCTCTTGTTTCGCCAGTTGTGAATCAGTCGAAGTTTTCATTATTCAGTATTTTACAGTATTATTATTCAGTATTTTACAAGAAAACTGCACGCACTGAAGCTTAAGGGTTTCGAAGATGACGGAAAGTAAGCGTATTTTCATAAGTATTGTAGGACTTATATTAGTCATAAGTATTTACAGGAATGTTCATTGCAAACAAGGAGCTGGTTTACCTTTTAATGGATGGAAAAGTTGTGACCGAGCGTTGGATCATGTACAAAAAAAATCTGGTAGTGTGTTGAATATCACGGAAGCGAAAAAAAAAGAAGTTTTCATTGTCAAGTTCCAATTGGTGGAGGAAAAGCAGCCGTCATTGGGGAATATTTGAAAAACTCTGTTCGAACTGGTTGAAGGGAAAACTAATTTTTGAGATGCTGAAAGTCTCGAGTACGCCAAGGGTCGCCCCTAGAAAACGGTCTCAGAGCACAAAAATCAAACGAAATAGGACGCGTGAATTGCGGGAGCATTTTTCTCCAAAGGAACTGATATTTGCCGCAGCATCTAGTGTTGAGCCGCCAGGTATTAATCTTGATGGTATTTGAAATCAATGTCAAATGCATTACCTTATTTTACGTAACAGGAAAGAAGAATGCCGAGATTGTAGAGAACATCATGAAAGCACCAAGTTCAATGGAAACCTCAGAAACCAAAATCTAATTATGTTTGCATATAAACGCAAGAGCTTCTGTTGGGGAAGAGAGGAGATCTTGCGTTTATATGTAAACATAATTTCTCGAAAGCGCTATACACGAGTATTCGGCTTAGTATTCTTCAAAACTGCGCAGATATGTATCCAGCGTATGGCAACATTCTCGAAGCAAAGGAAATGTATTATCTATCTGGTAAATTTTAAAAGGGACTATAGGACGAATTAAAACTGTAATTATACTTGTGCCTTAAACAGGTATATCGATTTCACCAGTTTCACCAGTGGCAGTAGTTAGGCTTCAAGAACTTCTGAACCACACTACGACCCGCTTAATAAGCAGTCAGGTTCCTGTTGAAAAATTGCAACAGTTCTATGGTAGCTATGAACTAACCGTTATCTACAACTGGGTGTGTGATGGCAGCAGTAATCACGCCAAATATAAGCAAGGTTTTAGTGACGAGCTCAAAGACGGTGAAGTTAAGGAGTATAGTGATTCGCACAGCTACGGAGGAAATTGTTTGGGTCAACACTCTACCATCATCAGTTACTTTATGTCGCCCAAGAAAATTACTGTTTGCCAAAGAAAATCTACAATTAACGTCCATCCAACCATATACTGATCAAATGGTATCGAGCTTCCACACAGAGATCAGACATTGAGGCTCGAACAAAATTTCTCTAAAAACTTGTGTAAAGATTCCTATTTGACTTAAGCGCCAATAACGGGGACTTCCCCACTTAAAAACCCTGTTTGACAACATGATGGCGCTGGCGTTGCAAAACTTACACTAGACACTAAGTGCTGGTAGCGCCAAGTGGCAATTTTCAACAGATAATTTATCGATACTAGCACCACAGAACAGAAGGGGAAGTGCAAACAAATCGGTGAATCAAAAAGTGGTTCGTTTTTCTGCTCAACAAGCGATGCGTTGTGGTAGCGTTCCACACGGGCTTTCTATGTGCACTCACACTATCATAGGAGGCTGCCTATCAAAACTGAAGGCAGAAGATGCCTTCTACCGCTAGGTGCGCTAGTGTTCGCAACTGACAAGTGGAGCCACTTTCTGATCTGAAGTTCCACTCCTGTGCTAGCGCCCAATTGGTCAAAAAGGAAAAAAAATATAGAGGAAATCAGGAGATGCTAGCGGTACGTAACGGCGACGTTTCCACTTAACTTTACACAAGTTTCTGATCGAACTTGGACGTCTGTTCTCTGTGGCTTCCAGTTGTTCCAAAACTGTATTTCAGTATGGTCGATACAAAAGTAGTGAATTATGTTATCGGTACCAATACCCAATCCTACTTGAGGTCGTGCCGGGAAAAATCTAAACGCTGTCAAAAGAGAAGATGTTCTGAACGAAACCGACACAACAAAATACACCAAAATTTAACAACAAGATCAATGGTGTCCATATTAAGTATCTGTTCGTGCAGGCGACTACTACTGCCTCTACCCTTAACATAAAATAGATACTGTGCCTACCCATAGATGTCACCACTTGTCCCCGTATCATTGTCATAGCTTATTATGTACTGTTCTTGTTATGTTACAATAAGGACGGTCAGTGAATCGATCGTATATCATTATTTATCACATCTATCACACAACGTACAAATTGGGTTCCATCCGTGCGCGATCATAATGATCCTGGTCACGGCACCATTATGTCGCTACCTGTTGAATGCATTGATGTTGATGAGATGACTGTCCGTTTCTGAAGCATTATTCAACATTGGTTGGAATCAAATGTTCCTCTCAAAAGATGGCCAATTTCCCTAGCTTGGAGTACTCCTCAGCTTAGAGTGCTGAAGCGTGAGCGTAACGCAGTCAAGAGAAAACTACGTCGTCACAGAACAGCTGACACGAAGCGTGACTTCAAGCGTGCCAGTGCCGTATGCAAATTACACGTCCTCAGAGTCCCGTAGAATTTGCGGCGTAACCCCCGAAATTTTTGGAGCTTTATCAACAGCAAAAGGAAAGATTTGAGTATACCGTCCAACATGCTACTCGATGGGAAAGAGTCCACTTCTCTTAGCGAAACGTGTGAGATGTTTGCTAAACACTTTGCATTTGTCTTCGATACAAATATGACAAGTGACGTTGAAGCTGAATCTGCTGCCTCTGATACGCCTAGTGACTTAGTGTAACTGAGCACATTCGAAGTAACTCGGGATATGGTACTTTCAGCAGCAAGGAGACTGAAAACCTCACTCTCTCCTGGTCCAGATGGAATTCCGGCAGTGGTGTTCTGCCGTTGCTCAGCTGCCTTAGCAGAACCATATTTAATGCATCCTTTGAGCAAGGAAAATTCCCAACATTGTGGAAGCAGTCGTATATGTTTCCTGTTTTCAAAGCTGGCAATAAACGAGATATTAAGAACTATCGAGGTATCACCAGTCTTTCGGCAGCGTCCAAACTGTTTGAGATCATCTTGAGCGAATTTGTCCTGAATCGCTCGAAGAACTACATTTCAACTGACCAGCATGGATTTATTCCCGGTAGATCGGTAGCTACTAACCTTTTGGATTCCACCAGTACATGCATCACCGCGATGGAAGATAAGGCACAAGTCGACGTCATATATACTGATCTGAAAGCCACATTCGACAAAATCGACCAGAAGGTTTTGTTATGCAAGCTCTCCCGACTAGAAGCGGCTGAGCAACTTAGGTCGTGGTTACATTCCTACTTGACTGGACGAACTCAACATAGGATCTTGTGTCTCTTTTACGTTTACCAGCACCTCTGGAGTACCTCAGGGAAGTAACCTGGGTCCACTTACATATGTTTACGTTATTCTTCAACGATGTAGCAGCTTTTTTGGGAGTTAAATGCAAGCTCCTTTATGCAGATGATCTTAAGCTATACGTCATAGTTCACTCGATTGAGGATTGTCATCGTCTTCAAGCTCTGCTAGATTTGTTTGTGGATTGGTGCCGTCGCAATAAGCTCATCATCAGTGTTCCAAAGTGTGCAGTGATGACGTTTTATCGCTTTAAGAGTTCAATCCTTTACGACTACTGAACGTATGACTGATCTTGGTGTTCTTTTGGACCCAAAGTTGACCTTCAATCTTCACTATTCCTCGATCATCTCTAAGGCGAATCGTCAACTGGAATTTATTTCGAAGATTGCACGAGATTTCAAAGACCCTCACTGCTTTAAGGGACTACATTGCTCTTTAGTTCGGCCCATACTTGAGAATACATCTGTGGTCTGCTGGTCTCCATATGAGCTAGTATGGAATCTCCGAATAGAAAGTGTTCAGAAAGAATTTTTGAGGTTGGCTTTGTGCAGTCTGCCTTGGCGCAATCCAATGAATTTACCACCTTATGCAGACCGATGCATGCTATTGGGCCTAGACACATTGGAACACAGAAGAAAAATACAACAAGCCTTATTTGTAGCGAAACTTTTAAATGGCGATGTCGACTGCCCTCAACTACTTTCACAATTAAACTTCCGTGTTCCTCAAAGGATGTTTCGGCAATCATCCTTACTATAACCAAGATTCCATCGGACTGCATATGGATACCATGAGCCAATGTCTGCGATGATTCGGGCATTTTCCGCTGTGGAAGAAGGATTTGAATTCGGAGAAACATCGAACCAATTTCGAAACCGATTGAGAAGATTGTGATTATTTTTGTACTCGGTTTATTTGTTGCTTTTTGTGTATTATCTAAGTTTTATTCATTAAGATAACTACTGTCAGATGAATTACAATAAATAAATAAATAAATAAATAAATAAATAAATGACTCTATACGATATCAAAGGTAACTCTAAGACTAGTAGGTGCTGTGGTGATTAAAAGCTGTATAGTAGTCTTGAGCGCACCAGTAGCATTCATATTCAACCTCTCGTTGAATTCTGGAATCTGCCCTGATGGCTGGAAGAATTCTTCCGATTTCCCTGTCTTCAAGAAAGGCGATAAACAGTCAGTAATCAACTATCGAGACATTGCGGCTTTGGGCACTGTTTCAAAACTTTTTGAGCTGATAGTTTTGGATTATTTTAAACACACTTGCTCCAGTTACGTTGCCTCCGAACAACATGGATTTATGCATCAACTCTCGTGCAATACACATCTTTTATAATTCGCGAGCTTGAAAAAGGCGACCAAGTTGATACTATCTACACGCATCTCTCTGCTGCGTTTGATAAAATGAACCACAAGATTGCTGTTGCCAAACAAGAGCGATTAGGCTTCCATGGGCTTCGTTCTTACCTCACCGGTCGTCAAATGTCAGTGAAAATAGGTGACCGTATTTCTCAGTCGTTTCCAGTTTCTTCTGGTGTACCCCAAGGTAGTCCTATTAGGCCGTTTGTATTTCTGGTGTATTTGAATGACATTCACTATTCAATCCCACTACCCACGGAAGAGCAGCTTGGCGCAGCTTCTCTTGAAGATGGCTGGAGGGACATCCGTTCCGCCATAGACGGATTTCACGCCAACTCATCCAGTGGTTGGCAGCACCCTCTCAGAACCTTATGGAACTTTGTGGGTGTGGAGACTTAGCAATTTTAAGCAACTTTGCGTACTTATTTTTTTTCAAAATTTATCTCGCCTAACATTTGATAAGGGTCAAAGTTTTTTGTCGATTTTTTTTTCAAATCGATATAGCTTAAAAATGACCTACAAAAAAGTGATGTATAACGAACTTTTAGCAAATAATCTGAAATTTTATAAAAAATTTAAATAAAATAAAAAATTGGTTTCTACACTCTAAAAAAATATATTTAAAAATTAAAAGTCATTTTCCCAAAAATGGTACCCCTCAGATTTGCTTGATATTTTTTCTCATGAAAGGCAATATAATTACCTAACTTTTCTTCATACATCGCAAAGTGGGCGCTTTTAAGGAAAAAAATTTGTTCGAACAACAACTTTTTCATGTTATTTTTTTTTAGCGTGTTTCACTCAAAGTCGAATAGTAATACGCGCACAACCTTATTAAAATTCGATTAAACTTTATGGGTATACTTTTCGATAATCTGGGCGAAATCTAGCCTAACATTTGAAAAGGGTACAGAGAAGTTACCTGCAAATCGTCCAATAAGAGTTCAGAACAAAACGTTCTAATGAGGAACAGCCATCTCAGCATGGTTTGCACTTTCCTGTGATGGATTGTATTATAATATATGCATGCACTCTATCCAACTTCTATAAAACCACCCTCAAATTGTTCCAAATCAACAGGTAAACTAAGTAAAAATCACTTAGTATGTTTTATTCATGAAAAGATTTCAATTCATGTATTTGTGATTAATTTAATTAGAAAAATAATCATTCATTTATTTTTATGTATTAGGTGTGTCCATTAGTAAGCAATATGCATATATGTTTATACCTCATCTCTCAAGTGAATACATATAATAGCGCAGGTAACTTAACGATTATTTAAGGCATGCCTAAAATAATCGTTAAGTTACCTGCTATATAGCAGTTATATAACAACGCAGGTAGTCACATGAGAGATATAAGGTATAAACTTAAAGCACCGCAGTCCGTTTCTACCGACATAATCTAATATTTAAGTTTGGTGATATCACAACAATGCTCATAGTTGCTGTAGTGCATAGTTGTTGAAAGTGTAGTGCTGCATAGTTGTTGAAACGAAAAAGTGTTTATATATACAACAATGGAAAAATCTGCTGAATTGATTATTAAAAGGGTGCAATGTAGTGCCAACATAAACAATCCCAATTGCAGCCGCAATAATTTACGTAATTTATCATCAAGTCTCATAGAGAAAATACATTCATGGGGCTTTGATCATCAATTGGATGTAACAATGCGTATTTGTGAATCGTGTCGTGGAATTTTAGTGCACAATAGGACACCTCTCCCGAAAAAGAGGCGATCGGATGGAAAAAAATCAAGCCATGCTCGGAAGTTTGAAGAGCCGCAACCATCAACAAGTCATCAGCAATCAGAACATCAGGAATTTGATGATACACTAGGTAAATAATAATAACTTTAACTCTTCAACTGTGTGGTTTAAGGATTGTACATCGAAGATACAACTTCATTTTCAACATTTTTTTAGAGCACGAGCTGGATGAACCGCTTATCGTACAAATTTGATCGATTGGTAGGCCAAACTCGGTGAACAATCTATCAAATTTTCACGACTGTACGATATGCGGTTTATGCAGCTCGTGCTCCACAAACATGGGGAAAATTCAGATGCGGCTTCGATGTACCGTAAACGGGGATGTCTTTGATAATGGAGGTAACTTTGATAATGCAGCTAATCCAAAAAGTTATGACTTAATGCTCTTCGTATTCATTATTTTGGAAGGGAACATCGGTTTCCTATCCAAAATATTGCGTACGATGTGCCTTAAGTCATAAATTTTTGGCTTAGCTGCATTACCAAAGTTACCTCCATTATCAAAACCACCCCCGTTCATGGTACTATCACCTTAACAGCGTTATATATTAATGTGTGGTAATATTTTTTTTTTCTTTTCTTTAATTTTACAGATACAGATCCATCGCTAGAATCAATCCCATCAGCGGATCAGATCCAAGGTCCATATAATGTGGAACAATTCAATTGTATAGCTTCAACCTTACAGTTATCACCAATTTCATCGAGAAGTATGAGAAGTATGAATTATCGTGTTCAAAAATCTGCAGAGATCACAAAGGCAGTGCGTAAAAATATATTTGGGATGGATTCAGACGATGTCAACAAATCAAATGATTTTAACGAAATGATCATGCAGTTAAAGAAGAAATTTAATTTGCCTTCTACGAGTACAAATGACAAATTAAAAGTGTTATCAGTGCTCCCTAAATCATGGTCAGTGAATCAAATAGTTAATGAATTTAATGCACCCCATCATACAGTGAAACAGATGAAAAGGCTAGTCAGAGAACAAGGTATTCTTTGTAGTAAGAAAGCAAGAAGTGGTCATGGATTTAATGATACTGAAAAACAAATTGTTTTAAATTTCTTTGACAGTGATGATATTAGTAGGCCTATGCCAGGAAGTAATGATTATGTTTCTGAATATCGAAATGGATATAAAGAGCATGTTCAGAAACGTTTATTGATGATGTCTCTTAAAGAGGCTTTTATGATTTTTGAAGAGAAATACAAAAGTGTTAAAATCGGATTTACTTCGTTCACTCAGCTCCGACCAAAGCATTGCATACTGTTGGATAGTACAGGTACACATAATGTATGTGTCTGTACTATACATGAAAATGTTAAATTGATTATTAATAGTGTAAAATTTGATTCATATAAAGAAATTGCAGACAAAATACTTTGCAGTAGTCCTATTAGAACCATAGATTGTTTTTATCGTACATGTGAAGAATGCATTTCCACAGATAGTATCGTGAGGGAACTTACATCAGTATTAGAAGCAGATGATATGGAAGAAGTTTTATTTCAACAGTGGTTGACTACCGACCGTTGTAATTTGGAAACTATTATTAAACCTGCAGATGAGTTTGTTCAATATTTGACGGAAAAAGTTGAAAAGCTCATAACCCATGATTTTATTCATAAAGAGCAATCATCTTACCTAAGTAATAAAAAAAATTCTCTTCAAAACGGTGAAATTTTAGTGATTTGCGACTTTTCTGAAAATTATTCATTTATTATTCAAAACTCAGCATAGGGGTATCATTGGAACAATAATAAAGCTACGATACATCCTTTCGAAATTTACTACATAAAAGAAAACAAGTTGGAAAATTTAAGCTTTATTATTATTTCAGAAGTATTGACCCATGATACAATAGCAGTTCAATTATTTATATCAAAATTGTTAGATTTCATTAAACAATCTATTAGTTTCACAAAAATTACTTTCATGTCAGATGGAGCAGCGGCTCATTACAAAAATAAAAAGAATTTTGCCAGTTTGTGCAACTTCAAGTCCAAGTATGGATTGGAAGCAGAATGGCACTTCTTCGCAACGTCTCATGGGAAAGGCCCATGTGACGCAATTGGAGGAACTCTCAAACGAATGGCAAAGAGAGCAAGTCTTGCTCGAGATTATGGAAACACAATCACAACTCTACAAGAACTTTATGACTGGGCAGTTAAACAAACAGATACAAGCATAACAAAATTGAACTTCTGCTTCATATCAAATGATCAATACACAAAGATGTCCGATGAACTTAAGGAGCTGTTCAGTCATGTAAAAACTATACCTGGTACACAAAAATTTCATTGTTTTGTACCTATTTCTCAAAACATAATTTCTACTAAGCGATTTTCACATTCAAAGGAAACTCCGAAAAATTTCACTCTGTTTCCGATAGACTAATAATCAATGAAAAACTCAAATTATGTATGGAGAATTATAGGAAAATAAATTATGCACTAAACAAAAACACTAGAGTTTTCATTTATTAAAACACCATTCGAAATGCAGGAAAATCCTCTGTATTAGGCCCTTTCAAATGTTAGGCTAGATTTTTGTTTTAAGCACGCCCAGATTATCAAAAGGTCAAAATCTTTATGCTCATTAAGTTTCAACGGATTTTAATAAGGTTGTGCGCGTATTACTATTCGACTTTGAGTGAAACACGCTAAAAAAAAAATTAACATGAAAAAGTTGTTGTTCGAACAACTTTTTTTCCTTAAAAGTTAGGTAATTATATTGCCTTTCATGAGAAAAAATATCAAGCAAATCTGAGGGGTACCATTTTTGGGAAAATGACTTTTAATTTTTAAATATATTTTTTTAGAGTGTAGAAACCAATTTTTTAATTTATTTAAATTTTTTATAAAATTTCAGATTATTTGCTAAAAGTTCGCCATACATCACTATTTTGTAGGGCTTGTCATTTTTAAGCTATATCGATTTGAAAAAAAAAAATCGACAAAAAACTTTGACCCTTATCAAATGTTAGGCGAGATAAATTTAGAAATAAGTACTCAAAGTTGCTTAAAATTCCTAAGTCTCCACAACCAAAAAATTTTCATAAGGTTCTGAGAGGGTGCTGCCAACTCCGAAGACGAGTTGGCGTGAAATCCGTCCATAGCTAGTATGCAAACTATTAGTGGAGGGGAAGAATGCAGCACGGGCGAGAATGCTGCAACACCGCACGAGATTGAATGTGGAGCGATACACACAAGCGCGGAACAGACAAAACTCGGTTTTCCGAATGAAGAAGCGTCAGCAGGAAGACCGAGATCGCGAGGCGATGGAAAATCTGTACCGCGTAAACGACACACGGAACTTCTACGAGAAGCTAAATAGTTCGCGCAAAGGCTACGTGCCGCAAGCCGATATGTGCAATGACTTGGACGGTAACCTTCTCACGAACGAGTGTGAGGTGATTGAGAGGTGGAAGCAGGACTATGACGAGCACCTTAACGGCGAAGAAGCAGAAAACGAAGGTGGCACGGCAACAGACCTTGGAGCACCCGCCGAAGACGACAGGCTATCGGCCCTTGATCTTCAAGAAGTTGAGAAGGAGATCGGTCGGCTGAAGAACAACAAAGCAACTGGTGTTGCGTTGAACACCCTAATGGCTCAGCATTACTAAACCATCACAATAAAATGGTAATTTTCAGGACCACCATAACTTGAGTTAATTTTCATTGAATGTTTGCTCGCCTTTCTGCCAGCCACATCACTCCCAAAGCTCTTTGATAATGTACCCAGCAACCAACCGTTTCTGGTCAAATGCGTCAAATTCTCGCAATAACCGAATACCACATGACCATGTAAAATAACCAGAAACACTTCGTAAGGTTTTCTCCAGGACGCTAGAAAAAAGCAAAAAAAAAAAATCTCGAATTTAAATTATTGATCGCGATTTTTTTGAGCAAGAAATTCCTCCAATCAATATTTGCTTCTTTATTATCTATTAAAAAAAAAAAAAACAAAAATTCAGTGCGTTTTGTGCACGTAAATGCGTAATTTTGTCATCAGAAATCGAGGAGTTTTCGTGATGGGAAAAGTGGTTTCCCTAACACAGTCGCCGAATATTGATACTAAGCACTGAGCATGCCAGACCGATCTTTATGCCTTGCCGAATTCTCTTAATAGAAGAGGCTTAAAATTTGCATCAAAAAGTATAAACGTAGGTACCGTCCGGTACGCTCATATTCAGTGATTGATGTGTTTTCCCTAATAGGAGAAATGACTCTAATGTTGGCCTATGGATCTAAGATTGGGCCCATAGCAAAAAATCTGTTATTTATCAATTTTATCTAGATGAACGCGTCATTGGAATGGTACTAATGGATAATTTTAGTCGCCATTGAAATTTTAGTCGATTGCTGAATTTATGTATGGGCCCAAATAAGGGGCATTTAGGCCGACATTACATCCATTTCCCCTACATATTTCATTTCCGCACTGCTATCATTTCCAAAAAACATCGAGGAAAAGTTTCCACAGTATTGTTCTTAACTAGCTTCCAACCCATCGGTCCTTTTCCACCACAAATGACTAATTAAAGAGTAAACTAAAGAGTAAGAGCTTGAATCCAAGACATATCGTCCAGGATTGGCATGTACTACATGGAAATCGACAGAGCACCCTAAAAACAGAACTCTCAAATTGCTTCCGAATTTCAAGCAATCGAAATTTTACACTAGTAACGAGTTAAAAAATCAATTTTATATTTACTATACTTTTGCTGTGACATCCTAACTAACTTTCGTAATCCTACGTTGAATCTACGGTCGTGTCTTGTATACAACCTCTCACTTTTTTTCCAAAACTACTTTACTTTCTCAATCAACTTTGTCTCAGACGTTATTTCGATCGGAAGTTACATCTTAGTGCTACAATTTATTGAAAAATCTCAAAAACGCCATTTTGAAAAAAAAAACTAGATCCACAATGGCTGAATTTGCGTTTGTCAACGATGATTTTTTTGTGCAAAAATGTAAATGATTGCCCATAACACTTAATTTTGCAAAGTTTCATGCAAATCGGTGGAGGTCAAGCCATTTTTTTTTATCTTATTTGACCTGGAACTGGTCAATATTAAACAGAAGATTGAGCCAAAATATGAATTTTCTGATTTCCAAAGAAAAGACCAAAAAGAGGCAAAATAACACCACGTTGCGTTTGTAAATCTTCATCTTATATCAACAAACAGAAACACTAGCAAGTATCCACCAGTTTTGATCTCAATGGAAACCAGCTAAGACAACAAATGCCACCCGCATGATGCTTGAATGGCCGCAATATTTGTAGTTGCACGATATGAAAACTGGATCAATAAATGCTAGGTAAATACTGACACTTATCTCGTCGTCATCATCGTGGCGGCCAGTTGAAACCGAGACGCACTCAGAGAGCTACCCTGACTGCCTACTCTCGCTTTCATGTAAGTTGCCGGGCTGTGCAGTCGATCCACTTCTAGGTAGGTACCTAAAGGTAGATCTGGTTATTATTCTACACAATCACTCACTCGAAGCAGTTGGCTCATTCCAGTTTTACTTATAGTCGCTATATTCATAGTCTGGCGGATATAATCTCGGGAACCAGTTGAGCTGTCAAATTACGAACAAAATTTCGGGAACCGTTTTCACGTGACTCAAGCCTCGGCTACGCAAACTAACACCATCGTTGGGTTGGGGAAAGCTTCCCCTATCCGATGATGCTGGTAATTTGCGTTCGATTGGCGAGGGAACAATAATTAACGTTTTGTTTGTAAAAGTTGATAGTACCTTTTCAATTGTTGGTCGAAATTGATAGCTCGAAATTCTATCCGCCAGACTATAAATATAGCGACTATAGTTTTACTGTCCTCCCATTACTTGATCAAGGTGCTATTCCAGCGACGGTCTATGCAACGACCGATGATCTTCGCGACTACTGGTGATCGTGTGCTACTCCAACGAGGCAAACAAAACTGAAACATATGCTTATACACATATCCATCGGTACAGCACACTGGTTTACTAGTAAATAGCCACATCAAAACTGGGCCTACATGATGGAACCAAGTCGAAACGACTTTGTTTTCATACAAGCGTTCATACGAAAAACGCTTCGTTTCGACTTCTCCAATGAGAGGCTCGTAGTCTTTTAGGTATAATTTTGTCCCAGTAGTGCTTCTACTGCTGTTGCACGTTGCACTTCAAGAAACCGGTGCTTGTTGCTGATGCTTTCCAAGCGCGACGATGACGATGATGGGACGGTGGCGGTTTTATGTAACTGCAATACAACTAGTAGAGTAGTGTGGTAGTGGTGCGGTTTGGCTGGTGGTTCGCATTGTTTTCCTTGACGGAGTTGTGGTTGGCGATGTTGTTTTTTTGCGGTTCACCTTCGGAAGGTTGACTAAGTAACGGGTATGGTTTGTAATCGGCGAGGGTTGTAGTCATGGACTGCAAATAATTCTGCGTCGAGTATTGAGTGTTTGCGTTTGAGTGGAATATTTTGTTCCGCATAAGCGCCAACTTAGCAGTTTTTGGCACGTTTTATTTACTAATATTTGGTGATCGGACCAGCTAACAATCCATTCTGAACAGTAAGAACAGATGCTGATAATTGGTTGGTATAGGTGGACAAAGCTGATTAACACCAGACTGAATATAAAGTTGATGAGTAATGCATGCGACGAATTTTGTCCTCAGAATTGTACGTCAATAAATAATCTGATATAGAGGAGTTCCAAGCCAAATTAACAACAATAATTTTTGACTCAACCTTCTCCGATTTGCATGAAACTTTGCATACTTGTTTGTTATAGGCAATCATTCACATTTCTAGACGAACAAATCAAAAGGTCATATATGCTTTGATTGATTCTCTTAATCGAATTTCTATTTCGTTAATAACTCAGCAGCAAAAATATTCCATGTTTTATTGCATGTTCTGGATGCTAGATTAGAATCTCCTTTATCAAACTGTGTTGCAAAAATAGCGTGAAATCTGTTTGTATAGCCGTTGTTATCAAAAAAGAAAGTCGATTAAGAGCATCGATCAAAGCATATACGACCACTCATTTCGACATTTTTCAATAAATCGTAGCAATAAATCGTCACTTCTAATCGAAATGACGTCTGAGACAAAGCTAAAGAGTCAAAATAGAAAATATATACACTGGAACCTTCATTTACGAACCAAGCAAGGGGTTCGTAAATAGAATCATAAAAAAAAAAAAAATTTGGGATTTACTTCGTAATGATGGTGGTTTGAGCTGGACGATTTATCTTTAAGATATCTAAATATATATATATATATATATTTTTGTTTATTATAGAGGTTTTAAACATATATATATCTAAATATGACATTTTAACCAGGTTAGCAAACAAAATTGAACTAGTTTCAGTTACAGATATAAATTCCTTCTTGAGTTTACAGTTGCTTCACAGCGATATAATTGTGGAAAAACTCTTAGTTCGCCTTTTTGTCCACCTACAATATTCACAAGTATTACAAGCAATCAAGACTTAATGAACAATCAACAAAGCATCCTATTGCACTAACAACCCCGCAATCTGATGCTTACATCATTTTCAGCAATGTCAGGAATGCTCACGGACCCCAAACATTTACCAAAACTTACTACTAACTCAAGGTATCTTCCAAATAAGCTTCAAAATTGCATTATTTTTCAGTACTCTATATCTATATCTCTACTCTTTTTTTAAATCTACTACCATTACATCAAATATTAAAAATCCATCATCACCATCGTGGCGAAAAAAAATAAGTTTGGCAGTGCTACAATAATTATTAAAAAGTCATTATGACAGCTATTCATACAAAACATACAAATAATCCATTAGAGATAACTTCGTCAAGATACATAATTTGTCAATTCATAAAAAAATCACTGTATAACTATTCAAAAGACAGTTTTAACGTGTGAAATTCACTGTCATATAAATTCTGTAAGTGTTGCTGTAGGTTTGATATGTCTAGGCACGAATTGAAAACCTTTATTCCTTTAAAATACAATCAATTTTGTGAAGCACAAGTCAAGTAAACTGGAGTTCTTTTTTCAACCGCGTTTCTAGTATTATATCCATGAAAGTCACTTCCTCTTTCAATTCGATCACACAAATATCGAGGCAGCAAACCGTTAACTACTTTAAAAATGAACACCATAGTCAAATACACAATTCTTTGTTTCACCGACAACCGTTGTAAGGCGTCTAGCATCAAAGTTGAGGAAGTGAATCTATTACATCCCAAAATCAAACGCATTATTTTACCCTGCAAGCGCTGTAATCTCGATATTTGAGTTTCATTGGCCAGAAATAAAATGGAAGGGCAAAAGTCTAGATGAGAAGAGATGATTGATTTGTATAGCTGTATTTTAATGGCAATAGTTAAATCGTTTCTCAGTCGACAATTCCATACTTTGCGGCAATTTTTTTTGATGACATTGTCAATGTGAGAGTTGAACTTAAGTTTTTCATAAATAATCACACCAAGATATTTTATCTCTCGAACGCGATCAATAGTCTCATCATCAATTACAACAGAGACGTTCTCATTTAATCGATTCTGCGAAATTACCATAAATTAAGTTTTACTTGTATTCAATTTTAACAGCTTACACTTCAATCATCTACTTAGATACTGCAAATCTTCATTCTAGTGTGAGACGGCAACTTCCAAATTCTTAGCTGCAAAATTCACAGGGGCCCTAATACGCTTCCCTGGAGCACTCCAAGGTTATTCCCCACGGGACTGGAAACAGAATCATTAAAAACAGTCCGTTGAGTTTTGTCAGATAAATTGCTTTCAAACCATTTATATGTAAAACTCGTATTTCCAAAGCGCTTGATTGTACTTAACAGTAAGGGCCTAGAAATTGTTTCAAAAGCGCGTTCCACATAAAAAAAAGTCGAATCTTTACGCTCCAAGTTGTCTTTCCACGTTGTTAACACCAAATTCAACGCAGTTTCAAAAGAATGACCTTCCCGATATCCTGATTGTTCTGGTATCAACAAAGAGTTGCTATTCAAATACTCCAACAGCTGGCCTTTAACAACAAGTTCTAAGATTTTCTCTAATGTGTGCAACATGTTGATAGGACGAAAATCTTCGGCAACTTTTTGAATAGGAACCACTAAGGATTCCTTCTAAATTTGTGGCACATGTCCAGGTTGCAATGATTCATTAATAAGGTCCAGCAAGATGTGGCCAATGACATGAAAGCAATCTTGAATAACTCTAGCATTATCATTATCTACTCCAGCCGATTTTCGTAATGAAAAACAAATAACTGTAAGTTCATCTAATGTAATTGGGAGAAAACATTCAAATCTACAACTACTTTTAACTGACTGTTTTATTTCGTCAGGTTCATCGACCAATTCAATGGATTGATTAATCAATGAAACAATTTCGACAAAAAAAATCATTAAACTTAGATGTAATTACTGTTTGGCGTGTTGAGCAAAGTTGTAGAACTTGTCATTACAAGAAAGTTTGCCGAAGACGCTAACTTTCTATCTATTTGTTAAAGCAAGTTAAATCGTATTTTTCAAATAAGACTCCTCAAAAACAGTTGTTTTAGAATAACTTTGCTCGTGTTTGGTTTATTATTTTTTTTACATTCTTCAAAGTTGTGCACAAATACACAAATTTGTAGAACAAAGTATGTATCTGTCTTTGCTTATTTCAGAAATATATTGGTTTTTTCACCAAAAATGAGACATTTTCGAGCACAAACTACTCGAACGGCGGCAGATGACGGCAGATCGGCAACGCCTGATTCATATGCGGTACGCATAGCCAACTTTGATCGTTTTCATCCTGTCAACTTTTCATTGTATTCCAGCGTATCAATATTGACATTCTAAACACAAGCTGTTTGAAGAGTGTTATTCGAAGTTTTTATAATTGTGCCTTTTTTTTTTCTTAAAACCGATCAGAAATGACCTCCAAAACTAACGGTAAGTACTCTCAAATTGCTGGTATTGCTATTGCCTATTGCTATTGAATATTGGAATATTTAATGACGATAACCTTGTCTGGTTACACCTACTGAACAAATCAGTTACCATCATATGCTCATGAAGTGGAGGGAAGCAGAGAGACATGCTAAGTTGAAAACTGTTGTTCACGTGGTTTTGGATTGTTACGAAATTGACGTGTGTTCCAGACGTCATAGTGGAAATTAAAGAATTCATAAGCAATGTTTGCAAATACTTCAAAAGGCCTTGGGAGAAGTATAGCCGTACATTAAGCAAATCTCTTAAAAATAATGCCAAATATTGTGATACGCCATTTAGCGTGCCAGACAATATTCTTCGTAAGCTTCCTTGAAATCCCGTGCTAAAATTCGGAGATTGAAACCGTTTTATAATTGTTTAGAATGTTCAAAAAGGCGTAGAATTGAAAAACTTCGATCGAATCATCCAACGGAAGAGCTATATATGCTTCTTAGATGCTGCTACGTTCGGCTGGCAATAATGCAGCTGCAGCTATTGTAAAAAAGCAGCTCAAACTACACCTTCGCGTGCATCGAAAGTGCTATCTTCATGGAGCAATCCGAAGGTAATAATACCTTACACAGGCTCTGAAGATTTGGCCTTCGTGATTTTTTTTTTGTAAAGCCTTATATTTAGTTGCTTAATTGTTAATAGCTAAAATACAAAATTGTCCAATCCTATTGAGTTTTCATGGGTTTCAATTAGATAGCTAAAGTAAAGACCTATCAATTTAATCAAGGTTGCAAATACTCATTTCAGCTAAAATATTTTTTTCGGAATAATAAACCCAAAACATGGTTTGATGACATGTTTTACTTGTAACTTACAAGAATAGGTTACAAAGTATGCGTTTGAAACATAAAACCTGTAAATTTTGCTTTCCATGAGTCACAATCAGCGATTTGCTGATCGCTGAGTGAGTGAGTGAGTGAGTGAGTTAGTGTGTGAAAAATCGCTGATTGTGACTCTCATGAAGTGAAATAAACAGGTTTAATATGTCAAACACATTCTTTGCAACCACTTCTTGTATCTTACCAATTCAAAATATGATCATAGCATCTAATTATTTCATAATAAAAAAAAATGTTCTAGCTGAAATGAGTATTTTCAACCTTGAATTTAATAATACAGTTTTTAATTGTTTCATTACTGTTTCGGAAGTTTGGATGAATCCATTCCTCCGGTTGTAATCTGGCTAACCTAGAATCGTGATGCAATAATTTTCTTCGTAGGAAGCTCCAGATATCTCTGACATGTTGGCAACGGAACAGCTTGTGTATCGAGCTCTCTTGGACATGATTCACAATAGGGATTATCTACTACACCTCGTTGAAACAGCATCTCTTTATGCCTTATCTTTTTGTGCATTACCACAAACCAATTTGAGCGCTGCGATGATGTTAGAACTTTGTTGTGGAGATATTTGAAAACAGTTTTCCAGTCGCGGTGTACAAATCCAGGATCCGGTTTCAACGCCAGAAAGTGAAGATATAATCCTTGGAAGGATGGGGTGTTGCTCAATTGATCCGGTAAGTGAGACAGTTCCTCCTTCAGTATAGTTACGTGGTTGAAAATTGCTGGTATTGTAGTGTTTGGTTCTCCAGGAAGCTGCTCAATATGGGAAGTTGCTATGCGAAGTTCATGATCCGATTAACAAGCAGAGCTTTCGCTTTTGTTTCTGGACAATTTAGGTTTAGACCTCCTCTAGATTTTGGGAAAATTAGATTTTCAAATGCTATTCTTTGCAAAAATGAATTTCCCGATCTCTGCCTTTATTTTTGTAGCAAATCCCTTTGTGAGTGGTATATTTGAGGCCATATACCAGGGATTTGAGTTTATGTACGTGTTCATCAAAATAATTTTCTGTACCAGGTTCAGCTTCCTCTCGGGTGGTGCTTGTTTAATATTTTCTCCCTAGCGTACACCGAGAATGTTAACAAAGTTTTCAACATTTAACCATTCCGTGTCTGAGGTGAGGTAGACGTTTTCAATTATAACTGCTACAGTTTTCTGTTTATTAAATATAGACCCAGAAAATAATCCAAATTCATTGAATACATTTACCACTTGAACTACTACTTGTTCATTGTCCAGAAACATGGAGATGTCGTCTGCATAGGCGTTAATCGCAGTATCGCCAATAATTTGACCAAATTTCAGTACATGAATATGCGCAAAAACGCGAAGTTGAGGAATTCAAATGTGTACCCTCACATAACAAAGTTCTGCTTGCAAAGTAAGAATGCTATCCCCAATTGATTGAAGTGAGCGAAACTCTTATTGAAGTGCAGCTCCAGTCCCTATTAGACCAAAGTTGTCGTCGTATCCTGCAAGCAACTATACACAGATACAAATTCTGAATTTTAATACTGATGTGAACATTCATTCACGTAAACTTGTATTTCAATTCACGCAACCGAGCAACTTGTAAACAATGTTGTTTACAACAATGTACTTTTGTATAAAATATTTGCTACATTGCATGAAATGTCTCAGAACGTTACATGATATATAATGTAAACTTATATGATATGTGACTAAATGGATCATACTGAACAGAAATTTACACTACTTTTTCGAACTGTGTAGATAAACTTGACGTTTTTTCTGATGATGAACTTCTGGAACTGTCGATGGTTATTAAATGGGAATTCGATTGGAGCAGTGGTCATAGGGCCAAGGAAAACTTTTGTTCCAGAATCCTACTCCATTATCCGCACGTTATTGTCACCCGCTACGAATTCATCTAATAAAGGAAACAGCTGATGTGTCTATGAAGGAGAAAAATGATTGTGGATAAACCAATACTTAAGTTAGAACCTTTCGAAACTGAGGATAATGATAGAACCGTGAGGGTTACATATGAAATGGTATTAACTATGATTGATAGTAAAGTTTGTAACGCAATTACTTCAACGGCATTTGCCCAAAGATGTGTGGAGCAAAACTGAAGAAAATGACCAATATCGATCTAGTTCAACCTACGGACCTACGGATGCAAGCGCATTACAGTACGGTTTGTGCAGCTTGCATCCATGGATTAGGTTCATGGAGTACTTCCTTAATGTGTCGTATAGATTGTATATACGTAAATGGCAAGTTAAACGAGCAGATGTAGAACAATTTAAAGAAGGAAAAGTGAGGTTCAGGGAAGGTTCAAAATCTATATGGGATTAATTATTGACAAACCACGTGCAAGCGGATCTGGAACATCGAACGACGGCAACTCCGCCTGGAGTTTTTTCGGGACGCAGAAAAACTTCAATAATCACAGGTAAATAAATATGTTATAAGTATACGCATTGTTGAAATAAATTATTGTTATGATATAGGAATCGATCTGGACGTAATGCAACGATGCGGGGCTATTTTGCAAGCTCTTGCAAGCGGAAAAAAATGAATTCAGCAAAATTCGACGAATATTGCCTTACAACGAATACTTCATATCAAGAAGACTGGCAACTCTTCCATTTTATCATACGAACGCTATGAGATAGGTACAATCGCGTCATCTGCCGCTCAAAGGTAAATGCTTCGAACGAATGTGCTTTGTTGGCGAACGTTTGTTGAATTATATCCGTGGTATTATCTGCCTGCATCTGTCCATAAGGTACTTATGCAAGGATCAGAGATCATAGATCACTTCATGGTCCCTATCGGACAACTTTTAAAAGAGGCGTTAAAAAAAATTATAAGTAGAACACGAGAAAACCATTCGAGAAAAATTTCGCGGATTGCAACGAACACCTATGTCCTTCATCGCTTGCTTGATTGCCTTGATTTCAAGCAAACGTTTATCAACACGTAAATCAGAGCTCATAATGTCGCCTGATGCTAAATATTTATTAGATTATAAGTGATAAGTGATGATTCTGATTCCAAAATACTCTGATTCATCGGAGAGCGAATAATGAAATAATATACTACCATAATAGTGCCTACATTTAATGAATATTTCTACATTAATAACTTATCCGGATACATTGAGATACAAATGAAAACTTCTGGATTTTTGAGTATTTATTATCTAGTTTCTGATCCACGTAGTTCAATCTGCCGCCCTTCGAGTAGTTCGTGCTCGAAAATGGGAAATTTTTGGTCAAAAAAGCAATATATTTCTGAAATAAGCAATACATACTTTGTTCCACAAATTTGTGAATTTTGCACAATTTTGTACAACATACAACATTTGTATAACAAACACAAACAAAGTTATTCAAAAAAAAAAAAAAAAAACATTTAATTGAGGGGTCATAATTGAAAAATACGATTTAACTTACTTTATAAAATAGATAGAACACTTTGTTCAGCAAACTTCCTTGTAATGACAAGTTCTACAACTATGCTTAAGACACCAAAGCATTGTATTACCATTTTGAAAAAAAAATGATCTTTTATCTTATTCTTTCCTTTATTTAACTTTGGTCTCTGTTCCGCAATCTAGTGCCAATCACCGACGGACATCGATTGCCATCCATTGACGGCAATCAAATGTGCGGGGAAGCCAGCTTCCAACACCTGCGTAGGATATCACACACATGGGCCGGGACCAACGGCTTTACTTCCCTTCCGAAGTAAGACGTGACCAGAGATTTTTATGCCTCAGAAAAATCCCAAAGACCTCGGCTGGGATTGAACCCAGACCCATTGTGGTGAGAAAGCAGTTACGCTTTCCACTACACCGCCGGCGCCGGCTGTATGCTACACATATGATGTATGGAATATAAGTCTGAATTTGGATTTACATACAATCAAAAATAGGAACAAAATTTATCGCATGATTATCAATGCAATGAATTATTATCGTATGTACAAAGCAGCTAGTTGTCACTAAAAACGATTCAAACTGTGCACTTCCAGTAGCAAGATGGAGTATAATTTCTCTCCACTTTCACTGATTATGGATCAAATATAGTGTAAATTTGTGCACGCTTTATAATAACCTTTATTCCCATTTTGTCCCAATCCATTGAATTCATCCGGCATCAAATCAAATCGATTTGATGACATGATTGAAACATGACATGTTCCAGCACATTTGCAATTGTCATCCATCGTACTTTTTAGAAAAAATGTTGATGACCTTCGTAAACCTATTGACTACAACCCTCTTTGGAGCGAACGAATATTGCCTTTAGAGCTAAATTATAATTCAATTTAAAATCCGGTCTCGGTTCGCTTCACACGCTGTCGTTTCCATCGTCGGTTGTGACCGAAAATTACCCACCATCATAAGCGACCGCAGCAGTGGGCAGTACGAACGGATTCCCGATCATTTCCGCAAATGGGGGAAACCCTCCTTTTCGTCATCATATTCTCATCACCATCAGCTGGAGCCCCAGCAGTAAACACTCACACAAGCACACGCAACCATAAAAAAAACAACGTCATTCATCTTCGCGGCAGTCCCATCAATCAGAGCTACAACACTAACAACTCACAATAATCATAATTACGAGTAATTGCACCGAATATTAATATCAAAAATGCGTACATATCCACAATAATTGTGCGAACGAACCTTGTACTGGTGGCGGTGGGCAGACATTTAAAATTCGCTTACAGTTGCTGTTGTTTATTCCACTCTATGATTTCACCTTTCTGCATCTCACGCGCGGATTTTGAGCGAAGAAGGGGGGCTACGAACAGACTTGAACCTGCAGTTGCACTTCCACCAGTAACACAGTTTTGATTCACTTCTTCTTCTTCCTCGCACACCTATACACGCGTTCGGGCACGCATGAAATCACCGCGCGGAACGCGATCTTAGACTCCCGATCAGTCGTTTTTGATCAGTGCTAAAACTTGAACAACAATGATGGATGGCATAATCCAATAACTGAAGAATCAAAACGATTTGATGATTATGAGAGTCAAACAACAATGACTGGTGGTGGCGCGAAAGGTTTGTTTCGAGGCGAAAACAACAACAACAATGATCACATCGACGGCGACGCTAACGGCGACGACGGTGACGACAAATACGACGATCCACGTCTTGCGGCATTCAGAGGCAAACTGGCAGTCGATGCTCCACCAGCAGAGAGCGAGAGGCGACCAGCTAGAGGACGTGCTGCTGTTTGAAAGTATGCATGAATGGAAAATATGCGACCTCCTTTGAGTCATATGCTGGAAGCTTGACTCGCCGCCTGTGTAGGTGGATAATGTTTCGTAGAAAGTCATGAAAAGATTTTTATTGCATTTAACCTATTTTAACGGTATAAACTTCAAGCAGGGTATGATGTTTTTGCTAAGTGGCCAGTAGTGTGGTTAATGGCGTCAAACCTTCGGGCCCTTGTATCAGTGTGAATCTATGACAAAAGGTCCAAAGACAAAAGGTCGGGTTGAACTTAGAGGGACGCAAAACAGTATTTTAACGGCGGTGGAGGTAAATTTATCAATCGCATCCTTGTGTACCTTTTACTTGCTCCCCTCTCTACCTGTCAATAGATTGTAGCCCGTAACCTCTAGAAATACTCAGAGGGAGAGATGGGTGGAGAAAACAAAATACAATTCGGCAGCAGGGATTTGTATCTAAATTTTCTTGAAACCCTTGCTAAAACTTAGCATTTCACATGACTTTTACTTTTGATTCGATTTACGCGTAAATTAATACTTGATTACATCGCAATATTTTGCTCATTTTTTGGTGCCATTAATTAACCAACTAAGATCAATTAATCAATAGAGCTAGAATATTGCTTTTGATTCCAAAAACTAGTTGAATTTGAGAAGCACACGAAACATAAAGGTGATTGAATTTCTGTTCGATTGCAATACTCTCAAATTTAATCTAGTAAGAATAAAAAATCCTCAGAAAAATCTAATGGGAATGTTCGTTTGGCTCAGATTTTGACAGTTTATTTGGCTCAAAACATTTTCTCCGCTCATCTCTCCTTCTAGTATTTCTAGTAACCTCGAGTAAGCCCCTTCTTCTACGAAGTTTATAAATTTCGGCTCCGTAGAGCTGCCGCAATTAAGAGCCTAGATAGGGGAAATGGCGCTAATGTTGGCCTATGGATCTAAGATTGGGCCCATAGTTAAAAATATGCTATTTATCAATTTTATCTACATGAGCGCGTCATTGGGACGGTACTAATGGATATTTTTGGTCGCTATTGAAAATTTTGTCGATTGCTGATGAGCCCAAATTAGGGGCATGTAGGCCGACATTACATCCATTTCCCCTAAATAAATTATTAGTAAAATAAAGCACAATCGACGAATGGATTACCAAGAAATTTCTAGCAGTTATTCTTTTTCAATTTCGTTTGAATTTCGTTTGAGCTTTGTTTTAAATATCATTGAAATTTAACCCATAGAACTCCAGGCGGTCATTTAAGCATTCGAATTTGTGTTTCCATTTCCGGGCTTTTTTTTGGGTTACTCAGAAATCGGGAAACAGCTGATCGCTCATACTGGAAATC
Organism: Ochlerotatus camptorhynchus; assembly: GCF_037179485.1. Lineage (NCBI taxonomy): Eukaryota > Metazoa > Arthropoda > Insecta > Diptera > Culicidae > Ochlerotatus > Ochlerotatus camptorhynchus. The sequence continues at coordinate 995,082 of NW_027041234.1, forward strand.
AGTAAATTCTTAAATTCAGGAGCCGGATAGGTTAATCAGAATGTATTAACTTCTGTTGATGGATCCACACAGCATTTTTTTTTTGTAAATTTACATTCGACACTTTATACATTCATTTATCTGAGCATGAAGATTTTATTTATTGGTTTTTTTTCTCGTCGATCTTGCTTTCCGTACTAATGCTACCGACGCCAGGGAGGCAGCTACCACACCTGGACACTACCTATCGACCTATCAACTTATAGACCGGGGACCAACGACCTTACTTCCTTTCCGAAGGAGATTATATGCCTCAGAAAATCCCGGCGGTGCCGACTGGGATTGAACCCAGACCCTTTGGGGTGAGAGGCAATCAAGCTTACCACTGCACACCCGGCGCGACGGAGATGAACCAGCGTCTGACTGAAAATCTCCTTAATAAAGACAACCGCCAACCAACCGACGCCGCTCATGAAGAATTCTGGCTTCTCTTAAATTTGTCCTCCGACTTCCCAAGAAGTTTTTCCGACTTCTCCTGGAAGTGAGACATCCCCCTGAAGTTTTTCTTTTTCTCGTAAACTTCATGTTTAGCTCCTTCTGGGTTCCCATGTAAAGAGTATCGGAATTATTAGGATTTTTTTCTGCCTTCATCCGGAAGATTCTTCCTTGTTCTCACGGTAGTATCTTTTTGACTTCCCCTTGTTTTTTGTGAACTTGCTCTGGACAGCTCTACCAATTTATCCACGAAGCTTCTTCCGACATTCCCCCAGAGTTCATTCTGAAATGACCCAAATGTGTCTGTCTTCTGACTTGCTGTAGAATTCACTTCACTAGGGGAATCTACGAGTATTATTGTTCGTATTAAACTGGTGCAACGACATATCAAACATTCTCTTCGAGAAGTTGATGATGAAATGAAAATGAATTTAATTCCATTCGTATGGAATCAGACACTACGTCCATTCGACACTAGCGAACTGCCATTTTCTCGAAGAGAGCTGGTGTCAAAGATTCCAGGTCTTGATAATTATTGACAAGATTGGACGGAATTTATACGTTGCATCATCCTAAGTCTGTTCCTGTGAGAAATTCTATACCAGTGAGCATCGCGTTTCCTATACGAAAATGATTCTACAAGTTTGTAGGCCAAGCTGAAGAGGTAGTTCAAAAAAGTTAGAAATGTAACCACTGTAGCTGAAGCTTTGAATCTCTTCAGCATGACCATCTCTGGATGAAAGGGTTCCAATGACAGCTCCAGGCTTAGGGGCCTCCCTTAGCGCAGTTACAAAGCAAGACCATGCGTCCCACAAAGGTCGCAGGAGGGATATTTTGTTAGTAGGTTGGGTTTTTCCTTGATTTGTTTTCCGTCGATCTTGTTTTCCGTGCTGAGCACCAATGCTACCTACGCCAGGGAGGAAGCTCCCACACCTGGACCCTACCTATCGGTCCATCAACTCATAAACCGGGGACCAACGGCTTTACTTCCCTTCCGAAGGAAACCGTGATCAGAGATGTTATGCCTCAGGCCTGCTGGGGTGAGAGGCAATCACGCTAACCTCTACACCATCGACGCCGCTCGAATAATATCTTTCCCAGCAAGACTTAAACATGTGTTTGAATATCCTATCCTACCTAAGTATATGGCAAAACAGATTAAACTGGAACGAGCTCACCAATTTAGCTGATTGCTGGATGCAACATGTCCGAAAACATCACCTGGAAATCAAAACCATGGGCTGCCCATGATTCGATAAAGATCACAAATTACCATCACCAACTAAACGAATTTCATGTTTTCCACACTGACTTTTCACCACAAAACACGAAACGCAATAAACTAATATGCGATAAGCAATATGATTGAAATGCGAATAAGAAGAAGAAGAAGCTCCAGGCTTAGCTCCAGACAGCGAACTCAGTGAATCATTGGACGTCTGCTTCTCTATTTCCTGCAAACTTATTCCATGGTGACTGTATTGCTTCTGCATCGCTCTTGGCTACCAGATACTTGACACTCCTTTCCTGTTTTAGGTTAAACCGAACGCCACGGGAAGCTGTGTATACACAGAGAATTCAGAAACCTTAGCCATGGCGATCACTGGGCGAATCACTGTTCTCGTATGTCAGCGTAATACATTGTTTATTGGTATAGTTGTTACAAGATCAGGGGAAAATGTTTCAGGTGAAGAAAGTTTGGTAGAGTTCGGGCACAAGGAGCGGAGATGAACCTGAAGCTGAATTCCGGGCATACATTTCATCGAAGAGATAGAAATTTCTCCAAATGAGTATAATATGCATATTTTTTTTCCTTGACATATTTTCCGTCGATATAGTTTTCCTTACTGAGTACCAATGCTACCGACGCGACGGAGGCAGCACCCACTCCTGGACCCTACGTATCGACAGATTTTACAGAGATTTTATGCCTCAGAAAATCCCGACGGTGCCGACTGTGATTGAACCCAGACCCTTTGGAGTGAGAGGTAGTCACGCTTCCCACTAAACCACAGACACCACTCAACGTGCCATTCTATTCAGGTTTAATTGGAAACTACGCCGCTAGAGGTGCTTCACATTCACATTATTTTTTTTTTTCCTTTGGTTTGTTTTTTCCGTCGATCTTGTTTTCCGTGCTGAGCACCAATGCTACCGACGTGCCAGGAAGGCAGCTCCCACACCTGGACCCTACCTATCGACCCATCAACTCATGAACCGGGGACCAACGGCTTTACTTCCCATCCGAAGGAAGGCGTGATCAGAGATGTTATGCTTCAGAACATCCCGGCGGCGCCGACTGGGATTGAACCCAGGCCTGCTGGGGTGAGAGGTAATCACGCTTACCACTACACCACCGGCGCCGTTTCATTCACATTATGACAGGCACTATACTGTAAAGAATTTCTGCCCAAAATAGAATATCTCGTGATTCTGGCCATATATAAAGTTGCTGTCCTGAGGAAACTTGTTCAGGTGACCAAGATCCTTCCATATTAGATCAGAACTGCTATTGTGCACATGAACTTCCTGTATTAGTCGTATCTCGAGATCGTGGTCATATAGAAGGTTACTGTCTTCAGAAAAATTGTTCAGGTGATCAAGTCTTTTCGGATGGTGGTCATATTAGTTCAGAACTATATAACTAAGTGGCGCTAGGATGTTGCTGTGCAATGTGAGTATTTCCGGAATAAGAGATCCGTGTAGAGGCCGATGCAAGATGCCATTTTGGAAACCAAGATGGTTTAAGAAATTCTTTCAAATACCACAATATGGGTATTTTTCGAACGTGGCTGAAGTTTAGAGGTCAACAATTGATGCTGAACGCCATTTTGGAATTCAAGCTGCCATCCTTCGGTTTTAGAAATACTGTCAAATACCCAACAATTATGGATATGTTTGAAACGAGAATTTCGTGTAGATGTCTAAATTCGCTGCCCGGTGCCATTTTGGAATCCAAAATTATGGCCATCGGTTTTTCTAAAAAAAAAACTGTAAAATACCCACAATATGGGTATTTCCGGAAGGGGGACGATGTGTAGAGGTCGAAAATCGATGTTGGACACCGTATTGGAATCCAAAATGGCTAGCAATTCGATATCCGCTAGCCGCTTGACGAAATGGAAATGGAAATGGAAATGGAAATTTTGGAATGCAATATGGTGGCATTTTTTTTTTCTAAAACCGATGGCTGCCATCTTGGATTCCAAAATAGCGATCAAAATCGATTTCAACCTCTGCACATCACTCCCGTTTAGAAGATTGTATTCTTAAATCGATGGTCGCCATCTTGGATACCAAAATGCCGTTCAACATCGATTTGCGACCGTTCCTGAAATACCCATATTGTAAGGTATTTTACAGTTTTTATAAAACCGGACGCCATCATGGATTTCAAAATGGCATCATCCCTACACGACATCTCCTAAAATACTCACATTGCACAGCAACATCCTATATAAGCAGGTATTCGAGACATAACAAATCCAAACATTTCGCTTGTACACTGGGTGTACTATAGTACAGAACTTACTATAGTGCGTATAGTAAGTTCTGAACTAATATGACAATCATCCGAAAGGACTTGGTCACCTGAACAACTTTGCTCAAGTCAATAACCTTCTATATGGCCAGGATTTTTAGATACAGCTTATACAGGAAGTTCATGTGCACACTAGCAGCACCGCGCAGTGTGAGAGTTCTGAACTAATATGGCCATCATACGAAATGACTAAGTCACCCGAACAACTTTGCTCAAAGCCAGGATCACGAGATATTCTATGTTGGGCCCAAATTCCAGATTAGTGCCTGTCATGAGTCTTATGAATGTGAAGTGCCACTAGGGGCGTGGTTTCCAATCAAACCTGAAGCAAATGGCACAGGTTTGTTGGGCCAACCCAGTACAACAACTTTGTCCAAGACAGAATAGCTTTATATATTGAAACAAAGGAGTCACCACAGTCACTATTAGCGAAAATCCCACAAACTGTGGGTATCCTTATTCGCGGATAGCCCGGCAATAAGGATACGGCCATAAGGGATACTGGCAGTAAGTAATCCAGCAATAAGGATTCCTTACTGTATATGTAGAAATTTCTTTCTCTTCGATGAAATTTTTGCCCGGAATTCAATTTATGGGTACAGTTTTCATATCTCCTTAAATCCTTGGGATTTTCGAACGATAGTAGGGAGTTGATTGGGTCGGTAAACCGAATCTGTTACAAAAAATCGAAATACAAAAAGTTGAAAGGGACCAAAGTCGAGTGGAAGAAAAGGTCGAATTAAATTTAAAAGAGCAAAAGGTCGACTGGTTTTTCAAAAGCATTTTCTCCAGTTTTCTTCCGAAGGTTTTTTTTTTCTTCAACTAATTGGAAGTTTCCATTGAAGTTCCCATGTAATTTTCTTTCGATTTCCTAGGATGCTGAAACTGATTTCTATCAGAAGTTTATTTTCAGTTCCATCGGAAGATTCTTCCGATTTCTCCTGGATCTTTCTTCCTAAATCCCTTCGATTCTGGCCTCCTCTGGAAGCGTCCCTGACTGTTCCTGGAAATTTATCATATCTTGAATTGAATTTTACGACATCTCTCGGAAGTTTATTTAAACTTAAAGCTTCTGCCTTCCGCTAGAATTATCTCTTGTCTTCTGATGGAAGTGTTTTAGATTTACCCCAGATTTCTTTCGCCTTTCCATCGTCGTGTAAAAGTTCCTTCCAACTTTTATCGGATTTGTTTTATCGATTTCCTCTGGAAGTTGCTTCCAATTCGGGAAGTTCCTCCCGATATTCCTCGGAAATAGGAAGTAAATTTCCGTGTGCTGTAATATAAAAAATACCTTTTTCCCTGGAATCGGGAGACGTGATTTTTGGTGAATTTTCCAGAGATGTCCCGGGTAGGAAACACTAACTCAAATATATGTACTCTTCTGTGAACCATCCACAATTCTCCCTTCAGCTTTTGCGCTTTGCCGATTATTCATAGGTGCATACGTACCCCCAAGTTTGAGGTCTATTCCTCGACACGCGGGAGAGCGCGAGAGTCTTTCGTGAACGTGGCGACATATTCGCGATCAGTAGCAGTAGGTATAAGGTGATTTCTGCGAGAGGGAGAGAAAAAGAGTGACAACGGGCGTTCGATGGTAGTTTGGTAGCTACTTAGCATGGAATGAATTGTCGCGGCGTTTTTAAAAAAAAGTGGGAAATTCCTTGCTCGCGATTCGGTTACATGATTAGTTGACAATATAGATGAGTAATATGTGCTAGAAGGACGTAACGTTGAAGCCAAGTCGATAAAGAAGATGATAATTTGATTTTAGAGTTGTTGTTGTAGTTGTAAATTAGCGTGATTGATTAGGTTGCTTATATTGCTGTGGACTAAGTTAGTAATGTTTGCAGTATTTTAGATATATACGAACATTTCATATGATTATGACTGAGTAAATTAGAAAAAACTTAAAGAAATTTTTAGTCATTATCGAATGAAATCTTATGCATTGTTCTGATAGAAAAATAAAGTGTACTACGCTCCATTGATCGTTGACACGGTTGCTAGCATACTTTAATACAATGCTATCACTGTATACTACTTGAACAGTTTGATAGAATTTTAAATGATATCATACTGCCTATGTGTTCTTCATGAGAACACACGAAATCAAAGCTGTTCACTTGTGCTGACATTTCTGAAAAAAGAAAGAAATCCAGCGCCCAATGGCGATAAATCAATTCGTTCTATGAAGGTTAGTTAAACTGGTGCTCTCGAACTTTACTAGCAGGCATGGCGTAAGGCAATGCAATTCCTATCGCCGATACATTAAGTCAACACATGCTGCGTGTTGAACAATGATACCTTTCACGCGGGTCACCCATCACGCAACCGACGAACTCCGAAGTATCCACAGTCCATAGTCGGTCGATCGCGTTCCTTAGTTATTAAATTTTCAGTTCGTTCAGTTCCATTCAATTAACATCATTGTTTGGAGCGTTGTTGCTAGACTGCTAGCCGTTAGCCCGGGATGGTCACGCGGTAGAAGGATGCGGAGAAAGTTGGATTTGTTTGTCCAATTTCACATACGAGTTCGCTGGGTGTTGGCTTCCATGATGATTGTTTCAAAATTCCAATGCCTTTTTAAACCATGATTGCAAACATAACGATAGGCTGTCCAAAGTAAAGATTGTTGATATTTACTGTCGGCTTAACAATTTGGGCTTGAAAATGTAGTCTCAATCAGGGCTGGCAAATGTTATTGCAAGTAATTTTTACAGAACAATTTATGCCATTGTCAATGGATAAAATGACAGTGATAAAAGTTTCAACCTGACAGAACGAGGCAGTCCAGACAACCAGACAACCAGACCGATAATATCAGTTAATTAGTAATTAGTAAATATCAGTTATATGACAATAGAGCGGGTATTTTCTATGATTTGTGCGACGATTTCAACTTGACTATCTTTAACACTGGTGAAGCAACACGTATAGCAAACCCTCCTGCTCGAGAGAGCCGTCTTGACATATCTTTGAGCTCTAACTCACTATCATTAGAATGTCTGTGGAAGGTTATCAATGATCCCCATGGTAGTGATCACTTACAAATTACTATTTCAATCAAAAGTGGTCGTCTAAAAACAGATCAGTCAATTCAAGTTCCCTTTGACCTCACGAGGAACATTGATTGGCAAAAATTTGTATCGGCTGTAACTCTTGGTATTGATTCTACCGATCCTCCACCACCACTGGAAGAATACCGTTTCTTTACCGAACTAATCTACAAATGCGCATTAGAAGCTCAGAAACGACGTGTTCCAAGTGCATCCCTCAAAAGAAGACCCGCCACCCCTGGATGGGATGACGAATACACAAAGTTGTATCTTGAGAAATCCGATGCCTTTAAAGATTATCGTAGACATGAAAGATCTGAGCTTTTTGAAAAGTATCTAAAGCTTGAAAAAAAGCTTAAAAACTTACTAAAAGCAAAGAAACGAAACTACTGGCGTTCTTTTATCGAGGGACTTTCTAGAGAAACCTCGATGACAACGCTTTGGAACAAGGCTCGCTATATGCGAAACCGCTCATCTTCCAATGAGAGTGAAGAATACTCCTCCCAATGGATATTCGACTTCGCTAAAAAGGTTTGTCCAGATTCTGTTCCAGCACAACCAACTTTACGGGATACAGCCCGAAGTAACGGTTCTCTGGATGAACCATTCACAATGCTGGAATTTTCAATGGCACTTCTTTCATCGAATAACTCTGCTCCGGGAAGCGATATGATCAAATTTGACCTTCTAATCTCCCCGATATCGCTAAAAGACGATTACTTAACCTATATAATTCATTTATGGAATTAAATATAGTTCCACGAGCATGGAGACAGGTTAAAGCAATAGCTATTCAAAAGCCTGGGAAACCAGCGTCTGATCACAATTCTTACCGTCCGATCTCTATGTTATCATGTCTGAGGAAATTATTAGAAAAAATGATCCTATTAAGACTTGACCATTGGGTTGAATCAAACAATCTACTTTCAAATACGCAATTTGGTTTCCGGAAGAGTAAAGGAACAAACGATTGTCTAGCGATGCTTTCATCTGATATTCAACTGGACTTTGCGCACAAGGAGCAATTGGCTTCAGTCTTTTTGGATATTAAGGGCGCATTTGATTCGGATTCCATAGACATACTGTCAGACAATTTGCACAGTAGTGGATTACCCGGTATTTTGAATAATTTCTTGTATAATTTGCTGTCAGAAAAACAAATGACCTTCAATCTAGGTCAACTGACAACTTCTAGAATTAGCTACATGGGCTTACCCCAAGGTTCATGTTTAAGTCCCTTACTTTATAATTTCTATGTCAAAGATATTGATAACTGCTTAGATAATCAATGCACGCTTAGACAGCTTGCAGATGATGCCGTGGTTTCCATGAGAGGTCCACGTGCAGAAATCTTGCAAAGACCATTGCAAAATTCCCTAAATAATCTTTCTCTCTGGGCAATAAATTTAGGGGTCGAGTTTTCACCGCAAAAAACTGAATTGGTAGTGTTTACAAGGAAGCGGTTTCCAGCCCAAATGCGTCTAAATATTTTGGACAGAAACATTACCCAATCTTTAACCTTCAAATACCTTGGAGTCTGGTTCAAAATGCACTTGGGGTACCCACATTACGTATTTGAAACAAAAGTGTCAACAAAGGATCAACTTTCTACGATCAATTTCCGGGACATGGTGGGGTGCTCATCCGGAAGACCTCATTAAACTATATAAAACGACTATTCTTTCAGTTCTTGAGTATGGCTCTTCTTGCTTCCTCTCGGCAAGAAAAAGCTACCTAATCAAATTGGAACGTATTCAATATCGTTGTTTACGTATTGCCCTTGGCTGTATGCATTCAACACACAATATGAGCCTAGAGGTCCTAGCGGGCGTAAAACCCATGCAGAACCGTTTCTGGGAGCTCTCATTAAGAATATTGATTAAATGTAGTGTCAGTAACAACCTTGTGATTGAAAACTTTGAAGAAATGCTCGAATTGAGCATCCAGTCTAGATTCGTGCGAATCTATCTTAATTATATGTCATCGGATATTAGCCTTCCTTGCTATAACCCCTCTCGTGTATGCTTTACTAACTACAGTTCCCCCATTGACTATGATCTCTCCATGAAACAGGCTATTCAAGGAGTTCCAGATCAACTTCGACCTATCTCAATTCCCCGCATTTTTGCTGAAAAGTACCAACAAGTCAATTGCAATAGAAGATTTTTCACTGATGGATCACGCATTGATGGATCCACTGGCTTCGGCGTCTTCAATGAATACTCAACCGCCTTTCGGAAACTTCAGGAACCTTGTTCCGTTTATGTTGCTGAGCTAGCAGTAATCAACTTCGCATTGGGGATGATTTCCGATATGCCCATAGACCATTACTTCATCTTCTCGGATAGTCTCAGTTCGATTGAGGCTATTCGGTCGATGAAACAAGGTAGGCACTCATCTTATTTCCTTTCAAAGGTAAGGGAGCAGATGAGTTTGCTGGTCGAAAGATCATATATGATTACCTTTGTATAGGTCCCCTCACATTGCTCAATCCCAAGCAATGATAAGGCAGACTCTCTCGCAAAGGTGAGCGCACAACAAGGCGAGATTTATGATAGAAGAATTTCACATGATGAATTTTTCCCGTTAGTACGTCAGAGTTCTCTTTTAAGTTGGCAAAACGATTGGACAAATAATTCTCTTGGGCGGTGGTAACATTCCATTATTCCAAATGTTTCTTCGAGAGCGTGGTTCAAAGGTCTGGATGTAAGTCGGGGATTCATTCGAGTGATGTCAAGACTTATGTCCAACCACTACTCGCTAGACGCACATCTCTATAGAATAAACCTCGATGACAGCAATATATGTATATGTATGAATTCCTTTGTTTGTCTGATGTTAGAGTTTGATGTGCCTATCCCCTCCTTTCCAAACAATTTCTCGCCATTGTGTCCCAGTCTTATTATCCTCCTGTTCCTGTGCTTCTTGCCCCTGCCCAGCCAGGATTTGGTCAACCGTCCGAGAGTAGTATCTGAAGTAGGCTTCAGAAACCAGTTTCCTACCTAGATCCTTCCAATCGAAATTGTTACCCATTAACCTCGAACCCGCCACGAGTAATTGGTACCCAATACTAACCTAGAAATACTGCTATTTAAAATGTAAATCAAACATTACTGATTTTGGCTCCGCAAAGTGTCACACACGACTGAGCCTAGTAAATAAACGAACTAGTTAAAAAAAAACATCAAACCCCAGTCAAACAGACGTAAACACTTAAAACTACGTTTGAAGGAAACGACACCTCGCGAGTTATCCATGGGCCATAAAATTGTTGGCAGTCGCAAAGTTACAGTGATCCAGTGAGGTGGCAATTCGCGAAACTAATAATATTCAAATTGAACATTATATTTATGCGCTTATGTACTATGGTATAGACTCAAGAGTTACCTCCGTTAGTCTGTGGCTCAACATGCTATCTTCTGACAACTAGGAATGAAATTCCATCACCGTACCAGAAACATATCACATATGAACCCGTATTGAACTCGACAACACATACGGGGACCCGACAATGGAACATCAATGGAAATAAAATTGAAAGTAATGTACAAGGTTCACCTTCTTCGCTGTCAACGACACCACCTCACCACGCGTGGTCTTCGGTCGCCAGTCGTTCAGCCCCAACCAATGGCGTAGGGGAAGGTTCCATCCGGAATAACACGCGTTGAGCGAACGATAAAAAAAAAGTATGGAATAATCAATATTTCATTAATTATAGACATGTGAATCAGTGCCGTTATGCGCTATTGATTGAAATCTTTGTCCTACCGGTGACGCGGGTGGGTGGTTCACATGTATGCGATACTCTGCCATACTGCGTGTACACCGGCTCACGACGGCTAGGATGGCTGGTATAAGAATCTATTGTGTGCTTAGAGCGTCCGGTGAGAACTAGATAAATGTTTTCAACGTCCTTGCCAAAGACTACGCAGTGGTGTGTCTGTATGTGATTGGGAGGATGAATAATCTAGTAGTAATCAAAGTGTCCGCAAGTAATGAATGGTAAATAAGTCAGTGAGTATATTTTGTTCCAAAACATCGGCGGCGCGAGGTTCCAGGTTGAGGATTATTCACAGTTTAGTACTGGATTCGGGGTGACCTTCAACTGCGCCGGAGTGGAACCTGCGTGACGGAAACAGAATGGTACAGCTGGGCGACAAGTGCTGGATCGGCCTGGTCTCTGTCGAGGAATTTCTTCGTCAGGGTTAGGGTCAGCGATTGGATGACGGAGGCGATGAGTTCTTTATGGCTGGAAATATATTTCTAATGAAGGTTATATTTGATGGCATTCAATGAAGGACTTACTGGTGATTGGGGTCAGCTGATATTTGGTCTTGGTCGGTGGAACTATCGGTTTGGGTAGAATATATACGTAAGAAACGATAGCCATGGAGGTAGTTCGATATAGGAGTGAACTGCGTCGCAACGATTGTGATTGGAACTTCGGAGCCCTTCGCTAGCAGATGTTCCAAACTGGAGATCAGGAGGGACTTTCCTTCGGAATATGTAGTGCCTTTGCCGAATTCGTCGATTAGCACCAAAGATCGGGTTGTGGTGTTGGAGAGGATGTTAGACATCTGGTACAGTTCTCCCATGAACGAGGACTTTCCACTGTATACCGATTCTGGGAAATCCAGTCGAGAGTACAGCGAGTCCAGTAATCCAATAGTTGCTGACTGTGCGGGAACAAAAGACCCAATGTGTGCTAGATAGCAAATCATGGCTATTTCTTTGAGGTAGATCGTTTTCCCCGATGGTTCAGCGGATGTAAAAATTTTGACAAAGCATTCACTATCGGAACTAAGATCGGTATCATTTGCCTGGTATGGTTTGATTTGCTCCAGCAGCGGGTGCCTACCTCGTTTGATCTTAAGAATTTTCTGATCACATACCACGGGGCGTGAAAAGTCTTGGGATGAGGAAACCGATGCGAATGCCAACAACACATCTAACTTGGCAGCCGTATTGAAAACGTCTATCAATTCGGATATGACTTGATCAATGTAGACGACGAGCTTTTCGAGCATCAACTGTTCACGCTCGCTAACGGAAGCCAACAAATCTCCAAATGTAGTATTGAGTTCGCGGCATAGATTATTCTGGAAGTACACCGTGGTGTCCGATTGGTACACAAAGTTCATAGATGTACCGGATAGGTCCTGCAGGTCACCGTTCCGTGTGGTACTGAACACGAAACCATACCCTGGAAGGAATGTCACAAAGACGTCGTTCGCATCGATTGGAAGGTTTTCGATATCTAGACGTGAGGTTTCCAGCAGAGCTGTCTGCGTTTCATCTAGTTGGCGTCTATGCGCGTCCAGTTCTTGATCGATGCCAGGTTTAACGGTAAACTTGTTGTCCCGTTCACCACGTACCAGATCTACAACCTCATCCAGGGTATAGAGCAGTTGCTTAAGTGTACCTTGCGGTTGTGAAACAAACTCTGCTAAATCAGCGATTGGAGTCGTGCCGTTGGATGGTTCTTTCACTGCGAAGCAGAGCTTACAAAGCAGATACACGTAGTAGATGTTCTTCTTCAGTGACTTCCACTCATTGTTCTTCGCTCGTTTTGCAGCGATCTTCCTATACAATGGCTGAATTCTGGTCAAATTTGTTATGTAACTACGCATTTCGTCAGACCTACTGGTATTGCGGGTATCAATCATCCACTCCACCGTATCGAACCGCCGATTGAGTTCCACCACATCCCGAATCGGTTGTTGCATGATGCTCTTCAGTTCCATTTTCCCAATTTTGGACGAACATCTGTTGAAAAGGTTGAATAGAGAACACGAGCTGTTTTCCATGTTTCGCTTGAAACCGGAGGGATGCAGACGCGAATCGAAGATCTGCAAAGCTTGGTAGGTTAGTTCATCGATAACCAGCAGGGTTTCCGGAGCGAGAATGTTTATTTTTGACACCATAAGGCCATCGTTTTCTGATGCTAGGCCATCCAACAACTTCAATAGGCACCCCACGGCATGGATCAACAAGTCCTGACTGAATGGTAGGACGCTCTCCATGAACAGTCGGCGTTCTGCTTCTGATGCTTGCTGAGGAATTCCCGGTAGATTCATAGCCAATACTTTGACCGCACTTGCCTTGATCGCTTTGGGTCCAAAGTCACAATGGCGAGCCCTCTCTTCGACTGTAATACTTCCTGAATTTAGATTCTGCAGCATCGTTCCGTCCGGTAGATTCAGAATCTCATGAACGTCTTCCAAAAAGTCTTTTGATCCCGAAACCAAATGAAACAGAGGATTATATTGTCGAATCAGATTTCTAACCAGCACGTATTGAGGTCTCGGGTCAAAAGCTTGCTGAATGGCATACATTTCCATCTGATCAACATCGTAATAGGAAGCTGCCGCAGTTCCGGCACTCCAGCACAGCGAAAGGATTTTACTCGCCTGAATAGAACCACTGCCTGATTGTTGATCGTTCATTATGATCACCGTTTTAATTCACCTACACGGTGAAGAGTAAACAGGGAAGGAAAAAAAGAGACGCAAAAGTTGTAAACTTCGAAAACAGGTTTCACCGTAGGTAAATACGCAGCAACACTGATCCATTATAGTTTGTATGTTCATTTGAACGGCACACGACCCTGAACTTCAGGGAGATTTTTTCCAATGCAAGCCCGCGAGACACGACCGCCAACTGCCTATTGTCGATGAGGGGTGTTGTGCGTTGCGCATTTAGATTTCCCTCGCTCTATTTCGCGAAAACAAGGCAGCGGCGTTCGACTTTGTGGGAACCAATTGATTTCAAGCGTTATGAAACTGCACCGAGCGCGCCGAAGCTTCTCTAGTTCACGTCTACTAATCCACACAATCGAATCAAAGCCCATAGCTAAGCGCAAGTGGCTAAGCTGTGAGTCTAATTGAATTTACATGTCTGTCCACGGGATTGTGAATGCTAATGATTCTTAAGAAAAATAAGTAAGTTGAAAGGGATGGATTCAGCTCACTTTGAAGATTTGTCACGAGTGGAATGATCTTGAAAGCATTCCTCGAGGTGACCGCACAGCGGCACACTGTTTGCTAGTGGCCTTATGTAATGAACGTACTTGACCGACTAGTTGACGACTGTAGGCTCGTCGGTCACCATCACCGTGGAAGCCTGAGTCATGCTGGTCTGGCGTTCAGAGCTTTGGTGTGCATGATCCGGATTCCGGATGTTTCGGTGTTCGAGGTCAAGTGGAGGTAGCACTGGACGATGTTTCGGCGAGTGTGGTTGTTATTTGTTGATTGAAGAGTGTTTTGATTAATAGGTGATTCAGTAAATTTGATGGTGTTTAGGTAGATTGAGACAAATATGATTTTGCATATAGAAACTAATAAATAGTCAATAAAGAATTGGAAAACGCTCCCTAAAAACACTCAAATGATGCATAAAATTCCATTGAAAATCCCTAAACAGGTGTGAAAATCCATAAATAATATCAATATGATCCATATTTTATGTTAAATTTAGTAACACAATTTCTCACAAGTAACAATTAGGGTTTTATGAAGGTTCTGTAGACCATGATTTAGACTTGTAGAGTGCTTTAAAACCTCAATAAAACTTGCAATGTTACTTGGGCTATAAGCTTTTATGGATTAATTGAAAATCAAGTTTGGGCACTATAAAATACAGGTATGATCCAAAAATTAGACGTATATTTTTTATGTTTTGAACACCAATTATTCAATTTTGATCCATAAATCTAGGAAAATTGCACCTTTACTCAGATTTACTGTCCTGTCCATGTTTTTTTTTAGTGAAAGGAGCGGAGCAACGAACAAACGTCTAATAAGCTTCCAAAAGAAGCTTCCAAAATAATCTTTTTAAGACGGTCTTTTAGATAATACCAATATTGGTTCGTTCTCAAACTTGTCTATGGATCGTTTTCTTTAGTTTATGGTTCATTTTTGATCGTTTTATGGATCATATGCAATATGTTCAATTTCAATGTTCTTGAGCGTTTTTTTTTTAATTGTATTGCTAAATTTTACATTCCATGGGTCATATTGATATTTTTTTATCATTCATACTATTTTAGGGATTTCTACCGGGATTCTATAATACATTTTGGTGTTTTTTATTGAGTGTTTTTAATTTTTATATGGATCGTTTTATCATTTCTAAAAGTGCATACTTAGGGCTGCTATAGATTGACATTGCAGTGATTCGATTTATTAGAACGAAAGAAATCATTAAGATCGTTTAAATTTCTTTTAAAAATGCCCAATTAGTTTACTTATGTCCATTAATGTATTAATTAACGTTTTCGTCATTCTGGCGATTCTGTATTCAATCTCAATTTTAGTAATACGTAGTTATTTTTTGTTTTTTTTTTTGCGTTCCGCAGTTTTTGTTATCTACAAATCGTTAAGTTCGCTTCGCTGATTGTGGCACCCTGAAAGAAATATTGAAAAGTTTTAAGTGTCAAACACACAATTTTTAACCTCTTCTTGTAACATACAAGTATTAATTATCATTGTAACATCTAATGGTTTCATAATTCCCTAAAACAAATTTTTATACCAAGTGAGTGGAAGCAAGCCTGATAATGTTATTCCTGTTTCCTGATGATGGTCACATATAGCAATAACTGGAATATAGCACAATTTTCATCTCACTTTCATCAACAATGGCTGGAAGTCACTAACAATTTTGAGTGGACCCAAGAACGCTCCATGCGCTCATCTGATGCTTTGAAGCCACCCTCAATTTTGAGTGAATCCAACAACACTCTATGCGCCACCCACATGGTTGCCCAACATTTCAAATCACATCTCTGGATCCACAATAGAAAAGAGGCCCATCAACATTTGTAAACAAACCGTTCCAAAGCCCATTTACCCACGCAAACCAACACCATCATCGGATAGGGGAAACTTCTACCTACACGATGATGGTGTTGGTTTGTGAGGGCGGCCTTCGATTTGTGAGGAATGAGCTTTGGAACGGTTTGTTTATAAATGCTGATGGGCCCTTTTCCATTGTTGATCCAGATCTCTTAGATCTAGCGTTCAGAACCATAAGGGCCTAATTGCGATGATCGATTCTCTTCATCGATTTTCTCTTGGCGTTACCGCAGCTAAGTAAACCTATTTTCCGAAACTATTCCAGACTTGTGAAACCAGTGCCTCAAATATTCGAAAACCTAAATCGAATGCCGAAGAAAAAATCACATTCATTCGTGTACACACACAATCGTTTCCTGCATACGAATGAGTATAAACAAAGGTGAAGGAATAAAGAAAAGCTTTCGTTTCGTACCGACGCATTCATTGTCGTTCGTCCGTTCGCTTTCGCTGCGTCCGCCTTCATTCAAGCATTTAAAGGCTCAATTACATTTGGTTGCAAAATTCATTCGCATTCCACTCGTTGAAGAAGTTCATTGAAAATTTTCGTTGAATGCATTCAGTGCCATCAGTGGTTCTCTGCGTAAAATCAAAACCTGTCGACATCTGTATCGTCAGCTGTTAAAGGTGAGGAAAGAAAGGTAAACAGTAGACTGATGCAAAATTTGACTTTTTCGCTCCACAGTGCTTAAATGGTTTAAAATCGGGTCATGATTAGCCTCTCAAAGTTACAACTCATTTGGTTAGAAACAGACTTCGCACAAACCATTTGAAGTTTACATGTAAATTACTATGGGAAATCTCAACTTTTTGTGCATTGCCTTCTAGTCTTTTTCCATATTTAGCTGGGAAACAGTTCGATAACCACTCTTATAGAAAATTTTCTCAGCTACAACTTTGCTGAAGATCGTTTCTATGTTAAACGAGACAGCAAAAAGTTATTAATTATTTAAGACATTGGTAAACTTATGACATGATCAAGCAGCTGTTCTGAAGGCAACACTGTATTTTGCAGTGTGACATAGTAGCCATGATTTGTGTGTCCTATTCAACGCCCCAGAAACACCAATGTTGCCTGCTGAGCAGTTGATTGAGCATGATCATAAGACATCAGCGCATTGAACCATTGATAACTTTCGGTCCTTGCATTTTATTAAAAAGTGGTCTTGAGCAAAGTTGTAACTGGAAAAAATTTCCTACAAGTACAGTTGAAAACTTTTGAAGCAGACCGATATGGTGAATTATTAGATAGACACAGGGTTGCTTCCACTCACTTGCTATGAAAAAATATTATTCGGAATTATGCAATCATTAGATGCAATAATGCTATGTTGTACTTGTAAGTAACAAGAAGAAGTAGTAAAGTATGTGTTTGACTCATAAAACCTGTCAATTTCGCATTGAGAGCGTCACAATTAGCGATCTTATGACTCGTGAGCGTTCACTCAGAGTGAGCGCTCACGAGTCGTAAAATCGCTGATTGTGACGCACTGAAAGCAATTTTGGCAGATTTTATGTGTCTTACATATACTTCATGACCTCTTCTTGTAACTTGCAAGTACTAATTAGTATTATACTATATCATGATTTCATAATTCCGAAAAACATTTTTTTATAGCAAGTGAGTGGAAGTAACCCTGGATAGACATGAACAAAAATCTTGGTTTTACTATAGTAATTCCCATGCAAACTTCAAATGGTTTGTGCCATCTCATTTTTTCACCAAATGGGTTCAAATTTTGAGAGGTTAGTCAGGATCCGATTTGTAATCGTTTAAGTATTGTGGAGCGAAAATTTCAAATTTTGCATCACTCTAGTAAACAGCGTAGTGAAAATAAAGTGACTCTCGCCGATATTGCGAAAGGCTTCATTCGAGGAGATGGAGCAAAGACTTCATGTGCTATTGATCCAGGAACTACGTGCAAATATACTCAAGCTAAACTGGACATTAGAAACTTCATTCGACATGGCGAACGGGATAACCAAGGTAGGGGAAACACCGGCAAAGAAGCAGCGAGCTGTGGCAAAACGTCCTGTACTAATTGACAAATTATTGTTTATGGATTCATTTGTGAAACTGATTTCGTACCAATGCAATGGGAAGGATTTAAGAAACTCCAAGATCCTTTGGCATTAGCTGTTGGCGTAACAATGAATCCAACAAATATGAAGGCTACGGTCAAAGAAATTGCTGGCAGGATTCGTGAGGCTATAGCAGCAGAAATAAAAGATCGGTTCATCAGCCTCAAAATTGACTCTGCCTCTAGACACAACCGTCAAAAAGTATACTGAGTTCGGTAGAAATAAGTCAGTATGCATGCTCCATATACCCTACTGGCTCAGTCCTCAAAAATTTCCTCTTTTCCACAGCAAATAACGAAGGAGAACAGCTACCTACAGAATGAAATGCAAAGCTTCCCAATCGAAGAGAGATGCGACTGCTTTTGATATTGACTAGAAGCTCACAGAAAACGAATGAAAGCTCCATGTACGAAAACTGAATATTGATCAGCAACCCACTGAAAGAATATTTGGGAAGCGAAAGTGAATGTGATGTGTATTTAAGTCACCAAATCTTCAATCAATGAAACTGAATATTTCAAGCACTCATTGTATTAAAGGGTGTTCCATATCAAATTGCATCACGAAAAAAAACGCTGTAGAAAATTACCTTTTCAAACTTTCAGACAATAAAATATAACCCATTAGTAAGCTTTTGGCATATTTATTTCATTCAACTTCAATACCATAACCGTACGCTCGCACCTTACGCTTAACTCCACTCATTATGTTCTGTACAACATCTGGCTGCAACTTTTTCTGTACGGAAAACCACGTTTTCTTCAAGTCTACCTTAGATTGGACCTCCTTAGGATGCTTCCGTAGTGCCTGCTTCATAATAGCCCAGTATTTTTTTTCGATGGGCCTTAGTTTCGGTGCGTTGAGGGGTTCATGTCTTTGTGTACGAAAGTGATTCCGTTGGCTTCGTACCACTCCAGGACAGCATTTGAATAGTGGCACGAAGATAGATCCGGCCAGAAGATCGTAGGGCCCTCGTGTTGCTTCAACAGAGGAAGCAGACGCTTCTGTAGACACTCCTTGAGGTAGATCTCCCCGTTTACAGTCCCGGTAGAAACTTTGAAAGTTTCTGCTTCCTTACTTCCTCCGGAACATCAAACTTGTGCCGGGCGGTGAAGAACAGTAGCTCCGGAAGCTGCCGAACGTTCATCTTGACGTAAGTCTCATCATCCATGATGAGACAATGAGGCTTCGTTAGAATCTGGGTTTACAGTTTCCGGGGCCATGACTTTCCCACCGTATTTTGCCGTACCTCACGATTTTGTGCCTTTTGCACTTTGTAAGTATGCAGTCCCTCCCCCCTTGGCTCTCTGAACGAAAGACTTTGACAGATTCAACTTTTTGGCAACATCCCTGACCGAAGCATTGGGGTTCCGCTTAAACGCTTTCACGACACGCTTGTGATCCTGATCGCTAATAGAACATCCATTCTGACCGCATTTCTCCTTCCGTTCGATGCTCAGAGTTTCGCAGTAACGTTTAATCATACGACTCACCGTTGACTGCACGATTCTGAATTGTTTTCCGATGTCCCGATGAGAGAGTTGAGGATCTTCCAGGTGCTTGCGCAAAATCAATTTGCGACGTTGCTTTTCGGGTGACGCCATTTCTTCCAACTTTCGAAAAACTGACAGCGATAAAAATGCAGTAAGGATACACTCTAAACTAGAATATACCCTACAGCTTTTTTCCGTGATGCAATTTGATGTGGGACACCCTTTAGCTAGCAATAGCAACATCAAACGCACCAAGGAATGCTAATCCAGCTGAGTTAACAACTTAAAAAAAAATCCATGAAGAGAATCGATCATCGCAGTTAAGCCCATATGATTCCGAACGCTAGATATATTCTCTCAAATAGCAGGTTGCTCTGAAACTATTAAATTATTCAAAATACCACCATTTGCTAATAGATCTCCAAAAAATACACCAAGATTCTTATTTTAGTCTTCAGGTTGAGGTATTATTCTTCAGATCTTCAACTGCTCAACAATTCCTACACCAGATTGGTCAAAAATTATTCCAAAGTCAGGTGATCATACATCTCCAAGAACTCCTCAGGATATTTGTTCAGGACTTTAGCTTGATCAGGTCTCCTTTTGAAGATCTTCAACTGCCCAACAGCTTGGTCTGAAATTATCCAAAATACTTTCAGGTGATCAGAGATCTCCCAAAAACCCCTCAAGATGTTAATCAGTTTCATCAGTAATTATTCAAAGCCAGGTCATCATAGATCTCCAAAACGTTCTCAGGAATTTGTTCAAGACTTCAGCTTGAGCAGGCATCATTCAGAAGATCATCAACTGAACAACAATTCACATGAAGATCTTCAACTGCAAGCAATTCAAACCATATATCGCAGGTTTTTTCAAGATAGCAGGTTGGTCAGAAATTATTCAAAAGACCATCATGTGATCATCGATTTCCATACAATCTTCAAACTATTTTTTTTTTCCTTGATTTGTTTTTCGTCGATCTTGTTTTCCGTGCTGAGCACCAATACTACCGACGCCAGGGAGGTAGCTTCCATACCTGGACCCTACCTATCGACCCATCAATTCATGAACCGGGGACCAACGGTTTTACTTCCCTTTCGAAGGAAGCCGTAATCAGAGATGTTATGCCTCAGAACATCCCGGCGGCACCCACTGGGATTGAACCCAGGCCTGCTGGGGTGAGAGGCAATCACGCTTACCACTACACAACCGGCGCCGCTAACTATTTGTATTAGACTTCAGCATGATCAGGCATCTTCCTGAAGATCTTCAAGTGCTCAACAACTCAAATCAAGTTGCTTGTAAATTATTCAAAAGACCTTCAGATGATCATAGATGCCCAAAAACTCAAGAAGGCATTTTTTCAAAACTTCAGCTTGTTCATGCATCATTTGAAATATCTTCATCTCAGCGTTGCCAGAATGGTTTAAAGCTTATCGGTATCAAAGGTTTTAAAAAATCGGCATTTATCGGTATTTACTATTTTAAGTAATTTTATATTTTTGCCGTTTTTGAAAGCGAAAATTTTAACTTTTGGACTATGACCGGAAAATTCCGGAAGAAAACTCAGGGGAATGTTTGAATTAGATTCTGGAGGAAGCTGAAAACAACATCCAGAGAAAGAAGAAAGAAGCTCTTCTGGCTTAGAGATGAACTAGCCTAAGGCTAAAAATCTCTTAAATAAAGAAAAAAAAAAGAAGCTCTTCTGGAGGAAATTTGAAGAAAGTTCTGACAGAAGTCGGAAAACATCCGCGGAACTTCCAAGACATAAATTGAGAAACTTCTGGCGAAAATTTTAAGAATCTTTCAGAAAAAAAAATCGGATTTCACATTCAAAGAAAGACAGAAAAGTTTCGGAAATTGGAAGTAAATTCCAGAAGTAGCCATTTCCAAGGGAAGCCAGAAGAAGCTCGGAAAAACCTTCCAGTAGAAGTCAAAAAAACTGGACAAAATTCCAGAACTAGACGAAAGAAATTTCTGGGAGAAGTTTAATTGAACTTTCTGGAGAAGACAGAAGAAACTTCTTGGAGAAGCTGGCAGAAACTTCCTAAGGTAGACTGGAAAACAATCTGGAAGAAGTCGGAAGCCAGAGCGCTAACGGAACAGTCAAAAGAAACAAGTATACGGAAGAATGAGCTCTTGGGGGATGTTCTAATGATCCAGAAAATTTTCCAAATGGACATAAAACATCCCTGAAGACCCTGCAATGCCCCTAACGGTTTTGAAACATTGTAAGGAATATTCCAAAATTCCTCGGAATTCCTTAAAAGTTCATGAAATTTTCCATGAGTTAACAGGGCAGTTTGGGAGTGCTCTGATCATATTTGAAATACTTTGAACATTCCTGAATATAATGAGACTACCGGAATATCTCTAATCAACTTTGAAGGTCTCTAGACTTTCTTGAAGATTACGAAATCTCTTAATCACTCTCACCATTTTTTTTTTTATTTATTGTAACATCAGCATTGAGGGGCCTCCCTTAGCTCAGTCGGTAAAGGCGCAGCTACAAAGCAAGACCATGCTGGAGGTGGCTGGGTTCAATTCCCGGTCCGGTCTAGGAATTTTTCGGGTTGGAAAATTTCTCGACTTCCCTGGGCATAGAAGTATGATTGGACTTGCCACACAATTATACCAATGCAAAAATGGTACAGGCATCAAAAGCTCTCAATTAATAACTGTGGAAGTGCATCTAGAACACTAAGTTGAGAGCACGCAATAAGCTAATATGCGATATGCAATAAGCTTGAAATGCGAAGAAGAAGAAGAAGAAGAAGCATTGAAGTTTTCTGATCTTCTTGATTTTTCTAATTTTTAAAAATTATCGACACTGCCATTAATAAGCACGGAACTTCCCATAAAGTGTTCTCAAAATGTGCTAATGTTCATGTAGCTTCCCTTACGTTTCTTAAATTTGCATGAGCTCCTCGGAACATTGCTGAAGTTTTCGGGAATTGCCTGAGTTTCTCGGAACTCCCCGATTTCCTTGAAATGTATTGATCTGTCCTGATGTTCTCGGAGCTTCCTAAAGTTCGCTCAATTCCCCTGAAACTAAACTGTCCTGAAAACCATTAAATTTTCCAGAAGTTCTTTGGACTTGTGAAGTATCCAAAATATTTATGATGTTTCCTTAAGTTCACTGAATTTCACTGGACTTTCCTGAAATTTCCGGGTTTTAGAATTTGTAACAAAAGTTATTGAAACGTTCTTTAATTAATCGAAACTTACTCAAAAGTTTTGACTTTTCTGATGTTTCAGAACTTCTTAAAAGTTCCTGCAGGTAGAGTATGGATCCGCAATAGACTGCCAGCGAAAATGGTCATTTTTAATTTCGCTAACAAATCATATACAAAATGTTTATTGCCTCGAAAAATGACCCTATGAAAAATTTTAGCTCAATCGGACATGATTTAGGGGTGGCGCAAACGCGTCAAAGTTTGACTTTTTTCACTCTGGAAAATCTCCCAAGGGGGGGAGTACATGAAATTTCGGAAATCAAAATTTTTTTTTTGATGCCAAATGTCTTAAAAATGCATGAAACGTCGAGATCTGGTGTTATTTAAAAAAAAAATTCTTCAAAAATCGACTTTCTGGGACTTAGAATTTTTTCCATGAGTTCTATATGGAATATAGAAGATTGATGTTTTTTTTTTTTTTTTTTCTTTATTTTAGAGATTTTTAGCCTGAGGCTAGTTCATCTCTTAGGTAGAAGATTGATGAGTCGGCTTCTAAAACTGTTCACAATTGTCTCCAACCTGCTTATATATCGAATTAAACCACCATTTAGGATCTAATACGAAATAATTCATTAGGGTGGTCCAATTATTCTTCATTAGGGTGGTCCAAAAATCAAATTAGGTATGTAAAAACCATTACTTTTTACCAAACGCATGTATCTGAAAATATCATCATGTTTGTGTTTTGGAATTTTTTAAATTCCAAACTTTAAAACATTCGATGATATTACTTTTGAGTATCTGAGACCACGTAAAATAGAAGCATAGACAGACATAAATCCGTTATCCAATAAGCCTTCTCCTTCAGAACGAGAGCCGCTTCGAGTGGTTTCATTGTATGGCAGTATCGCCAACGGGAGGCTGAGCGCTTCCATTTCAGCAATGGACGCAAAACGTGGTCAGCACTCACACACTCATCATGAAACGGTTGCTTTCCAAAGTCGACGACGCATCGACCAAAAGAACTGCTGATGAAGAACAATGAGGAGGACCACACAATGGTTGCTGCCGAGTCAACAGACGGTCGCATGACACACATCGAGAGTGGCCTGCTTCTGTCGACAGCCGAGTGAACACTGGAAAATTTAGTCTATTGCTGAATTTATGTATGGAAACAAATTAGGAGCATTCAGGATGACATTACATCCATTTCCCCTACGAAACCGTTCATTTTAACAAAATCTGATTTCAGATTCAGATTCAGCGATTTAAAATGAAGTAAAATAAGTTATTTCACCGAAAACAGTACCAGATTAAATGCTGATTCTGATAGGATGCTTAAGAACAGTGAAAAGTTGCATACACACTAATCGAGTCAGTACGGTTTTACCGAGTTTTTGAATTGCAGAACTGTTCGGTAAAAGTTTAAAAATCTGTGGAAAATTTATTAATGAGAAAATTTGTTCTGAACTTGTACATACTTAGTTCAGTTAACCCCATTTAATGATAGAAAATAAAATTGGTCGATTACATTGATTCCTTACGGATAACGGTCATTTGAATTTTTACCGACTTTTTCAGCAATTCAAAAACCCAGTAAAAAAATACTGACTCCTGTAAAAAAATCTTAGTGTGTATATTATTACTTTCCCAAAATTGTACATTTAAAGTGGTAGAATACATCGTTTTTTAAGGGATACGTTTCAAAAGTACTAGTTAAACTTCTTAATGAATTACTTGACAAACTACAATGGAAAAGGTTTGTTGAGAAATGAAATTTGAACGATGTAGTGATCAAATTCACCTAAATGATCAACTTCACCCCGTTTTACAGTACCTGACTCATAATACGCTGATTGAGATCAGGTCTCGCTAAAAGTTGAATTGAGTATCGATGCCTTGTTCCGTCGGCTCCCTTGTTTGGATGACAACATGAAAATGGAAGGTTGGCCGTGCACTGGCCAAAGAACCAAAGAAGCTGGTGTTGTTAGTGAACTCGGAAAGTGCAACGTATTCAGAAACTATTGAAGACAAGATAACACATTGCTGCTTTCTAGAGGTCCTGTTGATTTTGAACCACTTCCGAGTTCGAAAACTAGACCAGAATTGGAATCCCTATTCACCTTGTCACCAGTCTATTCCACATCAACAAATCCTTCTTCGAACAGCGCTTTCATCAAGCTCAAGCTTTAACTCAGTTGGCAACGTTAAGCAACCATAGAGTTCTCTTCACCTCGATCTAACCCGGTTCGGTAGATTGAGTAACTATTCTAACTAACATCCCCTAGAATGACCGCTGCACCTACAAGACTCTAGTAGCGCTCGATGAAAGGCATGTTTTCTCCTTCCTTTGCAGCACACTCGGATAACCTTCATTTAACCCATGTAAACCTCTCAGCAATTTAACGGATATAAGCCGACTGGTTCACCAAAAACTTTATACCTGTGACAATGCTGAACCACTGTATTTATTTAATCTAGTACCTCGATTGACATGTCAAATAAGCGAAAGCGATTAATGGGATTGGTATGCGAGTACTTTAGCTTGATTTCACGTATTCTACCGAAATACCAGTGTTATAAACGTATTCGAGTAACCAACGAAAAATTTATGTTGCAATGAAACTATTTTGACCATTGACCATAACGACAAATAATACAAATATGTTTAGTCGTTCTATTCTTAATATGCGAGTGCCGGCAGCACTGGCAGGTCAAGATTTAAATTCAATCTCAAGCTTACTGTACCGTAAATGTGCAACTATGGGTGATCGTTAACAACCGATTGCCGTTAATTGTAATATCTGGAATGCATTAAACTTTTAGTTCAGACCTTCAAAATCAACAATCGAGTCGTACCGGCTGAATCGTAAAATTTTTCGATCTCCCATTAACTCGAGCCATATGTTTGCAAATGAATCGATTTAAATCGGACATAATTGTTTATACAGACACCCATTCATAATCGATCCGATCGAGAAATGTGCCAAAGCATAAACAATCCACCATCGCCGTCACCTATATATGCGTGCATAGCTGTTTAGTACCATCAACACGCACCTTATTCGCACCATCTGCCGATGAAGTGATCCTGATTTCCCGCGGACACCGGTCGGTGCACCGATTCAAACGTCAACGAACGTGTATGGCGTGTACCCGCTATGGTAGCATCATCGGATGTGTACCGACACCTAGGACCGACGCCGGTGCTGGTTGGTGTTTATTTATACTTGGAGCAAATATGACATTTAACGTGCTCCGCTAAAAATATTTATCAATAATTTGAAAGTCAAACCCTAAAATTAGATCCTGTGTGAGACTGTTCTGAACCGGTAACCGGAGCAAGATCTGCGTTTTGACCGATGGAATACGTTTTGCAGCGTGTCGGACATTTCTGGAGCAGGGACAACGGTCATTCACCACCAAGGAAGGGCGCCAACTATGGCTTGAGTTCATTATCACGAATTGTCCTCTAATAACATGTGAATATAATGAAATTATACCATGGGAACTTGACAGTCGGTGGTCTGAATACGAAGAAGTGGTGTTAATCGTAAAGACCTTGCGACGGCGATGACGTGCACCAATCCCATGTTGATTCAATGAATGCATGACACATGATTTTACGATCATTTGTCGTCGCGCGTATTGTTGTCGTGTTAAATACAATATTTGCCTGATAACTCGTTCAAAATTGAGACAATAGTGTTCATCACTTACCGGCACTGTAACACCGCTACAATTTGCTTCGCACTGCACAAAAATCGTTCACTTTTGAAACCCAACACATACCTTCACAACCGGCTCGATCGGGTGGCGTTCATTGTTTGCAAGTGCAGTAAAAACACTTCACCAAGAATGACATTACTAGATCTTCACGCGAAAATGCAACCGCTGCATGGCAAACTGGGATTGGTGCAAATTTTCCCTGGAAAACACAAACTGCACATACACCCACACACACACACTCGGAGGTTTGCGGGAAGGTCGACACGTCCGCGATTAAGCCGTTACAGAATGCGCGTCGTGTTTCACGGTGCAAGCGGTTCCTTCAAAGTGAAATAACAAAGAAATTGCATCGACTGCGATATACACCTACCACACTAGGGGAGGAGGCGCTGTAGGTGGTAAACGTAAACTATAACTGAGAGCGAGAGTGGATGGAGAGTCGGCTTCGTTTGCGATCTAACATCAGAGCAAGCGCGTTGCTGGCCGATGTCCAGCTTTGTTTTGTTTACATGCTTCGCTTGGGCTGCTAGGAAATGCCGACTTCACGGTGCGCATGGATGTAGTGGTGTTGGGATTAGTGTATCGGGTTTGTTGTTAGTTCGTTCATCCATTGGATAAACAGAAACGGAACACATGGGGGTAAATGCCGAGGGTTGGGGAAGTTCATTTTATTACCAACACATACCGCTGAAATGGAGTCACTAAATGATACAGTTTGAATGAGAAAAATGTGTAAAGTTTCATAAATATGCATAGTAATAATCAAATTAAAAAATGCTACTATTTTCAGTGCTGCGATTTGTCATTGTCATTGACAGAATTTCACGCGATATTGACAAAATTGTTTTTCACATAGTTACGGATAGAGTTGATCCTCAAAAACACCTTTATCAAAATCTCATTCATCAATGACAAAGATTCACCTGGTAACAAAAAGTGTAATTTCGTGCATTCTGAGTCACATTATTATTATCTTAGCAGTTCAGGACGTAGATGTTTGTTTCTACTTTAACGGCTGCATGTAATTGCTTTGCTCAAGTCATTTAATTTCGCTACAAATTTAGCTAATACAAAAATCTGCACATGTTCGTCACTGACCGCATAATCACTGACAATTCACATGGTTTGCCTTGACGATGACTGTTAGCTCAAATGAGTGACCACAACTGAATTGTGAATATCGCCGTGTATTGTCGAGATTTTAGTCTATATTACAATTCTAAAGTTTAAAAAGAGTTTTAGGCCTTGTCTTGAGAAAAAATTGTAACTATCATCATTATTATTATTATGTTATTATTATAATATCAAAATAATAATAATATTAATAGTAGGTACGTACATTGTAAACGCCAAGAGAGAGCGACCTGTCATCACAATTTGAATGATTTATTACTCCGTCTCACAGTTATAAAGCTTTAGAATTAATAAATTGGACCAAAATTTCTTGTTCTACGATTTTTGTTAATTTTTAGGCTTTTTAGACACTTCAATTATAGTTCTGAACATTCCTAAAGTTTTCATTTTGCATGTGGTTTTTTAAATAAAAAAATAAATAAAATTGAACAAAAGCATTTGAGATATGTATAGGTTTTTAACATTGTTTAAAAAAATTTTACATGAAGTTATTTCGATTAGAAATGCAGTTTCCGAGTCATATTTATTTATAAAGATTAAAGTTGCCATTTTGTAAATGATACTAGATCCAAATAGCCAAAGGTTTATGTAAATCGGAGATGGTCGAGTTATTTGGTTCGTCATTTGGCGTGAAACTTTTTTTAAGATAAATTGTTCACTTTTAATTTTACTATTTTATTTATTATTTATAGTTCAAAGCCTTCGACTACATGGTCGAACAGACAGCTGAACATTTCTTAATCCTATTCTTATAGACTAATTTACTAATGTTGTAATCAAATACATGGCAGACTTCATCGAAGGAATCGATCGAAATCGGTTTGCAAATTTCGTTGCTGGCGGACAAGTGCATGCAAGCACACATTGTGAAGTATACTGTTACAGTCGATGTTGCCGGTTAAAGTGTTAAAGATGTACAACCTCTGGAGCATCAACCGTCTGCTCTCTGAAATTTGCATTCCAATAAGTGTACACCGTTGATTGTAAGGTGGGTAGGTTGAAGTAGACTCCGTAAAGCGTACCTGACGAAGCGTTTGAGAACTCGTTTGATTCGATGGACATGACGATTATGATATGGAGTCCAAACCAAGGTTGCAAATACTCATTTCAGCTTAAACAAGGTTTTTTTTAAATTATGAAATAATTAGATGCCATGATCATATTTTGAATTGGTAGGATACAAGAAGAGGTTGCAAAGAATGTGTTTGACATATTAAACCTGTTTGTTTCACTTCATGAGAGTCACAATTAGCGATTTTTCACAAACTCACTAACTCACTCACTCACTCACTCAGCGATCAGAAAACCGCTGATTGTGACTCATAGAATGCAAAATTTACAGGTTTTATATTTCAAACGCATACTTTGTAACCTCTTCTTGTAAGTTACAAGTAAAACATACCATCATACCATCTTTTGGTTTTATTATTCCGAAAAACATTATTTTAGCTGAAATGAGTATTTGCAACCTTGGTCCAAACCTGTACGGTATATTCTAGTAGGACCCTTCGGACTAATGAGCAATACAGCGACTTTAAAGTATAAACGTCGTCGATTCGAGCATCGCTTACGCTTTAGCAACTGTTAACGAGATGTGTTCATGAATCCGCAACTTGCTTTTTTTTACTAGTTCATTTATTTACTACGCTCAGTCGTGTGTGACACTTTGCGGAGCCAAAAATCAGTAATGTTTGAATTTACATTTTATCCAGCAGTAGTTCCAGGTTAGTATTGGGTACCAATTACTCGTGGCCGTTAATGGGTAACAATTTCGATTGGAAGGATCTAGGTAGAAAACTGGTTTCTGAAGCCTCCTTCAGATACTACGCTCGTAGTAGCATAGAAACAGGAGGATAATAAGACTGTGACACAATGGCTGGAAATTGTTTAGAAATGAGGGGATGGTAACATTAAGCTCTAACATCAACAAACAAAGGAATTCGTAGATCGCCTACATGTAGGGAAGATCTCGGGTTCCCAATACATCTCTTACTTCACGGAAGGGTTGTCTACCTCGGGCCACTAGGGTATCCAACAGTCGTGCTCTGTCTGCAACTTGCTGTCAAGAATACTCCTAAACCCTTGATCGAATTGATTCTTTCTAAGGGTGAGAGCACCAGCATGTAGTCGTTCACAATTGGAGACCGAGCACGCATAAATGTGATGACTTTACATTTATCAACGTTCGTATGTATTCCATTTTACTGGGACCATATCAAGACCAACAATTGAAATGGCCTTAACTCCATTTTGTAAACAAACCTTGTAAGGTCATTTTCTCGCGAACTGAAGTCCGCAAAGGCAAACCAACATAATGAACAATAGGGGAAATTCTCCTCTACCCGATTGTGGTTTGGGTTAACGAATGAAGGTTTTTGTTCGCGAGAAAATGGCCTTACAAGGTTTGTTTACAGAATGGAGTTAAGGCCATTTCAATTGTTGGTCTTGATATAGACAGCCGCTCATTGTCAGCTTGCAAAGCACAGCAGTCCAGAGGGGATTGTACGGCTCGAATGATTTTCAGGTCATCCGCATACAATATCTTTTCGGGGCACGGAATATTGCAAAGGTCATTTACGAATAATGTGGCACACCCGATGGAATTGAAAACTCAACGGATTTAGCACCATGAACCTTAACGGGACGATAGATACGATTCCAGCCAATTTATGATCCAAGATGGTAGACCAAGACGATCCAGTTTTAGAATGGTGAGTTCGTGGGGCACTTTGTCGAAGGCTTTCGCGAAATCAACATAAATAGCGTCCATTTGTTGCCGCTTTTCCATTCTGTTGATGAGCTTATTGGTATACGACATACATAAGATTCGAGATAGTCGAGCGTTTTATCACGAATCCGTGCTGAAACTCCGAGATCACATGCTGCCCAATCGGATACAATGAGTCGTGAACTTTGGCCAAACAGTTCAGAATGGATATCGGACGGTAGTTTTCTACACTGTGCATTAGACTGATGCAAAATTTGAAAGTTTCGCTCCAAAGTGTTCAAACGGTTTGTTTCAAATCGGGTCCTGATTAGCCTCCGAAAGTTTAAACTCATTTGATAAGAAACTAACTTGGCACTAACAATTTGAAGTTTATATGGAAATTACTAAGGGAAAAACAAAACTTTTTGTTCATTGTCTTCTAGCCTTTTTACATATTGTACTGTTAACAAATTCTATTGCTATTCTTATGGGAATTTTTATCAGCTACAACCTTGCAGAAAATCGTTTTTCAGAAAAACGTCAAATTAAATAGTTATTAATTGTTTAAGAGATTGATAATCTTATGGCAAGATTAAGGGGAGGTTTACTTGGATTTGGCTGAAAAACAGTTGAACTTTGGAATTTTTTTTCAGGAGAATGAAAAGACATACGAACTTCCGGTTTCGATAATTATATTTGTCCACTATTCCTGAATACTTGGAAATTTTTTGAAGGTAAAAAAACAAAATGGCGGCTCGCGTGGAGGAGTGTCAGTCAGGTTTTGCTGCAGAACTTCGAGTGCACACCCTCTGGTGGTGAACTGAAATAAAATTTTTTTATTGTGGTTAAAGTTGATAATATTCCCTATAGCTTATACCTAACTAGAACGAAATCCGACAAAAATTGACCAAATTATGGACATTTGAAAATTTAGTGCTTTTTTTACCTCTTTTTTTCTCACTTTGACCTTGCTTAAAAAATAGTAACTAACATTTTTTTTTTCATTTTAGGTATAAGCCATACAAAAAATAGTATCCTTCAAAGCGCAATTTTCCGATTGTAAATCGGATCATTTGTTCAAGCCCTATGCTCTAAGTTGTTATAAAAAATATGGTTTCGAGAAAAACGCGTTTAAAGTTTTTGTAGCGTCGCTCAGCGCGCATGACAAAGGTTCACTCAAAGCACCATAACTCGCTAAATATGTTTCGGATCGTAAAATCCTTTTGGCCACATATTCTACACACTTGTAGCTTTCATTTTATGCAAAAAATCAATTTTTTTGAAAAAAATCCAAGTAAACCTCCCTTAAGCAACTGTATTCTGGGCAACACTGTATTCTGCAGTGTGACATAGTAGCCATGATTTTTGTCCTCTATTCTACGCGCCATAAACACCAATGTTGCCTGCTCAACAGTTGATTGAGCATAATCATAAGACATCAGTGACTTGAATCATTAATAATTTTCGTTCCTTACATTTGATCGATGGTCTTGAACAAAAATGTAGCTGAGAAAATTTTCAACAAGTTCAGCTATCATTCTCTAAAGTAGAGTGAACTGGTGAATTTTGAGATCGATATGAACCGAAATTATGGTTTCTCCATAGTAATTCCCATATAAACTTCAAATGGTTTGTGCCAAGTCAGTTTCTCACTAAATGAGTTCAAATTTTGGGAGGCTAATCAGGACCCAATTGGGAACCGTTTGAGCAATGTGGAGCAAAAATTTCAAATTTTGCATCAGTGTACTGTGCATGTTGCCTGTTTTAAAAAAAAGTAGTTACCGACGCAAGCTTCCCCGCTTCGGGAAAGATACCATCACCCAGCGATAATTTGAAAATATTTTAAATGGCTCTGGCAAGCACTGCTGCACAATGTATGATAAAGGCCGGCAGAATACGGTCAGGACCGTGACCTTTCAAAGTCAAAAACAAACAGGGGAACCAAAGATTGTAGGGCAACAAACTATCAATGTACTGACGCGATGGCTGAGGTGGGTTGTCTTCATATACGTTTTGGAAAAAGTCAGCAAATAGATTAGCGGATGAAAGCGGCGAGGAGGAGATACGAGACTGATAAGTGACGTTGTCAGGGATCTTAGTAGAGTTCTTCCGACTCTTTATAAAACTCCAGAATGATGACGGGTCGTGCTTGAAGGTGTTTTGGAGGCTATCGATATACTCACGGAAGCAGCCGAGCTGCATGGTTTTGTAGTCCTCTTGAAGCCTGTTGAAGTTCTGTTCAGTGCGTGAAATTTTTGTTCCGAAAATAACGTTTTCTGGTTTTTGCAGTCGATTACGAAGATTTCGAAGCTGCGGTGTCAACCAGGGCTGATTGAACTACTGTCTAGCGGGTTGTCGGGCTTTCAGCGGAACTGCTTCTAGATATGGAGTTGTTGACGTAAATACCTATAGACATACATTTTTAATTAACGAAACTGACAATCTACTATTATAAAAATCAGGAACTTTAAAGACTCTATCGTTATGCATAAATTTTTATCATTTTTTATGATTTGTTTATTTTCAAGTAATTCTCAAAATCTCACGCATAAAATTGAGTAGTTCTAGGCCAAAAGCATACTAAAAAAATGAATTTTTGGCTTGACCTTCTCCAATTAGCATGAAACATTGCATAACTGTTTGTTATGGGCAATCATTCTAATTTGTCCTCAAATTCGAAATTGCTTGACAAAATGTCGAAAGACAAAATGTCGAATGAAAAAGTAGCAGGGTCTGCGCCTAGGGGAACGAACGGAAGCTTGACGTAGGACCGCTAGTGTACGGAATAAATGTGAAGATCATTTAGTTCTTTTAATTGATCAATTATCTATTATCTCAACTCTTTCCGTTTTTGAATTGTAGGCGTACCAAATTTGTTGTATTTTTTTTCAAAGAGAAAGTTGATTAAGAGAATCAATCAAAATCACTTGCACCCCTGCTTCCAAGTTTGGTAACAAGATTACAACTCTGGAGAGCATTTTTTGTGGTCGTTGGGGGCTTGTGGTTCTGAATATGGACAAACAAGCACAGATAAATTCTATTCCAACTCTTTACTGATGTAAGCTTGATGGCCCTGAAAAGGGCCGTTTTATTGAAGAGGACATCGATGGCCACTTAAGCTTGGCGTGTTCAGTGTAGGTGACAGCATCACGAAACTCATTTTTCAGGAACACCTTCAGCACACCTCGTAAATGAGACCGGAGATACGTCAAACACCGCCACGGCTAGCCAGACGACGGATGGTGTTTATCTCGAAGAATTTGCGATGACGATTGGCACCTCCTTTGCCACGACCAGTCAATTCTTGCTTGTTGGGTTATAGAAGAGTGGACTAGCCACCATCTTCCTACTGCTGCTATTGCTGACCACGCCGTCCGAAGTGAAAATGAGCTGATACCAGACAGCAACACTCTTTTATATCTTTTCAGGTTAAAGCAGAATGATGTGTAACCAAGTGGTATAAAAGCTACAAAACTCCTCCCATTATGAGTAATTTGCTATTACGTAGCGACACTGGCTCTTTTTCTTTTGCGTGCACGGCGAATGAGAACGACCCAAATTTGAGTTTAGTTCACTCATAATCGCCAAAAGTGCAGGAACTCAGCGATGAGAAATTTTTTTTCATGGTTTCCTGTAGAAAACCTAAAAAAATCTGCCAGAAAATGAGGAAATGGACGAAAATTTTATTCAGTCTCGAAGTAGTACCAATAGACTGAGTGAATCCAATCTTTACTTTTCTCAAATTCGGGAAAATCCTGGAAAAACCTGAGAAAACATGAGGCAAATTTACTCATCGCTGAGTTCCTGCACTTTATTTCTTATTTCTGAGATAACTAAACTCAAATTTGGGTCGTTCTCATTCGCCGTGATATCACCATGAATGAAATCGGCGCCGGTGGTTAGCGTGATTACCTCTCACCCCAGCAGGCCTGGGTCCAATCTCAGTCGGCGCCACCAGCATGTTCTAAGGCATAACATCTCTGATCACGCCTTCCTTCGGGAAGTAAAGCCGTTGGTCCCCGGTTGAGTTGATGGGTCGATTGGTAGGGTCCAGGTGCCTCCCTGGCGTCGGTAGCATTGGAGTTCAGTACGGAAAACAAATCTCGCGTCGCTTTTCAATAGGTCCTATCTACATTGATTGATTCTCTTCATCGACACTCTCTTTCGTAAATAACTCGGCTTCACAAATGTTTCCTGCCGTCTTCGTCGAATTAGATGGTAGATTGTTGCTTCTTCCATCAAAAATATCTGGTCGTGGTGATTCAAAGTTGATCAAGGTTGATCAAAATAATATGTACCTCTGCTTCCAGTTTGATTACATGAGCATTTTGTCGTTGTCGTTGGTTCTGAATATGGACAAACAGGCAGATGAATTCTATTCCTACTCTTTACTGTAATAAGCTTGGTGACCCTGAAAAGAGCCATTTTGTTGCCAAAGTTGGTGATGATTTAACCTCCGAAACCAAACAGAGGGCGTCTCTGTCATTTCAAAACGTAGATGACATCCATGGCCGCTTACGCTTGGCGTGTTTAGTGTAGGTGACAGCATCACAGATCTCATTTTTCAGGAACACCTTCAACACACCTCGTAAATCAGACCGAAGATACGTTAGACACCGCCACGGCGAGCCAGACGACGGATGGTGGTTATCTCGAAGAATTTGCGTTTGGTTCTGAATATGGCAATGAGTGTGCAAAATTTACGCAATTGCATCCTCCCTATTCGCACGCACCCGAGGATCGGAGGCGAATGTCACTTCGACTTGTTTCGTCTACTTACTACTCTCTGACGAATGTACTGGGGAAGCAGCATATGCATGTAGGTAATTGGTGGATTTGTTAGTTAATTCGACGCTTTTGGACAATACTGGACATTTACCAGTTTTTCAATAGTTTCTAGTTGATAATCAACATTCGGAAGCATTGTTATCGATGCGTTGCCATATTTCTGATCGATTGGTGATAAAATTATTGAAATTGGACTAAGGGCAGCTGAGTTATTAACTTTCAAAATCTTTTTTAATTTGTTACATGTTCCATTTTCGGTTTTCACAAAGTGTACCCCCATATAGAAATCAAAGACGTAGTCCTACGTCAAAAAAAAGTCAAATGACAAAAGGACAACATGACAGAAGGTCGAATGGACAGAAGGTCAAACGCAATAGTTCGAGTGGACAAAAGATCGAATTATGAGAAGGAGTACAAAAGGTTGAATGATTCAAGGAGGAAGAAAAGGTGGGACAAAATAAAAAGGTTGATTGGAAAAAACATCGAATGACAAAGGTCAAAGCTACAAACGGTCGAATGAACAAAAGGTCGATGAGAACCCTAATAAACAAATACTATAAATGAACGAAAACCCAAATGGTAGAACTATTCCACAGATGGTTTAATGATTCCCCCTAACACGTCGTTAAGCAAAATAACCATACAAATTTTATTAGGGAAGGGAGGTAAAATGTCCAATGAAAAAAAGAATCACAGAATGATTCAAAGAGGGACACAAGGTCGAATGGTGGTTTCGTTGCGAAGCCCAATTGGTCAGATGGCTTATAGTGGAAGGAATACTTGTCAGGCTTAAGACACGGTTACGTTGAATATTAAATGACTAATAATCAAAATCAATAATTTGTCCTGTTATATGAAAGAACGAGCAGTGATGGAATGAAGGAAACATATTGATTATGGAATTCTAGCTTTCAGTTTCAGAGTAACTACGCATGGCTTCTTCCTCTTTCTTCGTGAATGTACGCTCATCTGGGCTGCAGCTCACTACTACAGCTACTGCTGATGATGACGACCGACCGGAAACCACCAAACACGGTGATTGAATAAGCACCGTTCGGCGAGATTGGATGAAATTCGATTTTGAAATCTGTGTTAGGGAAAGCCGGCAATCGGTGATAATTTTGATCACCATTGCAACAGTTGGACATTTGTGTTATTTTCAATATTGACCTATTCAAAAATGATAAAATTATTATTTTAGCAGCTTCGTAGAAATTTTTTCAATCGATTGGCTTGCTTAGAATTAACCACTTTTCGTAACGCGGTCGAGTTTTGTTTTTTGAAATTGCAACCCTAACATGTGCCGAAAGACGTAATACTACGTTAAAACCATACATTCTGCAATAAACTTGTAAACCGATTGATTCATCAATAGCTTGTAAACAAATAAAGCAGTACTTCCGTTACTGTCAGGTTCAATGAGAGACTTTCGTATGAATTTAACAGAGATCTGCCTACACATCACTTCATCGTGAGAGTCTCAATGATTAGGAAGGAAATAGTTCACTGATAACAGTGCACTCATTCGGTAGCTCATTCAGCACGTGTATTCTTCTGTGTTGCTACCCACTCTTTGGTGTCAATGCTTGAATTCTCTATAAAAAATGTCGCAATTGCCAGCTGTGTGAGTGACCTGTTTGTAAATGACCATATGTTTTTTGCCCTTTCATTGCCTCGTCTTTTATGGGGCGTTCACACTTATGCTGATTCATGTGCTGGTGCAAGGCGGATAATTACAGGTAGGCAGGAGCTCACGGTCAGCCAGTGCTGGTGAGATCTTTACCGTAAATTTTCATGAAAAGTTCACTATTTTGCTTTGCAAAATTTTAAAAAATACGGCCGAATTTGGACAGGTTTGGACCTGTTTTATACGGCCAGAAGGTGCATGCTGGTCAAAAATGCCTTACTAAATTGATTTCCTACGTAAGTAATCAATCATTGATGGGAATTTCACGAATTAACACGAGCAATATTTTTAGTAAAACATGCCATACTAAATGCTCATAGTTCATTTTCGTCAACACCACTTATTTTTGTGCCATGCAAGTCCCCGGCAAGATGACATATAACCTTAGTTTCACGTACCCACTTGCAAATAGTATAGATGTCGCCACACAACGTAAGCAAAGGGCGTTTGAGAATGAGAAACAAAATTTTTGTTTCACCATGTGTGGATGTCAAACAACATGCAAGAATGCCATATGAAAAGAATATATGATTTTCGTGGTGAAATTAAATAAATGCATACAAATTGAAGCGATCGATTGAGTTTCATCTTATATCATCGAATGGCAATCAAAATACTTTGATTTCTTCAGTTCTATTGTGCTTTTGAATCTGATTAGCCTTCAGATTATTGCTTTGAACATAGTTGTGCAATGAAGGTTTACTTTCTCGTGTTTCTCTTACGGGGTTAGTAAAGTAAACGGTTTGATAGGCTGAAATTGGCCTTCAACGGACGTACAAGTACAAAGTACGTGCAGTTGAACTAACGTTGTACTCTTTTAAGCTAGAAAGAGCATTCTAAGCAGCTTCTGGTGGAACATGAACGGAACTTTTAGAAAATAAATTAAAAAAGGTTTTTGTCGTCTACACCAATTTTATATTTAGTCAGGTCTTTATGAAAGTTTTTTTTTTTTAAAGGCAGGTATGAAGTGTATTGATTTATCAGCATTACTAGTAGAATTGGAGTTGTTTGAAGAATTAAACCCAGTTCTTCTGCGTGAGAGCCCCAGCACGAACCGCTACGTCATCTGAGAAATAGTAAAGTGAGCTGTTGTCCCACCTTGTGTGTGTTTTCAGTGCCAACTGACTGACTTGAATACGAAACACAACACTTTGATGAATTTTAAGTTGGTTTTTGCCCGCATTGTATTCCAACACACTTGTGGCGCAGTGGTTAGCATTCGTAGATCGCATGCCAAACACACGGATTTGATTCCAGGAAATTGATCTTTAATTTTTCTTTTATGTCTGGATGAAATCTTGATGCACTGCATAAATATAAGTATTATGATTTATTTGAGCCACTGATCATTTCATATTTACGTACATTAATTTATGCTCCTTAAAAGACTTGTGCGGATTCCTTCGTGTGGGCTATGACGGACCTTTTTAGAGACATTCAAGTAGCTAAGAAGTTTCGCAGGGATCTTTTAAGATACTTTAAAGTTGCTAAGAAGTTCCGCTGGGAACTTGGTCGGAACTTTGTGGTGACCATGTTTTTAGCTTTTACTAAGAAGTGCTTAGGGATGCTTTTTGGAACTTTTTTTTAACTTAGAGAGCCTGAAGTTAGCTTCTAAAGTAGCCAGAAAGTTGTGTTGGAACTTTATATGCACTTTATGGAACTTGAAAGTGGGTTTTATCGTTGAATGCGGATCTTTTGGTTGCTTGGGAAGAAAGTATTGTGGGAACTTGATTTGAACTTTATGGAAATATCATATGTTTATGCTTTTGGTTCTGTTTTGGTCAAAGACATGCAAGACTACATAAAAAAATAACATAAACTGATTATGACTGAAAATCAAAATGACTGGACATCACTATATTTACAATGTCGCTAATGTTAATTTTGACGTCGGACTTCAAGTGTACAATTGTACAACTATCGCGTTCCGGTTCGGTGGGCGCACGGCAATAAGATGAATTTTTAACTAGCATTTCATTTACTATATATATCATTTCTGCACTCGCCCTATTCAGATAACACTTGTTTAAAAATAATGTTGTGTTAGCTTATTTATCGAACAAAGTTTGTTTCCCCAAATGCATTG
Organism: Ochlerotatus camptorhynchus; assembly: GCF_037179485.1. Classification (NCBI taxonomy): domain Eukaryota; kingdom Metazoa; phylum Arthropoda; class Insecta; order Diptera; family Culicidae; genus Ochlerotatus; species Ochlerotatus camptorhynchus. The sequence goes on from NW_027041234.1 coordinate 1,033,890, forward strand.
ATGGTTTTAATTAAAATGTAAAATCTGTACTGATCTGCGTCAGTGAGACATAAGTCATACCTCATGGCCTCAAAACTATGAAATGATACACGCAAAACCAAATTCTCCTACATCCAATGCAAGGTAGGATTATGTTTCATACAACAAATGTCATGGTAGTTCATGCAATGGACTGCAGCGTACAAGCAAGTTTTTTCCACAATGCATATTTTTGTAAACAAAATCTTCACGAGATAATTTTCCAGCGGCATTGCATTTCTTCTTCTTTCCTTTATTTAACGTCGGTCTCTGTACCGCAATCTACACGGCGAATGAGAACGACTCAAATTTGAGTTTAGTTCACTCATAATCGCCAAAAGTGCAGGAACTCAGCGATGAGTTAATTTGCCTCATGTTTTCCCAGGTTTTTCCAGGATTTTCCAGGGAAAAATTCCCGAATTTGAGAAAAGTTAAGATTGGATTCACTCAGTCTATTGGTACTACTCCGAGACTGAATAAAATTTTCGTCAATTTCCTCATTTTTCGGCAGATTTTTTAGGTTTTCCACAGGAAACCATAAGACAAATTTTACTCATCGCTGAGTTCCTGCACTTTTGGCGATTATGAGTGAACTAAACTCAAATTTGAGTTGTTCTCATTCGCTGTGTAGTGCCAATCACCGACGGACATCGATTGTCATCCATTGACGGCAATTGAATGTGCAGGAAGGCAGCTTCCACACCTGCGTAGGATATCGCACCCATTCAACACACATGGGCTGGGACCAACGGCTTTACTTCCCTTCCGAAGGAAGACATGACCAGAGATTTTTATGCCTCAGAAAAATCCCACCGACCACGGCTGGGATTGAACCCAGACCCATCGGGGTGTTAGAAAGCAGTCACGGTTACCACTACACCACCGGTGCCGGCCCAAGGGGCATTGTATTTGGTGAAACAATCTTTTTCGGAAAATAAGCTATCATAAAAATTACAAAATTATTTAAAAAACCTTCCGGAGACCACATTAGAGAACCTGTTCCTGCCGCGAAACATTCTAAATTCTGCAAACTTGTCATGCAAATCTGTAATATAATTTTACATTTACCGGTTGGGTGAATCAACAGTAATTCAAGATCGCACCAATAGATTGGAGAGCGGCAGAACATTGCGGCAGAAACAGTTCCAGAGGGTCCTGGCGGTGGAGTTTCAACAAGGAATTCAATAAAGTCGATATGAATTTGACGTCGGTCCTGGTTGAATCAAATGCAAACAGTCTCCATGGATGGAAGTTTTTCACGAGGCACCATTGTCGGTGTCCAGGATTCTGAAGTTAGTAAATATGAAGTGTTAAATGTTTGAGTATGGTTCATCTTATAGCCAATAAATATTAATATGTTACTAGTAATTGCACTTGAGAAGATTTGGCGCTGCGTGGTTTGATTGTTTCTCCCGGACCAAAAACTGTAAACGGCCGATTTAAATATGCAGTGATTCGACCTGTCAAAACCATAGGATTTATTGATCTAGATAAAAATAATTTGTCCCGAATAGATCAGACACGAACCAACTCATAACTTTTGCATGCGGGTTCATGGCTTAGCTAAATATTTCCCGCGAACACGGAGCCAGATGTCAGTAGTGTGCTTTGATCAGACATTATATTGTTTTTGCTATGGGCATTCATGTCGGTTTGTCGGTGATGGAACGTCTAACACTATGTGGTTTGTATCTTAGGTAGCGACATCAGTTTCAAATTCTGATAAGGACTTATTTTGCGTAAGAACGAAGCTGACTTGCACATGTGCACGTTCTGCGCTAGATAAGCAAGATTGGTCTGCAGAAACCATGCAGTTGAGCTTATTCGTACATATCCGAACTACATTTTCTCACGTTGTAACATCCTGTGCGACGGAGAGCGTAATGGTATAAATAGTTGATAGCGAGATCAAAGCACTAGTTAGTAGTAACTGATAATAGGTTCGAAATGAACAAGCTTATCCCATTGACTATCGTGGCTATGATGTGCTTCAAGGCATCTATTATCCTGTCGTCCGCAATCGAGGGGACTCCCTGTGTTTGTACGGAAAGTGAGTCATTTGATTTGATGAATTACTTATACCTAGTTGTTAATAATTTATTCTTCCTTACAGCTGAATGTGGTCCCAATGAAGAGTACAAGTGCTGTTATGGATGCAGCCAAGCAACATGTGCAGAGCGAACGCCCAATATGCAATGTTTCGCGTGTGCCAATGGATGCATTTGTCAAGAAGGATATATCCGAGCTGAAGATAATGGTCCATGCATCCCAGTAGATGAATGTCCATGTCCGTCGGATTAATTGACGAGAGATGCGAGCAGTGGCCGAATTGCACAAAAGTTTTACATCCGTACTCAACCGCGTTACAACCGCACAACCGCGGTTTCATGCGAGAAGAAAGCTTTGCAGTGGTTGAAAGGCAGATGGCATGCGCACTAAAGCTTCGGGATGAGCAAATACTGGATGCTTTCTGTTTGGTTAGTACACGGTCATTCAGACAGACTCACAAAATAGTCTAGTCGACACAATTTGAGCAAAAGTTGATTTACTCAGAAGTGAGTTGAATTTTCCGGGCATTTGCTGGAAAAAAACTTCTCGAATATGCGAAAAATCGATAGAGGCTTCACTCAGTCTATTAGAATGCTACTAAATTGAGTACAATTTGCATGGATTTTCCTCACATTCGAGAAATTTTTGCTTGGTTTCCAAGCCATTTGCACGGAAAATCAACTCCTTTTTGAGTAAATCGAATTTTGCCGAAATTGAGTAGACACGACTAAATTTTGAGTTGATCTGAACAACCGTGTATAAAAAGGGAAATACATAGTAAACCTGACCTCTTTATGATGTGATTAAGCTCCATATATTTAAAATATACTGACTAAGCATGATTTGTTGATATACATATGTGAAAATAGGTTATTAGATTGACGGTAGACTTTTATGCAATAAATTGATCGTCACTTGTATTCGCATTTTGAATGTAATTCAAACTATCTAATACATCATCCAAAAGAATTTGAGCTAGTTGAATTATTCTATAACATTCTATAATAATTGCCAAGAGATGAACCATCAGTCTCTAAATAAAGTTAATCATAAAATTCCACAGTTCAATTCAAAATGTCATATAAAAATACTAATCTTCCGAAAGCTGATTGATTATTAACAACAAATAATCTTTGCAAAGTTACGCTTTGCTGTTCAAGTGAACAGGAGTACAAGCCCAATTAACAATCCTATTAAGGTGAAAGCAAGGTGGCCAGACCTACCGATTTATCGGTAGTCCTTCCGATTTTCAGGATGCCTACCGATCCACAGACGAAAGGTTAAAAACTACCGATTTTTCAGTTTTCCTACCGAGAATCACAGATTTTTAGTAATATTGAAAAAATGTTTTGTTTTCGTGTAGTCAGAATTAGAAATATTGATTTCGATACGTTTAAAGTAGAAGAACTGAAGGAAAGTGTATTGTTCTGGAGCAGAGTCCCCCCCCCCCCCGCTCACAAAAGTTTCAAGTATCGGGAAAGCCTTCCTAATACGGCCTACCGATAACTACCGATAAAAGTTTCGATAAGCTACCGATAATAAAAAAAAAATAATCTGGCCACCCTGGGTGAAAGTGACCTATAGTGAGAAAATAAAAAAAAAGGTAATCTCTGAGACTATAAAGGATAAAGCTCTCGTCATATGGTGCGAAATAATAAAAGAAAAACTTCGACGACAGATTTTTGCAGTCTGAAGTTCCGTGAATGCGTTTTTGAAATTTTCATTTACAGGTTATTTTCACCTTAAGGTTCAATTTACTTTGATGCATTTTCGAAAAATTCAAAAGCAGTTTTTTTCGACGCATTATTTCAGATTGCTAAAAGCTCGCGTCATTTTGTGTAGAATAGCAAAAGGAATCGAATAGTGCGAGCATTTTGCAATCTGAACTAATGCGTCGAAAAAAACTGCTCTTGAATTTTTCGAAAAAGCATCAAAGTAAATTGAACCTTAATGCTGCATAATTTATACTCATGAATAGGGTAGAGCACTACTTCGTCGTAATCGCCCATTTCCGTTCTATCGATCAGAAAAGATCAATAATATCAATGATTTCACCACGCACAAATCAATAATAGGTTTGTTCTGATGCGTAAGTTCATTAGCTACAACATAAATCCAGTTAGAGCGCATTATATTAATATTTACGCTCATTGTTCTCAAAACAAAAGAAGCACTCCAAGCGAATCCTCTTTTTCTACGTTTATATGTAGAACGAAGAAAATCTAATGGCGTTTCAATGCGTTAGGACGGAATTGAAACTCGTAGAACGAATTTAGAATCAAGAAGCAGTGTTAGGTTTCAAACAATTTGTGACTCTTTATTAAATCCAACGGTACGTATGGAAAGGTGAATGAATTTAGAAGTCATCTTTGACAGAAAAATTCCATTTTTTGTTTAAACTCGTTCAGAAAAGAGAGGTAAAGTGCGGGTTGTGCTTAGTAGGACGGAAATTAGATCAAAAACCCTAACCGCATCTATCCTGATCGTTTGCATTTTTATCTCAATTCCAAGAACTGTTTCAACGGTCTAATGGTTCTACCTGTTGGTTGACAGAATTTCTCGCAATTTTAAAATAGCCAAACACTAAAATAGAGGGTTAGTTTACATTTACTTGGAAACAGTTAGCCACGAATATTTCATTCTGTCCTGTGTATTTCATCATAATCGGACCCTAGACAGAAAAAAAACTGCATATTACTCCACGGAAACCAAACATTTCTTACATTCAATGTTAGTTGTATTTCCTATCATCCTCCGCATCGAATACCACAGAGAACGATTTACAAAAACAAAGCCGACATTTTCTAGGTGATTAAGGTTCATTTAGGCCGTTCGCAATGCTGTTGTATTTTATAAGGATTGTTTCAATTTGAAACTAGAACAGAAACGCACCTCTCGCAATGCTGAGTTGTAGTTTCATTATTCGAGCACTATTATGCATCAGATTTGCAACTGCTCGACTATTCTGTTTTATTTCTGAGCGAGTTTGAAACACGAATGGAACTCTGTTTCAAATTTCTTTGGATGTGTTTAAAGATGTTTCGAAGAGCTTCACAAACAAAAAAACGGAGAACTTCATAGAGAACAGTAAAGTTTATAGAACTTGATGATGACAAACATCTTTTAGAACTGTGCGTTGCGCTGATCGTGTTGCAGTTTTATTTTTGACAGTTTCAAATTATAGAATTGACGAGTAGTTTAAAACAATTTTGAAACTCAGCATTGCGAACGGCCTTAGACTATTTGATTTGTTGATCTGATTCGAGCTGACTGCTCGAAAATTATGTCGGATGCCATGTTGGGTTGTGTTTAAACTTTTTCGATATGACGATTAGACTTGACGTTTGATTTGTCGAACGGGATAGGATTGTTTTTAATATTGTGTTGGAGTGTTCGACTGTGAGGTTTTACAATAAACAGTTTCGGCTTGGCAGTCTGGCAATCACTCAATCAGAACAAATTAATTTTGTAATTTGTCCCTACGTTTCGGCTCTGATTAGGACCTTCTTCAGGGGAAACTGAGGGGAATTTTATTTTTAGAATTAATTGTTTCACATTTAATAAACACTCACAATTGTTGGATTTGTTCTTTGTCTAAATACTGTTTGAAGTCTAACATCTGTTTTTCTGGTGGTAAGTTTTTATGCATAGCGGTGTTTAGTTGAATATTCAAAGTTTTTTTTTTGATTTTTTTTTATACAATTTGTGTCGGGTATAAAAATTTTTGCGGTTGTGCACTCTTCGAGGGTTATGGTGGCTATGGTGAAATGGTAGGAACGGGTATTATAGTTGAACTTTTTAGTTGGATTCAGGTGGGCATAATTGGTATTGCTGTTGGGCATTGATTGATTTGGCTTTTGGTGAGTGTAAGATTGCTGCGTAAGCTGTGTTCAAATTGTCTACGTCTGTTCTTCTATTGACTGTATGGGGTGTACTATATATATGGCACATTTCAAGGAATGCAAGTGTATTTGTATTGTTGCCTCGATCAACTATTGCTGTTTTCTCCAAATTGAATCTGTGTTCGTGGGTTATACAGTGTTCGATCATAGCTGTTTTTTTTGTTAGATCAGCTAATTATGTTTCATCAGCGCCGGATGATAGTATTGTTTCTAGTTTGTTTACAAATGATTGGTGTCCCGATAATCGTTGACCTAGTTTGTTTTGGGTCATGCCTATGTAGCAGGAATTACAATTATTACATGGCATGTTGTATATAATATTGTTAATATCTTTTTTGTTTTTAGGATCCTTGACTTTGGTGTGAAATTTCTCTACCGTGTTGTGTTGACTAGCAGCTATTATTACCTGTGGGTAGTCTTTTTTGAGTAGTTTGGTGATGCGTTCGGTGAGACCAGATACATACGGGAAAGATCTGTAGATAAATTCCAGTTGTGGTGTTGTTGGTGTTTGCAGGTTTGGTGTTGGCTCAGTCACAGATGGATCATTCGACGGTTGGTTATCGATGTTGCATATTGGGTTGTTCATGGATGATGCATTGGCAGATGGTGAAGTGGAGGGTTGTGTGCTGGCAGATGGTTGGCTGGGGGGTGGTAAGCTGGCAGATGGTCGGCTGGATGTTGATGGTTCACTTCTGGATGCGTTGCGTTTATGTTTATACATATTTATGAGTCTGTTGACTAATGCTTTTGGGTAGCTGTTTGCTGACAGTTGATTGTGTATGATGTGGTTGACATCCTGTTGCGCTTTTTCGTCTGTTGTGAATGATGATACTCGGTGAACCATATTTGTGGCTGCATTTATCTTCTGCTTGTACTGGTGGAACGATTGGTAGTTGAGTATTCCGCCTGATGCGATTGATTTGATGTACATACCAGGTTGTGCGAAGAGAACAATCTTCATTTCTTATCACGGTGGTGTCCATATAGGGAAGGGTGTCCATATAGGGAAGTTTCGGTGGTGAATTGTAGTCTGGTCTCTTGTCTGTTGAACGTTTCCAGGGCGGTGTCCAGTGCATATTTTGGTATGATAGCGAATAAGTCGTCTACATCGAACGGTAGATCGTTCAAAGCCCTTTTGATGACTGACTCGAGGACTATGTCTGCTAATATAGGTGATAGAGGACTTCCCATGGGAGTTCCGTATGTTTGGCGGTAGAATTTGTTTTTGTAGCGGAAAAAACTTACTTCCATACAAAAATCTACGATCTCTAAGAACAGATCAAGGAAGATATCGGTGTCTATTTCATCCCATCGGTCGATGATGGTTCTGCTTACAAGGATCCTCGGAACATTGGTGAAAAGGGAGACCACATCTAGGGATACCATTATGTGGTTGGCTGGAATGGTGATTGTACATACTTCTTCGCTGAATTGGAAAGAGCTAGCGATGTTGTAATTACTTTTGAGTGAACTGATCAGGATGCTTGCAAGGAATTTGCATAGGTTGTAGGTCGGGGCTGTGTGATATGCAACAACAGGTCGGAGTGGGAGATCATTTTTATGGGATTTCGGTTGACCTTATATTCTGGGACAGGTTGCGTTGTATGTGGTGATCCATCGGCGTTCCTTATGGGTGATTAGGTTGAGGTTTAGCAATCTGTTGGCAATTTGGTTGTTCTTCGTTTGCGTTCTCTAATTTGTTCTGATTGAGTGATTGCCAGACTGCCAAGCCGAAACTGTTTATTGTTTTTAACTTTCGTTCAACTTGTTCTATGAATTTCCAAGAAGTTCTACACATTTCCAAAAAGTTCAATGAATTTTCCAGAAGTTGTTCGAATTTCTCACAAGTTCTTTGAACTTACAAGAACTTCAACGAATTTTCCAATAGTTTTAAATTTTCCCAGAAGTTCTACGAGTTTCTCAGAAGCTCTCAAAATTTCTCTAAATTTCTACGAGTTTCCTAGAACCTCTAAGCATTTCCCTGAAGTTCAACGAATTTCCCAGGAGTTCTACAAATTTCTCAGAAGTTGTTCGATTTTTCCAAAAGCTCTACGAACTTCCAAGAATTTCTGCAAACTGTTCAGTATTTCTAAACTTTTCCCAGAAGTTCTATGAATATTTTATAAGTTCTACGAACTTCCCTAAAGATCTACCAACTACTCTGAAGTTCTGCAAATTAACCATAAAATCTACGAATTTCCCAAAAGCCCCAAAACTAACTACTGGGAAGTATAAAGTATACCAAAAGTACTTAAAATAACAAAAATTCTATGAATTTCTCAGAAGTTCAATGAATTTTCCAGAAGGCCTACAAATTTCTCAGAAGTTCTCTGAACTTATAAGCATTTTTTCAAACTTCCCAACATTTCGTAATTTCCCCAGAAGTTCTGCGAATTTCTCCGAAGTTGTACGAATTTCCCAGAAGTGCTACGATTTTCTCAACAGTTCTATTAGAAGATCTACGAATTTTCCAGAAGTTCTACGAATTTATCAAACGTTCTACAAAATTTCTTAAAGCCCCACAAACTTCCCAGTAGTACTAACATTTTCCAGAAGTTCTTATAACTTCCAAACGTTCTGCGAATTTTCCAGAAGTTCTACGTATTTACCAGAAGTTCTACGAATTTTCCAGAAGTTCTACGAACTTTTTAAAGATCTAGCAACTTTTTGATAAGTTGTATGAAATTTCCAGAATTTTTACGATCTTTCTACCAGTACTTAAATTTAAGTTAAATTTAAGTTTCGGAGAATTTCTATGGGTTTTTTTCAGATTTTTCTATGAATTTTTCTATGAATTCTGCAGAAGTTCTGTAAAGACGGAGGGATTCGACATGATTTATCGAAAGTGAAATCGAGCAGATTTTTCATTATGGTAGCATAAAAAGTCAGACATGCAGTCTGATAGTCTAAACGGACCTTAAAGGGTGATACGGTCAAAATTTGGTCAAGGGAAAACGCGTGTAAATCGGTGAAATCGTTTATTTAAAAAATCAAATTAAATTTCTTTTTCAAGTTCAATTAGTATAAAATTCAGGAAAAATATTCAGTTAGGCTTCCACTTTTCCAAATCCGAATTGCCGGGCCTTACGCTTGACCCCTGCCATCAGATTTTGTACAGCCACCTTGTCCACCTTCTTCGCCGCAGAAAGCCAGTTTGCCTTGAACTGCTGCTCGCCCTTAGCAGTTTTTTTGGTCTTCTTTAGGTTCCGCTTGACAATAGCCCAGTATTTCTCAATTGGGCGGAGCTCTGGCGTGTTGGGAGGGTTCTTGTCCTTGGGAACCACCTGCACGTTGTTGGCGGCGTACCACTCCATGGCCTTTTTACCGTAATGGCAAGATGCCAAATCCGGCCAAAACAGTACGGAACAACCGTGTTTCTTCAGGAAAGGCAGCAGACGTTTATTCAAACACTCTTTCACGTAAATTTCTTGGTTGACAGTCCCGGAAGCTATGAAAATGCTGCTTTTCAAGCCACAGGTACAGATGGCTTGCTAAACCAGATATTTCTTTGCGAACTTTGACAGTTTCATGTGCTTGAAAACATCTGCTACCTTTCCCCTTCCTTTTGCCGTATAAAACTCCTGTCCCGGAAGCTGCTTGTAGTCGGCTTTGACGTAGGTTTCGTCGTCCATTACCACGCAGTCAAACTTCGTCAGCATCGTCGTGTACAGCCTCCGGGATCGCGCTTTGGCCGTCGTATTTTGTTTATCATCGCGATTTGGAGTCACTACCCTCTTGTAAGTCGATAGTCCGGCTCGTTCTTTGGCTCGATGCACGGTTGTAGACGATACACCCAGCTTATTTGCGGCATCTCGGAGAAAGAGGTTAGGGTTTCGCTTGAAACTACCGGCAACTCTCTTTGTCGTCTCAGCGGCTTCCGGTTTTCGATTTCCCCCCGATCCAGACTTCCTGGCTGTCGACAAACGTTCCCCAAACACTTTAATTACATTTGTAACGGTTGATTTGGCAACTTTTAGCGATTTTGCCAACTTTGCGTGCGAGTAGCTCGGATTTTCGCGATGCGCGAGCAAAATTTTAATACGCTGCTCTTCTTGCTTGGACGGCATTTTGACAACTGAAGAGTGAATTCCAAAATCAAAATAGGAGCAACATTCTACACACACACACCTTCAAAATGAGGGGTGTTCAGGTTTTTTAAATGCAAAATTGAAAGAAATACGTCAAGTTGATATTGACCAAATTTTGACCGTATCACCCTTGGATACCATCCGTCCTGATTTAGCAGGACATAACCGCATTAGCAGGAACCGCATAAAATAAAATAAATGAAGAACGTTCAACCGACGATAATTACGGCCTGATTCAATATATTTGAATGGCAAGTTTAAACGACTTTTCTTTTCTTAAAAAGACCATAAGATGGCGCTTGTATTATGCTTATAGTAAGACCGTTGTTTCAGTCTTCCTTCCATCAAACTTTTCTTCGTAGATGAACCACCATCTTTTGCATGAGCCCTGTTCCCAATGTTTTGGCTGCCCGTAGATGATGATTTCAAGCACCTGCGGTGGATAAATTAATCAGGAAAGGTGAAAATCAGAGTTGAAAATAGAAGAGTTACGCAGAGTGAAGCTTGCAACACTGATGTCGATCAATGGGCATTTATTTTTATTTTGGTAACCTTTTTTTGTATACACCTCGGATGACTTCACCTGGGTTGTGAAAATTTCCTCTAGTTTCGATAACAATATTTCCCACGCAACAGAGTCAGTTTGTCTACTATGCTCGATTGGTAGACGGTTTGAAAGTTCGATAGGTAGATTTTGGTTTCAGTCTGCGTAACTCTTCTATTATCAACTCTGGTGAAAATATTTTCCTCTTCCTATGCTTCACGGTGAAAATTTCCACCCTCATCACTCTTTTGAGGGTTACCCTATTCACCGCCAGAGGGTGAAACAATCGCTTAGTTTCTATTGGATTCGACTATTGGCCTTAGTTCCGGAGTATTGGCCGGATTTATCTCCTAGGGAATCACTGTGACGCCATTTTCGCTGAACCACTGTTCGGTGGAATTTAAGTAGTGGCAGCGTGCGCTTCCCGGCCAGAATAGGCAATCTACCTCATGCTGCTCCAGTAGTATCTTCCGTAGGCACTCCTCTTGTTAAATATGCTATTTCTTGTTCAAAGAAGTAACGAAAGTTTCGCTTTTCAGCCCACAACTGCGGATTGCTTGCCAGACAATGAACACGGCCAATCATACCAACTCAGCGACTGAGATTAATTAAGTCAGAGAATTTTCTTTCCATACGAAATTTACTCAGATCTGGAATAAACTGCAGTTACTCATAGCTTGTGAGTAACTGTAATGTTCCAAATATGAGTAAATTTCATATGAAAAAAAAAAAATTCTCGGAGTCAATTAATCTCAGTCGCTGAGTTGGTATGATTGGCTGTGAACTTTTTGGGGAAGTACGACTTTTTTTTGATTTTACATTCTCTCGAGGCACTCTTCCGGTCATCCGAGGTATAAAATTCCTGCCCAGGAATTTGCTTGAAAACTGACAGACAGTACGTTTGTTTCTTCGTCCATAACCATATGTTCGTTTTGAGCGTGCAGGATCGAATTTCGACGTGCTTACTCCGATACAGCCATAATGTGAACTTATCCTGACAACCAACGGTTACTGTGACACTCTTAGCTTATTTCAGTGAAATTTAGAAAAACCAAATTATTTAAAAAATGCCCCTCTCGGGTCATTCAACGCTGAGTAACCTACGTTTTGAGAAATTTCTCTTTCATCTGAGTAGAAGTTACTCTCCCTGTGAGTGAGATTGAACGGCCGTGCACCGAAGCTTTCAGGTGAGAAATATTGGAAGCTTTTTGCTTGGTAAGTGATAAAATTTTCCAGAAGAGGACAACAGAACAGTGGTAGCCACACAGATCTCGTTACGATGTAGTTATATAGATGCAGGTTTTTAATGCCTGTGGATTGTTAGCTAAGTAGGAGGTTCGTGGGAGCTTTCCGCAGCCATGATATCGTCGTTGTTGAAGTTAGACAAAACATGCTCCAGGTTACAGGGGCAAAATTTTTTGTTGGAAGATTAGGATTAGGAGAGGACCTTGGAGATCGGGATTCTGTTCACATTCGATAGTTGTTGAACCTTGGCAATTTATACTCTGATTCAAATGCCAAAATCCATCCACAGGCGCCCCCTGGAGCATTAACACTCCGAATATGATGCCTCCGAAAAACGTGTAACGGCAAGTTTGCAATGGCATAACTTAGCCATTTCTTAATGAATTTCAACAATTGTGGTACCTTTAGAATTCCTAGGGTTTGTAGATAGTTTTGATTGCAAAAGATTGAAAATATAGTCGTCTACTTTTTTAAATAGCGAAAAGAGTTGTTACACGTTTTTTTGAAATGTGTGTTTGTAGGGTTTTGCAAGTGGAGCAAGATATGTAATTTAGATTAATGGGCACAACTGTTCACAATTAGCCAGAATACAGTCATGGTTCCTATATATGGATCCTGTAGACAACGGAACGGTCCTCGAAAAATCCGGAACATCCGTGAAAGTGGTCAATCCATGAACATGATCCTAGAGCTCTGCGGTTTTTTTTTAAACATTAGGGAAATGTGATTTAAAAAATATTTGGGGTCGCGACATAAACATGTACCTAGATAGCAATGGGAACGTCCTCCGGAAGATCCGGAACATCCGTAAAAGTCGACAATCCATGAAACTGATCCTAGAGCTCCACGTTTTTTTTTAACATTAGGATTTGTGATATTAGAATGAATTTGGGTCATGGACCCAGATGGCCATGGGACTGTCCAGCGGAAGATCCGGAACATCCGTATCTGATCCTAGAGCTCCTCGTTTTTTTAAACGAACGTTTTTTTAAACGAACGTTTTTTTAAACGAACGTTTTTTGAAAGTGGAAAATTCTCGAAACTGATCCTAGAGCTCCGTGGTTTTCTTGAAAACGTTAGGAACTGTGATATTAGAATGAATTTGGGATCGTGACATAAACATGGATCCAGATGGCTATCGGACCGTCCTCCGGAAAATCCGAAAAATCCGTAAAAGTGCTCAATGTATGGAACTGATGGTATAGCTCCACGGTTTTTTTTTTCGAAAACACTTGGAAGTGTCATATATAAATTAATTTGCGGTTGTGACATAAACATGTAACTAGAATGCATGGACCCCTCCTCTGCAAGATCTGGAACATCTTTAAAAATGGTCAATCCTAGCAACTGATCCTAGAGTTCTAAGGGTTTTTTTTCGAAAGCATGTGAAACTGCGATATAAGAAAGAATTTGGGGTCATGACATAAACATGGACCCAGATGTCCATGGGGCCATCCTCTGGTGAGTCCAGAACATCCGTAAAAGTGGTCAATCAATGAAACTGATCCTAGAGCTCCGCAGTTTTTTATTAAAAAAAAAAGAACATTAGGAACTGTGATATATCGATGCAGTTTGATGGATGGATTAGTTCAGCGTCAAATAGCATAGAACAAATTGAAATTTTGACAAGACCTTCTTCGGTTTACATGAAATATTGCATAATTGTTTGTTTAGAACAATCACATTTTCGCAAATCTTCGTCTATTTTCGATTGTTTACAAAATGTCGTCTTTAGCGGCGCCGGTGGTGTAGTGGTAAGCGTGATTGCCTCTCACCCCAGCAGGCCTGGGTTCAATCCCAGTCGGCGCCGCCGGGATGTTCTGAGGCATAACATCTCTGATCACGCCTTCCTTCGGATGGGAAGTAAAGCCGTTGGTCCCCGGTTCATGAGTTGATGGGTCGATAGGTAGGGTCCAGGTGTGGGAGCTGCCTTCCTGGCGTCGGTAGCATTGGTGCTCAGCACGGAAAACAAGATCAACGGAAAACAAACCAAAGGAAAAAAAAAAAAAAAAAATGTCGTCTTTGAAAGTTTCAGAAAAATTGTTGCACGAAAACGTCACTTTTGATCGAAATGTCTACAACTTTGTCTCAGATGTCATTTTGCTCAGCAATTACAAAGAAGCCATTTTGAAAAAAAAAATACAAGGTGCCATTTTTATAGAAAAATGTGAATGTTTGCCCATAACACACAAATATTCAAAATTTTATGCCTCCGATTTGCATAAAATTTTTCAGAGACGAATTTTTCAGAATCGTAATTAGGCGTGGATTGCTCAACATTGATAACAAAAATTCATTCCGCATCACCTACACAGTTAGAAGTAACAAATTTTACACGTGACTGAATCCATCTTGGACATAAAGGATTATACAAGTTATGTAAAATTAAGTGCTCCAAGACTGAAATGTTCGTTACTAGACGAAAAGTACGTTTGATTGAGCTGAATTAGTTAGTTAGTTATCTTTATTAAGGAGACTTTCAGCTGAACGCTGGTTCGTCTCAGGAATTGAGCTGAATTTCTCGTCTGTTTTGACTCAATTTTATGTCAAAATTGACGCTCGTATGTGTCGGTATTACCTAAATTTAGTTGATTTTTTTCAAAGTGTGTAGATACAAACTAAAAAAAATCTTTAGTTCAATTTAGCAATCCTCCGATAATTCATAAAATATTAACAAATAGTTAACCTTAGCAAAGATACCCCTTTCCTGTTCACAGAAACAGTATTGTGCAATCAATTAACTACCCCATCCATTCTACATAATTCATACCCTTGAATCACGGCATCCAACCGGAGTGCCTGCACTTCCAAGTTGACTTCCCGAACCGTTATTAATCACTGGTCAACAAGTTGCAACCTGTTGGTTGACAGATTTTCTCACAATTTGCAAATAGCCAAAGCATAGTGATAGGGGGTTAGTTTACCCTCACTTGGAAACCATGTCAACGGTTAACTTTATCCGTCCTTATGATGGTCACTGCTATAAAAGAGTCACAATTTGTCACACAAACCCAGTTTTTTTTTGCCACAAGGTTCTATGCAGGCAACAGAATGCCTCGTAAATTAATCGCTTTTGCGGACGGTGACGTCCAGTATCGGCCTTTCCAGTTGCAGAAAAAGTTGTTCCGAGGACTTGGTTACTACCCTGGCGATGAGCGTTTCGCCCACTGGGGCATGTTTCTGGTGTTGTTCTTTCACTACTGGTCCCAGGTGATGCTGATCTATTGGGAGGGAAAGCATGCGTGGATAAAAATCGGCGAGGGTGATTTGCAACCGGCATTCGAAGGCATCTGCCCGACGCCATCCCGCTTCGGAGGACTGCTCAAGTGTTGTATTCTGATTTCGAAACGCAAGCAACTGAAGCAACTGTTGGACACTTTGAAGGAGCTGTTTGATCGTAAGTTTGTGTTATTTTTGAAGATTAGCGAGGGAGTGGTTGAGATATGAACTTTAATTCACACAGGAAAAGAGCCACGTGAAAAGGAAGTCAATCTTTGGGCAACCTATTGGGGTTATCAGTTTACCTACTGGGAATTGATGTTCACCCATTTGACGTGTGTTTTCTACTGCTTGCTGCCGATAGCAGCAATGCTTCTTCATTTTATGACGGAACCGGACGAATCGAGGATCTACATCTTGCCCTTCAAGTTGGCGTAAGTATTAAACATGTAATCATTATCCCACTAGTCAGAGCTGATTGATTCGTTTAACTTATAATGCATGCTCCGTAGGTTAAATTGTGTTAAGAGAAGTGCACACTAGTCTGTCCCATTTTCCAGCAATGTTCTAAAATTTTTGCTTCGCATTCATCATTCACTCATTTGCTCAACACAGGACCTGGACAAATGAGCTGATTTTCTGCACAGATACTGGTGAGGCGTACGTAAAACAAATTATGGATAGGGAGCCAGCATTTGAGAATGCTGAAAAGGCTGTCCCACCCTACCTTCGACATTTCCCTGCAAATTGTAAAAAGACTTTAATTATTTACATGTAAAATGCAAGCGACTTCATTCAAAAGTCAGGAAGAACGTGGCGAAACGGTAAATAATCATCCAAAGCCTGAGCCGTTGAATAGGTGACGAACTCCCATTTTTGTGCCAGCCCCCCTCGCCTTCACTACTGTAGTATTTGTACAACCACGTTTTTAACTTATTTGTTCAAAATTCAAAATAAATTACATTTCATTTTCACTAGGTGCTCCAGCTACTAAAATAACTTACCAACCTTAATTGTTATGATATATATCTAAGTGTTTTTACATTGTTCTTGGCTTGGTAATTCAGTACATATTTCAAACAGACAATCTTCACTGAAATTCACACAACTACCACAACCGTTTGCAGAACTTTCCCAAAGTTCACAGCAGTCACCTGATTTCCGCTCAACTTGAAAGTCGCAGATCTTTCCTGAAAAAATTATGGGAACTGTGTTGAAGCTATGGTAATTCTGTAGTTACTCAAGGTGAGGGCTACCTAAACTCACTGAGCGAGAGTAGTTAGCCTCATGTGAGTTTGAGGAGTTTCATTAAACCTGTGCTCCCGTATTATGTCGGTTCGTAGGTGGTTGTTCAGCTTCTTAGTGACGATTCTAAAATCAATCTCGAACATTCCTGTATTATCGACATATTACATATATCGATACATCGATTAAACGAATTAAGATCCCGCCGTTAAGTATAAACAGCTCATTTTGTTTTTATGTAAAATCCAAGCAATTTTTCCGCATCTAGGGAATTCTATTTTGTGGCAAATGCCGCCTACTCTGAGTACGGTGCTGTGCAAAGATCCCCAAAAGATTCGATAGTGATGGTCAAAAATCCTTCACAGCTGAACCATCCCAGGTGGGATGCACTGAGTTGAATTATCATGAGCAACGTTCTCATCTGAACGTACTGGGAGTGATTTTCCAACGAGTAATCTAATCGGTAATCCAGCTGTGCAACAGAATCGGCAATCGCTTCCAGCTGATATTAAGAAATTTGTGTTATGTTTGTTACTACCGTAACATAGGTATTAGAATCGATTTTCACACGTATTGCCGTCTGTGATCAACAGCCATCCACACAAGCTATCTCACCTGTATAAAACATTTCCAATCGATAGAACCCAATCGATTCCAAATTTCACCTAGGTAAGCTTTTTTCGGCATGGCTTATCCGATCAATTTGGTCTGGTCCCGTTTTTTATGTAAGGGAAGGCTTTATGTTTAGTTTGTGCTAAAGATACTATAGATTCCATAGATAAGCGGAGGAAAAGTATAATGTAGCCAAATGAACTGTCACCACTAACTAGTCAAACGAGCATGACGTCATCATGGTGTTGTTTGAGGGAGAAGTATTGTAATATTATGAGCACAAAACGCTTTCCACACTCCATATTCCGATTTATATTCCTCGATACATTGTTGCAAAGATTTGCTTTGCACTTCATTTTGAACTTTTACGCACGAAACAAAACAAAACGGCACAACGAAGAGCTCTATGATGGCATGAACTTTTTTCACGGATGCCAGTAAGATAATTTATTTTTCATGGTTGCCAAAACAACTTTTTGTACCTCCGTTTGTCTATGGAATCTATAGTATCTATAGTTTGGGCGTTATCATCAGAAGAAGAAATCGTACGCAAAATCGTGGAATGTACGTATTCCAATCACTAGCGTGCACAGGAATCTTGTTAAGGAGGGGCAATGTTTTTTCTTTGGTGCATTTAATTTGGGGATGGGGGAGTACTCCAAAGTGCGTGGTGGATGGTGCTGTCCACCCACCACTGTTTTTCTACTGTTCAATTTAACAAATTTTATTTATTTTTTGCTCCGGTGGTGCAAACTGCTTTCAGACAGCCATTCTATTTTTTCAAATTTTGGCCTAAATGCCAAGATCATTAAAAAGGTTTAAAAAATATGTAACGATTCAAACAAATGCACACAAAACTATTTTGACAAGCGGGTACAGGATTGTTAACGGAATGACGACTTGTGCGAAGGATTGAGCATTTCAACTCTGTCCCAAAGTACCGCCAGTCTGGGTGACAGAAAATGATGCCAAACATTCAACATGTTGTAAAGATGATATAAAGAACAAACCCGAATTTATTGCGGTAACAAATGACTTGAAATTTTCAGAGAAGATTCTTAGATGAATTTTTAGTACGACAACAATAGACCAAGGTTCAATGGCAAACTAATACCCACTTTTCAATTAGGGAATCCAAAATCTGTCTTTAAACTTTGTACAGTTGCAAAAAAGTCCATCCTCAGAATTCCTTGAGGTTCTTTTCGAAATTTTTAGAACTCTATGAGTTCTTTTGAAATTCTTCTCAGAAGTCCTCTGGAATTATTTTTAGAACTCTCCTTGACTTTTACTCAGAACATCCTGGAACTGGGAACGGCGCCGGTAGTGTAGTGGTAAGCGTGATTACCTCTCACCCCAGCAGGCCTGGGTTCTATCCCAGTCGGCGCCGCCGGGATGTTCTGAGGCATAACATCTCTGATCACGCCTTCCTTCGGATGGGAAGTAAAGCCGTTGGTCCTCGGTTCATGAGTTGATGGGTCGATAGGTAGGGTCCAGGTGTGGGAGAGCTGCCTTCCTGGCACGTCGGTAGCATTGGTGCTCAGCACGGAAAACAAGATCGACGGAAAAAACAAGCCAAAGGAAAAAAAATCCTGGAACTGAAATTTCCTTACAGTTTATCAGTATTATCCAGAATAATTCGCTGAATGAGCTAGAAATTATCGGTATTCCCTTGAAATTTTCCTCAAAATCCCTTTGGAATTAAATCAATTTTTAATTTTCTCGGTATTCTTTTCGGAATCATCACTAAAAATTATTCGCAGAATTTTCTTGGAATACTCCCCAGAAATCCTTTGGAACTGTCCTCAGAATGCAATATCCTTGAGGTTCTTCTCGGATTTTTTTTAGAACTCTCCTAAGAGCTTTATTGAAATTCTTCTCAGAAGTCCACTGGAATTATATTTAGAACTCTTCATTTTTTTTCTCAGAACACCTTGAAACTGAAATTCCTTTAGAGTTTCAGAAATTTTTCCCGGAATGAGCTAGAAATTATCCTCGGAATTCGCTTGAAATTTTGCTTAAAATCCCTTTGGAATTTCATTCAAAATTTGATTTTCCCGGTATCCTTTTCGAAATTATCTTGGAACTATCTGCAGGATGTACTAGAAATTTTCCGCAGAATTTTCTATGAATTCTCCCCAGATATATTTTGGAACTGTCCTAAGAATTCAATATCCTTGAGGTTCTTCTCGGAATATTTTGCAACCTTTTTTTCTCAGAACACCTTGGTACTGAAATTCCCCTAAAGTTTCAGAAGAATTTCCTCTGAATTCTTCAGAAATTCTTCCCAGAATGAGCTTGAAATTTTCCTCAACATCCCTTCGAAATTTTATTCAAAATTTGATTTTCACAGTATTCTTTTCGAAATGATCTTGGAACTATTTGCAAAATTCGCTAGAAATTATTCGCAGAATTTTCATGGAATCATCCCCAGAAATCTTTTCTTTTTTGAACTGTCCTCAGAATTCAATACCCTTGAGGTTCTTCTCGGAAGTCAAGTTTAAGTTGTCCGTCCATTCACCAAAACGTTGTAGTTTTTTCTACCAGAAATGTTCAATAAAGCTTGCCCCTCCATTCACCAGAACTGTGCAATTTTTACATCAGGAATTATCAATTCAGTTTGCCCCTCCATGTAGCAGATTGTTGCAAATCTTACACCTATACAAACTTGCCCCCAGAAAATTTTACACCTAAAAATTTCAATTGACCAGAACGATGCAAATTTTCCACCATTAATGTTCAATAAAGATTGCTTCTGTAATCTTCTGATTAGTGCAGATTTCCTTTTTTTCATTTTCCACCAGACATTTTCAATATAGCTTGCTTCTAATATCATCAGAATGTTGCAGGTTTTCCACCAAATAAAGGTTGCCCCTATTTTCAGATTTTTCATCATAAATGTTCAGTAAAGCAGCTTCCCTCCAATCATCAGAATGGTGCAAATTTTACACCAGAAATTATTATTAAAGTTTGTTTCTCTATTCAGCAGATGAATGCAAATTTAAGACCACAAATATTCCAAAAAGCTTGCCCATCCGTTCAACAAAACGGTGCAGATTTTCCACCAGAAATTTTCGATATAGCTTAATTTTAAATAAAGCTTGTGCATTCATTTACCAGATCAGTGCACGTTTTCCACCAGAAATTTTCTGTTCATTTTTTTTATCAGAGCGATGTAAATTTTGCACCAGACATTTTCAATAAAGCATGCTCCTCCATTCACCAGAACGGTGCACCAAAAATTATCAGTGAAGTTTGTTTCACCATGCACCTTTGTGATGAAATTTTCAGGCTTTGCCTCTTCATGCACCACCATAAATTTTCAATGAAGCTTGCATTCATCAGAACGTTGCAAATTATGCACCAGAAAAATGAATAAACCTTGCTTCTACGTTCACCACAGTGTTGCAAACTTTCCACCAGAAATTTTCAGTTAAATTTGCCCCTTAGCGTGATTCATTTTTTTCACCAGAATTATTCATTTTGATTAGATGCCCCACCTTGATGATATTTTTACACCAGAAATATGAAATAAAAAGCTTTTTCTTCGATTTACCACCACGAAGGTGAATTTTTTCAACCTTAAATTTAACCTCCTCTTTAAACCCAATTTAGCCTCCCAATTTACGTAAACTGTCTGGCCTATAAGCCTCACGAACTGTTGGCTTTTATCAAAACTTCCAAAAACATGAAGGCCCTAGGTTTCGACAACATCCTGAATCCTTGAATTCCAGATTCTACAACCATCAGTGCCTCCGACTTGGCTACTTTCCCTTTTGCTGGAAGTTAGCAAAAGTCATCCCCATTCGGAAACCTGGGAAAGATCCTTCCTCTTACCGACCCATCAGCCTTCTCTCAGGGTTATCCAAGCTTTTCAAAAGGGCAGTTTACAGCCGGCTTCTAACATCTGCCGGAACAAGGCTGCTTCAAAAACATCTGCTATGGCATTATTAGACGTTGAAGAAGCGTTTGACAATGTCTGGCTTGATGGTCTGGTGTACAAGCTGCATCCATACGGTCTTCCGATCTTCCTCATGAAGATCATACAAAATAATCTATCGGACAGGACGTTCCAGGTCTCTCTGAATGGAATCACATCGGATGCCTTTAACATCGGTGCAGGTGTGCCCCAAGGAAGTATCCTTGGGCCCATCCTGCTCAATCTATTCACCTCCGATATTATGGCTCTCCCTGACGTTGGCTCGTTGTCTCTGTTCGCAGACGACACATCCATCGTCTACAAGGGTAGGGTCATCGGAGCTCTTACTGCCAAACTCCAGAGAGGCTTGTATGTCCTGTCTGAGTATTTCAACAGCTGGAAGATACGTATCAACGTGGCGAAGACACAGGTCCAAAGAGGTAGTGTACCTCGGACTAACACTCGACAGCAAGCTGATTTTCAGGGAGCATGTTGACAAAACAAAAACAAAATGCAACATCTTGATAAGGTCGTTGTACCCGCTAATCAATAGGAGATCCACCCTATCCCTGAAAAACAAGCTTGCTGTCTACAAACATATAATCCTTCCCGTCATAGAGTACGGGTTGCCAATCTGGGAGAGTTGCGCACATTCTCATCCCCTTAAGCTACAAAGGATCCAGAACAAGATCCTGAGGATGATCCTCAACAGGCCACCGCGTACTAGAAATTCTGAGGTCCACTGCCTGGCTGGTCTTAAGACCTTGGCGTTAGGGAGAACTGCTACCATCGAAAGGTTCAGAGACTGCTGCATGCGATCCGATCAACAGATCATTAGGGTTCTGGCACGTTAGATCATGCAAATAGGTTAAGAAGGTAGAATATCAAATTTTCTAATTAAAATCAACAAATATGGTTTCCTTAAAAGCAAAATGTAAACTATTACAATGTAAAACTAAAATCAAACATTAACTCGTTACAGACATAATCACTAAATATGAAGAGCTTTCGGGTTAAATCAATAGAAATGTACAATAATTGTACAACACAAGACTATAAGTAAATAAACAAACATTTTAGTAGTAAGTACCAATCAGTCCCGTTGGCGTAACTATTGGGGGTGCCTTATTAGGCAGTGATGCCACATTTTGTTCGAATTTTATTCTGTATTTTCGCCTAACATTTGAAAAGGGTCTATCCTCGTTGATCGATTCTCTTCATCAACTTTCTCTTTGAGTTACCACGGCAAAATAAACGAATTTCTCGCTAAGCTCGCACGACAGTTCGACAGAAGAATATGTTAGATTTAGAGTCGCTATATTCATAGCCTGGTGGAGGGAATTTCGGGAACCAATCGAGCAAATTACAACCAACTACAGAAAAGAGCACATCAGCTATTGCGAACAAAACTTCCCGAACCCATTTCCTCGTGACTTAAGGCACGCCTAAGCAAGTTTCTCCTATTCGATGATGCCGGTAATTTGCGTTCGATTGGCGAGGAAAGAATATTCAACGTTTTGTTTATAAAACTTGATAGGGGAAACGCTCCTATAGTTGCGGTACGTTAGAAGCGTTAGGTTCCTATAGTTGTGCATGGAGATTCAATACACAACTATAGGAACCTAACGCTTCTAACGTACTGCAACTTATAGGAGCGTTTACCCTAGTACCATTTCAATTGTTGGTCTACAATATATCGAATTGGTTCCGCTTTTTGATAGATCGAAATTCTATCCGCAAGACTATAAATATAGCGACTATAGTCTAGTCCTAATAGGAAATTTATATATATCAATAAAGTTTATTTTCAATAATTGGTTAACCTGGATGGTTACCAGTTAAACCACCATGACATCACTGAACATTTTACTTAAAATCGTAGAAAGTGGGGTTAACAAATTTTCCTCAAAAATCACCACCTGAATCGAAATCAACTCAAAATTCCTTTGCAAACAAATACAAAGTGACTGCCTTAAACTATTCATACAAGATAGGGTCCTACGGTGTTCAAGAAGTTTTTAATCTAATTGGTCGTGTACTATTATACTCATATAGAATTAAAATTTTCATACATATGAGGGGCTGTCTATAAACTACGTAGATATGCAAATAAAAAAAATGTATGGACAATTGTCTACGCACGCCCATCCTCCTGCGTAGACAATCTAGGGGGGTCTAGAATCCCAAAACACTGTCTACGTAGTTAATGAACAGAGTATGTTTTTGAGGAAAGTCGAGGAAAATTTTACTCACTCAGAGAGTAACTAAACTCTCTACTATTTTGAGAGAAATCCTACCCAATTTTGAGTTAGTCTCATCGGCCGTGTGCGATGTCTAACGATGTGACAGCCGCTTTTTTGACGTAGGACTACGTCTTTCGGGAAGATGGGGGTGCACTTGAAAACCGGCAGATGAAATTATGAAAGATTTTGAACGTTAATAACTTAGCTGCCGCTGGACCAATTTCAAACATTTTATCACCAATCGATCAGAAACATTTCTACGCACCGATAACAATGCTTTTGACTGTTGATTTTCAAATTAAAACTATTGAAAAAGTGGTAAATTTCAAGCATTGTCCAAAAGCTTCAAAATAACTAACAAATCTACCAATTACGTACATGCATGTGCTGCTTCCCCAACACAGTCATCAGATAATGGTTCCTAGATGAAACAAGTCGAAGTGACATTCGCCTCTGATCTTCGGGCGTGTACGAATAGGGAGGATGCAATTGCGGAACATTTTGCTGCCAATTCAGAACACAAAATGTTCTCCGTTTTTTTCCTTGGATTTGTTTTCCGTGCTGAGCACCATTGCTACCCACACCTGAACCCTACCTATCAACTCATGAACCGGGGACCAACGGCTTTACTTCCCTTCCGAATGAAGGCATGATCAGAGATGTTATGCCTCAGATCATCCCAGTGGCGCCGACTGGGATTGAACCCAGGTAATTACGCATACCTGAGTTAGAGGTAATTACGCTTACCACTACACCACCGGTGCCGCTGCTCTCCAGAGTTGTAATCCTGTAACCAAACTTGGAAGCAGAGGATACTCTATATACATTCTATTCAAACTCTTTTCTGAAATTACTTCTAACTTTTCAGGGCCACCAAGTTACGTTGGTGATAAGTTTTAATCTCCGATACCATACAGAGTTCGTCCCTGCCGCTTCAGAGCGTAGACGACATCCATGGCCGTGACGGTTTTGCGCTTGGCGTGTTCAGTACAGGTGACGGCATCACGGATCATAATTTCTAGGAACACCTTCAGCACACCTCGGGTTTCCTGGTAGATCAGACCGGAGATACGCTTGACACCACCACGTCGAGCCAGACGACGGATGGCAGGCCCTGGATGTTATTACGCAGAATTTCCCAAAAATCGACAAAGCTGCATCATCATGACTGTATGTAGCCAATGGGAAGCGAGAAAATATGGTACCGGCAGAGCTGGTTGTCTATATAACAAGTTGCTAACTACACTTTTGGCTTAGTTTCGATTCACCCGTTTAACGACAAATGACAAGGGAGACAAAGCTCTTGGAAAAGAAGGCACCAAGCGTCATCGGAAAGTTCTGCGTATTAACATCCAGGATATTACCAAGCCTGACATCCGTCGTCTGGCTCGACGTGGTGGTGTCAAGCGTACTGAGGTGTACTGAAGGTGTTCCTAGAAAAATCCGTGATGCCTTCACCTACACTGAACACGCCAAGCGCAAAACCGTCACGGCCATGGATGTCGTCTACATTCTGAAGCGACAGGGACGCACTCTGTATGGTTTCGGGGGTTAAAACTTATCACCAACGTAACAAAACGGCCAATTTTAGGGCCCCAAGTTCATTTCAGAAAAGAGTTAGAATAGAATTTATATAGAGTAACCCATGATTAACCCATTCAATTTGTCACTAAATACATCAAAATGATACAAAAATCAAATAATTTGTTAGGGAAATAAATTATGTTCTAGGTATTTGTAGTCTTATCGGTGGGTTGAAATTATTCCGTTTCACTTTCATAAACTGAGAAACCCTCATCGTTGCATTCTCCTGCTGCGCGACATCTTCGAAATCGTCCGAACCGTTAAATAATACAGAGTACATAGAGTATAGACTTAAAGTACAGAGAGGAAAAAAGGAGAGGAGCCAGTGTCGCTACTTGATAGCAAACTACTCATGATGGGAGGAGTCTGTGTACTTTACCGGCGTGTTCAAAAATAAAGGCAATCAAAATTTCATTTGCTACATGCATGAGGTCGCCGGCGCCGGTGGTGTAGTGGTAAGCGTGACTGCTGGGTCTGGGTTCAATACCAGCCGAGGTCGGTGGGATTTTTCTGAGGCATAAAAATCTCTAGTCACGTCTTCCTTCGGAAGGGAAGTAAAGCCGATGATCCCGGCCCATGTGTGTTGAATGGGTGCAATATCCTACGCAGGTGTGGAAGCTGCCTTCCTGCACATTCGATTGCCGTCATTGTATGTAGTCTACACTGGCTTGACGAAATGGAAATAAATTTGTGGACGACTTCACAAACTGTATGTATGTAAAATCGATGTCCGTCGGTGATTGGCACTAGATTGTGGAACAGAGACCGACGTTAAATAAAGGAAAAGAAGACATGCATGAGGCATGTAACAAAAAGTGTGTTGGTGAGTTCTTTGGCGTGAATGTTCCCGAAAAGTTCAGTATTTTGCTATAAGCAAATGCAAAACAAACAAATTTATAGACAGATTTGGGCAAATTATGACCTGTTTCATGCTACTGGAAGGTATGCTGGTCACAAATGCCGTGCCAAACTGATTTCCTGCGCAAGTGATATGTAAACGCGAATAAACACGAGGTCCAGTGATTATAGCAAAGTTTGCCGTAAAGAAACCATCACAATTCAGGGCCACCACAACTTTCTACAAAAGAGTTGAGTTATGAAATTCACTTAATTGCAGAATAATATCCGAAACAACAAACTAGAAAATCGAACAAAAATTTCGTAGTCCTACGTCAACAATGCGGTCGTGTCTTGTACACCACCCTCCAACTTTTATAACCTTGCAATCGGCTCGTCTCTCCTTCTGTCCTCTGGATAGTCACAGCAAGCAAGCACGTGATTGGTTGATTGCGGCCAAAAAATTTGATCAATTTTGAATATTTTACTTATGATGAAGCACTTTAATATTTAATCCAATCAAATCTTACATAAAATATGAATCAAATGGTGTGAAAATACCTGAAATCCATCAATAAATAGCCAAGATATAAGTGTTTAAAAACTGACAGTATTTCGTCACGCAGTTTTTGATTTGCACCCCCAGTATAGTTCACAAAGACCTTCGCTAGCTAGAGCAAAAAAAAAATACGGTTTTATCAGAGCCACTTTATCTAAAATTCGAAAAATGTTCATAGATTGATTTTTTTAGCAAAGTAGGTTTGAAATTATACTATCTATAACTTTGTAGAAGCAAGTATTCCTTAAAACCTTAAAAATAAAAAATATTTAATTTTTTATTTAAACAAAAGAACACCAGCAGCAAAAGGAAACTCTCTCGAAGCTGTCAAACCTCTAGAGTGTGCGGTTTTGGAGATATCTATTTTATCGCATTTTCGACCATACTGCTGGGGTTTGCAGAGCTACGTTCATATAATTTTGCTACAGTTCACAGAACTCTATTGAAATTCATAGTACTTACCATAAGGACACTTCTATAACGCTTTCAAAACGTCCTTGCAGTTTGCAGAATTTTCCTGAAGATTGTAGAACTTTTCTGTAGAATGAAGTTTTCCCTGAAGTATGCAGTACTGTTCTTAACATTTGAAGAGTTTCTATGAAGTTCGGAGTACGCCTTTTAAAGGCAGTACTTTCCTGAAGTTTGTGGAACTTTCCTGAAGTTAAATGAACTTCTCTGCAAAATGTTGAACCTTCTATGATTCTCTGGAGTTTCCAAGAGTTTCCTGGGGTTCGATAAACTTTATTGAAGTTCATAAAATTTTACTTGAGTTCGGAGATTTTCATTGAAGTTCATACAACTTTCCTGGAGTTTGCAGAATTTATTTGATTGCAAAAATATCCTGAAGTTCATAAAATGCTTCTAAAGTTTGCAGAACTTTACTAGAATTCTACTTAAATTCAAAGAACATGCAGAACGCACAACATGCAGAAGTAGTTCCCTACAAACAATTTTAGCTGCCAAATAGCTTATACAGGTTAAAATTAGCTGTATAAGCTAATGTGCAACTGAAATTGTTGGATGAGAGCCCTAAAATTATCCGAGTTTCTTTGAAGTTCACAGATCTTTACTGTTGTTTGTTCCCTAGATTTCGTAAAACTTCCTTGAAGTTCTTGTAGATCCCCTGAAGCTCGTAAAATTTTCCGGATGTTTGCAAATTGTCCCTGAACCTCGCAGCAACAGTGCGTACCGAAAAATCTAGTCTTCTCCGTAATATTTGTTGCACCTTCACGTCCTTCTGGTAATTCCTCAAATCCGTTTTTGTTCCGCTTCCCGTCTGCTTAGCTGCTCTTAAACGAGTATCGATCGATTTAAAAATGCTGTGAATAGTGTTTGCAGGACAATCAAGCTTTTTGACATGTTTTCTGATCGAGAGATCCGGTTTTTCATTGCGGTCGTACACAATTGCTCTTCTAATGTAAACATAGGTTGTATTTTCAAAAAAACCACTCTACAAAATATTTCACTCGTTAATGAAATATTTCGGCAGATGTTTTTGTTTAAGGATGTCCAGATCTTGTTGCGAACAAGCCTTGTTCAATCGAATCGACCTGGTGACACCAAATATTTCATTTGGGAATTTTTTAAACTATTGGCCAAGTTTGGGTCGAAGGGTCTCATCGTGTTATGAAATGGTGCTCACAGGTAGAGTGTACGATTTATTAAAAAAAAAATAAATAAAAAAAAAATTCCAGGTAGTTAATTTTCCCGGAAGGTTTCGGATTTTTCCGGACATCGCGTAATTCATAATAAATTGGCATGGAAAATCAAGAAAAAGCAAGCACATTTCTGGTAATTACATGTTTTAAAATGATTTTTTTCATACTTCAATACTTCTTATCTATCACTGGTGAACATTTCAGAGTGGTGTGCTGAGCAATATAATTTGCTATCATTCAATCCGGTAGAATTGAACGTAGATTGTCGCACATCGATTTCCCTTGTGAAACCCCCAGAAAATTAAACACCAAATTGAGTGCGTCCCAAATTTCCAGTTCTTTGCCTAAAAAGACAACTACGAACGACACATACTCGCAAAGACTAACTTTTCAAAGCAAAACAAATCCGCTTCCAATTAGCATACACCATCGACGACAGCAATAACCATTTCACTCTCGATGGCCAAAACATCCTTCCAGGCTCCCATTCGACTACTGCAAATCGCCCGTGTTCGAGATAACCTACATCATCATGTGCTACATTGCCTATCCACCCATCTTTATGATGGCCGGCGGTGATGGTCTATTCATCGGTGTTTGTTTGCTCATCTCGAGCCAGTATCGCATCGTGCAGCAGGAACTGGAAGCCTTGGGGGAATCCGGCGGCGGAAAGGATTCCTTCGCACAGGCCACCGACGAGGAAAATGACCGAATCTTCGAACAGTTGAAACTAATCGCCCAACGTCACAACCGGACGATTGGTATCACCGTGGAAATGTCAGCGCTGTTTTTGCAAAACGTGTTCGCCAGCTTCACCATCGCAGCCATCAAGATTGGTCTGGCCTGCATCACTGTGATGAACGTAAGTTGTAGGCACATTTTTCCGAGAAAGGTACGTTGGTTCGGTGATTAAAACGGAGCACACATTTATTGACCCAATTTAGGCGGAAGGACTCAACAAGCTCATCTTTGTCTGGTATTCGCTGGGTATTATTACGGAGATATACGTCTACTCTTACGGTGGAACGCGACTAATGGAAGAGGTAAGTATGGGGGACGCACGCTAATTGCTCGAAATCCGCCCACAGTTGAACCGGAAGGCTATAGGACTTCGGTGTAATTCTTTGCTGATTGATTGCATTGCAGAGCGAGAAACTAAGCCAGACTGCTTACGACTTTCCCTGGTACCGGTATCGAAAGAACGTACGGCAGATTATCCAGATGATGATGCTCCGAGCACAGAAGCCGTCCCGTGTCGACGTGCCCTTCTTTGAAGCTTCGGTCGTTACATTTTCCACGGTAATTGATAGGACATAGCGCTCAATTAATCGAATCGGCAGTACGTCGTAGTGAGCTAACTCACAATGGCAATCTGCCCATGTGTACCCGTGTAGACATCGATTGTTGCTCCCATTTGCAAACCTCAATACAATTAACATGAGTTTCCTCTTTTCCCTACAGATCCTACGAACCGCCGGATCCTACGTGGCTTTGATGCAAACATTTTTGTAAAATTAAATGACGATCTTTTAATCGTTTGTAAGAACCCATTAAATGCTCTCTAATGACGCTGGTAACTTACACAGCAGATAATCTAACCTATTTCCTAGAGTGCTCAGAATAGTGCAACCACACAGACACACACACACACATATACACCCACTCGGAGGGAGGGAGGGGAAATGCACACAAAGTTAATCCACGCCACGAGTTCTATGTAGGTACCTACCAACCTAGCTACAGTAAATCGGTGCTACTTGTTCTAGATTCTAAACAACGCTGCTACTGCCGCTGTCCGGAAGGCATTATCGCACCACCGTGGGAGAAAAACCGCACCCAGACGAAATTTTCAACGCTTGAGGACGACGACGTGGCGCTGTATAGAGGGAGAAAGCGAGTTCGAGCACGGTGCAAAGAGCCAACCTTCCGGAATAAGCACTAGATCGCGATGATGGTGCCTCAGTAGAAGTTAGCAGAATCGCACCTGTCCTATGGGTAGCTGTATCTATTTAAAATTCGAACTATAGTGCGCTTCTATCCCGAGGTCGATTCGAAACACAGAAACGGTCAACTGGGGCAGTCAGTGGAGGCAAGCTCGGGGTAATGAAATTTCACTCCTCATACCAACAACAAAGAGGCAATGGTGGGGGTCGTTGGAAGTGTCATCATTGCCATCACCGTTCGACAGGCTCTGCTAGACGGGGGTGTCCATGCGCTTACGAAGAATTGGCAATCGCGCTCAAGGTGGTGTTCAATGAGTCACTTTACATTTGAAACATAGTATTGATGGTCAAAAATTGGCAAACATTGTTCGCTATCTTTTTGGAAAAGCCTGCCTTTCGATTAGTCAATCATTTTATCATCATTCGTTCTGTGGAATGTTCACCATGGGTAATTGAGATCCTCGTTTGTAGTGATTCAAGTATGACATCCAAAAGATGATTTTTCCATTCCGCCTGTATAATAAATACATAAATTTCCATTTAATTCCATTACCTTATTTGCTTATCCTTGACAGATACACGTGTTTCGCCTACAATGTTTTGACTTCTTCAGTGTCTTGTAATAATACTGGACTCGACCCTAAAAGTCGAGTATTAGTACAAGACACTGAAGAAGTTTTTCACATTGTAGACGAAATACGCGTATCTGTCAAGGATGAGCAAATAAGGTAGTGTAATTAAATGGAAATTACTAATCATTCTCTCTTTCTTTGTACAAGTATTCCACTACGACGCCCACATTCATCAGGAATCAAAAACTGCTATTAGTTTGATTGATATGATATGCTATCAGATTGAATTTAGCTCTTGAATTTATGATACCAAAATATTATATCAATAGCAAATAATACTTTGATAGCAGAATAAGCTACTTGGATATCAGAATACTATCAAAATGATATCTAATTTTGTTTTTTAAGCCATGTTGATAACATTCTTGGGTTGGTTTTTTTTTTTATTATTATTTCGGTTGAATTTGTATTTTGATATTATTTTGATGTTTCTAAAATATATAATATATTTTATAAAAAGAAAATCCAACGGTGCCGGTGGTGTAGTGGTAAGCGTGATTACCTCTCACCCCAGCAGGCCTGGGTTCAATCCCAGTCGGCGCCGCCGAGATGTTCTGAGGCATAACATCTCTGATCATGCCTTCCTTCGGATGGGAAGTAAAGCCGTTGGTCCCCGGTTCATGAGTTGATGGGTCGATAGGTAGGGTCCAGGTGTGGGAGCTGCCTTCCTGGCACGTCGGTAGCATTGGTGCTCAGCACGGAAAACAAGATCGACGGAAAAAACAAACCAAAGGAAAAAAAATAAAAAATCCAAATTTATCGCTGAAATCTACATTATTATTATTATTTCTTCTTACGAGTAAATCATGTTTTCTTTTTGAACATCACATTTACATCAAGACAATTACGATTTTTACAGTTTTGTTTTACAACATTTATTCATTTTGATCTACCTTCGAATTGAATCTACAAATCGATATTTTTTTTTTATTTTTTTTTTTTTTTATTATTATAGTCACTTTAACGCTCTTGGGTCATTCGTGACTTATCCGGGGGTGAGATTTGAACTCGTGACTTTGGCGTGAGAGGTATGGATGCTAACCACTACGCCGGGGCGAACTTTGATTCGCGAGTAAAGGGCCTTAGAAAGTTTGTTTACAAATGCTTTTGTGCCGTTATCAAATGTTATGCCTGATATGTTCGATGCGAAGGAATTGATCATTCATAATAATAAAAGAGTCATCGTAGCCTAATTTTTTACACAATTCGTGTGTCCTATTACTTTATTGCATATAATTCCACTAGAATTTGTCATGAAATCGAAACTCTATACTTAAAAAATCACATCGTCTATTTCTATGCTATTGGATCTAATAAACTTCAATCGTTCGTCATATTTTAACTTTTGTTATTTGTCTATAATGGCAAAAGCGATTCATTGTATACTTTCTTGTAGTTTGATTATTTCCAGTTCTGTAGTTTAAAACGGCACCATTCACACTTTAGGATTAACATTTTTTTTATTTTAAATCTTGATATCAACCAATAGATTTCAAAACATTCAGATTACTAAAATTGATATCATGATATCAAAATAATAACAAGAGGAAATGGCTCTTATGTTGGCATATGGATCTAAGATTGGACCCATCGCTAAAAATCTGCTACTTATCAATTTTATCTAGATGAACGCGTCATTGGGACGGTACTAATGTCAATTGCAGAATTTATGTATGTGCCCAAATTAGTGGCATTTAAGCCGACAGTACATCCATTTCCCCAAATTTAGTTTATTTTATTTTATAATTTTTTTCCTTTGTTTTGTTTTCCGTCAATCTTGTTTTCCGTGCTGAGCATCAATGCTACCGACGCCAGGAAGGCAGCTCCCACACCTGGAACCTTCCTATCGACCCATCAACTCATGAACCGGGGACCAACGGCTTTACTTCCCATCCGAAGGAAGGCGTGATCAGAGATGTTATGCCTCACAACATCCCGGCAGTGCCGACTGGGATTGAACCCAGGCCTGCTGGGGTGAGATGTAATTACGCTTACCACTACATCACCGGTGCCGCATATTTTTAGGTAGATTAGCGTTAAAAACTGAATAACCAGATTTTCCAGATATTACTAGTAGAGGAATTCGGAGATGAACCAGCCTGCGGCTGAAAATGTCGATAATAAAGACATACAAAAACGAGGAATTTAATACGATCAATAGCATCACATAGAGAGAGAGTTCTGTACTATTTTTTATCGTCCAGAAAGGCTTGGTTTCTAAACAGCATTGTAGCGTTCAATTTTCCCAAAATAAACCCTCCTATCCTCTCTGACACTCAGGGACATAATTTCTCGACCACCCCCTTGAAAATGATGACACGTTATCGCAAAATTATTATTTTTATTCATTGTCAAGAATTGTATAGATTTTTTTACCAAAATATGATCTTAAGTTTTAGAAAAAATGGTTTAAAATCTTAAAAGTATTAATTTTTATTGGAATCTCCGTTCCTCTTCCTTTCTGAGCCGGAATTATGCTACGCCTTTAGACAACTTTGCTTGGAGAGTGGACCTAAATTTATCGATTTATGAGTTGATATTCATTTCAGTATAACAGGTATTATAGAGTAACCAGTAAACCGGGAAATCTTAAAAACCGGAACAATGCTGGAAATGATAATTTCGATGAAAAACAGGGAAAAATAAGATTCTGGATCTTGAACAAGTGTTGAGAACCTTGGACTAGATTTTCAGGATATATCACTTTGAAGAACTTAAGAGAATTTCGTTGAAAATTCAATAGGAAATTTGAGAAGACCAATGAAATCAAGAGGTAGTTCATTGAAAATTTCCCAGGATGTTTTGGGATCAGCTCTAACAGAGAGCTTTAACTGCACGCAAATCAAAAATATATTACACTGGAGTCGCTTTTTACGCGGGGGATACGTGCTGCGTAAAAAAAACCATGTAAAAAAAACTACCGAGATTTTGATTTTTCACATGCTTAAGTATTTTTTATAAATCGGATTTTGATGCCATTCGTTACTATAGCATGTTATGGTTCATAAAGACATATTTTAAAAATTTCTGTATTTACACCAAAAATTGTGATTTGTTTTTTAAAAGTATGCCATTCGATGAACTATAGCTTGAAACGGATAATGTGATTGGAATCAAGTCGATAGGTTGTATCATTATTGAGAAATCGTTAAAAACGTACCGCGTAAATTGCGACTCAGCGGCACTAACCGCGTAAAAAAAACCGTGTAAAAAAAAACCGCGTAAAAAAAACCGCGTAAAAAAACCGCGTAAAAAAAACCGCGTAAAAAGCGACTCCAGTGTACATTGAATGTTAGTTGCTTATTCTATCATCCTCCACAACGAATACCCCAGCGAATAATATTAGTTGACCTTGCAGACGATGCAACGATTTTTTATCTTTTTGATATCTTCTTCTGTCTACGCTTTCAACTATACAAGCAAGCATTTTATTAATAACTTTGTAGAACGACGCACACACTTACCACAATTCTCTCCAATTCCCGTTCAGCAGAAAAAGCAAACAAAATCGAGTAATCGTACTATGATCGCTTCTTATTCGCTTTTTGCCTTTCCATGTTCCGAAGCATGGAGAAATTACAGGTCTGATAATCGCACCATTCGTGGTGCACTACACATTTTCGGTCTCCATTTTCTTGCATTGGACCGCAGTATTCAGTATATCTCATCCTCTGGTCATGCGGTCTCCACTAGCACCCTGCGATAATGAATCCCTCATTATTGTAAACAAATCTTACATCCCATTTTTGGGTGTAGAACTCAAAGGCAATTGTGTGAGTTCAGAGTAGAATTGTTAAAAAGACCTATGGAAAATTATTTGACAATTCTGGATCAACAATAGAAAAGGGCCCATCAGCATTTGTAAACAAACCGTTCCAAAGCCCTTTACTCACAAAACGAAGGCTACCCACGCAAACCAACTCCTTCATCGGATAGGGGAAACTTCTACCTACACGATGATGGTGCTGGTTTGTGTGGGCGGCCTTCGATTTGTGAGGAATGGGCTTTGGAAAGGTTTATTTACAAATGCTGATGGGCCCTTTTCTATTGTTGATCCATAATTGTGAGTAGGATTTCAGGATCTGCAATTCAAACTTTGATTGAAGTAGTTTTGGGACGACCTTAGGCAGCTCATTGCATAAATAAGACACTTTTTTTCTCGAGATCAAAAACAAAATAGAGTATATGTCCCCAACCTCGGTCTAATATGTATGCCGTATCTTATGCAATAATTGAGCTGCAGTCGATATTTCTCTTTGAACATGTAAGCTTAGATATTCTTATTATTTGGATATTGATTAGGCATGACTGAAAATTGTTAAATCTCACCATTTTAACATGAAAATATTCCGGATACGTTGTTGGTACTCAAATTGGGTCTATAAATGGATGCAACTTCGTCCTATTGAAGATGAACCTCGATCTACAAAGAATCAGCATGTGAAATTGCGCTTCTTTTTCACTCCTTATCATTCATACGTAACCACATTGTTGATGTCAGTTTCCCTTCTCGGGTAAGAACTGATGTGGATTAAAAAGACAGAGTTTTCTTTGTCGTTAATGCTAAATTACGTTGCTTTTTCAATAAAATTAAAAGTCAAATAAATCATCTCACGACCACACATACACAGAAAATGAAACTTACTCAAAGCTTGAGTTTAAACAACCCAAAATTAAGAAAAACCGTTGTAGTATGCCATTGGGTAAAAATCAATGTGTTATGATAGTTATTTTAACTCAACGGTTGAGTAATACGTATATTACCTAAATATGAGTAAAAAGAAAATGAAAATTTGGTGGGCCTAAATTTACTCAACGCTGAGTAACTTACTATAAAGTTTGCTATGAGTGAAAATAACTCTGAGTTGGATGAGAAAAATGCCACGACGACGCCGCTTGTGATTTTGCTACCTTCGAATGAAGTTCAACGCGTGTGACCCTAACAAAAATAAGAGCGCTTAACAACGTGTTCGGGGTATCATCCAAACCATTTGTGGGATAATTCACCCATCCGGGATACAGTTCATTTATAATATTTGTTTATTAGGGACGTCCGGAAGTTTGTCTACCGCAATCCGTTCTGTTATTCCCCCGTGAACTGGTCCCTTCGAGACCCTTAAATTAGGTTTTTCCCTATTGATCAAATTTACCCACTGCAGTCTTTTCGATCATTTATCCAAAATTGGTTTTTTTTTTCATGTTTACCCAAAATTAGCTTCTCGTACGAAACTTCGAGGTTGAGTCAAACAAAAAACTCTAATTTGGTAATTTTATATTTTTGTGTATAACAAACTGTCAAGCCAAGTAATAGCACACCGAAGAATGCATTAGCTCGCATTGAATGCATTGACAAATTCTCTTAGTAGATTTTCTCTTTGCATCCCCATGGCCGTGCATAGACACTTCTAGCTATTTTCAACGGCAAGAAACGGATTTGTAAGAAAGTTATTAACGGAAGAGAAAGTAGACGAGGAGAAGCGATCAATGTTACTTAGGACCTAATGCATTGTTTAGTATGATAGTTTTTCGAAGGGCCTACACCGTTAATTAATATGACTCATATTTGAACCCCGATGACAATTCGCAAAATCATAAGTCAATCATAGAATGAGTAAATTTTTACTCAAATATGATTAAATGTCACTCATATATGAGTCAATGTCACTCAAATATGAGTGAGATTTAATCATGTTTGATAAAAAAGTTACCCATTCTACGAGTGATCTACGCTTTTGCAAATTTGAGTGAACGCTACTCAAATATGAGTAAGTCTCATTTGCCGTGAAGTTTGTTTTGATACACGGTAACTGAAAAATACCCAATAATGACTACAAAGTAAGCATTTTCGAGGGAAACTGGGACTACTCATAAAATGAGTAAAATTTTACTATGTTTTAACTATGTTTTGAGTGACAAG
The DNA here is from genome assembly GCF_037179485.1 of Ochlerotatus camptorhynchus. Classification (NCBI taxonomy): domain Eukaryota; kingdom Metazoa; phylum Arthropoda; class Insecta; order Diptera; family Culicidae; genus Ochlerotatus; species Ochlerotatus camptorhynchus. The sequence continues at coordinate 1,070,101 of NW_027041234.1, forward strand.
TTGACAGGTGAACAACATCGACATGAATCTGATTGACTTTGTTCATTTGTCAACTTGTCACTTCCAGCATAGTTTACGCATTTTTGGGTAGGTTCATTTTTGACCGATCTGGGTGGATTGTACGGTACAAATTGAAATTGTACCCAAATTTGGGCAGTTTTTAAATAACGTGTACGGGATGTTTCAGTGGACTGAAAGCATAAGAAACTATTCGCTATGTTTCATGATTACTTTTCCAGCCTTTGTGAACAATGCATTTGATCGTCGATTTGGGGTAACTGGTAGGTCACCCTTGCATTCTAACACTACCATCAAATAGGGGATTTTTTTTCCTTACCTGCTGTAGTGGTGTCAGTAAGCGTGTGCAATAGACTGATTCAAAATTTGAAATTTTCGCTCCACAGTGCTTAAACGGTTCCAAATTGGGTCCTGCTTAGCCTCCCAAAATTTGAACTACTTTAGTAAGAAACTGACTTGACACAAACCATGTCAAGTTTATATGGGAATAACTATGGGAAAACTTATGTTTTTGTTCGTATCTATCTAACAATTCATCACATCACTATGCTTTTAAAAATGATAACAGTGATTGTAGCAAATTTTCTCAGCTACAACTTTGTCCAAAACCACTTTTCAATCAAATGTAAGGAACAAAAGTTATTAATGATTCAGGTCACTGATGTCTTATGATTGTGCTCATTCAACTGTTCAGCAGGCAACATTGGTGTTTCTGATGCGAAGAATAGAGCACAAATATCATGGCTACTATGTCACATTGCAGAATACAGTGTTGCCCACAGAACAGCTGCTTGATCATGCCATAAGATTATCAATCTCTTAAACAATTAATAACAATTTAATTTGACATTTGGCTGAAAAATAATATTCCGCAAAGTTGTAGCTTAGAAATTTTTCAAAAAAGCGATATGGAAAATGGGTAGCAGACAATGAACAAAAAGTTTGGTTTTCCCATAGTAATTTCCATATAAACTTCGGATAGCTTGTGCCAAGTCAGTTTATATTTTGGGAGCCTAATCAGGACCTGATTTCATACCGTTTGAGCACTGTGGACCGAAAATTTCAAATTTTGCATCAGTCTAGTGTGCAAGCTACCAGTTACGCATTGTTTACAAAAGCTGATACGTCCATTTGAAAAAGTTATCGAGATTTGCTTATGCTGCTTAGAGCCGTCGTCAACGCGAATGATTTCACCAATACCAAAACAAAGTTATCAAAAAAAGTTCGTATGCCATAGTTAGGAACAAGCATCAAAATTACGTCCCTACACACGTAGAAATTATCGCCGACTTCGGTAACTTTTACCGAAATCTGACTAGCTGAACTTTTCGGTAAAATTTATGCAATTCAATTCAATTGCTTTTCAGCTACTTTGAAACTAAATCTCCACTAAAATGACAAGATTTGATCACTTGAACAAGGTTGAACATGTTTTGAAATTATTTTCAAATTCAATAGCCTTGAAAATGAAGGTCAAAGTTATGACATCAGCTGTTCTGATTTCGGTAAAATTTACCGAACACAGAAACAAAATCTTAGTGTGTAATGTTCGGTCCATAGTTATAAAGCGCTAAAAGCGTTAAATCTTTTAAATTTGCAGTGAGAGTGAAAAGTGTGATATTGATTTATTAGGCTAGCAATGTTACAAAAAGGTTAGTCCTTTCAATTCATGAAATTATGTAGCACTGTAGATTTTCGTTAGTGCAATAATACGGCAAGATCATGGCGCCTAGAAATCGAAAATTAAGTAATTTCAGTAAATTAATTTGAAAAAGAGCAATAAATGTTCAAAATTGGTCCCAAAAATAAAGCAATTAATTTACGGAATACAATTTTACAGCAGATGTGGTATTAGTTTTTCATTACATTTGTGTATTATTGATGAATTCATGAGTTATTTGCTTGATAGGTCGAAGTGCGGGGCTAGGCTGACATTACATCCAGTAACCCTCTCAAAATATGTTTTTCCTTGATTTGTTTTCCGTCGATCTTGTTTTCCGTGCGTACTGAGTACTAATGCTACCGTCGCCAGGGAGGCAGTTTCCTCACCTGGACCCTACTTATCGTCCCATCAACTAATGGACCGGGGACCAACTGCTTTTGCCTCAGAAAATCCCGGCGGCGCCGACTGGGATTGAACCCAGGTCCTTTGGGGTGAGAGGCAATCACGCTTACCACTACATCTCAGGCGTCGCTAAAATTTCAAAATAATGTTGCAAGGCAAATTTCGAGCGGTAAAATTGACAGTAGGTAGTCACCTTTATCACCAAGTACTTGGTACTGCTCAACCAGTTCCACCTGCAGAGCAGATGCTCGACAGCTCTGGGTCCATTTTGGACCCTAGTCTATCGACCCATCAACTTATGGACAAACGGCTTTTGCCTCAGAAAATCCCGTCAGCGCTGACTGGGATTAAACCCAGGTCCTTTGGGGTGAGAGGCAATCACGCTTACCACTACACCTCAGGCGCCGCTACAATTTCAAAATATTGTTGCAAGGCAAAGTGGTTAAATATGTCATTTTAAACTGCACGAATGATGTGTTTCATTCCAAGGGTATCTCGAGAATAATGTCTAGACTATTCTAATGAGAATTCTAAGTGAACTGCCCAAAGTATTTAAAGAAGAACTTCAAAATAATTCTGAGAAAACATTCTATGCAATTCTGAGGTGAACTGCATGAGAATTCTAAGGAGAATTTATGCAAATTTCAATTAGAAATTTTAAATGGAGCTTCAGTGAACTCCTGGAATAAACATTACAAAATTGGAGAGAATTTAAGGATGAATTACATGGTATTTTTTTAGTGTTCTGTAGAGAATTTTTGGACTGTTATATAGAAATTAAGGAACTTCCAGAGATAATTTTAAATTTGTTATAGAAGAGTTCTGAAACCTGTGAAGGGGAATGGTTCATAAGGAAATTCTTAAGAATATTCCAAAAAAATCTCTCAAAGAGTTCGGAGCGAATTTTCAAGACAAATTTTGAATACCAAACGCAGAAACAAATGTTATATGCAGGGAAAATATAGCTGGCTTCGTAATACCCCTTTTAACCCATTGATCACTTCAGCTAAATTGCATACATTATTTAAATGTGTATCGCACAACCGGGAAAATTTCCGAAATTCCGTTAAAAAGCGGGCATTAAAGTGGTCTTCAAGTGTTCAGTCTAGAGAACAATATTACCTAAGACATACTAATATTAGCTCAAGTCCGGAAACGTTACAAATAGAGCATTAAAATTAATAAAAATTCTTAAATATTCAAATATCCACTTTTGCCTTTTTGACTCTACGAACACCACCCAGTCGAGCTACAAAAACGTTCGTAGTTCACCGTAGCGATTTTCCACGAGGCAACAATTATTCGCGAGCATCAACGTACATCAACAGCTCCATGCTAGTAGAGAATAGAAAAAAAAAAAGTTGCCGATCCTGCCATGGACTTTGGATGATTGTCATACTCTGTAAGTGCACCTTTCTTCATACCTATCACCACCACCACCACCAGAACCATCAGCATGTAGAACTAAACCAGAAGCTAGCCCCCTGCCTTGGTGCATCTCTGCGGAAGCCTCCCACTCGGTACCTATGTAGTTGTTCGTGATAGTCGACACGGTACTCTCACTCGCTTTCCCTACACTGCTGCCAGGGAACCTACTGGGACTGCTGTGCGCTCAACGCTAGGTGCTGCTAGACAAAAGGAAGTTAATTTTATGCTAAATGAATCTAATAAAAGATAATAATTATCTAAGTAGAACCGTTTTTATTAGAGCCCGGCTTTATGAATAAATGCTTGCTTCATTAACTACTTTGTGGCACGTCGTCGTCGTTGGACGCGTTGGTCGGTCGGACGGTCAGTAAGTTGGTGGAAGTAAACCGGCAGAGAATAGCACACGATGATGACGACGACGCCCCAGCCAGGATGAGTTCAAGTGGAAAGCAAGCGCGGCTCTCTTCATTTAGCGGATGCTACGTTTCTTCTTCTTGGGTAATCTGGCTGCGTAAGCTCGGTGCATCTTCATCAAGCAAAGCGTAATTAAAGGTGAAGATGAGCAATGTAAAACAAAAGCGTTTAGCAGACGGTTGATGATTATTTCCAAAATGGACCCATAGCTGTAGAGCATCTGCTCTGCAGGTGGAACTGGATGAGCAGTACCAAGTACTTGGTGATAAAGGTGACTACCTGGGAAGTGAAAACTCATTCAATGGAACTAATGTAAAACTGTTTATCAACTACTGTACCAACCCTCAGAACTATCTGCTGGTCAATTTCAATCATATTCCAACACTCCACTTGCATTTTTTCATGTTTCATTTGGAACATTAAAAGCAAAACCTGAACAATGTTGTACGAATTTTTAGCATACATTTAAATCAGCTCTCATAACACATACCATTTGACGTAGCCGATCATCTTTGAATTTTCGAAACGATAGTTTTTGTGACATTTTGAAGAGTTTTCTTTGCTTGAATTGAAATTAACTGATGTGAAATAATGTAGTGAATTGCTCAACATGAATCCTACCATTTCAATGACTCCCGAACAACGTATTATCATTTGAAAAATAATCAACCACATTATCGCTATCAATGCTGCCCCTCTGAAGTCATTCCTTAGCGGCGCTGACGCATCATACACGTAAAAGTATATGAATCCAAATTCCATAAACATCTGAGTCCGGAAATAAGATCCAAATTATCCAAACCACTGTTTGAACTCAGTATTACAGATCAACCTACCAGCAGCAGAAGAGCATTTACAATCAGCAGGAACGTTATGAGCATCTGTGCTGAGTATAAATCCACGACCGATCGAAAGTGCTGATAGATCTTATGGTGAGCCACCGCTATCCGGTGAAAATCCTCACAATAATCCAGCTCGTCATAGCTGGTAATCACATGACGCAGCCGGATCTGAACCGCTTCCAAGTGCTGGCATAGCATGCCTACAGCTCGTTCGACGTTTTCCATCCAGATCAAAAATTGATCATTATAAACGAATGCACTCATGAACAGGCAAAAATTAACTGCCGCATGCGGTTCATCCAACTGGCTGCCGACTACGGCGCAACATGTGCCTATGAAAGCCACCTTCAACGGGATCACTTTCGTATATAACCAAGAGGAGCTAGTTTTCACTTCCGGAAACAGCTGCCTCAAGCGATCCTCCAGAACTAGGTTGTCGTTCAGTACCGTAAGGTACCGTTTGGTATCGGTCAGCTGAGTGATTATGAGCAGGACTTCGTGGGCCAGCACAAGCTTATCGATGAAAAAGTACAGTATCAAAGGAAGCAGCGATCCGGAAATGGAGGAAACATGTCTCACAAAGCTGGTGGCAGAGTACGCTTTGGCTGTGATGAACAGGAACTTTGCTGTAACTATACAAATCAGCACCGGCATGCTTCTGCGGAAATGGTTCCGTGCCGGATCGAACTGGTACGGGTACAGCCCTAGGAAGATGGAACAGTAGTGGTGAAGGTAGAAACTCCAACGCGAATGGTCCTTTCTGAGCGACATCGTGATGGGAACTGTTGCAACCTTGGATGGAATGACTGCCGTGGTGTAATTGATGTGATGATTGTGATCAATTGCATCATCAAGCAATTGCAATTGTGTTGCAAAATTTAAGTAGCTATCAGTTTGATTAATTGAATTCAGGTACAGAGCAGTGCACTTTAGTAGGGTGGTGTAAAAATGACCGCTAAAATTTATTGCATTACTTAGGGTTGGTATACAGGGGCGTAGCGTCACTTGCTGACATCTGGGGTGGATGATTTGAGTGTCACCTCCTAACTGTCAACCATTTGTAGGATGATATATAAACACTCATGTCCATTTATCAATATTTTTAAAGAAGCGAAAGTTACCCCTCCTAATTTAGTAAATTGTTTGACCGAAAATTTAATTAAATAAAATTACAAACGAACATAAACGATTAACCTTCACTTCACCACTTCACTAGATATTTAAGTCACACCTTGATTGAATCTAAAACTCAGATCACAGATTTGAAGGAGAATTTTTCGATTCTAAGTTTGATCATTATAGCTGCTATGACGTTTTAGTGAACGAGGAGAGTCCTAAACCTTAATACAATTAAAAACGACGTTTTTTGGAGGAATTTAAAAAAAAAATAACTATGTGAAAATATGAATGCAATTTAGACACCGCGAATTTGTCAAGATTTCGTGTACAAAAAGAGATGAGTAATCAATGCTTGGAATTTTGTTAGCTCTCCTTTTAATAAAAATATGCACGATTCTAAGCTTATTCGAAGTTACATTTATTTGTACAATATAACATTTAAGATAAGACATAATCAACAATAGTACGCCACAATACTCGGTTTGTGGCTGCCGCTCTCCATCATCGGTCATGCCCAATGCTCGCTAGATCGCGCTCTACCTGGTCCGCCCATCGTGCTCTCTGCGCTCCACGCCTTCTTGTGCCAACCGGATCAGTAGCGAACACCAACTTTGCAGGGTTGTTGTCCGGCATTCTTGCAACATGCCCTGCCCACCGCATCCTTCCGGCTTTGACCACCTTCTGGATGCTGGGTTCGCCGTAGAGTGCAGCGAGCTCGTGGTTCATTCTTCGCCGCCACTCACCGTTCTCCTGCACACCGCCGAAGATCGTCCTTAGCACAAATCGCTCGAAAACTCCGAGTGCTTGCAGGTCCTCCTCGAGCATAGTCCATGTCTCGTGTCCATAGAGGACCACCGGTCTTATTAGCGTTCTGTACATGGTATATTTGGTGCGGGGGTGAATCTTTTTTGACCGTAGTTTCTTCTGGAGCCCGTAGTAGGCACACCTTCGTATTTCACGACTCACATTGTTGTCAGCCGTCATTAAGGATCCAAGGTAAACGAATTCCTCCACTACCTCGAAAGTATCCCGGTCTATCATGACATTACTTCCTAGACGAATCCTGTCATGTGCGGTTCCGCCTACTAGCATGTACTTTGTTTTTGACGCACTCACCACCAGTCCGACCTTTGCTGCTTCGTGTTTCAGGCGGGTGTAAAGTTCTGCCACCGTTCCAAATGTTCTTGCGATAATGTCCATGTCGTCCGCAAATCACACAAATTGACCGGATTTCGTGAAAATCGTACCCCGGCTGTTGAGCCCGGCTCGCCGCATTACACCTTCTAGAGCAATGTTGAAGAGTAGGCATGAGAGTCCGTCACCTTGTCGCAGTCCCCGGCGAGATTCGAATGAACTGGATAGTTCAACCGAAACCCTTACGCAGTTTTGCACACCGTCCATCGTTGCTTTGATCAGTCTGATCAGCTTCCCAGGAAAGCCGTTCTCGTCCATGATTTTCCATAGCTCTGTGCGGTCGATACTGTCGTATGCCGCCTTAAAGTCGATGAACAAATGATGCGTTGGGACCTGGTATTCACGGCATTTCTGGAGGATTTGCCGTACGGTGAAAATCTGGTCCGTTGTCGATCGGTCGTCAATGAAGCCGGCTTGATAACTTTCCACGAACTCGGTCATTTTAGGTGATAGACGACGGAAGATGATCTGGGATAGCACTTTGTAGGCGGTATTCAAAATGGTGATCGCTCTGAAGTTCTCCCATTCCAAATGGTCGCCTTTCTTGTGAATGGGGCAGATTATCCCCTCCTTCCACTCCTCCGGTAGCTGTTCTGTTTCCCAGATGCTGACTATCATCCGGTGCAGGCAGGTGGCCAACTTTTCTGGGCCCCTCTTGATGAGTTCAACTGCGATACCATCCTTACCAGCTGCTTTGTTGTTTTTGAGCTGCTGAATGGAGTCCTTAACTTCCCTCAGCGTGGGAGTTGGGTCAGTTCTGTCCTCTGCTGCACTGACGTAGTCGTTTCCTCCATTGCACTGGTCTCCCGTGCCTACGTTCTCCTCGCCATTCAGGTGCGCTTCGAAGTGCTGCTTCCACCTTTCAATCACCTCACGTCCGTCCGTCAAGAGGCTCCCGTCCTTATCCTTGCACATTTCGGCTCGCGGCACGAAGCCGTTGCGGGATGCGTTGAGCTTCTGGTAGAACTTCCGTGTTTCTTGGGAACGGCACAGCAGTTCCATTTCCTCGCACTCCGCTTCTTCCAGGCGGCGTTTTTTCTCCCGTAAGATGCGGGTCTGCTGTTTCCGCTACTGTTTATACCGTTCCACGTTCTGTCGGGTTCCATGCTTCAGCATTACCGCCCGCGCTGCGTTCTTCTCCTCCAAAATCGCTCTGAACTCCTCGTCGAACCATTCATTCCGTCGACTTCTTTCCACGTACCCGATGGTGCTCTCGGCTGCGTCGGTGATGGCTGCTTTTACTGTACTCCAGCAGTCCTCTAGAGGGGGCACATCGAGCTTGCCCTCCTCTGGCAATGCTACCTCAAGATTCTGCGCGTATGCTAAGGCGACATCCGGTTGCTTCAGTCGCTCTAGGTTGTTCCGTGGCGGGCGTCGGTACCGTACATTGATGATGATGGAAAGTTTTGGGCGCAGTTTGACCATCACCAGGTAGTAGTTAGAGTCAATGTTAGCGCCACGATAGGTCCTGACGTCGATAATGTCGGAGAAGTGCCGTCCATCAATCAGAACGTGGTCGATTCGCGATTCCGTCTGCTGTGGTGATCTCCAGGTGTAACGATAAGGGAGGCTGTGTTGGAAAAAGGTGCTACGTATGGCCATGTTCTTGGAGGCGGCGAAATCGATGAGTCGTAGGCCGTTCCCGTTCGTCAGCTGGTGGGCGCTGAACTTTCCGATCGTCGGTCTGAATTCCTCCTCCTGGCCTACCTGAGCGTTTAGGTCTCCTATGATGATCTTGACGTCGTGGCTTGGGCAGCGATCGTACTCGCGGTCGAGCTGCGCGTAAAATGCGTCCTTGTCATCATCAGTGCTTCCGGAGTGATGGCTGTGCACGTTGATTATGCTAAAGTTGAAGAATAGGCCCTTGATCCTCAACCTGCACATTCTTTCGTCGATTGGCCACCAACCGATCACGCGCTTCTGCATTACGCCCATCACGATGAAAGCTGTGCCCAGCTCGTGTGAGTTGCCGCAACTCTGGTAGATGGTATGATTACCTCTGAACGTTCGCACCATGGATCCTGTTCAACACACCTCCTGCAGCGCTACGATGCCGAATCCGCGGTCCTTCAGTAGATTGACGAGTATTCGGGTGCTCCCGATGAAATTGAGAGATCGACAGTTCCACGTGCCAAGTTTCCAATCGCAAGTCCTATTTCGTCGCTGGGGTCGTTGCCATTGGTCTCGGTTCGTATTCCTCTGTTGCTGATTTTCCGTTGCAATGCTTTTTTACGGCTGGCTCGCAGGGCCCCCTAACTTTCCGGAGGACCAGGGTGTACAGTTGTGCTTAGAGTCCTTCACTGGCACTCGGACGTAGATCAGCCGCCCCTAACATGGGAACAGACGCTGTTGTGAGCCGCTCCTCCTGGAGAACAGACGCTCAGGCTTGCCGAAGCAAACCCCCCCCCCCCTTCCCTGTCAGCCTATGACCAAAGTTCCCACCGGGGTTGGTTACCCGATCTTCCCTAAGGTTGCTCACAGTTCCGGCCGGTACCACGGGGAGGTAGGGATAGGAGTTGCTGGGAAGAGGCTAGTGATCTCAATGGGATCTGTATTGCGTTAACCGACTCTTATTCGAAGTTCTGGATAGCAAAAATTATATCTTAAGATTTAGATGATTGAAATATTTAATATGCCGAACATAGAGCTTTCTCGAGCGTACAGTTTATCTCGGGGATGTCGCCCCTCCAAGGTAAATTTGAAAATCGGGTTGGTGATGAAGTCCGTGAGCTTCAGAATTCGATACAAAACAGATCCATTTGACATAGTTTATTTTATCTATGACTCCCACTCACTTTAAACCACATTTGGACGGTTACTATAATTTTTTTGATTTGAATTTAAAATAAAAATACGAACAGTACCTAAATTACCGGTAAGCAACCCTACTTCTGACATTATTTCCAAGAGAATTGCTATAATGGAAATATGAGCGTGTAAACAGTTCCAAAGGTACTCTAAGCAGAACAGTATTTATATACATTTGATGCGTTGCTACTCATAAACTTGTGTGTATTTATTTTTTAGCATGTAAGCACCATTTGCTTTGTTTACATGTAAAACATGATTATTCGGATTATTCCGTTGACCGATGCCATATCGTATCGCCTGATGGTTGCTATGGGTATATCCATCGCACACTCTCCAATCCATGTTTGCCATCAGCGACGAACTGCAGAAAGTAACGTCGATAATGGATTCCCGGCCATATCTGCGAAAAGTGCTGCTGGTGCCATTATTGGCCAGCATAACTTCCAGTTCTGCCAGAGCTTCCAGCAGACTGTGCCCTCTTGTATTGGAACATCTGCTTCCCCACTCCACTGCCCAAGCATTGAAGTCTCCTCCGATGACTACCGGTCGTCGTCCGATCAGCTCTTCGGTAAGTCCATCCAGCATCTCATGGAACTTCTCCAGCGTCCATCTGGGGGGTGCGTAACAACTACACATGAAGATCCCGTTGATTTTGGCGATCACGAAACCTTCGTATGAGCTCGCAACCATCTCTTGAATGGGGTATCTGCCCATAACTTGTATAGCAGCCATCCCAGCTCTATCCGCCACCCAGTTACCGTTATCGGGAGGGACTCGATACGGTTCCGTAATGGTTGCAACGTCGCACTTTGTTTATGTTGTCGACTGCCACAACAGTTGCTGAGCAATGTCGCAATGATTCAGGTTTATTTGGGTTACCTCCATTACTGTTGGCCTGCCATCGCCTTTTTGTATGCTAGGCATTTGAAGCCTCCCGTCGTATGATCGTTACCGTCCTCTTTTTTGCAGACCATACACCTCGGTTGCTTCGTGCAGCCTTTTGCAATATGGCCTTTCTCTCCGCATTTCCTGCACAGATCTGATCTGTCAGGGCCATTGCAGTTCCTCGCCTGGTGACCGAATCCCATGCACTTGATACATCGCTCCAGTTGCTTGGTAAACCGGAGGAGTGGCTTTCAGCGAGCACAATGACCAGCCAACCTTGACCTTGCCCGTCTCCAACAGCTTATTCGCTGCAACTGTCGAAAGCCGTATAGCCGCCGTTTGCATGCCACCGTACGCCTTCCTCATGCGGATTGACATCGGGATATCTCCCAGATCGCAGTGCACTCTCAACGCACTTCTTAGCTCCTCTTCTGTGGTGATCTCGTCCAGGTCCCTGCACTCGACCACTGTCTCCTGGGATAGAGCTCTTACGCTCGCCCCTTCGCCAAGATACTTTTCGACGAGCTCCTTGAAGGCTGAGCTCTTGATAGCAGGATCCTTCTTCAGCTCAAAGAGGATCTCGCCTTTCTGGGTTCGCCTGGTTTTCACCACGTTCTCTCCTAGTTGCTTCAACTCCGGATCCTCTCGAACCTTCCGGAGGAGTGCTGCATACGACGTTTTGTCCTTAGCTTCGACGATCAGAGCATCGCCCTTACTTCGCTCCCGACGAGGTCGCTCTATGTATGTATGTACGTATGTATGTATGTATGTATGTATGTATGTAAGGTCGTATGAGTGTAACTCACTCAATTTTTGCAGAATTGGCTGGACCAATTTGAGTGGAACAAGTTTCAGTAGATGTGTTTCAGATCCCCATCGATCGCTATTGATGTTTTTCCCGATCGGAATAATGGTTCCGAAGATATGAACAAAAATGTGAATTCCAGATTCCTCTGGGGAATTCGCAAAATTGGTATATCAACAATTCATTATGCGCCACCTCAAATCACATTAGATTTTTACTATAAGATCAATGGTGGACATACCCAATGACCACAATGGCCTCTTTCAGATGTTCATGGTACTCCCGGAAAATGGAATTCATCGTGCGATACATTATAGTGCATTATTATATTTATATTCATTTCTTAAAGATATCTGATAATTTGATCAGGTTTTCTCTAATGTATCATAAAAAAAAGGAATTTTTAAAATAATATTAATTTTTATTTAAATCACTGGTGAATTCTATAAGAAAGTGAATTCCAGTTAGGTACGTTGGTCATGACCGATCAGAAAGTTATCAAGGCATCTCTCATGATGGAGTTTTCCAAGCAGCACCGTGCGTCTCCATAATTATTCATGAAATTTACGGTTTTGTTCGAAATTAGTATATTTTCAAGGGATACAAATAAAAAAAACTGTTTTTGGTCCTCAAATTGGCTAGTATGCACACAGATTTATAAGAAATCGTGCTTAAACTTTCCGAGAAATCCAATTCCGTGGCCAGAATTCATATATAAACCGATTTAAAAAGTTTAGTATAAGCTTTGAAGTGAAAATAAGAGGAACCCAGGCCTGCTGGGGTGAGAGGTAATCACGCTTACCACTACACCACCGGCGCCGTTTTTGGTTGGACCTATTCATGTCATTTTTGCACTGCGCCTTAATGTATGCCGTGTTTTTCTATGAATATAACATATGGACATGAAAAATGTGTGTTCGGTGAAATAGTAGATAGTAGATAGACAGTAGATAGACAGTAGATAGACAGTAGATAGAGCTTATTTTTCTATGATGCACGGTATATGCATATAGGTTAAAATCCTACGTCTCTCCTTCTTTACGTATTCTGCCAAAAAATACATCCGAAGTCCCTCCTTTCTAACATATTCTGTACAAAAACTACTTGCTAAGCCCCACCCCTGACAGGATTTCCCGCCATTTTGACGTAGGACTACGTCTTTCGGGAGGGGTACCAATTCAGTGAAATGCAACGAAAATTGGTCAGACTTTAAATGCTAATAAATTGGTCAATAATCAATGGATTTTGATGATTTGTGTGTCAATCAATTCACCAGTGTTATAAGATTCGTGTGGGGCATAGAATGCAAATCTAAATGCTTAAGTAAGGGAAACGTAGAAAGTTTGACTGCAGTCATCGTTTGACTACCAGCTGGAAAACAAATTTGTTCGTTTTGTTGTACACTACACTGTTATATAAGACCACCCAAACCATCACTATTTTCAGGGCCACCACAACTTTCTACAAAAGACTTGAGTAATGAAATTCACTTTATTCCTAGTTTTTATAAGCTTCTCTGATGTTCTCTGGAATATCTTTAATGTTTAAACTTCTTGATATTTCTCGCTATTTACCAGCCTTATAACTGGAATCTTTCCTGAAATTCTCGCAATTTTCCTGATATTCAACGACTTTGTAAGTTTCATAGCTGCCCCGTTACTTCCCTTAAAATCTTTAAAATCATTTGAATTTATGGAAACCTCTGTAAAGTCACAGAAACTATCCTGAATTTATTGGGTTGCTTCTTGAAATAGGTTTTTAAAACATCCCCGTAGTTCTGGATGTTCTTTAAGTTCTCAGAACTACGCTGAACTTTCAAATTCTTGAAATGCTCAGAACTTCTTCTAGGCTCCCGCAATTAAAAAAAAAAGAAAAGCCATGTTAATGGAACTAACATAACGTTTTCAAAATTTTCTTGAAATTCCCCGAACTTCAACTTCATTGAAACATCTGTAAAGCCATTTTTTGAAATCCTCGAAATTTTCCATACGTTTTAGAAATTTTTCCATGAGTTTCCACAATTTGGGGATTTTCATGGAACTGCACTGAAGTTATCAGAACTTTTCGAAGCCTTGCCAGAAGTTTTCTTGAAGTTATTTCAACGCACCGAACACTATGGTTCCGGTAAAATGTGTAACGGAAAACTTGCAATGTTTGTAAAAATCATAGTTCTGCCATTTATTGACAAATTTCAAATATATTGGTGCCATTTGAAACTACACACTTAGAAATACCTAATTTTACACGTGACGGAATCCATCTTTGACATAAAGAATGAGACGTAAACAAACATGTCATGTAAAATTAGGTGCTCCGAGACTGAAAAGTTCGGTACTCGACGAAAAGTACGTTTGATTGAGCTGAATTGCGCGTCTATTATGACTAAATTTTATGTCAAAATTGACGCCCCTATATGTCAGTCTCAGGGCACCTAAATTTACATGATTTTTTCTAAGTGCGTATATACTTTAAAGATGTATTCGGTCTTAGTTAAACTCTTTTGATAAAATGCTGAGCAATGATTTTAAAACATTGCCAATTTGCTGTTACACATTTTACCGTAGGTATATTGTTCGTAGTGTAAATAGAATTCCATATTTCTCGGCAAAAAGCAAATTTCTTGAAGACATTGTCAATGTGAGCGTTGAACTTAAGTTTATCATCAGTCATCTTCCGACCCAAGATACTGAATCTCCCAATAGTGATCAAAAGTCTCTCCATCAATTACAACAAAGACGTAATCATTTACTCGATTCCGCGAAATTACAATGAATTTAGTTTTACTTGTGCTTACACTTCCACCATCTTCTTAGAGATTGCAAATCTTCATTCAATTTTGAGATGGCAACTACTTAATCTTAGATGCTATGAATAACACAGTATCATCTGCATAGAGATTGATGTCGTAAAATCGTTAAACACTTCGCATGTCATTAAAATACATCATACATAAAAGGAGCCCTAATACACTTCCTTGGGGCACTACAAGGTTATTCCCTTGGTGACTTTATAATTATTGAAAACCGTCCGTTGATTTCTGTCAGTGCATGAACGACTTGTTGTTAATTAATCTGTCCTTTTATAAAAAAAATCATAATTTTCAAAGATGACTTTTGCGAGAAAAATCATTTTAATATTTTGACGTCATTCGGAAACATATTGGGCGTGCAATTTCAAAAAACCAAAATATGCCCCGTTACGGAAAGTGGTCAGGATTTGACCACTTATAACTCTGTCAATAGTGGATGGATATTAATTCTAAACAAGGCAATCGATCGGAATGTCATCCACAAATCTGCTAAAATGAACACTTTATCAATTTTCAAAAGGTCACTATTGAAAATCGCATGGATGTCCAACTGTTGCTATAATAATGGAAATTATCACCGATTGAATGCGAAAAGCGCTTTCCCTAACACAGATTTCAAAATCGTATTCACTCCGGGCTCACCGAACGGTGTTTATTCAATAACGACATGTGGTGAGAGGTGGTGTACAGTGGTCATCATCATCAGCAGCAGCAGTAGCAGTACTTTTGGCACGTGGCGTTGTACATTTTTCTCCAGTACACGACGAAAGGCTGCCCGCAAGTACGAGCTGCAGCCCACTGAGCGGTCCATTTGCCGATGAAGGAGGAAGATAATGTACCCAGCATCAAAACGTTTGTGGTCAAATGCGTCAAGTTGAAGTGGTTCATACAAATTCTCGCAATGACCGAATACCACATGACCTTGTCAATTAACCAGAAACACTTCGAATCAAGATGAGG
This sequence comes from Ochlerotatus camptorhynchus, assembly GCF_037179485.1. Lineage (NCBI taxonomy): Eukaryota > Metazoa > Arthropoda > Insecta > Diptera > Culicidae > Ochlerotatus > Ochlerotatus camptorhynchus. The sequence continues at coordinate 1,085,451 of NW_027041234.1, forward strand.
TTTTCTCCAGGGCGCTAGAAAAAGCCAAAAAAAAAAACTCGAATTCATATGGTTGATCGCGAATGTTTCGCGATTTTTAAAAATTAGCAAAGAAATTCCTCCAATCAATTTTAGTTTTGTTTTTATTATTGATTGAATAAGGCAAAAATTCCGTGCGTTTTGTGCACGAAAATGCGTCTTTTTGTCATCAGAAAACGAGGCGTTTCCGTGATGGGAAAAGTGGTTTCCCTAACACAGTCGCCGAATATTTATACCGAGTACTAAGCATGCCAGACGGTACTAGTGATGTCCAATTTTCCCATTTATTTACTAATCGATTACTTTTTTTTATTGATAGTAATCGATATCGATTAATCGACATGAAATAATTGATAAATCGAAATATCGATTAATTTTTCTTATAACAAAGAAAACCAACGTCTTTAAGTAAGTGTTTTAACTAGATGTTGATTATTCATCCTTGAAACATGTGTAAATTGTTGTTTCAAGATATAACAATTCGATGAAATACACTTTTACTCTTAATGCTCATTAACATTTTTATCAGAAGTATAGTGGAAGAAAAGACAACTTGCATCTTTATGACGAACTGATTTTTACTTTGGACTGCAATCTCATTGCCTGAAAAAAAAAACATCTACTCGAACCAAACATCTTCTCCAACAGATTGTAGGAATAGTATCATGTTGAGATGAGGGCCAGATAAACGGTTTCTCAGCTCAGCCTGACCCGGGATCTAGTGGTTGGTGGAATGAAAATACGAGTTAAAGCCCGGCGTAAAACACTTCGTCGTGTAAAGCGCCTCGCACAATCTGTGCCGGCAAGAAATCCGTGTCGCCAAACGAACCAGCTGGATGGACTTTCTGGAAGGAATGAATTCGTCACAGTCTTCGGCCGACCTATGAAGGCAAGTCAACGCCCTCAGTGGGAAACGGCGCATGACACCGCTCCACGTACATATTAACGGTGAAGCGGTTTCAGACCCTGCAATTGTAACGAACGACGGCTCGTACTTAGCCGATCTCGCAGCCATCGAGAAATACGAAGACGAGTTCAAGCGGAAAGCTAAGCCTTCGACGTTATCCATTGCTAGTTTCTCTGTTTCTTCTGACGCTGGGAACTCGGACATCAACCAGGCATTCTCCTGGCAGGAATTGCAGCATGCCCTCCGCTGCAGCAACGGAAAGTCCTCTATTCAAGAGGTTACCAACACCTGGCCAGCTACGGATACTGGAGCTTTTCAACAAGCTCTGGCTCACCAACTCATATCCAGCGTCGTGGAAAGAGAGCCTAGTCATTCCCATCCCAAAAGCCAATGAAACAACCCGTGAAGCTAGCAAGTTCCGGCCAATTGCCTTGACATGCTGTATGGCCAAGGCCCTGGAGCGAATGGTCAACAGGAGGCTAAAGCATTTCCTTGAAGCCGAAAACCTGTTAGACCATCGAGGGTAAGGAACGTCAACTTATTTCGCAACATTAGGGGAGGTCCTCAAGAGTGCCAACGATAGTGGTCTCCACACCGAGATCGACTGGCTGGATATATCGAAGGCCTTCAACAGGACATGGACGCCCCTCGTCTTAGAGCAGCTTGTCAACTGGGGGCTGTGTGGACCCATGGTCCACTTCATCAAAAATTTCCTGACCGATCGTTCTTTCAGAGTCGCAGTTGGCAACACGAGGTCCCAGAGAAGAGACGGGCGTCCCACAAGGTTCAGTTATCGCCGTTACCCTCTTCCTTGTGGCCATGAACGGAGTTTTAGGAGGACTGCCGAAAAATGTTTACATTTTCGTGTACTTTTCGTGATGATGTACTTATCGTAACTACCGGTACGGAGACAAAAGTTGGCGCATACCTCCACCAAAAATCGAGAGTCGGATAAAGAGCAGGTTCAAGGCTGGAGATAACTCTGCAGCGCTGAGGAGAACAGTAGCCGAACTGCTAGGTTCGGACTACCCAACTCATGCCCACATATATACGGACGGATCGCTTTCCCGAGCCGGGGTCGGAATTGGAGTAGCAGGAATTTCAGCACCGATGAGTAGCAGCCTACCGCCACAATGCTCGGTATTCGGCCCATACTGCTACTTTCCGATTCGTACAGCGTGATACAAGCCTTTAGATCGGAGACCATGACTCACCCCTGGATACAGGGTATTGTGGAGGCCACACCTCCACACCACGGTGTTTTAATGGACCCCTGGGCACTGCGGTATCCCAGGAAACAGAGAAGCCGACAGTCTGGCAGGGTCTGGACCAGCTGGCCCCCGTTACACCGACGAAGTGCCACCACAGGAAATAAAGCGATGGATAGTCAGCAAAATGTGGGAAGCCTGGGAAGCAGAGTGGTGCCAATCCCAATCCCTCTTCATCCGAAGAATCAAAGGAACGACGGGCAAGTGGACAGATATTTCGAAACTACGGGACCAGAAGGTGGTTTCTCGTCTTAGGACAGGCCATACAAGGATCTCACATTGTTTTGATGGGACGCAGTTCCACAGAATGTGCTACGTTTGCGGAACCACTGCATCGGTGGAACACATCCTATGTCTGTGTCCGCAATACCAACAACTACGGGAGTAGTACGCACTTCCCAACAGGAGGGTGACGAACCTTCCACTTTAGCGATGGTTATTTATTTCCTCAAGGACGCTGGGCTTTATAACAACATTTAGGTCCTTTTAACTTTCTTTTGGCTGACGATACATCTATACCGCACTGGGAATTAGTTCTCCTACTGTGGAGGTCCGATCTCTTTCAAAACCCTACATAACTTTGATGTACCAGATTGTTTTTTTTTTCTCGTTGCCTGTATTGTTAGTCTTTTTACTGGAATCTGTTTTAATTGTTTCTATTTCAGTACATGTAAGCCAACTCCGTAACAAAATTTGCAGGCAGAACCCCTCTCTAGGGCCTCCTATTTTATAAAGATGAACTAGCCAACGGCTAAAAATCTCTCTAATAAAGTAAAAAAAAAAATGATCCGGTGTCTAAAAATCTAGCCGAATTATCTTAACAGAAGGGGCTTAAAATCTGCTTCAAAAAGCATTAACGTAGGAACCGTCCGGTATGCTCAGTTTCTGTGATTAATGTGTTTTTCTTAATACTAGTTTCATTTCCGCACCACTATCATCTCCAAGAACACAGAAATTGGCTTCCAAGCTTCCAACCCATTGGTCCTTTCAGGACCACAAATGACTGATAAAAGCTAAAGAGTTCAAGTAAGAGCTTGTATCCAAGACGTATCGTCCAGGAAACCGACAGAGCACCTCAAAAACAGAACTCTCAAATTGCTCCCGAATTTCAACCTATCGAACTTTTGACGTAGGAATACGTTTGTGATTTCTATATGGGGGAACACTTTGTGAAAACCGAAAATGGAAGATGTAACAAAATTATGAAAGATTTTGAACGTTAATAACTCAGCTGCCCCTGGACCAATTTCAATAATTTTATCACCAATCGATCAGAAATATTTCTTTACGTCTGTTAAATTTAAAACTTTATCAAACTTAATTCAAAACGTAACTATTGAAAATTGCACGAATGATAATTAAAATTATCACCGATTGCCTCCGAAAAGCGATTTCCCTAACAGAGATTTCAAAGTTGAATTCCATTCGGTTTATTCAATAACCGCGTGGTGAGTGGTGGTGTTCTTCAGTACACAACGAAAGGCTGTCTGCAAGCAGCGAGCTGCAGCCCACATAAGCATCCATAGAAGGAGGAAGAAGCCGCACCGCTATTGATCGGAATCAGTAGCTCTTCGTGAGTTGCTGTGGGCCATCTATGTCAAGCGCGTCATACTATAGAGTAGAAACAGAGAGAACCCCGCTCAAATTCCTATTCATATACAAAACAAAAGCTCCTTCTGCAGTTAACAAATAAGATTTATTATATAAGACCACGTAGTCCTACGTCACCATTGCGTACAACCCCATACGGTTGTCCCTGGTAGTTTTTCACTGATACCGAGTTAAGAAACCATTTTTCTATTAACAATACTTTTGCTGTGACATCAAAGCTACCTTTCGTAATCCTACGTATTTATGTTTTAATCGTTTTTCTTATAAATGCTTACGTTAATCTCTACAAATCACCAGTGGACAACATTTTTGTAGGTCTTATCATTTTTGAGATAAAGTTTTCTGATGAAAAAATTAAAAAATAAATTGAATTTCCACCCCCTTCAAATGGCTGTCTTAATTTTTTCAAGGAAAATAGTTGCTTAAGCAGACAAAATATTTACACTCACAATGTTTCATTGAAAACTGAAAAGGTGGTGCCAACCACTGGTCGAGTTCGCGTAGAATCCGTCATTTGCATCTTTGATGATTGCCAAATGCAGGTGATCGATTTACAGCAGGAGATTTATCTTCCCATCTGAGACGTACCTTTGCACTAAGCTACGCTCCGTTTATGCTACTCTAATGGCAGCACCAATGATATCCATTCATTGGATCAGCTTCACCTGCTACTCCATATGCCAAACTACAAATGGCTATGAAAGCCGGTCAGTGAGAATCTGTTTTGATGAATTTATGTATTTATTTATATGATAATCAGGTATGAATATTTATTTCCCTTATCTATTTTACGCTTCACTACCGGTTGTTGTTGTTGTTGTTGTTGTTGAGTTGTGCGGTATTTGCCTTCTCCATCAACCGTATTTGTCTTGCTCACATTCGCCAAACTGGAAGCAGCATGCCTTCCGTTAAAAGATGGGATTGTAGTAGGATAAGGATTTGCAGCACTGGGCTAGCAGTCAATGAAAGCTTTCTTCGCCATCATACACACTTATCACACATATGCAGTAGAATCGGAGAAACCGGAACCGGGTGATTGATGATTGCCCTTATGGCCGAAAGTTTGCTTGCACTGATGCGAGAACCAACAGATTTCTGTCCCAACCAGCTGAATGTATATGGTGTGACATATGATGGTATGTACCAACATTTCACACCCCCGAACACGCATCCATTCGTGATGGTTTCTGTTTGTTTGTGTGTGTGTGTGTAGCATTTGTTTACCCCTCGGAACATCCTCCGGGTATCAGATTGTACATCTCGGTTGGAGGGAATCGTGTCGGTCTGAGGACCTACCCTAAGAAGTTGAATAAATAAAGGAAGATGCAAATCTAGACGGATGGACTTCTCAGGAAAGCTTCATTTGTTTTCTCACTTTCTCAACATTGCTTTTATGACATAATCTCTTCAACCCGGAAGGGAAAAGCTGGTTTTGCGCTCTTGGGATCTAAATCTTCGTGCAAATAGTTGCTGAAAATTATAGTATCAGTTCCTTCAGAAAGCAATAGCAGTCGCAATCCGGACTAGGGGAACGGGGTAATTGTTCTTCACATCTCCGGGTGAGATCTTGGACAGATGAAATGAAAACAGTTCGTGCTTAGAAGATTGAGACTATCATGCAGTGCTCGTTTATGCTGCATGTGAGCCAGCGTTCTTATCGCCTGAGTATGCGATACGACAAATTACTGATACATGGCTAAGCGTTTGGCTGGAAAATATGTAATGGACACTGCTACAAACTGGTAAGTCTAGCTTAGGAATATTTCACATCTTATTTCCATCCACTTCCTTGTGCAGTGTTGTTCACAAATCTGATGATAATTACTCAACAGCAACTACATTGTGTGCTACAATGGCCTGCTATCCTAAATGGATCCTCGATCTCCCTTTAGTCTACCACTAACGGTCCGTTTTAATAGTTATATTGGTTTCAATTATATGCCCTTGCCCGAGTCTCGCTTCATTTATCCACACTGCTCGGGAAGCGAATAGCCATATTGCATTGCAGTCAGTTGTGAGGAAAATCAATTCCGAAATTCCCAACACCGAACACCACCAACCGGATCCAGTGCTATACGTGCCTATACGTGTATCCGTTCCGTCGTAGGGCTGATTCGGTTCCGATATTAGCAGCTGCCCCTGCCACCGTTCATATAACGAATTATAAGAGAAGTGCTGCAGCACTCACTATAGAGCTCGATGAGGACGATGATGGCGATGAGTGCGTAGTGTTGCGGTATGCCACTACTCCGGGGGCTCGTGTTCAACAACGACTGTGGTGCGAAAGGACGAGTACCCCCGTACTGGGAGAACCGCAGATGAACGGACATGCGGGAGTGGTGTTGCCATATTAGGATGATGGCCGGATGCTAGTAGAATGCCGTTTTCTGAGTGGCGAGCTAGTGTGTGGGCATCATCCTATAATTTCTCTGAATATCTAAAGAAAATTTATTCCATTTCTTGTGGAAAAATTCATGTAGCCCGACTAAATAAAGTATCCTAGACATTGGTCTTTCTTTAGATTCTTGAACTTCGCAAACCAGGACTATGCATTTTTTTCGATTTTCTACGATATTGTTACAATTGTTGTTGACTTTGTGTATTGATTGAATCGATTGCTTACGGTGCAGGCACGTAGTGAGAGGGAGGTGAAAATTTCTTATGCCAATGGCGTCAAGCCTAAGGGACATATACAGAGAGTTTCTCCTTAAAAATTTTCCACGAAGTTCATTACATTGTCATTTAATTGATTGGCTTATTCAGAGGGGACATAGGAGAAAAACGCGTTCGTTCCCCCTTGATTCGATATCAAAATAAGTTTTAAGAATTTTTTAATGTTTTGAAAGTTTAAGGAATTTCAAGGGGGGATTATTGAATAGAATTCATCAGTAGTTTTGTAGTTTTGAATAGAATTACAAGCTACACGCAAACCAACAATATATTACGTTCAATGTTAGTTGCATTTCCTAACATCCTACCGCAGAGAATGAAATAAGTTGACCATTAGACTTGTAGAAAACAATGGCGGTGGGCACCGATCTTTCAGCAGAGCAAATAAAACGCACAATTGCAATATTTGACACATGCTACAAAGCTGTAATATTTATATAATTAAAATACATATCAAAATACAATATATTACACACAGTTCGAAAAAGTAGTGTAAATTTCTGTTCAGTATGATGCATATCATATAAGTTTACATTATATGTCATGTAAAGCTCTGAGGTATGGTTTCTATAAGGACGTGAAAAATTTACGGTTGTCAAATTTTAGGCTTAATTTTCTCTGTCATTGATTTTTTCATCGCGTTCTAGCTCGAAACAATGTGCCACTCGATAAAATAGTTCTAGAAAAGAACTTTAGTGCAAAGCAAGTGCAAGTGATCGGGTGAAATGCATTTCAAAGTGATATTTATCAGCATCCTTTTCGTCAGAACTGTTATTAGGCGATTGGCAAGTTGGCAAGTTGGCCCGATGATTCTGATTGCATTGGAGGCGGATTGTGCAAGAGTTTCTTTGAAGATCCAATGGAATGGGTTGATGTGTTGAGCTAGAACTAGGAGATGCAACAGTCTTCCAAGTATTTGCTTCACGGGCAAACCATCGTTCATTTGGTGAGCTCGTTCCTGTTTATATATTCACCTGTTTCGGTTTCTACAACTTTGTCTTAGACATCATTTTTAAGAGCCGCTTTCGTGCTGTATTTTGATGAGAAATCAAATGTTGAGTGCGCTATTGTCAAAGGTTGGGAACGAGAGGGTATGGCCAAGTTCCAACATAGATTTTCCAATTGGTTCATTCGGCAAGAGAGTCGTCCTAGTGTTTTTTTTTTCTGGTTTTAGACGTTTGATGTTTTGTACCTTAAAGTTCAATTTTTGTGATCATGATTAGCCTGCAGAATTTTTGAATTAGTTTGGAAATAACCCAGAAAAGTCTTGGAAATGCCTTTGGTTCAACAGTAGTTCATCAGGCTAGTAAGAGTACCAAATTAATGAAACTTGCTGAGATCTTCCCTTTATTTTCATTTATATGTTCTTAAATTTATAATATATTTTCATTCTATTACTCTCTACTGAAATCTAGCTCTCACCTGTTTGTGTTCAGCGTTGAAAAATTTTGCAAGGTTTTATGAAACACACAAAAGGAAAAGATCGAGAGTCATTGTGAGTTTTAGCGAACTTTTCCTGTAGATTGATTAGATACCCGTTTTTTATCAGTTTTTACACAAGGAAAGATAGAACTACACACTTAGAAATACCTAATTTTACACGTGACGGAATCCATCTTTGACATAAAGGATGAGACGTAAACAAACATGTCATGTAAAATTAAGTGCTCCGAGATTGAAAAGTTCGTTACTCGACGAAAAGACCGTTTGGTTGAGCTGAATTTCGCGTCTATTATGACTCAATTTTATGTCAAAATTGACGCTCGTATATGTCAGTCTCAGAGCACCTAAATTTACACGATTTTTTCTAAGTGTGTAGGGTTCCGGCCTTTTATTCAATTTTTTTCTTTTCAGAAAGCGAGTAATGGCGCTATAACCATAAGCCATATAGGGCGAAGACAAGAGTTAGTGCTCATGTCCCAACCACTCGAGGAAAATGGAGCATCATTTAACTTTTTTAGATTAGATGCTCCCAACGACCAATCGTTTATAACAACGGAACGTACGAGATGTCCACGTTTCATCCATTTATTGGATTCTGCAGCATCGTGTTTAAATCTTTGATTTAAACAGGCCCGATGTTTCTGAATCATCTTGCTCCTTAAATGCTGCACAGGAGGCCTGGCCGTTTTGCTATATTTTACGCATCTCTGATGTACAAAATATACCAAATAGACAAGAAAAAGGATGGAGGTATATCTATCGTTTTCCAGGATGCTTTCATGAACTGGCTGAGTTGGTGTTAGATTAGATTAGATTAGATTAGATTAGATTAGATTAGGTTAGATTAGATATGTCATGTAAAGCTCATTTCATGCAATGTAGCAAATATTGTATACAAAAGCCTATTGTTGGAAACAACATTGTTTACAAGTTGCTCGGTTGCGTGAAATGAAACACAAGTTTACGTGAATGAATATTTACATCACTATTAAAATTAAGAGTTTTTATCTGTGCAGTACTTACAACTTCGGTATTTTCTCGCATTGGAACAGCCAACAGTGCGATTTGCTCTTGCAATGCGCCCGTGCCGTCGCTTGCTTTCACTGATCTATTATGACTGTGATCATTGACAGCACGGGCGTGTCCGAACAACGACAAACAAACACACAAGAATATCACACATTTCTTCAAGGGGTTCGTCGTGCGGTTGCAAACGTAACAAGACTGATTCAAAATTTGAAATTTTCGCTTCACAAACGGTTCCAAATCGGGTCCTGATTATCCTCCCAAAGTTTGAACTCCTTTAGTATGAACCCGACTTTACACAAACCACTTGAAGTTTATATGGAAATTACTATGGGGAAGCCATAGTTTCAGTTCATTTTTATCTCAAAATTCACCAGTTTACTTTACTTTAGAAAATGATAACTGAGCTTATTGAATTTTTTTTCAGTTACAACTTTGTTCAAGACCACTTTTCGATCAAATGTAAGGAACAAAAATTATTAATGATTCAAGTCACTGATGTCTTATGATCAGGGCCCCAAAAAATCACTTTCAATCAAAAGTCTTCAAGTGACGATGTAGCTCTCAACCATCACTTTCAATTGAAAGTCATTCTGTCTTCTCTTCGAGCAGATCTCCAGCTGTTTGTTTTGGCTTGACTCGTGTTCATTTCTTCTTTCATTGTCAAATGAACTTACTTTTGCATTGAAGCGAAGCTGTTCGATCCAAATTCGCGCAGTTTTTATGACTTTTGGTGATTGTTCACTCGGTTCATTTAAGCGTAGATCTGTGCACGTGGTTGTAAAAATTATCATGGTTAAAAATTATCATGGTACCCATCAATATGGGTACTTTTTGAATCGGGGTGACGTCTAGAGATCGAAAATTGATATGCGACGCCATTTATGAATCCAAGATAGCGGCTTCCAGTTTAAGAAAAAGTGGGAAATGCTGTCACATACTTGACCATTCAATAATTACGTAAGCATTTAGGGGGGAGGGGTGGGGTTTCAAATTTCTTACGATCTCTTATGATGGGGGGAGGGGGGTTCATAAAAATCTTACGTAAGAAAAAGATTGTTAGTGCAGCTTTCCAAATAAAAATTCTAGTATTTCCTAGAATTGCGGTTAATGTTCAATTTGCTGGTCCGTACTTCTGACAGTAATCACCATTACCCGAGCAGGAGAAAATAACCAATGAATACCTAATTCTGATCTGGTACCAAAATTTGGTATTGCCCAGCATGACATAAGAGGATTATTATTTAGCTTTATTAAGGAGGCTTTCGACATAACCATAACCGACATACCAAAAATGGTGGGGTTGTGTACAAGACACGACCGCAGGGTTGACGTAGACTACGTTAAGCTGTGTAGTGAAATTCTCGTGCATTTTTTCTAGATATTGATTTAAAATACAGTAGAAGTAACCTATGATTTCGGTCCTATGTACATATTTTGGATTTCCTACTTAGTCCTTACACACTACGAAAAAGTCATGTAAATTTCCGTGCTCTGAGACCGACACATGCAAGCGGCCCAAATGACATAAGAATCAGTTGAAAGAAACGAGAAAATCAATTCAATCAAGAGTACTTTTCGTCGAGTTGCGTATACTTCGGTTTAGGAACACTTAATTTTACATGAGATATTTGTTTACGTTCCATAATTTACGTCAAAGATGGATTACGTCTCGCGTAAAAATAGTTATTTCTAAGTGTGTAGACCTCATAAAAATGCGAATACATATTCTATTTCATTTGGTTCCTAAATTACAATCAGATATGAGTAAGGCTTTCTTCAGGTGATTCATTGAAGCGTCCAACAATGACCGTCATGATGGCTGATATTCCCTATCACTTCAAGATTTCTAAGACATAAATCTGGACGGTTGTGACATCACTCATGAAATTGAAACTCCTTGTGTACTGGACTGCACAAACGTGAAGTTCCAGTTTCTTTGTTATAAGTTTTGTGAGAGCTGATATCTGTACTCTTGAAATTTTTATGTGGTAATGAGATTGATCCTCAGCGATTCAACTTCAAAATGCTAAAAATAAATGCACACACAAAAACGGAGTGCACAATTTTGCATCAATGTTACGCAACATTGCATAGTTGATCGAGATGATGTCAATTAGCCATGAATCCCTCCAATAAGTTCTCGGTACATCTTTTATCTACCGATTGAACAAATAAAAAAAATACTAAGGCTGTGTTCCATTTGGAAAATTTTCACTTAGATTTGACACTTCGAAAATAAATTAAGATGTTCGAAAATCCCTCTGTTGTTCATCAGCCGATTTTTGAGAAAGCGTCTGTCAAATTGATTCCTTGTCTGTCAGAAATAAGTCTGCTGAAATAGCAAGTTTATGTGAAATTTTTTCATCCGTCAAATTTAAGTAAAAATTCACCAGATGGAACACAGCCTTCATAACTTGAGCACAGGATCGTTTCTTGTTGTGTTTGTCGTATTTAGCTCAAACCGATGAACACAAAACGCACGTTGATGGAGTTTTTTGCACGTCTACTATTCGTGGTGTTGAATCTCTAGCATCTATTTTGGGACCCGACCAAGTTATATTCTTGAGTCAAGATGATAAAGCGAAAGTTCCGATAGGTCTCACTGCAGCACATAAACAAGCGCCGCACATGATGCAATTGGAATATCAAGTTAAACTGCCAGATCACGATTGGGTTATAGCGCCTAAGCATAAATTAACTCCATCGGTATATAGTACCATGGTTGTTAAAGAGTAGGGTCTTGGTTCATCTGATGCAATCTCCTATTCAGGACCAACGTATATTGCAGTAAATTTTTTTTTTTTTTTTTTATATCTTTATTAAGGAGACTTTTAGCCGTTGGCTGGCTCGTCTCCGATATTGCAGTTAAAAGCCAAAAACACTCAGCATCAAATGCTAACACGCATGCCGAAGATTTCAATACACTTCTTGAGATGGACGTTTTTAAACAGCATGTCAAGAATAGTGCTGGTTTGGTGAAACCTGTTGTGGTTGTTTCAGTGGACGGAGGACCGGACGAGAATCCCAGGTGGGTTTGTTCAATATTTAATATGTTGATGAAAATATTGATGTTATCTTTTCAATTATAAGTATCCAACGGTGATTCTTTTCGCTATTAAACATTTCCTAGACCACGATCTTGATGCGATGTTTGTGGTGACGAATGCTCCCGGTAGAAGTGCGTTTAATCGAGTTGAACGACGGATGCCCCTTTGAGCGCTCAGTTGGCTGGGTTTATTCTACCAAGTGACGCATACGGAACCCACCTTAACGGAAAGGGTGTGACTCAAGACGCTGATCTTGAGTTGAAAAACTTCAAAGCTTCAGGAGACGTTCTTTCAAGTGTATGGAGCTCTTTAGTTATTGATGGTTATGAGGTCGTCGCGGAATACAAGAAAGGAAATAGTGAACCAGCCTTGCCATCACAACCTGATCCACAATGGTACAGTGTACATGTCCGCGAATCACAATATGCTCTACAAATTGTTAAGTGCATTGTCCCATCGTGCTGCAAACCGATGCGTAGTAATATCTTGAATATCCTCCCTAAACGATTCCTGCCTCCAACATGTCCGTTACGACAAACATCTGATGGCCTAAAAGTTCCTGATTTGAACGAAGTTATGAAGACGGATCTTTTATTACCACTATTTGAGAATATATCTCTAGATATTCCTCGCCCTATGCCTCCTCAAACGGACATGATGCCTTATGATATGTTTTGTCCATTCGTCACAGCTGAACTACCTGGACGAATCTGTGCGACATGTGGGTTGTATTATGCGTCTAAGAAAAGTATGGATATTCATTCAAAGGCAAAGTTCGTAAAACGAAAAATACGAAGGAACGATTAACTCGAATTAAAGGCAGACAAGGAAATGAAGTATTGTGCTTGCTTCAGGACGAGAAAACTGGAGCTCAAGACGTGGAGTGGATTGATGTTAACGATATTGATGGGGGAGAGACATCTGAGACAACCTAATTTCCTGAAGGATTAGGCGATGCTGAAATTCATCCAGCACGCGTGTGGGCGAAGAATGAATTTACTGTCGCTGACGAGTAGTAATTATTTTGTTTTTGATTGGTTTTAACCTGATACTGTTTAGTTTTAACCTGTTGATCTGTGAAGTTCTTTTAGCCTTTTAAATGGTTGTTTAAATAAAAAAAAGTGTTCTTTGATCACCAAAAAAGTCGATTTTTTCGAAATACCGATTTAAGAAAAAAACAAAGTTGGTAAGATCTTACAGGGGGGGGAGGGGTGGTATTGAAAAATCTTACAATGTCTTACAAGGGGGGGAGGGGTGGTCTGAAATATTGGAAATCATGCTTACGTAATTATTGAATGGCCCTTATCAATAGAGGTATTTTTGGAATCGGGATGATGTCTAGAGGATGAAAATCGAATACACATTAATATTGGTATTTTTGTAATCGGTATGAAGTCTACAGATCGAAAATTGATATGCGACGTCAATTCAAAATCCAAGATGGTGGCTTCCGATTTCAGAACAAGTGAGAAATATTGTCAAATACCCATCAATATAGGTATTTTTGGAATCGCGATGACATCTAGAGGCTGGAAATCGATATCGGACGCCATTTTGAAATCCAATATGACGGCTTCCTATTTCAGAAAAAATGGGAAACGAAAGATACCAGAGCCAGTATCAAAATTCAAATTCAAATTATAGAAGAAATCATTCAAATAATTCTAATCGTTATTATAGAAACGAACAAAGGGGCTCAGGTTCCCGTGTCTACGTGGCACACTCGGGAAACCTGCCAGCCCCCCAACAATTAAAAGTTGGGGGTCAAAGACAAAGCCCAGATCAAGACCAAAATCAGGAACAACCGAACAGACCTCAACAGCAAGCGCGAGGACAGGCGATGCACTATGTACAAAGACATCAGTAACTGAACGTTGTATGCAAGTTAATCCGTCTTTCAGTAATTTTATTTACTTAAATTTAGAATTCTCATCACCTCAGTCTACTTTGTTAGTCGACTCCGGTGCTGAAATTTCAATTTTTAAAATAAACATAATCAAACCTACACAAGAAATAAATATAGCAGAAAAATGTCGCATAACAGCTGTATAAATGCCTTACACATTGAAACCATTGGAACATCATCAAAAAAAATCATGCTTCCAAATAGAACATCTATCGAACACAAGTTCCATCTCGTTGATACGAATTTTCAAATACCTACTGATGGAATTCTCGGGAGAGATTTCCTAACAAAATTTAATTGCTCCATTAGTTACGATACATGGGTTTTAACAGTAGTTAACAATGGCGAAACATCTGAATTGATGTGAAGTTTTTAAACAATTTTTTACAGACTCAATCAATAATGATTACGTTTTATTGTCACAAGAAATCAAACCAGGAGTATTTTGCTCCAATACACTGATTAACTCTAAACATCACGTAATAAAGTTAATCAATACAAACAATGAACCCGTAAGTATAAACAAAGACTTCGAAAGAAGATACATCTCTCTTCAAAATTACGATATTTCAAATTCAATAAAACTGACAACCATAACCGAAATGAAAAACTTTTCAATGAGTTAAAATTAGACAATACTCCTGAAACACGTAAACAAAAACTCTTGAGTTTATGCTCAAAATTTAACGATATTTTTGCGTTAAAAGGAGACCAATTATCAAGCAACAATTTTTACAAGCAAAATATCAATTTATCTGACAACACACCAGTCTATATAAAAAACTATCGTTCACCAGAAGTACATCGACAAGAAATTAATAAGCAAGTTGAAACTTGACGAGAAAATCATACAGCCCTCTGTATCACCTTATAATGCTCCAATACTATTGGTTCCAAAGAAGTCTACGACAGACTCTAAAAAATGGCGTCTAGTCGTTGATTTCAGGCAACTGAATAAAAAAAATAGTTGCTGACAAATTCCCTCTACCTAGGATAAAGGGCGAACACGAAATTATTGCGACACCGAAAATGTCATGCCAATTTTCTTATAATGTTTAGAAACAAACCAAAATTTTAGGGTAGTTTTATACATATATTTACTTCAAAAATCAAAAGAAAAGTTAATCGATGGAGCCTTGAGTGTAAAATTGAACGCATTTTCGCTTGATGCCCTCCATCAAAGTCTTTACAGTGTCATCCGGTACCAGTTACTCAGTTTTTTTTTCCATTTTCTTAACATGTCCTTCTCGTCTTTGACTGTCTTCTTGCTCTTCCGAAGTTCCCGCTTCATTATTGCCCAGTACTGCTCCACCGGGCGCAGCTCCGGACAGTTTGGCGGATTCATGTCCTTTGGAACAAAATGGACAGAATTGGCCTCATACCACTCCAGGACACTTTTAGAATAGTGGCATGATGCCAAATCTGGCCAAAATAGCGGAGCTTCGTCGTGCTGCTGCAGGAACGGCAAAAGGCGCTTCTCGAGGCACTCAGATTTGTAGATCTCGCCATTTACTGTGCCCTTTGTCACAAAAGGCTCACTCCTCCGTCCGCAAGAGCAGATGGCCTGCCAAATGAGATATTTGCAGGCGAACTTAATCATTTTCTTCTTCTTAAATTTGTCGTCCACATCGAACTTGCTCTTGCCGGCGAAAAACTCCATCCCCGGAATTTGCTTAAAATCGGCTTTTATATACGTTTCGTCGTCCATCACACAGCAGTCATATTTTGTCAGCATCTTCTCGTAGAGCTTCCGTGCCCGAGTTTTAGCCGTCGATTGTTGCCGCTCATCGCGGTTTGGGAAGTTCTGTACCTTGTATGTATGTAATCCAGCTCTCTTCTTTGCATTCTGGACGTAGCTCTGCGACATGCCGATCTTTTTAGCCAAATCACGGCTTGAGACGTTGGGATTTGCTTTAATAATCCGCTTCACCTTTCCCTCCGTCTTTTTGTTCTCCGGTCCCGGTTTTCTTCCAGCTCCTTTGCCGTGGTCCAACGTCAACCGCTCCTGGAACCGCTTCAACACTCTGGAGACGGTTGAATGGTGAATGTTCAACATTTTTCCCAACTGCCGGTGTGACAGGTCAGGAAATTCCAGGTGTTTGGAAAGAATTTGTTCTCTCAACTCGCGTTGGTTCTCCTCCATTTTCGTTGAATCGAAAAACACGACTTCGAGTTTGACAGCATGTACACAATACATATCAATGAGAAAGTGTGCAAAATTTGGTTGATTTTTACCCAATGGTAAAAAAGTTATGCCCTGTTGAATGTGTCGCAATAATTTCGTGTTCGCCCTTTAGACGACATCCTCGATCAACTAGGATAGAGCAGAATACTTTTCGACACTGGATTTGATGTCCGGTTTCCATCAAGTCGAACTTGACAAAAATTCTAAACAATACACTGCTTTCTCCACACCAACAGGTCATTATGAATTTAACAGATTACCGTTTGGTCTGAACATATCGCCAAACAGATTTAAGAGAATGATGACCATTGCTCTGAGTATATTGCCTTCAGAGAGCGCATTTCTTTACATAGATGATATAATTGTAGTTGGATGCTCAATCAATCATCATTTGTCAAACCTTGAAAAAGTTTTTGAAAAATTGCGGAAATTCAATTTGAAATTGAACCCCGCAAAATGTATTTTTTCCGTGCAGATGTAACCTATTTAGGACATCATATTTCCGAACAGGGTATTCAACCCGATAAAAGCAAATAATCTACTATATTGAATTATACCGAGCCAAAATCAGCAGACGTAGTAAGAAGATTCGTCGCGTTCTGTAATTATTATAGACGATTCATCCCTTATTTCGCCGATATTGCAGCTCCACTAAATACATTTGTAAACAAGCTTTCAAGATACTCAAAGATAAGCTTTTATCTCCTCAGATTCTGAAATTCCCAGATTTCAATAAAACATTTATTCTCAGCACAGACGCATCTAAAATTGCATGCGGTGCTGTATTGTATTGTCACAAAGGTATGGCGACATAGACTTACCAGTCGCATATGCTAGTCGATCATTTACAAAAGGAGAAAGTAATAAATCGAATATTGAACAGGAACTAACAGCTATTCATTGGGCTATCATGTATTTTAGACCCTTATATGGTAGAAAATTCGTGGTCAGAACATACCACCGCCCACTAGTTTATTTATTTTCAATGACTAATCCATCTTCTAAACTGACTCGAATGAGAGTAGATTTAGAGGAATTCACGTTCGAGGTTGAATACGTGAAAGGTAAAGAAAATGTCGGGCCTGACGCTTTATCACGTATCACTACGGACTCTGAAGAACTCAAAAATCTGCACGTATTGCCAGTACAAACCAGATCTATGACTAAAACACCTCAACAGATGGCAAATAGAACTCAAAATGCTGATGAGATTGATCACCTCATGGCATACGATTCTATAAACAACATCAACACAACAGAATTTCCTTATGCAATGAAAGAACCGAATATCGAAAGGTACCTTAATATCATAAACGATATGGCCAGTTAATAACGAATCAAGCAAATAGCAATTGCAAAAACGGATATTATATTCTCGCTAACCAATGCGCAACACTTTAAGAAGATATGTAACGAAGTGCTAACGAACGTTCAATTTATATTCTACCAGCCAGCACAAATAATCAAAGACGAGAATGAAATTTTAAGAATTATTGAAGAAAACCCCGTGACACCCTTAGGAGGACATGTCGGTATCAATAAATTAATCCAAAGACTGAGAAGAAACTTTAACTGGACAAAAATGAAGTCCATAATTTCCAAATTCGTAAAATCATGTGTATTCTGTAAGCAGAATAAGCATACGATCAAGACAAAAGAACAATTTACCCATACATCTACACCAGAAAGAACATTTCAAACAATTTCAATGGATACAATTGGTCCATTTACTAAATCCCTAAAAGGTAATCGATATGCATTGACGGTCCAATGCGAATTATCTAAATATGTTATAGTAGCTCCAATAGTTGATAAGCAGGCGAATACTCTTGCTAAAGCATTCGTCGAAAATGTAATTTTAAAATATGGTTCACCTTCCATAATCAAAACGGATATGGGAACCGAATATAGAAACGAAATATTTCAGCATATGTGCAATATACTTCAAATAAAACAAAACTTTTCTACAGCATACCATCCTGAAACGATAGGTAGCTTAGAACGAAATCACCGATGTCTAAACGAATACTTGAGACATTTTATAAATGAGCAACATGACGATTGGGATTCATGGTTGTCTTATTACTCATTTTACTATAACACAACTCCACATTCTGAGCATAAATATTCACCATTCGAAATGGTTTACGGAAGACAATTTCAATTTCCAAATAATCTTACAGAGAAAACCGAACTCCTGTACAATACAGATTCATATGTAACAGAGATGAAATACAAAATTCAAACAACATGTGCAAAAGCTAAAAAAATATTAGACAAATCAAAAGTAAAGAGAGCAGAAAATCAGTCACAAACATCAAACCCATTAGAAACAAAAATAGGAGACACAGTTTGGTTGAAAATCGAAAATAGAAGGAAACTTGATCCCGTATATTCGGGACCATGTAAAATCATACACATAGAACAACCAAATGTAACAATCGAAAATTTAATTTCAAAAGAACAGCAAACAGTACACAAAAATAGACTCATTAAAACCTCGAATACATGCAAGAAAAAATATTCAAAGTAATGCCGTAAGAAATTTGGTACTAAACAACAACAAAATATATATAACCAAAACTCAACTCATATATCAAAGGGACATCTGGAGAAAGATAAAAAAAATGGTCTCATTTCATTTCATTACATAACACCATTTTTCTCAAAGGGGGAAGGTGTGATGTGCATCCCTTCAACCCATAAATAAGTACAAGTCAAAAACCTCCACGTAAGCACAACAAGTCATTCAACTTGAACCAAAACTCACAGGTCATATTACGCATAGCCAAACGCGACCAAATGTGCCGGTTGCGCCACGGCGTTAGAACACAATTATTTACACTCTCTCTCTCTCTTCTCGTGTTCGACCGTTAGACCCATGCCAATGCAGTCTCGATACCGATAGGTGTCACATTGCACAACTGGGTAGGACCACCGGGCACCGAAATTGCCGACCTAGCGAAGATGCATTTTTCGGGCACGCTACTCCAGTTGTCTCACTCTGACTAATAGGTTAATTACGTTAAGCCAAGAACTGTAAAGAATTGTAAACCCTATATAAACAAAACCGAAACCCAAAACTAGAGATTCATAACCAATCACTTGAAGACTCTTGACTGTAGTCCTTACTGGTGATAGCTTTTCAGCTCACCATAGTTTGGATACTACTAAGAAAGAAAGTCCTTCTCCATTGGAATGATAGAACCTGTCACACTGATGCCGTCCCATCAAAATGGGTATTTTTAGAATCGGGGTGACGTCTGGAGATTGGAAATCAATATCCGACGCCATTTTGTAATCCATAAAATATCCTTACAAACGTTTTATTTAGAATCTGGGTTACGTCTAGAAGCCGGAAATCGATATCCGACGCCATTTTGTAATATCCTAAAATATGGGTATTTTCAAGATGGGGATGAGACGTATTTACCGAAAATTGATGTCACGCCATCTTTCAACCTAAGTTGGCAGCTTTGGATCAGAAAAACTGTGAAATACTGTCAAAAACCGATCAAAGTGATTTTTCTTTTAATCGGGCTGACACCTAGAAGCCAGAAATCGATGTGCGACGCCATCTTGGAATTCAAGATGGTAGCTTCCAATTTAAGAAGAAGTGTCAAATAGCCTACAAAAAGCATCGAATATCGATTTTCAACATCTTAGGGTATTTGACACTTTTTGTTAAACCCGATGGCCGCCATATTGGATTCCAAAATGGCATCGAATATCGATTTTCGGCATCTACGCGTTGTCCCTGTTCTGAAATAAGCATATTGTAGGGTATTTGACACCTTTTATGAAACCCTATGGCCGCCATACTGGAGTCCAACATAGCATCGGATATCGATTTTCGGCAGCCACGCGTTGTCTTCGTTCCGAAAATACCCATATCTTAGAGTATTTGACACGTTTTAGGAAACCCGCCATTTTGGATTCCAAAATAACGCCGAATATCGATTTTTCACACCTTCATGTCGTCCTCGTTCCGAAAATACCCATGTGGTAGGGTATTTGAGACTTTCCATGGATGGCTATCATCTTGGAGTCCAGAATGGCCTCGTTAATTTAAGTTTCGTTTATTATAAAATAGTATATTATTACTACATATAATCTGGATGTCTTCCCTATCGGCAACCTGTATTGTGCGGATACTATCCGGATACTATATTTTGATACAAGTCGAATGAGCCCCGAATTGAAGTGAAAGTGGAAAAAACGAAGGAAGCAGTTTTCGAGTCATTGATTGCGTCAATTGAAACAAGTCTTTGCTTCAAATGAAATGAACTGAAGCACTCGATGAACGAAATAAGTGATAGTCCAGTCATGTTTGAAAAGAGGAATGTTCATCGTGTCTCGATAACAAGAAACACGACGACTTACACGGAAATGATATTGCTCGAAATGAAGCGATTTTGAGGAGAGTTCATTTTCCTTTCTAGGTTTCGAAAATACAGAACCCTGCTTATGATTATGCTCAATCAACTGTTCAGCAGGCAACATTGGTGTTTATGGCGCGTAGAGTAGAGGACAAAAATCATGGCTACTATGTCACACTGCAGAATACAGTGTTGCCAACAAAACAGTTGCCTAAGCTTGCCATAAGATTACCAATCAATTAAACAATGAATAACGATTTAATTTGACGTTTGGCTAAAAAACGATTTTCTGCAAAATTGTAGCTGATAAAAATTCCCATGAGAATTGCAATACAACTTGTTAACAGTACAATAAAGAAAAAGGCTAGAAGACAATGAACAAAAAGTTTGGTTTTCCCATAGTAATTTCAAATGATTTGTGCCAAGTCAGTTTCTTTTCCTATGAGTTTAAACTTTCGAAGGTTAATCAGGACCCGGTTTAAAACCATTTGAACACTGTGGAGCGAAATGTCAAATTCTTGCAGACGATGCAATGATTTTTTATCTTTTTTTTATTTTGTGTTCTGTCTACGCTTTCGACTATACCACCAAGCTTTTTATTTATAACATTGTAGAACGACGTACACACTTGCCTCGATTCTCTCCAATCCTCGTTCAGCTGAAAAAAAGCATGCGAACTCAAGTTATCGTACTGTGAGCGCTCCTTATTCGCTTTTATCATATCCTTGTTCCTAAGCATGGAAAGAGCAGTGGAGAAAGCACAGGACTGATAATTGCAACGTTCGTGGTTCAAGTCCATCGCATTGGACCGCAGCTCGGTATATCTTCGGTCTCCACTGCTATCATCCTGCGATGATAAATCCCACATAATTGTAAGCAAAAATCGTACATCCCTCGGTTGGGTGTGTAGCATTGATTCAGATATTCTTAGGAATTATAAGGAAAATAAATTTTTGGAAAATTCTAAAAATAAATATGATGGGGAAATGGCTCTAATGTTGGCCTATGGATCTAAGATTGGGCCCATCGCTAAAAATCTGATATATATCAATTTTATCTAGATGAACGCGTCTTGGGACGGTACTAATGGATATTTTTGGTCGCTATTGAAAATTTAGTCGATTGCTGAAAACTTTGAGAAAAAGATCGGTGAGAGCCACTTTTTCGATTTTTGTATTTCATGGTACGAGTCCTGGTCTCCCGTGTTTTTTGTTACTTTTTAATATATAGCTTTGCTCCGTGCTCAAATCCGTGTGAAATATACCCGTGTACAAAAATCGCGAATACTTACCTTACCAATCAGGCTAAGGCCTTGTTGTCCTCTGCTGTCCGAAGAAGTCGTCTCCACTCTACTCGATCCATGGCCACAGTTCGCCAGCCTCGTAGTCTGCGAAGGGTCCGCAGGTCACCTTCTACTTGGTCGATCCACCTTGCCCGCTGCGCGCCTCTTCTTCTTGTTCCTGTTGGGTCGCTTTCTAGAACCATTTTCACTGGGTCGTCGTGCGGCATTCTTACGACGTGCCCAGCCCACCGTAGTCGCCCAATTTTTGCAATGTGGACGATGGATGGTTCTCCCAGCAGCTGGTGCAATTCGTGGTTCATTCGCCTCCTCCACGTTCCGTCATCCATCTGCACTCCACCGTAGATGGTACGCAACACCTTCCGTTCGAAAACACCAAGGGCGCGTTGGTCCTCCACGAGCATAGTCCAGGTCTCGTGGCCGTAAAGGACCACCGGTCTAATCAGCGTCTTGTAGACAGTCAACTTCGTGCGGCGGCGAATTTTATTCGACCGGAGCGTCCTCCGGAGTCCAAAGTAGGCACGATTCCCTGCCATAATGCGTCTTTGAATTTCTCTGCTGGTATCATTTTCGGCGGTCACCAGTGAGCCCAAATACACGAACTCATCGACCACCTCGATTTCGTCACCGTCAATCTGAACTCGGGGTGGGAGGCTAACATTGTCTTCCCTAGAACCTCTTGCTTTCATATATTTTGTCTTTGATGCGTTGATGGCAAGTCCAATCCGTCTAGCTTCAGCCTTCAGTCTGATGTACGTTTCCGCCATCATCTCAAAGTTCCGTGCCATAATGTCAATGTCATCGGCGAAACCAAGGAGCTGGATGGACTTCCTGAATATCGTGCCACTCGTGTCTATCCCAGCTCTTCTGATCACACCTTCTAACGCGATGTTGAACAGCAGACACGAAAGTCCATCACCCTGCCGTAACCCCCTTCGAGATTCAAAGGGACTCGAGAGTGTCCCCGATACTCGAACAACGCACGTCACTCGATCCATCGTCGCCTTGACCAATCGCGTCAGTTTATCCGGAAATCCGTACTCGTGCATAATCTGCCATAGCTGATCTCGATCGATTGTGTCGTATGCGGATTTGAAATCGATGAACAAATGATGTGTGGGCACGTTGTATTCGCGGCATTTCTGCAGAACCTGCCGAATCGCGAAAATTTGGTCCGTGGTAGCGCGGGCACCCATGAATCCCGCCTGGTATTGCCCCACGAACTCTCTTGCATATGGTGACAGACGGCGGCATAGAATTTGGGAGAGTACCTTGTAGGCGGCGCTCAGCAGTGTGATCGCGCGGTAGTTGCAGCAATCCAACTTGTCGCCCTTTTTGTAGATTGGGCATACGACACCTTCCATCCACTCCTCCGGTAATATCTCCTCCTCCCAAATCTTGGCAATTACCCAGTGCAGCGCTCTAGCCAGTGCTTCACCACCGTATTTCAATAGCTCACTTGGTAGTTGATCTACACCAGTTGCTTTGTTGTTCTTCAGCCGACCGATCTCCTCCTCAACTTCTTGAAGATCAGGGGCCGGTAGCCTGTCGTCTTCTGCGCGTGCTCCAAGGTCTGTTGCCGTGCCACCTTCGTTTTCTGCTGCTTCACCGTTGAGGTGCTCGTCATAGTACTGCTTCCACCTCTCAATCACCTCACACTCGTTCGTGAGGAGGTTACCGTCCAAGTCCTTGCACATATCGGCTTGCGGCACGTAGCCTTTGCGCGAACTATTTAGCTTCTCGTAGAACTTCCGTGTGTCGTTTACGCGGTACAGATTTTCCATCGCCTCGCGATCTCGATCTTCCTGCTGACGCTTCTTCCTTCGGAAAACCGAGTTTTGTCTGTTCCGCGCTTGTCTGTATCGCTCCACATTCAATCTCGTGCGGTGTTGCAGCATTCTCGCCCGTGCTGCATTCTTCTCCTCTACTAACAGTTTGCATTCGCCGTCAAACCAGTCATTTCTTCGGTCCGGGATTGCAGTACCTAGTGCCGCTACAGCAGTACTACCTATGGCTGAACGGATGTCCCTCCAGCCATCTTCAAGAGAGGCTGCGCCAAGCTGCTCTTCCGTGGGTAGTGCAACTTCCAGCTGCTGCGCGTAGTCCTGGGCAACTCCGGTGTCCCGTAGTTGCTCAATGTTGGGTCGTGGCGTTCGACTTCGACGTGTGTTATGCACCGTCGAGAGTTTTGAGCGCATGCATACTGCAACTAGGTAGTGGTCCGAATCTATGTTCGCACTGCGGTACGTGCGGACGTTGATAATGTCGGAGAAGAATTTCCCGTCGATTAGAACGTGATCGATTTGGTTTTCTGTGTGTTGGTCAGGTGATCTCCAGGTGGCTTTGTGGATATCCTTGCGGGGGAAAAAGGTACTTCGAACTACCATACCCCGGGAGGCTGCAAAGTTCACGCATCGTTGGCCGTTGTCGTTCGATACGGCATGCAGGCTGTTTGGCCCGATTGCCGGTCTATACATTGCCTCCCGTCCTACCTGAGCATTCATGTCGCCGATGACGATTTTGACGTCCCGTTGCGAACAGCCGTCGTACACCTGCTCTAGCTGCGCATAGAACGCTTCTTTCTCGTCGTCGGGTCTCCCTTCGTGTGGGCAGTGCACGTTGATGATGCTGTAGTTGAAGAAACGGCCCTTAATCCTCAACTTGCACATCCTCGCGTTGATCGGCTGCCAACCAATCACGCGTTGGCGCATCTTACCCAGCACTACAAAGCCGGTTCCCAGCTCGTTGGTGGTGCCACAGCTCTGGTAGAAAGTAGCCGCTCGATGGCCGCTTTTCCATACCTTTTGTCCCGTCCAGCAAAGTTCCTGCAGTGCTACGACTTCGAAGTTGCGTGGTTGAAGTTCGTCATAGATTAACCTATCGCAACCCGGGAAGCCGAGCGATTTGCAGTTCCATGTTCCGAGTTTCCAATCGTAGTCCTTATTTCGTCGCGTAGGTCTGTGCCGATTGTTCCGATCCGTATTTCTTTCTTCGGTATTTGCAACTTTGTTTTTTTCCAGGGCGGCTTGTTGGGCCTGCCCCAACCCCCTGTCTCGCCGGGGGACCATCGTGCACAGCTCTGTTTAGAGTCCCACGCTGGCACTAGGACGGTGATCAGCCGCTCCTAACATGGAGAACAGACGCCGTTTTGAGCCGCACCTCCATGGTGAGCAGACGCTCAGGTTTGGTGAAGCATTTCCTCTATCACCGTACTATGGTTACCGCGCCAGTGTTCGCGTCGCACCTCTTCACTTTGCTATTGCCGGACTGGCAACATTGCCCAGGCTACGCCAACCAGCTGTGTCCATGTTTCAGCTGGTAGTCTTTTGTTATCATATGACTCGAGGAGGCGTGAAGTAGGAACTTGTGAGGACCAGGGCTAGGTATTCCGCTCCTTCCAGGTTGTCAACTCACCATTTTGTAGCCACCGAATACACCTGTGTACAAAATTGAACGAAAGTTCAAGCTGAAAATTCGCTTTGATTTTTGTGATACACAAGCTCAACATGGTACATGTTTTTGTAAAGACTGCGTAGCAAAGGTTCGCTACGTTTCAATCGACTCATTTGATGGAACACCATTTAGATTTGGCCAAGCGACATGCAACCCTGCCGTAAATAATGATTCTGAATCGACTTTCGATAATGGAATTACCAAGCGCAAATTCAGCATTCACTTTTCCCTGAATGTGACACATTGCTAACCTCACCAACTCTCGTCCCAAGGTTGTACATGTTCATCAACCGCACAGTATTGAATTCCTGGGGGGCAATGATTTCGGTTCACAACCGCACACAACACCCAAACCACCACAATCAGCACACACCAACACAGCCACATGTACACACGTGAAAGGGTATTATATCAGCTCTGTCGACCGCATCCTCCAGAGCAGTTAGATACTGCAGTAAAACAAATCGTTCCGTGTTCCTGGCCCCAATCGCCAATACCCACCCTATTACCCTACTGTTGCGTACGTGTTAGGCTGACGGACAAGGTTCTTTAATTAAAAATGGGAAAATATGTCCCACAAGGCACTTGACTACAGGATCAACGATCGGTCCAAACACCACACCGCACTGGCCGGTTGAGACCTCCCGGTGCAGCAGTGTTGTTTCAATGTTGTACCTATTACTCCCTCACACCCGAGAGTGCTGTTAGCCAAATCCGAAAACGGAACACATTCATTCGTCCAGAACGACAAGCTGCTAGCTACCGGACCTGGTGGTGCTGTAGTAGATGTGTCCAGTGAGAGATTGAATCCAGGTTCTGTGATAATGAAATTAATTAAAATCACTTTACTCTCGGGTCGGAATGTTCCGAGTTGCCGGAGTTGTTGCTGCGTGTCAGTGGGAGGCAAATCTGCCAAATCGGATACTTCGTTCGTGTGTGAACCAGTCGCCAATCCTTTGCCGCGCGCCTTTCAAGTATCGGTCGGAAACCGCACCACAGACACTGAGTGCCATGCATAGATGCAGATCAGGATACGGCAATCTGGTACGTGATTTAGCATGTGCGATAATTATTGTCCATCACACCACCGAGCGAGTGCAAACCTGGCCTGGCATCAGGATGATACTCTGAATGGCAATTTCAATAAATCTGAACTCTGAACCAAGAATATACAGCGTTGCGACGCTTGCTAGCACAGTGGTATCTTTCCATAATCCGAGATGAACGGCCTCTGGGGTTCATCTCTTGTTGTCGTCAGTCAGTGTGGGGTTACGAGACGAGTTGATGGAGGAAGAAAGATCGAGATATGCAATATAGTAGCTCAATTTCGAGCTGATTTGATAATGTTCAATCACGATTGGGTGCGATTGAGTTAATATTGCTCCAGGTGAAATTTGCTGCATCCGAGAGTTGATAGGTATGATAGATGTTTCATATTAGCATAACCTGGACGGTTGAAAGCTTTCTGAAGGAAACATAACTCTCAAAATATGCGTTAAGGCTTCTGGGGCTATTTTTTCTCGTAGAATATAAGAAATCCTGCGAGTTAATCCACTTACGATCCACGTCACAACTTCCGTTTCAATGTGGTTAACTTTGAAAGAAAATGCTGAACGATGGAATGAGTTTTATGAACCTATCACTTTTACCCTTCGTCTGTGCCAAAAAAAAACTTACGGTGTCTGTACCTTGGGGTCAATTTGACCCCAAATTCAAATTGTCATATCTCAGCGAAGGTTCAACGGATTATCGAAATTTCAAATGTTATGTAAGGTAAATTTAGTGAAATTTCTGTTTAAATTATCAAAATTCATTTAAAGGACGGATCTACTATAGGGAGGGGTCATTGTAAAAATATTCCCATGAAGTGGCATATTTTAATGTTAGAGATGTTTATATCATAAGATCTCAACCAAATAGGATGTTGCTTCTTTCTGTAAAGATGTTCAAAAATACAAGGTCTTCAAAACTATGGATAGTGTATGACAGAATTCACTCCCTAGATGGCACTAAAACGAAAATGCTCAAGTTGCACCATCGTAAATACACATTATATAACGTTATCTACAGATCCTGCTCATATGGATGGTTCCCGTCTTTAGCAAAGTTGTTCAGATGGACAAGACCTATCTGCAAGAAAGAGTTTAGTTCAGAATTCACTCACCAGGCACCAGGGGCAGTGACATTTATTTTGAACTGATTGCCTTAACTTAACTTTTGGACTAGATAGAAGGTTTCCGTCTTAGGAAAAGTTGTTCAGATGGAATAGAACTATGCCACGACAAAAAGTTTAGTTCAGAATTCACTCACCAGGCAGCACTAGTGTGACACTTATTTTGAATTGTTTGCCCTGACTTAACATCTTGATTAGATAGAAGGTTCCCGTCTTAGGCATAGTTGTTCAGATTTCAATTAGATAAGGTCTGAAACAAAAGGCAGCTTTCTGGCGTTAGGCGTTAGGCAAAAATGTTGTAAATATGTCTAAGCAAGCAAATGACGTCGTCACGTCGACGCAACACAACATTCCATTGTAAATAGTAGATGTTGAGTCACAGAATATAAATGTCTATAGCGCCACTAAACATTTCCACATTTAACTAATACCATTATGTGCGGTGCGTGGTGCCGTGCTCCCACCGCCATTTACCGGCTGTTCTCTTTCCAATTGAGCTGATTTTCTGTATGTGATTTGGGCCAACCATAAACTTGGCACCGACAAAAAATCACATCAATTCGTTGGAAGACAACCGAGAAAGTACGGTGGATGGACGGCATCAACCACCGCGCTATCGGAGGGATTCAAGATTAACTTCGCAATACGTTTTTGAAGCTTCTCTTTATCTCAAGCATATCGAAAAATAGTTAGACGAAAGCAAGCTGCATAGGTCTGTTCCCGTGCTTGTTTTTTTTGCTTTTGCTTTTTGCTTTTTTTTTCTGTACATAATCTGTGGTTGTGAACTGTTTTGTGCATATTTGGTACTATACACCAATACTAACGAAAAGCGGTCTACAAGTTAGTTAATGCGAAGTGAGTTTTTCATTCTCAATTACCATTCGATTCTACCATACCCTTGGATGATTGAGTGATTTGTATTTCAATTAGCATAATGGACGCGGAAATCGATGATAACTTTGATGGTGACTTCTCTGATTTTGATGTAACGGATGAAGAAAGTATTGACCATGACGAGGAAATGTCTTCCGATGACGAAGAAGATGCAGACGTTACGGAACCGGATGTAGGTAACATGTTTGTGGGAAAAAATGGTCGTTTGTGGAGTGTCATTCCAAAAACACAACCTCCCACTGATGTGATAACACGTGAGAAACGGGGATTATCCGTAAGTGCAAGAAGAGATGTGTTGAATGCGGTTGATGCCTTTAAACTGTTCATTGATGACAATATTGTAAAAATCATCGTCTGTGAAACTAACAGGAAAGCTCGTGTTTTTTTTTTTCAAAAATAATCCTGGTGGATCTTATAGAAAATGGAAAGATACTAATTCTAAGGAAATTTATGCATTTTTGGGATTGTTAATTTATGCTGGAGCATGTAAATCGTGGGATGAGGAATTACCAGATTTGTGGAAAAATGATAATCACCCTATATTCAGAGCAACTATGATGCGATTCCAACAATTGCTACGGTTCTTAAGGTTTGATGATTTACGTACAAGAAAAGTCAGACTAGCCGAAGACAAACTAGCTGCCTTGCGAAAAATATGGGATGTGTTCCAGGAAAATCTAAGAGCGATGTATAAACCATCACAAAACATCACTATTGATGAACAATTGGTACCCACCAGAGGTCGATGTCGTTTCGCCAATATATGCCTGCCAAGCCTGCTAAGTACGGCATTTAGATATTTTGGTGTTGCGACGCTGAGAATAGCTATCCATTGAAAGAAGAAATATACGTTGTTCGACAACCACAAGAGGCTCGAGCTCAAAATTATTCGCTAAATCTCGTTCAACGTCTTTCGGATCTGTGGTTGAGAAAAGGTAACTAGAAAATATTCAGTTTATTTTTTATTTTTTTTTTGTAACTTTTTTTCGTCTTAGTTCTCAATATTACCATGGATAACTTCTTCACTTCTGTTCCATTAGCTGAACAGTTATTGCAACAGAAAACAACTCTCCTTGGGACAATTCGCAAAAACAAGCCTGACCTTCCGAGAGAGATTTTGAATGTCAAAGAAAGGGAAAAAGAATCGAGTCTTTTTTATTTCGATAGACAACTAACGCTGGTAAGTTACGTTCCGAAGAAAGGTAAAAACGTGATTTTACTGTCCACAATGCATCACACAAACGAAACGGATGTGACACAGAGAAACAAGCCGACAATAATATTGGACTACAACAAGACTAAAGGTGGAGTAGACAATATGGACAAACTTGTTTCAACGTACACCTGTCGGATAAAGTCAAATAGATGGCCCATGACTGCGTTCTTCAATATGATGGACGTAGCATGTATTGCTGCTTATATTCTTTACTTTTTTAAATTTCCGAATGCTGATAATTTTTCTACAAAGCGTAAGAAATTTTTGCTGAAATTGGGAAAGGAGTTGGTTCATCCTTTAATTGAAGAGCGTATTGCGAAGTCTTCAAAAATTTTCGGTGATGTAGCAGATGCTATTCGTCAAATGGGATATACCCTAGTGAGTGTATCACCAACAGAAGAAGAAAAGAGGACCTGTAAACGTTCCCGATGTATAATATGTCCACGGTCCAACGACAAGAAAGTTTCCACGCAATGTACGGCATGTCACAAATATGTTTGTAATGATCATATGTATTCGATTTGCCAAGCCTGCATTGAAAAGCTAAGTGAAGATAGTGATGATTAGTTGATGAGCAATAGTGACTGATATGTACCATGTCTTATTTTTAAGAATATATTTTCAAATAAACAAAAGCTTAAATTGAATTGCGTATTTATTTCTAAATTTGGATGTCAGGAATCTTCTGTACAAAGTTGGCAACTAATAGATTATTTTTTTTTCATCTGACCAAAATTGCTAAAGAGAGCGAGATTCTTATTTCCTAAAATATAAAATTAATGCAAAAAATCTAAACAAAATGACACTTTAGTGATCCCTGGGAAACTATGAGGATTACTATATCTTTGTTTTAGTTCATCTTAAAAACTTGGTCGAAATCAAAAAACTTCCATATAGGCACTGTACAATGAAACCAAAAAACTCGAAACAATGTGAAGAAAAAGTGAAAACTGATGAGTAAATTCTTAGCTTAACCTTTTTGCCATAGAATAGGTCGAGTCTATCTGATCAACTTTGCCTAAGTTGGGACCTTTCAATCTAGTTAAGATGTTAAGTTAGGGCAAAACATTCTAAATTAATGTCACACGAACACCACCTGGTGAGTGAAACCTGTGCCGAACTTTTTTTTTACCACAAAATAGGTCTTGTTTATCAGAAAAAAATTGCTGAATACGGGAACCTTCTATTTAGTCCATGCGTTAGGTTAGGAAAACAGTTAAAAATTAACATCACACTGGTACAACTTGGTAAGTGTTTTCTGACCTAAACACTAATTCTGAAGATAGGTCCAGTTCATCTGAACAACTTTGCCGAAGACGGGAACCTTCTATCTAATCCATATGTTAAGTTAGGGCAAACATTGAAAAAGTAATGCTACACTAGCGCTGCCTGGTGAGTTAACTTTGATCTGAATTATTTACCATAGGATAGTTCTTGTCCATATGAACAACTTTGCCGAAGACGGGAACATTCTATCTTGTCTAAACGTTAAGTTAGGGCAAACAATTAAAAATGAGTGTCACACTAGCGCTGCCTGGTGAGTGCATTTTAAACTTAACTTTTTACCTTAGGAGAGATCTTTTCCATCTGAATAACTTTACCCAAGACGGAAACTTTCTATCTAGTCCGTGTGTTAAGCTAAGGCAAACAATTCATAATTGATTTCACACTAGCGCTGCCTGGTGAGTGAATTATGAACTAAACTCTAGTCCTAAAGATAGGTCTAGTCCATCAGAACAACTTTACCTAAGACGGAAACCTTCTATCTAGTCCATATGTTAAGTTAAGGCAATCAATGCCAATGAGTGTCACTCTAGCGGTGCCTAGTGAGTGAATTCTGAACTAAACTCTTTTTCCAAAGATAGATCTTGTCTATCTGGACAACTTTGCTGAATAATGGAACCATCTGTATGTGCAGGATCTGTAGATAACGTTATATAATGTTTGTTTACGATGGCGCAACTTGATCATTTTCATTTTAGCGCCATTTAGTGAGTGAATTCTGTCATAAACTATCCATAGTTTTGAAGATCTTGTATTTTTGAACATCTTTACAGAAAGAAGCAACATCCTATTTGGTTGAGATCTCGTGATACAAACTTTTCTAGTATCAAAATATGCCATTTCATGGGTATATTTTTATAATGACCCCTCCCCCCCGAGGTATCCACCCTAAAAATAATCTGATAATTGTAATGGGAAGTCCACTAAATTACCTATGCAAAACATTTAAATTTAATGAATCCATTGAAAATTCGTTAACATACGGCAATTTGAATTTGGGGTCAAATTGACCCCAAGGTACAGACAACGTAAGTATTTAAATAAATGTTTTCCAATAAATATTTTTTAAATTTTTTTTTTAAATAAATTTTATCGAGTATTACAGAGTTCCGGTGGACGCGCCTAGTCGTTAAAGAATAAGAAAAATCCATTGAGAAATAAAAAAGTTACAGCCTATCAAAGTGGCCTGGGGTCAAATTGACCCCAAGGTACAGACAAAGGGTAAAGGATGTTTATCCAATGGTCCAGCATGTGGCTATGGGTGGCCTAAACAATGATTGCACATAGTAAATAACTGTTGAAGCTCAACAAAACCCATTTCGAAAATAAACATGGAGCTACGAATCGATTGATTAAATGTAAATTTTTACGTTTGTGTATACCACGGGGGGCTCCAATTTGTGTAGTACATCGTGAGTAAATTTTAAAGCAAAGCAGAATACCTTTTGATGTAAAATGTAGAGCACACAGATGTACAGATGTTTCGAACCTTATGGAGGATTTCCATTTCTTTTGCTGGTTGCAGTTCGTAAATATTTTTGAAACATAACAGTTCAAAGTTTTATAATCAAATCTTAAATATAAAATACGAGCTTCATGAAATGGTAAATTTTACGGATTTACCGGATCTTTCGGAGGACCGGCATACGGCCATGAGAGCTCGAAATGCGCATGGTCCTTAGTAAATATATTTCGAAGCACATCAGAAAGAATGTAATGAAAATTCACGGAGTTATAAAAACCTGGTCATTCTATCGCGTGATCTCCGGAGAACCATCATGTTGCCATGCGAGGTCAAAATCTTTGTTGTACTTTGTAAAATACTTTTAAATCACAGGAGCTAAAAAAATAAAAGAAACGGATCTTTCAAAGGGCATATGACCATGTCCACAAGGATTGCTTTTCGTAAACAACTTTTAATGCAGAATAGAAAATTGACCACTTTTACAGATGTTCCATATCTTCCGGTGGACATGTAGCAATGCGAGGTCAAAATTCTGGTTGCACATGGTAAATTTCTTCCAGATGCACAGTAAGTTTCTGAAAAATTCTCGGAGCTGTAAAGTGAGTTTCACGAAATAGTAATTTTTACTGATGTTCCGGATGAGGTTCCAGATCTTCCGAAATAACATCATGTGGCCATGCGACTGCTGATTGCACTTCGTTAACCACTTTTCAAGCACTATTTTTTCCCTCTGTTCGGGACCTAACACCATTGCGACCAGTAATTTGATCTATTATAGTATATCCCGTGTTTTTAGTTTAGTGCATCACTATTGAGAAACGATGAAGTACACTCAGGTCTTTTTTTACACGGGGTATACGTACCGTGTAAAAAAAAACCGTGTTAAAAAAACCTACAAGATTTTGATTTTTCACATGCTTAAATGTTTTTAAAAAATCGGATTTTGATGCCATTTGTAATAATAGCATGCTATGGTCCATATAAACATATTTTAAAAATTTCTGTATTTGCACAAAAAATTGTGATTTTTTCTAAGTATGTCATTCGATTACCTATAGCTTGAAACGGATAATGTGATTGGAATCAAGTCAATAAGTTGTACCGTTGTTGAGAAATCGTTAAAAACGCAAAAGACCGTGTAAAAATAACAATGTAAAAAAAAACCGCGTAAAAAAAAACCTTGTAAAAAAATGGTGGGGTTGTGTACAAGACACAACCGCATGGTTGACGTAGACTAAGTTGAGCTGTTTAGTGAACTTCTCGTGCATTTTTCTTGATATTGATTTAAAATACAGTGGAAGTAACCTTTTATTTCGGTACTATGTATATATTTAAGAATTCATATTTTGTTAAACTTGGACCACTTAAAAATTCGAATACATTTATTACATTTGGTTCCTAAATTGCCATCAGATATGAAAATTAAATTTCGGATTGAGGACTTAAGGGATGAGTATTTATTAAACCCTGATAAATAGTTAATGTATAAAACCCGTTTATAAAAGAATGCATTTATGTTCAAGTTGTTTCTGTGATTTACAAACATATACACATCGTAAAAAAATGCTTACACAAGTGGAGGCCGCTGCTGGAGAAGACTATGTTCTTTGTTTAAGCAAATAAAATAATTAATTTGAGTACCCACAAGCTCACAACTTTATTGAAGATTTTATAAATTTACAAATACCCTAAAACTACATCGAGTAGGGAAAATGACGGCTTCGGCATGCCAGGCTATTTTCGGCAACCCAAATTGAAACACTATTTTCACTGGATTTTCTTACGAAAACACATCGCTGAATGCATGCAAACGATTCTTTATGCTTTCAGCTTCAATTTGACTATATTTTTACCACTGAGAAAAAGCAATCTAGCAAGGTTTTCTTGAAATGAAACACACGCACTACAAATTGCAGCTGATTTCAAGTTGCCGATAATAGAACAGCAGATTTACATGCAGTTCATATGGAACGGTTGCCGAAGAAAAACTGGTTGCCGACAATACTCGCTCTCACTAGAGAAGATTGGAGCTTTGTAAAAGCGTTTCAAAACAGTTTTTGACAATTCTTTCGACTGAAATTGTTAGAGCAGCTGGCAGCAAAAGATTGTAAACAAACCAATACTGCTTATGTGTGCGTTCCATAGAGAAAAAGGCTATAGAAAGAAGGTCGCTGCTTAGGCTGCCGAGAATACGTAAATTCCCCTAATTAAACTGTATGGGACTTGCGAGATCAGTATTACTTTTCAGAGGTGATTATTTAAGACATTTCTTCCTTGATTTTTAAAGAAATTCTCTGATTTTCCAGTAATAAAATGGAATTCCCTGAAATTAGTTATTAATTATGTATAGTATATAGTCGAAACCCTGAGGGGGAGAGGTAGCTCATCGATTCTTCCGGTTCGCCTCCTAGCATCGTGCTATAAGGTACCAGGCGATAACCAGGGTAGTTGATCGATAGCTCGATGACGTCATTTCGTTGGCGTCTGCAATGGGAAATTCTCATAGCATGCGTTGACGATGGGACGTTGTCGAGTTGTTGAATAGCAACTATCGTGGTAACTCACCGATTACCTGTCGATCTGCCAAATTTGGAAAGACGTCTGCATTGAATTGTCTCATATAATAATATTCCGCCCACTATATCACAAGAAATTGCGAGTAGCTGAGTGGAATGGAGATAAGTTAAGCATTGGGTACAGGACCAAGTCTCCCTTGGGTGGTGCCAAAAGATGAGCGCAATAGAATCATCAAGTTGCCATAAGGCACGGAATGAGACTATTGCATGGCTGGGTAGTCAAAGTCTTCCATTCGTTAGTCATTTCAGGTGGATTAGAACAGGTTTGGTTTAGGGTGGGCGTTGGCCAGATTTGGATTTATCAGATGTAATCCTGGATAGGACCCTGTCATTGAACGTCGCGTGAAAGTGGAACTTAATGAAGGCCTAAGTACTTTTTCGTAGTTTTTAGTTTTCGGATTTGAAAGATCGTCGGTTACAGTGGCCTGCTTACTGAGCAGAAAAACGCGGTCCTAGGTCCTTACATATCAATGAGATTTATGGTAAAATCGCTTGTGTATCGTGTATTTTGCGAAACTCGTTGTTGTCGTTGGTTCCGGGTTTGAATGGATACACAAATTTGAGCAACGGTATTATGTGATATGAGGGGCTCGGTGGCCTTAGAGCAACCGTTTTTGCTTACTGAGCAGAACATCATGAGTCTAATCTCAGGCCCATCCACATTCAAGATTCGTTAATCGTTTTATTTGTTAATATGACTACATGGTAATAACAGCAACTCGGTGATTAAAAAGGTGCTCGTCTGCCTAGTGGCAAACGTCTTTGCTTACTGAGCAGAAGACCGTGGGTTTAGTCCCAAGCTCCTTCGCATTATATGATCGTTAGAACATCAATTCAGCTTATCTTTTACCAAAACGAACCCTGCTGCAAACCCAACCCTCTTATCCAACATCCCAGTGATTCCTCGTGGAAGTGCAGAGGTGTTCTCGGCTTCCATCAAAGCGAGTATCATGTCAACACAATCCTTCCCATTCCTTTCTTGACCTGTGTTCGGGCGCGGCCGGCGCTGGTATTGCCTAATTTAAGATCACCAGTTTTTACACATTGAGGATGATTGCTAGTCCCAAGCATCGTCTATTGGTTCGCTGTGTAATTACAGCTGATCTGGCAGTAACAGAGTAGCAACCGTGGGCGGTCAATCAAGCTCAAGCTCAAGCTCAAGCTATAGTATATAGTCGAAACCCTGCACAAATCGAACTAGCCGCCTCCGGCTTGGTAACACCGTGCCTTAACCGACAAGGCTATCTGAGGTTAACCCTAATTTTGACACATGCCATCCCTTATTATATATTGCCCTTCTAGCAGTCGAACATATTATTAAAAGCACTATCGCGACTGCTTTTTGTCTACTGAAGTCTTTTTCCATGGAAATTATTTAAAACAAATGGTTCTCTAAACAAGTGGACATGAATGTTGTGGGATAATAAAGTTCCAAAAAAATACGCAATTTTTTTTCCAGCTGCATTCTCATTAGTTTTAAATTTGGTCTTTGAAGCAAAGAAGAGTGAAGATTGTATTTTATGATAACGCAACATGCAAAGTAGGGGAGCAAGGGGTGTAACCTCTTTGTTCTCCAATTTGGAAGACAACCATAATAAAAAATTATCATGCATCATCATCATGTACTTTACATGCAAAATATGATGTATAATATTTTTACCCTTGCGGTCGTCATTAGTTAATGGTAGGTATTTGTTTTTTTTCCTTGCTTTATGTGTTTGCGAGTGTAGGTCTATAGAAATGGAAAATGGTGCTCATTATGTCCCTTCCTCTCCTATCTATACAATACTGTAACTTTCATAAAATCAAACATTTGGTTTCCAATTAATAGGTGCTTATTACAACAGTAATTAAATTTTAAAGTCAGAGCAGAAGCTCGCATACTGGTTATCCCACTTGTTAAATGTTTTGTTGGTATGAATCATAGTTACGTGTCGAACGTATGCAGTTCCAAAGGTTGTTAATAATTAATGTGTATTTCCTACCTCGAGTTGAAGGACCTTCTCCAGCGTCTCAACCAGTAGATGGTGACGCATTACCTCTGACTGCTTTTTTGTTGGCCCGATATAACCGAGCTCTCTCTGCAGTGGTCTTGGGTCGTTTCGGAGAAACGTCTGCCTGACGATCCTTCACGCGCTTCCGGTAATTACGAACGTATTTTGCACTCAAACGTTGAGACATAGCACTGATTCGCTGTTCCACAATTTCTCAATAATTGCTTATTTTACTTCCAAGAAGTTTTTCGTTATCAAACATGCACTTCTGAGAAATAATGCGTGAATTGCAAGTAGTAGATTTTTTTATGACTTTAAATGATCTATATTTCTTGAATTTGTGTGGTTTACATGTATAACTTATCAAGTGACCCAGATGCGTCTTTTCAACTTTAGTTCCTTTGAAATTTCAATTATTATTAATTACAGTTCCTAGTCCTATCAGGCATGTTTTAAGTATGACCACTTTGGTGGGATTGGTTTGTTTTAAATTTGAAAAAGAAGACTACTTATAACTACTATTTACAACTATTACTAACCTACAACTACTATATACACCTCATCTACTATATACAAATTGCTTATCAAAGCATGTTACATTTTTGTGCAAATTTATTCTTAATTTCGTTAATTCTTGAATCTATTTTGGCAATGACTGCCTCTTCATGTAAATTTGTTATTCTAGTGTCGAAAGGACGATCAAGAACCATCCTCAGCACTCTATTCTGAGCGACCTGGATTTTGTTCCTGTGAGTCTGTGCACATGATTTCCACACTGGAGCTGCGTAGAGGATCGCAGGTGCTATGATTTGTTTGTAGACGGCCAGTTTGTTCGACCAAATCAGCGGATACAGACACCTAACCAAGGTAGAACACTTGACTACAGTTTTCTCTACATGCGAACGGAAGAGGAGCTTTTCATCGAACAACATCCCGAGATAGGTTACTTCGGCGGACCACTCAACCCTTGTGCCACCCATGATTACAGTACAAGATGGAGCCGGTTTCAGTTTGGGCGATTGCCGATGGAGGAACATGATCGCTTGTGTTTTGGACGCATTGATTTTGATTTTCCATGTGGTGGCATAATCAGCAAAGGTGTTAAGGCATCGTTGAAGTTTGTTCGTTATTTCGCGAGGCATCCTTCCTTTGACGGCTATTGCGGTATCATCTGCGAAAAGGAAAAACACGCAACCGTCACCGAGGGGAGGAATGTCGGAAGTGTAAATGCTGTAAAGCAAGGGGCCCAACAGACTGCCTTGCGGGACTCCTGCTGGGATGGAAAACGTGTCTGAAAGACAACCATTCAACGATACCTTTAACGACCTTTGCTGGAGGTAGTTACGGGTGATTTTAACCAGATGTAATGGGAAGTTGAAGTTAGAAAGCTTGTACACAAGTCCGTCATGCCAAACATTGTCAAACGCCTTTTCAACGTCTAACAAGGCCATGGCTGTGGACTTGGATACAGCTTTGTTACTTCGGATGTTATTCATCACCCGTACTAGCTGGTGATTGGTGGAGTGCCCCTTTCTGAAACCAAATTGTTCCGGAAGGAGAATGTTGTTTTCCTCGACAAACTTGAGCAAACGATTGAGAATGAGTTTCTCGAACAATTTGCTCAGCGCTAAAAGGAGGCTGATTGGTCTGTAGCTTGAAGGCAATGTTGGATCCTTACCGGGCTTGCGAATTGGTAGGATTTTTGCTACTTTCCAGATGCTTGTAAAGTAGTGCAGTAGTTCGGTTAGAAGAGACTGCACTATCATGCTGAGTCTCTTCAATATCAAGTTGAATATACCGTCAAACCCGGGAGCCTTCATGTTCTTGGTGCATTTCAGCACTGAGCAAATCTGTTGTACTGTAATCATATCCGCCGGAGGCACGACACAAGGGGAGGCATCAAGGTTTTGAACGTATTGCGCAACCTGATCTTCAAGCGGACTTTGGATATTCGAGCCAGGACCTTGGCTACCTTCCAGAATGGTCTGGAGCGGTCATCCAGATTCTGGACAACACGCCCGAAACTTTAATTTCGGAGTGAGTCCATTCTGGAAGCAATCTGCCTGTTCAGATCGGCCATTTCACGTTTTTTGCCCAGATCTACAGTCCTCTGAAACTGGCGTCTACGAACATTTCTCAGGCGAATCAAAAGTTGGGTGTGGGAATCAATGGCAATAAACTTACCCCTCACATGAACTTGTCAGACGCACACCTCGTCAGCCACGGTTATGGCTTGGTGGAGTCCTTCCAACGCTCGGTC
Source organism: Ochlerotatus camptorhynchus (assembly GCF_037179485.1). Classification (NCBI taxonomy): domain Eukaryota; kingdom Metazoa; phylum Arthropoda; class Insecta; order Diptera; family Culicidae; genus Ochlerotatus; species Ochlerotatus camptorhynchus. The sequence goes on from NW_027041234.1 coordinate 1,124,529, forward strand.
GATGTCCTCCACAGTATCAAGCGGCGGGTTGTCGACGATGTGCCTGTCTACCACGCGTCCAAACTGGGCCCAGTTTACACGATGGTAGTCCTTGCGCAGGCTTGAAGCAGGAGCCACGTTGCAGCTCAATTCAGCCACCACCGTTCAAGGCTACCGGCTTGGACAAGCCGATATTTGTCAGGAACAGGTCTAGCGTCGATGGGTTGCCCGCCGGTGAGATAAATGTTGGTTCATCCGAAAACCAAACGGAGTACAGCCCATGCTGTGAGTGGTCGAACAGCAGACGACCGTTCTGGTTCTGCTGGTAGTTCCACCAGGCCTCATGGCGAGCATTCAGATCTCCTCCAACTACGAAGCGGGAACCGGTACGGGTGATGGTGGACAGATCCTTCTTGAATTTAGCCGCTAGTCCACTGCTGGCGGTACACTGTCGAGGGCAGTAGACGGCGATGAACTGGACGTATTCAGTCGACGACTCCACCTCCACACCAAGGGCCTCGATGATAGAGGGTACGGATATGGGACAGAGTGTGGTATTTTATTCCTTTCTTGACGACGACTGCAACACCACCCCCCCCCTGGAGCTGGTGCGATCAAGCCGGATAATGTTGTGGTCAGGCAACCAAAAGCTGTCGCCGGACTTTAGATGGGTCTCGGTTAGAAGGCCCACGTCGATGCTATGCTTGCGGAGGAAGTCGGCAAGCTCAATCTGTTTTTGCTCTTACAGAGCAAGCATTCCAGGTGACGATAGTTAGCGGTTTAGACGCCATACTGGATGATGAACCTACCGAGCACTTGGATCTGTTCGGGCTTATTGCGGCACTTACGAAGAGCACCGGACATGTTGACGAAAATTTCCATCAGTTCATCCGCTGAGAACAGATCGGGGTTGTTGTTTTGCGCTGTTGGTTGTCTCCAGAATCCAGGGGGGATGGAGAGCTTTGGCCAGCAGAATCACCGGACGCTTCTTGAGGGGGGGCGGGTTGCACCCGCGAATTCGCTTGCCTTTGCTGAGGAGCACGAAGAGGCGGAAAATCCTCCGTCCTGAATGCTGGGGTTTTGTCCTTCTTGCGTCCTGGTTGATTGTTGCTTGACGCCTACTTTCGGATGCGTTTGAAGTCCTCGCGTTTGGAGCACTGTCTGTCGGAACCTTGATGTGCATCACCACAGTTAGCGCATTTTATCGCCACGGCTCCATCCGCAGGGCAGTTGGAAGTGGCGTGTTCTTGAGCGCAGTTGCTGCAGCGTGGCTTGATGTTGCAGTTGCGGGTACCGTGTCCAAAATTGAGGCACCTCTGACACTGCGTTACGTCACGATGGCCGCCACGGTATGGCTCCCACCGTACGATGATGGAGTAGATCGATCGGATGGTTTGTAGCGCATTGAGCGTCACCGTCCCTTTCTGGAAGTGCACCAGGAAAAGACAATCCGGGTACGTCTTCACGTTTTCGTCTCTCCTTGTCATTCGGAAGACAGCGATTGGGGTCGAAGTTTGGTAGACCCCTGATGACTACCTTGAAGGGCTTCTCACCGGGGATGTCGTGCGTGAAGAATTCCGCCTTGGTATCCTTCAGATATTTCACGGCCACTTCGTACTCCGCTTTTGTTCGGACCATCACCTTGGTGCTGATCCTGCCGAGCTTAAACTCAGCTGCAACGCCCAGCGATGAGAGATCGCCAATCAGCGTGTTGAGTGGTACTTGCTTCACCACCAGTGGAGGAAGCTTGACTTTCGCCGCACTCGGGCCGGCAGAATTATCGATGGCGTCGCCGAAATCACCGATGTCGCTGGCGTTCGTCGCGGTAAAATCATCGCGTCCGTACCATCGGACTGTCCTTGTTGATCACTATCACTACAATTTGAAGTAGGTACCGGGCTACCCTCACCACTGTTCTTCTTCTCCGCTTGGTCACGAAGTCTGCTCCGGGAGCGCTGTCTTCCCATCACGCAATGCGACCGACACTACTGACGACGCGATGTGCAGTATATCTGCGAACGTTTGTAACAAACTATAGGTTTATCGAACAACTCGACAGAGCGAGCAAAGACCGAACTGTACTGCTTGACGTTCAAGCAGCTAATCCATGAGTTGAGGCTAGAAAGCAGCGCTCTTTAATATCTTTTCAGGTTAAAGCAGAATGATGTGCAATAAAGTGGTACTAGATTATGACGACTGGGTTTTTTGAAGAACGTTTATTTCACGAAAACAGTGATAAAATTATATCTTTTTATTTGTACATAGTACGATGCTTGACAGTACCACTTTTTCAATCGTTTCTTTTTGAAAATAATCGGTCGGCTTTTAGTGCGTAAAAATATTTCTGATCGATTGGTGATAAAATTATAGAAATTGGTCCAGGGATAGCTGAGTTATTAATGTTCAAAATATTTCATAATTTTGTTACATGTTCCATTTTCGTTTTTCACAAAGTGTACCCCCATATAGAAATCACAGACGTGGTCCTACGTTAAAAAAAGAGATTACAGTACTGTTCGGCTTACCGGAACTGGTTTCACCTAAATGATCTCGGTTGTTTCTTAACCAATCTTGAATCTGTTTCCACCAGTGCATTCAAAATTCCTTCTGGTATCAGGAAAAAAATACGAAGTTAAAAAAAAACCGAGAAAGTACCAAGCGATTAAAAAAGAAACTTTTTTGACATGCCTCCAAATAAACCGGAACTTCTATCGGAATAGTTATCCATTGGTTTATTCAAACTTCAATAAATGAAATTGGAACCATTTTCCTAAAAGTTATGGTCATTTGAAATTTGACAACATTTTGAATGTCGCAATCATTTTGTCTACCCCCTCTTCATATCTCCTTTATTTTGGCTCGGATTTTATTCCGTTTTAAAACGTAGCTTTCTTGGTACCTATATATATATATATGTTTTAAATAGGGCTTCGATCTAATTTTAGGCTGCTTAGTACCCGCGCTTTACGTCTATTTTTCGAGTGAATTTTTTTTTTTCACAAAATGAAATGTTTTCGCTGCAGATGACCTAACCTTTTGATTAACCTTTCCATATGTACCGTTAGTTCTGATAAGGGGTCCCGAAATATTTGTTTATTGTTGAAAATGCAAAACTGCTTCTGGCGGCTCAACTAGGCCTACGGATTTTATTGGGCCTATTAGCCATCGAAACGCCATTGGGGTTCTCTTTGGCCTATCGAATGGAAAGAAAAGAGAATTCGTGTGGGGTAGTTAACCCTACGATAGTTTGATTTCGCATGCTTTTTCTGCTGAACGGGAATTGGAGAGAAACGAAGCAAGTGTGTGCGTCGTTCTACAATGTTATAAATAAAAAGCTTGGTGGTATAGTCGAAAACGTAGACAGAACACGAAATAAAACAGATGAAAAATCTGCATCATATCATATCATTCGCTGCGGATAATGATAGGAAATGCAACTAACGTTGAATGCCATAAATTTATGCTTTGTGTGTAATATTGTGGTATCCGACTCTGCTCGGGTTCAAAGTCCAGGACCACATTGTACACACTCAGACATCATGTCATATCAGGAGTTCGTTGTTTTTATTTTTGAGTGCTATTCTCATTTGCAATGATCTACAGAAGCCCAACATAGCCCTGCAACGCTTTTATCACAATTGAATCCCTGCATCCAGGAGCCAACCACAAACATCATTCTCTCTGTATGCTGACATTTTTCGCAACTACTTCTAAAGTCAGTCAAACGCGTGTAAAGTGCACTTGTTCTCACCATCATATCTTAAATCACGCGCTTCAAAGTACCATCTTTCATCCAGAATCAACATGGAGTCCTACTCCTCCATCCATCCACCGCATCTCATCTCATCGCATTGCATCGCGTCGTCCTGCTGAATGTTCATATTCCAAAAGCTGCTTCCTTCTCATCATCGTAAAGCAAGCGTGAAATGGCTTGGCTGCCGTGGTAAAAGCGCAGCATTTTTTCCGCTCATTCTTTGCTTCCACTGCCAATGTCCAGATTCTTCAGACAACGACCGCCGGATCCGGAGAGAAATGAACCAGATTTATGACGCTCATTAGTGTTCCGCAGGTCGGAGGGTGGTTCGCGTTCATTTTGGCGGGAGGGCGGGTGTGAGGAGGCTGTGTGCAAGTTGCTTGTTGTAGAGTTGCCATTGTTCTGTGGTTGAACATGGGTGCTCAATGATTACGGGAGGATTACATGCAGTAGCTGTGAAAATGCTTTGTTCTTGCTAAGAGCAGTCGCACACGCTACCTTGACCATGGTCGTCTGGTGATCCGTCGTCGGAGAGCAGAACAGCAACGTGATGAGCGAGTATGATAAGGGTGAACCTCGACGACTGATGGATGGTGGGTTTAACCCGCTTGGATGCATGTAATTTTCCGATTTTTTTTTTGGTTCGAATTTATTGTCGTTTTACGAGATGAAAAGAGCTAAACCTTTGGGAGCGAAAGGTGAACAGAAAAAGTGAGGGATGGATGGCTTTTTCAGACTGATTGGTTTTTGGTTGATTGGTCATCAGCTGTTCATGTCCGTAATTCAGAACTCAACAAGCTTTTAATAGGAGTAACACAAATTGATGCGAATTGTTGTGGTAGAGAAATCGAAAATGTTTAAGGCTTATAAATATAGTATAAATTTACTCATAAACATCTTATCTGAAACCTTGTAATCAAGTCCACTCAACAAACGAGCTACCGAGATTATTATTGTCCTTAATGACGGTTACTTTGCAGCTCGTCCGATTTCCTCTAGAAGAGCTGCGGTGACCAAGCCAATCACTTCGCGCCAGGACCACCATCGCAATCAACTTCCCATTTTCAGCAACTGATTTCTTTCGCTTGTTCACTTGCTCAGATTCGTTTGACAATTACCAACTAATGGAAGCCACCGACCGGAAACCGCAGCGAAGAACCCACTTTTCCGCAACTTTCTCATTTTGTGTTGAAAACTCAACTCGAATTCAATAGGCACGCTTCCTGCAGCAATTGATTGGAGGACGGAGAGAAAGTCTCTTATTTATATACCGGGTGACGGCGAAAAGTTTCCTAATAACTTAGAATGGAGTGTCTAATGCAATGGCACAGCTAATAGCTTTACCGACAGACCTCTTTTGAGGATTCTTGAATTACCTAAGATAACGATGACTGTCACGGTTGCGTACAGATCATTGAAAACATGGGAAAATGTATTTTCCCCTCCCTAGAATTTCATCTTCGAACAGGCATTTTTGATTGGTGACGATTTTTGCGCAGAGGCTAGCATCCATGCCTCTCACGCCAAAGCTCACAAGTTCAAAGCTCATCCCAAGACAAATCACTGATCACCTAAAATGTGTTAAAGTGACTCTAATACCAAAAAAAAAAAACGAAGCCTGATCCATACAACATAAGAATGTCGCTTTGGGCCAAGACATTTTGACACATACCATTTTTCATAAAGCGGAATCATTGAATTATCCCCTACCGGTAATCTGTAAAATGTGCCCCACTGTTCCATTGTACTCGCATGAAATTGGATGAGTTTCGTCCATCGGAACAATTCTCTATTCCGAAGAACGGACCATCCCACCGCACACAGCTTCATCCGTCGCCCGCCATGGTCGTCACTTTTCAACATCCACTCAACCGAGACCAAAACCGAAACGACGAACGCAATTAGAATCAGAAAAAAATGGGAGCTAGATGGCGAAAAAAGCAACCAGTTGATAAGGATAAGTCCATCCCGTCGTCGTCGTCGTCGTAGTCGTTTTCAATGTCTGCCACTTGCAGCAGCCAACAGACAGCGGTCGGTTTGTGGGGGAGGTCATGCGTGGCTTTATGAGCGGAGACATACGTCGAATAAAGCCATCGCCCCTCGTCCGGTCGGTCATCCTCACCTCTCCTCGTTCCGGCATTGGACCGATCGGAGCCCAAGGAACCGGGATGGTCAGAGCGGTTTATGAATAGATTATAGAGATATAAGTGGGAAAATAATTTCCCCCGAGCTTTTTGCTGGTGCCTACGACGACACCGCGGTGAAGCTGTCGTACATTACGTGCTTGAGGGTCACATTCGGGCGGATGTGTGGGTGTGGGTGTGCACTCAATTTCATATGGGAAGTGTTATAATTTATCATCTCTGGGTTGACCGGTCGGGTCGTATTGTGGGAGCCTAAGAACAATTTTCGTTTGATTTATGGGCTATTTTGGGTGAGGCTTTGTGAGGAATACTAAAGATTTTGAGATACATTTGAAATGATTTATCAAATGATGAAAGGTGCTGAGTTTTGGGATTGAAATATTTCATCATAGCCCCATTGGTTAAAAATTCATAAATTATTCATCCGTAAGTCATACATTTAGGATGACATGCTACAAGAATGAGTGAGAGAATTAAAGTCCCAGCGATTAGGCAATCATCATCATCATATTTATTTATTTTTTCAGTCTGCATTTTAATTTTTACTTTGATCAATTGGTAATTTGAATTTTGGTCGAGGGTTGGCATGCTGAATTTTTTGCACAAATTGGTCGATTGTTGATTACTTTGAACTCACTTGACGAAACATGCATTATCTTGATTTAACCGGTAAAAAAGAGTTTGAGGTTCATAGAGGTACGTAAAACACAGAAGATTTGAGTTTAAGCTAAAATCTGTTCCCATTTTGGGTCACAAAAATGAAAAGATAAACAATGGCTGCACAACAATGGTTATAAATTGAAATTAGTTTCTTAAGCTTTTCCACATTTTAATCTCGTTATATCTCATTAGTATGTTCTCTCGCTTTTGAATCTTTGCTACACCTTTTGTTGAATATTTCCCTGAAAGGTGCGCATATAAGGGAAACCATCCCATTGTTGCGATACGTTAGAAGCCTATTGTTGTGTATGGAGATCTCCATATGCAACTATAGGCTTCTAACACTTCTAACGTACCGCAACAATAGGGCTGTTTCTCCTAGCACTGCACGCAAAAGCTAACCTTCCTTTTCGCCATGACTTACTTACTTGACGATCCTGCGCACCTCCAGGGGTGCAAAGGGCCTTTGTGAAAGATTTCCATCCTGTGCGATTACTAGATTTGGCCCAAGCCACATTTCGGTCAACGTTCGTAATTTCACTGTTTAGGCTCCACCGCCACGAGCCTCTGGGTCTGCTTCTGCTGCGATGTCCTGCTGGATTCCATTCCAGTGCTTGCTTGCAGATTTCGTTTCCGCTCCGCCGTAGCGTGTGGCCGACCCACCTCCACTTCCGTTCACGAATTTCTGTCTCTATCGGCTTCTGATGGCACAAACGATGAAGCTCGGAATTTGAGATCCAATTGTGGAGCCACCAGGCACGAATTATGTACCACAGGCATCGGTTGATAAACACCTGCAGCTTCTGAGTGTTCTCCGCGGATACACACCATGCTTCACTGGCGTTTAACAGCACAGACGTCACGTTCGAGTTAAAAATTCGGATTTTGGTGCGTCGACTGATCTGATTCGCTCTCCATGTATTTCGCAAACTGGCAAACTGGCCTTCTTAATCCGTGCACCTATGTCGCTCTTGGTGCCGCCGTCCGACGCTATCCGTGTTAACATCCAAAGATTTGGTCTTGTTGACGTTGATGGTTAGACTTGCTTCAGAGGAGCGTTCCACAAGGTCGTCGAGCTTACTCTGCATGTCAGAGTGCCGTTGTACTAATAACGCAACATCATCAGCCAAATCGAAGTCGTTGAGATGCTCCATGGTAATAGGCTGCCACAGCAACCCACGGTTCGGTACACGGTCAACGGCTCCAACCATGATCTCGTCGATTACGATGAGGAACAGTAGCGGTGATAATATACATCCTTGCCTCACACCCGCGATTACCCGGATCGGGTCAGACAAAGCTCCGTTGTGCAACACTCTGCATGAGAAAGCCTCATACTGCGCTTCGATGAGGTTGACGATCTTATCAGGGACTCCCTTGCGTCTCAGAGTCCCACAAGTTTTCGTGGTTTAGTCGGTCGAAAGCTTTTTCATAGTCAATGAATACCAAGTACAGGGACTCTTGGAACTCATTGACCTCCTCCAAGGTGATGCGGAGCGTGACAATACGGTCCACAGAGGATCTTCTAGCACGGATTCCTGCCTGCTGTCGTCGGAGAGTTGCGTCGATCTTCTCCTGTATCTGATTGAGGATAACTTTACACAGAACTTGGAGAACAATACACAGTAACATTATGCCTCGCCAGTTGTCCCATACAGTTGGATCCCTCTTCTTGGGGTCTTTTACCAAGACGCCCTTCACTCAGTCGGCATCTCTGCTGATATGCGATCGACCCCGGGGGCTTTGTTGGACTTCATACTGCGGATGGCTGCTTCTATATCCTGCAATGATGGAGCTTCAGTGTTGACGCGAGTAACGCGCCTCACCCTTGGCGGATCATGCCGAGATGTTGATGGTTGGTTGACCGTTGAATCTTCGAGAAGTTGTTCAAAGTGCTCAAACCAACGTTTAAACTGATCAGTGGGTCGGTGAGCAACTGTCCAGTCGCGTCTTTCACAGGCATCCTTGGGTTCATCCTTGTCCCGCTCAGGCGTCGTGAAACATCATAGAGGAGGCGGATATCGCCAGCTGCTGCGGCTTTCTCCCCTTCATCAGCCAGGGAGTCACCCCACGCTCGCTTGTCCCGTATACAGGAACGCTCAACTTCCCTTTCTAGAGCCGAATACCGCTGACGGTCCTCGTTCTTGGCTCCTCGGGTCCTTGCTCGCTCTATCACGGCTTTTGCTTCTCTCCGCTCCTCGATCTTCCTCCAGGTTTCATCGGTGATCCACTCCTTCCTCTGAGTGCGCAGCTCACCCAGGTTGTTCTCGCTTGTTTCAATAAAGGCATTCTTGATGCTCGTCCACTATTCTTCTTCGCTGCCACCTGCCGGAATATTAGCTGCGCGAGCCTCGAGTTCTTCGACGAACGATCTCTTCACTGCTGGGTCTTCCAGTCGGCGTGTGTTGAATCGCGACCCGAGTCTCTCCTCGCGCCGTTGAACCTGCGCAATGCGTAGGCGGATCTCACCGACCAGGAGATGATGGTCAGACGCGATGTCAGCGCTACGTTTATTCCGAATATCAAGAAGGCTCCGTCTCCATTTTCGGCTGATGCAGATGTGGTCGATTTGTTTCTCTGTATATCCATCACGGGAGACCCATGTGACTTTATGCAATGGGCGATGGGGGAAGAGTGAACCGCCGATCACCATGTCGTTGTTGCCACAAAACTCTGCAAGCAGCTCGCCGTTCTCGCTCATATCTTCGAGACCATGGCGTCCCATAATGCGCTCATAGTTCGAGTTGTCGAAGCCGATCTTCACATTGAAGTCGCCTGTGTAGATCTTGATATCACCTTTTGGAGTCTTATCCACGACAGAATTCAGTTGACTGTAAAAGTTCTCTTTGTCCTGCAGTTCGGCAGCATCGGTTGGCGCATTATGGTAAGGTTTCGGACCCGTGTTCTAAATCTGGCAACGATTATTCTCTTGGATTGGATAGGATAGGTTCCCACTTGATGAGCGCAGCCTGTGCTTGGGCGCTAAGCAGAAAGCCAACTCCACGATGTCGCGGAGCGTTTCACCTCGCATACCAGAATATAAAAGTACCTGTCCCGAAGGCAGCTTGTGTTCTCCAAAGTTCGGCCAGCGGACTTCACTAAGTCTCAGGATTTCTAGCTTCATACAGCGGGCCTCACTGGCGAGTTGTGCCAGTTTACCCGGTTGGGCGAGCGTCAGTACATGTTCCAATTCTTGTCCGTTGTTAGCGCTAAAGTCGTTGCCATAAAATCAGTTCGTAATCTTTCACTATAGGTTTCTGTAACAATTTGAAGGTTTCGGAGACAGAAGGTGGTTGGCCTAAGTTCTCCTATCGGCCGTGATGGGACTGTCATCTAGGGTATAGCTTTCGGGGAGAAGCATTTCGTATTCAGTCGGTGGATGCCAGTCAGACGCTGGTTGAGCCGCCCCTAACATTCTCGCTCGGGTTTTGTAAGCCACATCCTCCGTAAAGGATGCAGCTCCCCCTTCCCTGTGAGCATACGACCAAAGTTCCCACCGGGGTTGGTTACCCGATCTTCCCTAAGGTTACTCATACCCTAGCAGGGAGGAAGGGATAGGAGTTACTGGGCAAGAGGCTAAGGACCACTTTCACTTGTGTGACGGGTCTATTTTATAACCTTCAAATGTGCAAAGTACCGGTAGTACGCATTATCCCAGTCATTTGCCAGCCAATGAGAGTAAAAGAAATAGCAACGAACGGGTGTCAACATAAACACGGCAGAACTGTCAAAAATCGTGGGTGTGGAAATTGCTTTAGGTTAGGTTTCCCGCAGTGCTCTATTGATGGATATCATCTGTCTACTCGGAAAGGAATTGTGCAGTAGAATCTCACTGGCGTGCACAGGAAGGGGCAAGAAGGGGGCAATTGCCCTCCCCCTTATAAATAAGATTCTTATTTCCACATTTACAAAATTATGATATCAAATAACTTGATTTCTTGATAACTTGATTTGAAGGTAAAATAACTTCATTTCATAAAATAAGGGCACTAAAAGCCATTTATTGCGGCAATTCCTTTGAAATGGTGCCTGAAAATTGCACCACAAAGGTGCATGAAAGGACAAACTTCTATGAAATTTTTGGTCAAAAAATTGCACCACAAGGTGTTTCATGGAGAGTTAAAAGAAAAGGGTAAATTTAAGGTTGAAAAAATTCACCTTCGTGGTGGTAAATAGAAGAAAATGCTTCTTATTGAATATTTCTGGTGTAAAAATAACATCAAGGTGGTGCATGGAGAGCCTAATCAAAATAAAAATTGGAAAAAAAAAATGAATCACGTTGAAAATTTGGAGGTCCATAACTGAAAATTTCTGGTGGAATGTTCGCTACACTGAGGTGAATGTAGAAGCAAGGTTTATTCATTTTTCTGGTTAATAGTTTGCATCGTTCTGATGAATGCAAGCTTCATTGAAAATGGTATAAAATTTGCAGCATTCTGGTGCATGAAGAGGCAAAGCCTAAAAATTGCACTACGAAGGTGCATGATGAAACAAACTTCCCTGAAAATTTTTCGTGTACCGTTCTGGTGACTGGAGGAGCATGCTTTATTGAAAATTTCTGTTGAAAAATTTGCATCGCTCTGATAAATTAAATGAACGAAAAATTTCTGGTGGAAAACTTCCACTGGTCTGGTAAATGAAGGCACAAACTTTAGTTAAATTAAGCTATATTGAAAATTCCTGGTGGAAAATCTGCACCGTTCTGGTGAATGGATGGGCAAGCATTTGGAATATTTTTGGTCTTAATTTTGCATCCTTCTGCTGAATAGAGAAACAAACTTTAATAATAATTTCTGGTGATAAATTTGCACCATTGTGATGATTGGAGGGAAGCTGCTTTACTGAAAAATGATGATGAGAAATCTTAAAATAGGGGCAAGCATTATTTGGCGGAAAACCTGCAACATTCTGATTGTAGGAGAAGCAAGCTATACTGAAAATGTCTGGTGAAAAATGGAGCAAGGAAATCTGCACCAATCATGAGATTGGAGAAGCAATTTTTATTCAAAATCAAAATCAAAATCAAAAATCACATTGACCGCCCACGGTTGCTGCTCTGTTATTACCAGATCAGCTGTATTTACACAGAGAACCCCGAATGCAGGTCAACTAGGGAATGGGAAGGAATGTGTTGACGTGGTTACTCGCTGTGAAAGAAACCGAGAAATCCTCTGCGCTTCCACGAGAAATCACTGGGATGTTGGATGTGGGGAAAGGTTGCACGCACACGCAGGGATCGTTTTTGGTAGAGTGATTATAATACACACACACACACACACACGCACACACACACACACACACACACACACACACACACACACACACACACACACACACACACACACACACACACACACACACACACACACACACACACACACACACACACACACACACACACACACACACACACACACACACACACACACACACACACACACACACACACACACACACACACACACACACACACACACACACACACACACACACACACACACACACACACACACACACACACACACACACACACACACACACACACACACACACACACACACACACACACACACACACACACACACACACACACGCGCGCGCACTCATCCAATTTCTATTTTTAGATCAGGACCCACACTGTGGTAAGTGATGCGCTCGGTGTTAACGAAGAATTTGTTTTCATTAAAATCTAGTGGGTATAGAATAAGGCAAAGTGAAAAATTGCAAGGAAGGGGACGGGCCTGGGATTGAACTCCCGACCTTCTGCTCAGTAAGCAGAAACGGTAACCACTGAGCTACCGAGCCTCGTCAAGAGATTGGAGAAGCAATTTTTATTGAACATTAACGGTGGAAAATTTGCATCGTTCTGATCAATTTAAATATTCTGGTGTAAAATTATTGTAAGGATTACGGCTTTTCAGTCTAACGGATAATCAAAACGCTACTATGTTTTATGTCCGACGTTTCGGCCTTGGGACTTGGCCTTCTTCAGGGGATCTACAAGTTTTATTTACAATTAATACATTGAACATTTAGCATTGTAACTCTAACATTATTTTTTACACAAAGACTCACATAAAGTTGTACCGTTTTTCGTTCAGCGTCTGAAGCTTCACGATCGGTTGTCATAGCTTTTTTTCTCGGTTCTCTTCCAAGATATCTGCAAACGTTAGAGTTAGTTTTTTGAAAGCTTAAAATACCTACAGCTTTTACCGCATTGGAGAGATAGATGCGTTGGTGGATATTCTGTGTTGTTTTCTTGCTACCTTTTTTTTTATATTACCACCTACTATGACACCAAAATGGACTCTGACATACATTGATACATAGTATAATACAGGAGAGCAAAATCGAGAGAGAGAGATACTATTTCTTATTCACTATTGTTGCTTGGGTATTGGTTTGTAAAAATGGGATAATCGTTGTTGGTGATGGGCTTCATTGGTTGTTGTGATGTTGTGAAACTGGAGATAGGGTTGATTCTGGTGGGGCTGCGGTAAAGGGATGTGGTAGTGGAGCTGGTGGAATTGGAGGTGGTGGAGGCGGTGGCGGTGGTGGTGGATGTGGGACATTCGTTTTGGTTTTGTGGCTCGACTTCATTATTGTATGCAGAACTCCTGAATATATAGAACTTATACCTTCAACATCTGTCCTATAGTTTACGGTACGTGGTGTATTGTATATGTGGAAGCATTCTAACATTGGTAATCTTGACGCAATGAAGGATCTGTCCATAATTTTGGCTTGGTCCAGTACAAATCGGTGTTTGTATTTTATACAGTGATCGATTGGTGCTGTTTTGTTGCCTATCTCGATCATTGCTTGATCATTGTATGTGTGACCCGAATTTAGTAGGCCTTCAAGTTTGTTTACATTGGACTTGTGGCCACTTATTCGGGTTTTTAGCTTGTTCGTAGTCATACCTATATAGCATCCCTCACAGTTTCGACAGGGAATGTTGTATATGACGTTATGTTGCAGCAACGGCTCGACTGGATCCTTCACGTTTGTATATAGCATCTTGGGAGTGTGTATATTGCTGTTGGCAATTTTGATCGACGGATAGTCCTCTTGCAGACATCTGATGATGGAATTGCTCAGATTCGGAACGTATGGGAGAGATACATATTGTGTTGGTTGCTCCTGAGTATTTCGTGGTTCACTGTTGTTTCCAATGTTGTTCGTGTCATTGGTAAGGATAACACGGTTGACGATGCGATTGATCAGTGTTGTGGGATAGTCGTTTCGTCGAAGATGGAAGTGCGCAATCTGCTTAACTCGTTGGTTATCCGGGCTCGATGTTAGTTTCTTAACACGTTTCGTAAAGTTCATGATTACGTTGACCTTTTGCTGCATCGGATGTAGAGAGTAGTAGTTGAGTAATCTCCCTGAGGCTATCGGTTTGCTGTACCATTCAGTTGATAGCGATTGGTCCATTTCTCTTGTAAAATGTTATGGGATCAAGTTTGTATTGAAAATTTCTGGTGTAAGATTTGCAACAATCTACTGTTACTGTTACTTTTAGTTTTACTTTGACTAGCACGACTTTTACAACATCCGCAAAACTCGCATTTTCTTGAAAAACAACATCATCATTATTATCACTATTTTGTATTTTACGTTTTTTGCGTCCTAGATGAACTGCGCTGATCATTCATTACAGCTAATTGGTTTCCCGCATCAATTTAAAAAAATGAACTTTTCATATTATCAAATTTCTCACAAATTAAATTTTCAAGACCATTTACATTTATTCTTCCCGCTTTTAACCGCGATGTCCACCTGAGCAGCAATGTGATCTCGCATGCCAGTGATCGAGTCCAAGAGTTGAAAAACCTTCTTCATCTCTTCCTCTATCCTTTTGACCCGCGAGATCAGATCATTCTGCTCGTCACAACTCTGATCAGATAGACAACTATCACACTTGAACAGAACACTTGCATTATCTGCTATAAGCCTCGCCGCAGTCTTAGTGAGTGCCGCACAAGCAAAATGGAACGTTCCATTGCACGGACCTACACATGTAACTGGGAGCCCACTCATAGCAATAGACTGCTCGCATACATTACACACATCCATTTTACCAAATTAAACGCTAACACTGCACTATGGTCCGAATCGACAATTTAGCAGGAAAAAATTGTTTTCTTGTTCATTTTAGATGCTAAGTGTTGTGATAGAAGTTGTTTGCTATCATATCATGCTTCTTTTGAGCAAAAAGCCGGTTAGAGTGGTCCTCGTTTAAATCCAAATTCAAATTTTAACTTTTTTGTTTCATGTTATAGGTAGTTACATTCCTAAGCAAAGTTGAAGAAAATATTATTTTAGGCAACTTTGCAAAATACACCGTTTATCTATCTCTTTAATTGACTTTTTAGAGCATTTATTAAGTATTTAGTAAGGGTGTCCATAAAAAACCAGTTTTTTATTCTATCTTTTTTGAATCATTTTCTTTTAGAAAATGGTCTTCAAAAACTTGTAGAACAAATATTGGCGCACATTTTTGCTTAACAAAGCATGTTAATAAGTCTTAACGTTAAAAAATTATAGACTATTTTGCCCAAAAAACCAAGTGGTGTTAAAATGCTTATATCACATGGAGTTGGATCGCTAAAATATTTCTTGAGGTATCATCTGAAAACCCATACTTAAAAAAATATATGAGGAAAAAACTGCGAGGACAACTTTCTTTAAATTTGAATAAATCAATTTTAAAAATTCCCTAAAAAAACTTGAAAATTACCTGTAACTCAAAAATTTCTAAACATTACAAAATACTGTAGGTTTTGACTAGATCTTAAAGTCTTCTTTGCACAACTTTTTTGTAGAATGAAAAATAAAAAAGATAGATCTAATTATATGTTTTATTTTGTGTGAGACAACCTATATCAATTATTAATTATCATGGGGAACATCTTTTTAGTAAACTGTCATTGTACGAATTGACTCTGAAAACTTTAAATGGAACGAAGCATATATATTTACGAAACAAATATTATATTTTCGAGGCTTATTTCACAAAAATAAAGAAACAAGTGTAATAAAACTTTACTAAGTACCAGATGTTGAGCATTTTCTGGCAAAACCAATGAACTATTTCTTGTTTTTTTTTGTTAGTCAAGGATACCACCGGGTCAGAGGTGATCAACAGTCTTTTAAAAACGTCCTCGATGTTAGATACTCTGTTAAATTTTCGGGCATAATGTTCTCGGAACTTACGGACACTCTTGTTCCGTGTCTCTTGCGCCTCTTCGCTTAGCATGCCTATCGGTAAAATTGCATGTCTGATTATAGTCGATCCGTGTACCAGCAATTTATGGGCGGTTGGCGAAAGTGGGTACCACCCATATAGTTCGACATAAAGAGCCCGTGTTTCTTCGGCATAGCTTTGAAATGCCTCAATTTTTATGTCAGATCTACTGTTAATTATGGTTAGAAGCACAAAAATCGCTCCAGTAACCTTTCATAAAGGCCAGCGATTTCTGAAACGATTTTCCATTCCTTCAATTTTTTTCGGGCAGTGTTGCCGTCATTAGAGTTTCCTCCAGACGGCATTGGTTCACTTATGCGCAAACCCAACTGTTCCCCGAATGCAATTTTCATACTGAGCTCTCGTTCTTTCACTTTCTCGTTCAACTTGCTAACTCTCCATGTTGGTTTTTCCATGGCCAACCTGTTTGAAATTTTAAGCATCAATTCCATACACCGGATATATGCGTGGAAAGGGAACATCCCAAATGAATAGAGCATAGGATCGTTTGCATCCTTTTGACTTACTGGATCGTTCAGCTTCTTTCCTGTAAAAAACACGCGTATATTTAAAACCTTAGACAGAGATCACGTTTACTTTAGTACCTGATTTGCCGCATATATAACACGATTGCGAATGAGTACTCGTGACGTTTTTGACGACTTTTGTATCCATCATGCAAAACACGAATGTTGTTTGCACTGTGACACAATAATCTTCTGTCTTACAAACGGTAGGTTTAAAATTTTTGATTTGAACTTTAACGTCCTCAACTTCGTGTTGTGTTAAATCCTTTGTTTCCTTCTGAAACAACATTTTGATTGGTCGGCAAAGAGAAGCTGAGGATGGCAGATCGTTGTTTCACAATATTTCCGTGGTTTGACATGGCATAGATATGAGAGTCACTATATTCTTTTATTTCTCCTTCATCGTCTTCATCAAAATAGGGTTGTTTGTACCGAGAGTGATTTGAACTTCCGTCAGCGTCCCACTTAAAGATTACATGGTAGTCATCATCAGAAGTAAATTCGCATTTTGTGCTGGAATAAACACTCGATACAAGTCGTGTCACCGTGTGTTCGGTTAAGCTCTGCAAAGGAACTTGGGCTATTGAAGGTTGTACTGAAATGTCTGAAAGCAGTCAATTTCTGTGAATGAACTCCCAAAATTGCTAACTATACAATATACCTTTTGGATAACACAGTTTCTTGGCGTCAAGAATCAGATGATATGATGGATACTTATTTATTCCTTTTTGCAGTGCCATGAATCGGATATTCATATATTGGGCTTTCAAAAAATCATTTTGACAAATAAACGCAAGTGCTTCATTTGCCGTATACATCAGAATAGCCGGCTCTGAACTATAAGAGTCGCTTCGAACTTGCATAGCAATTGAAGAATCATGATTAACACTCTCAATCAGCTTTCCAGCCGAACGAAAGCCCTCCGAAGCAGTACTTTTAGCTGCAGCAAACCGCAATTCTTCAGGAGAGAATTGGTTTGTCAGCGTACGTACTTTACTCTGTTTTGATTTCCTCCCAACCGCTGAAAACGGTTTAGAAGGACAATCGCTTTTTCGTAGTTTTGGTGTGACATCGTCCTGTTGAACTTTTTTGAATTGGATCTTTTTGTTCAGCCAAGATTTATTAGATGAAAAAAAAAATATTCACGGCTATACCGACTCTTTAACCACTTTCGGCGGAATTCTGCTCTAATCCATCGAATTTGATTCAGCACAGCACTTCCGTTAATGTTGCTCGCAAAAGATTTTTGAATAACATACTTTAAATTTTTTTTTCAGTGCTTCTACCGGCAATCAGCATGTCTGCTATATCTTTGTAGAATACTAAAAAATAACAAAACAAAAAAGATAAATTTTGTTAATGCTCCATGTACCTGTATTTATTGTCATACCACTACTCATTTTGCGAATCTAAATTCCGATTAAACTTTTCAAAGCACTTAAAAATCGTTAAACAAACTGCTGAATACAAGACAAAACAAGTCACTAAAACCGTTCATGACTGTGAATCTGTTGACATAAATAGCGCAACATATGAAAAGTGCCAATGAGTTATATTCAGAAAGATTCGAGTTTTGGGTGTAATTGATTTGCAAACAAACATTTAAATCGTCTTTTACTCCCGAATTAGAATTTAATCTTGCAAATCTACTAAACCAGATGATAAAGGAATCATTGCTCCATAAATTGGATTATGGATATGGATATGCGTGATTGAGCTCGAATCACTCCGGAAATGTAAGTAATGACTTTCAACGACAATTTCTCTCAGATTTAAACTCTTTCAAGCAAAACTGGAAGAGGAAATTGACTCTACACACTTAGAACTAACTACTTTTACACGAGACGTAATCCATATTGGACGTAAATCATGGAAACCTAACAAAAATTTCCTGTAAAATTAAGTGTTCTCAAACCGAAATATAAGCAACTTGACGAAGAGAACGTTTGATTGAATTGATTTTTTCGTTTCTTTCAACTGATTCTTATGTTAAAAAGGCTGCTTACATGTGTCGATCTCATGGAACCGAAATTTACACGACTTTTTCGTAGTATGTATCATATGCTACTGCTGGTTTTACTGAACTATCAAAAATAATGTTTAAAGTTTTTGTTTAAATTTGACTCATTAATCCGTTTCACATGTTGAGCTGAATATGTTGATGCCAATGCAAACAAATGCGGATAAACCGTTAAGCTTGTATGTGTGACAGTACCGTATCGTACATGCAATATAACAACTACATCTTATTTTTAAATTGTGTGAGTAACACTACTGTGAGATACAACTAATGCCACTACCACAATCAAAATGTCCGGTATACGAATCGTGTAAATAGGAACGTGAATAAACATTCATGGTAAGCAGCGCCAGTGGTGTAGTGATAAGCGTGATTATCTCTCACCCCAGAAGGTCTGGGTTCAATCCAAGTCGGCGCAACCGGGATGTTCTGAGGCATAACATCTCTGATCACGCCTTTGGTTCTCGGTTCATGAGTTCTGATGGGTCGATAGGTAGGGTTCCAGGTGTAGGAGCTGCCTCCCTGGCTTCAGCAGCATTGATGTTTAGCACGGAAAACAAGATCGACGGAAAACAAATCAAGGAAAAAAAAAACCATCATAGAATATTACTGTCTTTAAGTTACAAAAAAACATAGGGGAAATGACGGCTTCGGCATGCCACACTATTTTGGCAACCCAAATTGAAACACTATTTTCGCTGGATTTTTTTACGAAAACACTTCGCTGAATGCATGCAAACGATTCTTTATGCTTTCAGCTTCAATTTGACTAAAAAAAAAAAAAAATCACTGAGAAAAGCAATCTAGCAAAGTTTTCTTGAAATGCAACACACGCACTACAAATTGTAGCTGATTTCGAGTTGCCGATAATAGAACAGCAGATTTACTTGCATTTCAAATGGAACGGTTGCCGAAGAAAAACTGGTTGCCGACAATATTCGCTCTCACTAGAGAAGATTGGAGCTTTGTAAAAGAGTTTCAAAACAGTTTTTGACAATTCTTTCGACTGAAATTGTTAGAGCAGCTGGCAGCAAAAGATTGTAAACAAACCAATACTGCATATGTGTGCGTTCCTTAGAGAAAAAGGCTATAGAAAGAAGGTCGCTGCTTAGGTTGCCGAGAATACGTAAATTCTCTTAATTAATTCTATCTCTTTTACTTTACATTCTATAAAAAAGTAGTGCAAAGAAGACTTTAAGATCTAGTCAAAACCTACAATTTTGATGAAGACAGTATTTTGTTATGTTTAGAAATTTGAGTTACAGGTAATTTTCAAGTTTTTTAGGGAGTTTTTAAAATTGATTTATTCAAATTTAAAGAAAGTTGTCCTCGCAGTTTTTTCCTCATATATTTTTTTAAGTATGGGTTTTCAGATGATACCTCAAGAAATATTTTAGCGATCCAACTCCATGTGATATAAGCATTTTAACACCACTTGGTTTTTTGGGCAAAATAGTCTATAATTTTTTAACGTTAAGACTTATTAACATGCTTTGTTAAGCAAAAATGTGCGCCAATATTTGTTCTACAAGTTTTTGAAGACCATTTTCTAAAAAAAATGGTTCAAAAAAGATAGAATAAAAAACTGGTTTTTTAGGGACACCCTTACTAAATACTTAATAAATGCTCTAAAAAGTCAATTAAAGAGATAGATAAACGGTTTATTCAGCAAAGTTGTCTAAAATAATATTTTCTACAACTTTGTTCAGGAATGTAACTACCTATAACATGAAACAAAAAAGTTAGAATTTGAATTTGGATTTAAACGAGGACCACCCTAACCGGCTTTTTGCTCAAAAGAAGCATGGTATGATAGCAAACAACTTATATCACAACACTTCGCATCTTAAATGAAGAAGCACGGAGAAAACAATTTTTTTCTTGCTAAATTGTCGATTCGGACCATAGTGCAGTGTTAGCAGCAGACATACACGGAAACAAATCCGATTCCATTTCCATGAATAAAAAATCATGAAATGAAAAAACTTGCCATCCCATGAAATCGTAACAATGAGATTACAAGATTACAACTCTGGAGCGCATTTTGTGTGGTCGTTGGGGGCGTGTGGTTCTGAATTTGGACAAACAGGCATAGATTAATTCTATGCCAACAAATAAGCTTGTTTGCCTCCGAAACCGTACAGAGTGCGTCTGTCGCTTCAAAGCGTAAACGACATCCACGGCCGCTTACGCTTGGCGTGTTCAGAGTAGGTGACAGCATCACAGATCACATTTTAATGGAACACATTCAACACACCTCGTGTTTTCTCCTAGATCAGACCGGAGATACGTTTGACATTGCCATGGCGAGCCAGACGACGGATGGCGTTTATAACGGAGAGCCTTGCGATGACGCATGGCACCAAGATCAAGACCTTTTCCTTCTTTGCCACGATCAGTCATTGTTGCTTGTTGGGTAGAAGAGTGGACTACCTTCCTACTGCTGCTTCTGCTGCCTGCTCACCACGCCGTCCGAAGCGAAAATGAGTTGAGGCTAGACAGCAGCGCTCTTTTATATCTTTTCAAGTTAAAGCAGAATGATGTGCAACCAATTGGTGCTCGATTATGACGACTGGGTTTGGGAAGAACGTTTATTTCATGAAAACAATGATAAAATTATCACTTTTTTCAATTATTTTCTTGTAGAAAATCATCAATCGAAATCATTGCTATTGATGCGTAGAAATATTTCTGATCGATTGGAGATTAAAATTATTGAAATTGGTCCAGGGGCAGCTGAGTTATTATTGTTCAAAATATTTCATAATTTTGTTACACGTTTCATTTTCGGTTTTCACAAAGTGTATATAAATCACAGACGTAATCCTACGTCAAAATGGTTTAATTTTACAAAGCTTATTTCCATTCCTCGTCGAACGTTCGACAGAGCAAGTTTGCTTACGCTACTCTCCCGCCGCCGCAAAAGTGTTTTTCGGAAAAAAGTGGATTTTTTTTTGTCTCTCCCCGATCGGAGTTTTTTTTTATACACCTTCTGGTGTGCAGTGCCACAGGCGGACATAAACGTTCCCCGGAGGAAGCAACCATCTCAGCCGAGTCTGAAGATTGGATTGTCCAACGGTCCATCAACCACCACCTAGACATCGCATCATACGGCATCAAAAGGTCATCACCCGTATACACCGTACAACGAAGCAGCAGAACTGCAGATACGGTCTATCCAGACCGGACGGTGCCCTTTGTGCTAAGCCACGTGCTGCAACAATAGAGCTATCATCTCTGCTTCACCGCACAGTGGAGTTTGTAAACGCGCCATCCCGGCATATAGAGATAAGTTAATTTTTTCTCAGCCTATTTCTTTTCTTTTTTTTTTTTTTTTGTAAATATTTTTTTTTTTGTTTGTTTGGTTTTTGATTTGCTAATATTAAGTAATCCCCCTGCAGCGTTGAATTTCCTTTCTTACAAATTATTATTTTTATTGTTATCATTCTCATATCATTATCTTCTTTAGTTTTTTTGCACATATTTTATTTTATTTTTATTTTTTTAACACTGAGCAATTCACTCACAGTGTTGACTTCCTTTTCTTGTTGTTTCCTTTCCAATTTCAATCCATATATTTGAAATTTGTGGAAAATATAAACATTTAATAGCTAAGATTGCAACCAATTCCGTTGCGGTGGTATCTTAAGTCACCGCAATGGATGATACAAATAAAGGCGGGGGTCTGTCGCTTGACATCTCTGATGATGAGTCAATAAAGTCTCCCTCATTTGAAAATCTTGATAGCTCTGAGGAAATGGATACCCTCGAAGAGCACCTTGATCAAACTATCCCCTATCCAAAAGTGAAATCTCTACCACAACCCCCTTCTCCTCCATCGCCGCCTTGTCCACCATCGCCGCCTTGTCCTTCTGTGCCCCCTACTCCACTCCTTCCCCCGAAAATATCAGCGACCCCCCGCCACAAGGCTTACCCTGATGACTCGAAAGGTCCGTGGGTTGTTTTCTTCCGGCAAAAACAAAAACCTTTGAATATTTCTCGGATTTCGAAGGATCTGACAAAACATTTTTCGGCCGTAACCGATATCTTTAAGGTGACGCCAAACAAACTGCGCGTTACCGTTGATAACCTGAAACAGGCAAACCGAATTGTTGCCTGTGAGCTTTTTTCGATCGAATATCGATTCTACGTCCCCAGTTGTGACGTAGAAATTGAAGGAGTGGTCACCGATTCGAGTCTGACTTGTGAGGATTTCCTGCAAGTCGAATCTTTCGGCATTTTCAAAAACCGTGCCCTCCCGAAAGTCAAGATACTGGACTGCATTCAACTGCAGTCAGTGTCGCACATAGGCACAAACAAAAAGTATACCCTCTCAGATTCGTTTCGTGTGACCTTTTCAGGATCGGCATTACCTGACTACGTCACAATTGGGAAGGTTCGACTACCTGTACGCTTGTTTGTACCGAGGGTAATGAATTGCTTGAAATGCAAACAACTAGGTCACACCGCGGACTTTTGTTCCAACAAACCGCGGTGCGATCAATGTGGGGAGGAGCATACGGAGGGTCCTTGTCATGCTACACCAAAATGCGTTTACTGTAAGGATGCTCCGCATGCTCTGAGTGATTGCCCGAAGTACAAACAGCAGGGAGAAAAACTAAAGCGGTCCTTGCAAGCTCGCTCTAAGCGCTCGTTAGCAGAAATTTTGAAAACGACCGCTTCATCTTCCCAAACCACCCCAAAAAGCAACAACACATTCCACCTCCTGCCAGATGATGATCAGGGCTCTGACTCAGAGGTTGGTGAGAGTAGTCCTTTTGTCTTTAACGGCAACACGAGGAAGCGGTCCAAAACAAACGTCACCCAAAAACTTCGTAAGGCCTCTCGTACGGACTTTCAACCTACCTTGACAAATTTAAGAGGTAGCGGAAATGTAGCAAAACCCCCACCACCGGGATTTAAAGTTTGTAATTTTAACAAAGACTTTCCGCCACTTCCGGGATCATCTAAAACCCCAGATATCCCAGTTTTTCAGCCAGAAAAACAGCTGAATAACCAGCAAGAACATGATGCCATGTTCACGTTTTCTGGAATTGTGGAGAGCATCTTCAATATATTCAACGTCTCTGACTCAACTAGGAACATTATTAATTTAGTGCTTCCATTTGTGAAAACTCTTTTGAAGCAACTAGCTTCTAGGTGGTCCTTCCTTGCATCGATCATATCTTTTGATGGATAATTTTCCGAATGAGGTCGGAGATATGATCTCTCTTCTTCAGTGGAACTGTAGAAGTCTTATACCGAAACTTGACGCATTCAAATTTTTAGTTCACAACTCACTTTGTGACGCATTTGCTCTTTGTGAAACATGGCTTTCTTCAGACACCGATCTCCCTTTCCACGATTTTAACATTATTCGCCTTGATCGAGCAGATTCGTATGGAGGGGTGCTTCTAGGGATTAATAAGCTCCATTCCTTTTATAGAATCGATCTGCCTTCCGTGACAGGCATTGAAGTTGTCGCGTGTCAGGTAAATATTCGAGGTAAAAG
Source organism: Ochlerotatus camptorhynchus (assembly GCF_037179485.1). Classification (NCBI taxonomy): domain Eukaryota; kingdom Metazoa; phylum Arthropoda; class Insecta; order Diptera; family Culicidae; genus Ochlerotatus; species Ochlerotatus camptorhynchus. The sequence goes on from NW_027041234.1 coordinate 1,148,375, forward strand.
CCTCAGTATTGCCTCAGTATATTTTCCTCCGAGAACTGCGATTTCTCGCCAAGGTCTCTCAGATATCTGCTCAGTTTTATCTGAGCCTCGGTTGATCTTAGGAGATTTTAACTCTCACGGTACAGGCTGGGGGGAACTGTACGACGACAACCGCTCAACCTTGATATACGACATGTGCGACATCTTCAAAATGACAATTCTGAACACCGGGGAAGCAACACGAGTAGCCAAACCTCCAGCAAGAGTAAGCAGATTAGACCTCTCACTTTGTTCGAGTTCACTATCGTTGGATTGCTCGTGGAAAGTAATCCAAGATCCCTACGGTAGTGATCATCTGCCAATCAAAATTTCTATTACCAATGGTTCATCTTCCACTCGCTCGGTTGACATCGCGTACGACCTCACGAAAAACATCGACTGGAAAAAATTTGCGGCCACGGTTCTCGGTGGTATTGAATCGGTTGAGATACTCCCTCCGCTGGATGAGTACGTCTTTTTATCGCGACTTATCGTTGACTGCGCTCTTCAAGCACAGACGAAACGCGTTCCGGGTGTTTCCATTCACAAACGACCTCTCACTCCGTGGTGGGATAAGGATTGCACCAACGCGAACAGCGAGAAGTCCGCCGCGTTTAAACGCTTCCGCAAACACGGTAAGGTCGGGGATTTCGAGCGGTACACCGACCTCGAGAAAACTTTCAAGGGCTTGATTAAAGCCAAGAAACGCGGTTACTGGCGTCGGTTCGTCGATGGTTTGTCGCGAGAGACTTCCATGAGAACACTCTGGAATGTCGGCAGGAGAATGCGAAACGCGTCATCACCGGTCAACGAAGACAAGGAGTACTCAGACAGTTGGATATTCAGCTTCGCGCGGAAAGTTTGTCCGGATTCGGTGCCGGTTCAACCCAACGTTCGTGATCGTCCGTCGGGTAATAACGAAATAGATTCCCCGTTTTCGATGGTGGAATTCTCACTTGCGCTCCTCTCATGTAACAACTCAGCTCCAGGAATGGATAGAATCAAGTTTAACTTGCTCAAAAATCTCCCAGACGTCGCGAAGAGACGCTTGTTGAACTTATTCAATCAATTTCTGGAGCACAACATTGTTCCGGATGACTGGAGGCAAGTAAGAGTTATCGCCATTCGAAAACCCGGTAAAACCGCGTCGGATTATAACTCGTACCGTCCCATCGCGATGCTGTCCTGTATACGGAAATTGTTGGAGAAAATGATTCTTTTTCGTCTAGACAAATGGGTCGAGTCGAATGGTTTACTTTCAGATACGCAATTTGGATTTCGGAGAGGCAAGGGAACGAGCGACTGTCTTGCGTTGCTTTCAACTGAAATTCAACTGGCCTATGCGCAAAAACAGCAAATGGGTTCAGTTTTCTTGGACATTAAGGGGGCTTTTAATTCTGTTTGTATCGATGTCCTTTCGGATAAACTCCACGATAGTGGGCTTTCACCAATTATGAACAACTATTTGAGCAACTTGTTGTCTGAGAAATATATGAGCTTTTCTCATGGAAACTCGACAACTTCACGAATTAGTTACATGGGTCTCCCCCAGGGCTCATGTTTAAGCCCCCTTCTTTATAATTTTTATGTCAAAGACATTGATGGTTGTCTTGATGAAAATTGCTCGTTAAGGCAGCTTGCAGATGACGGCGTTGTGTCCGTTATAGGGCCAAGTGCACCGGACCTGCAAGGACCATTGCAAGATACCTTAGACAACTTGTCTACTTGGGCTTTGAAGCTGGGTATCGAATTCTCTCCGGAGAAAACTGAGTTGGTTGTTTTTTCTAGGAAGCACCATCCTGCACAGTTACAGCTTCAGCTAATGGGTAAAACAATCACTCAAAGTATTTCTTTTAAGTATTTAGGTGTCTGGTTCGATTCCAAATGCACATGGGGAAAACATATTGCGTATCTGAAACAAAAATGCCAGCAAAGAATTAATTTTCTTCGTACAATTACTGGAACTTGGTGGGGAGCACACCCGGAAGATCTGATCAGGTTGTATCGAACAACCATCTTGTCGGTTCTAGAGTACGGTAGCTTCTGTTTTCAATCCGCGGCGAAAACACATATCCTGAAGCTGCAACGGGTTCAATACCGTTGCCTCCGAATCGCGCTTGGCTGTATGCACTCGACGCATACGATGAGCCTCGAAGTACTCGCGGGTGTTCTCCCACTGACAGATCGTTTCGCGGAACTGTCCTTCCGGTTTCTTATCCGTTGTGAAGTAATGAACCCATTGGTAATAGAAAATTTTGAGAAGCTACTCGACAGAAATCCTCAAACAAGATTCATGAGTTTGTACTATGAGTACATGACGCTGGAGGTTGGTCCTTCTTCATTAAACTCCAATCGTGATTGCTTTCAAGCCTTCTATAGTTCCTCTGTAAATTTTGATCTGACCATGATGCAAGAAATCCATGGAATACCAGATCACCATCGGTCGATGGTTGTTCCCTCAATTTTTGCAATCAAGTACCACCATGTAAGTAACGATAAAAGATTTTTCACAGATGGGTCAACCATAAATGCTTCCACTGGATTTGGTGTATTTAATCAATTTCATAGCGCCTCTTATAAACTGCAGAAACCATGCTCAGTATACGTTGCGGAACTCGCAGCTATATTTTACGCAGTAGAGCGAATTGCCTCACTACCGTCTGACCATTATTTTATTTTTACGGATAGTCTTAGCTCATTGGAGGCTATTCGTTCAATGAGGCCGATGAAGCACTCCTCGTATTTCCTGCCTGATCTAAACTGAGTGCTTTATCTAACTGCTCCTATACTATCACCTTAGCTTGGGTCCCATCTCATTGCTCAATTCCGGGTAATGAGAAAGCGGACTCATTGGCTAAGGTGGGCGCTATGGAAGGCGATATTTTTGAGCGACAAATCGCCTTCAACGAATTTTTCTCCATTGCTCGTCAGCAAGTCCTCATCAGTTGGCAACAAAAATGGAATGATGGTGAATTGGGAAGATGGTTACATTCTATTCTCCCACAGGTGTCGAACAAGCCATGGTTCAAAGGGTTGGACATGAGCCGCGACTTTATACGCGTTATATCAAGGCTTATGTCCAATCACTGCTCGTTAGACTCGCATTTCTATCGAATTGGGCTCTCAGGCAGCAATTTATGTGCGTGTGGCAGTGGTTATCACGATATCGAGCACGATGTTTGGTCATGTACCTTACACCGTGTTGCCCGATCTGAGTTATCCATATCCCTCAGGGCCCGAGGAAAACAACCCGCGATACCCGTTAGAGATGTCTTGGCGAGCCGAGACCTCGACTATTTGAATTTAATTTATGTGTTTTTAAAACGGATAGATTTGAGGATTTAGTAGTTAGTGTCATCTTGTGTTCTCCCAAGTTGTTAGTTGCCCATCGGTGTACCCCCATGTTTGTCTTTTTCATCAGAGTGTCGCCTAGTTCGAGATCAAGAGCACATTGCTCTCCAAACCTTGTGTTCACAATCCCTACCCTGCCATCCATTTGTTACAATTTGTTACCCCTAACCTCGAGATAGCCGCGAGTAATCGGCCTCCGCCTTACTAACGTTAGTTTTAAGTAATTTTGTTATTTAAACAATGAATATCGGCTCCGCAAAGCTACAGCAAATGAGCCTGGAAAAATAAACGAATTATAAAAAAAAAAAAAGCTTATTCCGATCTTGCATCTCATCCAATTAGTGCTTTGAAAGATTTGGTAACCTAACGGATTTCCATTTTACCTTTTTTTCAGTAACGCTAAGCTAAGTGGCGATTCAATGTTGGTAATCTGTGAATTGCTCCATTTTCTGCTTTGTTATAAAATGATTAAAGCTAGAAAAGCAAATACCAGGTGAAAAGAAATAGTCTTTGTGTTTGGTACTCGTTTGCACTTTGATATACTCGTACAAAAACGAATTTATGAAAGACAAGCAAAGGATCGTGCTAAGCGAGGAGACCGTCAACGAAAGAAAGCTCCCTTTTCCATCATCTCACGGGAAAGTTTATTGTGAAGCATCGTAGAGACGTCACCGCAAAGAAGCAACGCCCAGGAAATAAAAAAAAACTACGACTCTTCCCCCTTTGCCCAACATCTAACCAGTTCACAACTCAGCACCACACTGAATAACTAAGGACACTGCATCGCCTCTCCTCTCCCCAATGGCGAAAGGAAAAAGAGTACCCATTATGAATGGGGACATTATGAATAATAACTCGAAAATGACATTCTGATGAATTAATTATATTTAATTGGAAAATTTCTTTTAATTGAAAATAATGAGCATCCGCGTGGGAAACCGCAGTCAACAATAACATCAACGACGTCAGCAGCGGTAGCAGTGATTGCGGATGGTCATTAGACTCATCATTAGTTAGTTATATTCATCCTTCCATCATCATTGCGGTTACGGTTACCCATTAAGGAATGCGTGCCTACTGCGTGAATGGGATCATGGCTGCGGGGGGTTTTATGAGTTGGACAACTTAGCAGAAAAGTTTACGGTGCCAATTTCGAGGAATAGATGGCAATTGAATAATGATGATTCAATGAGATTAATTGGTTTAAAATTGACGACGTGCTGTGTTGGAACATTTGGCTTTAATCTGTTATTGGATTGTGAGTCGCTTTTAACCAAGTACAATCTGTTTTCTTTGATATGGTAAAATGTTCCTAAAACTGATCATCCGCTAAATTTCATAACTGTTTTATAATGAATTTCAATTTGCTTTTCATATGAAGTCTCTATGTCTAAAATACATCAAGCCATAAACCATCCTTGCATTCCGTATAACGACCCAGCTTCAAACACATCATGTACCATCTAGTCGAGAACAATGAAATATTCCACTTTTCAGTACTCTAAAAACTTACCCCGTTAAACTCCAAACAAAACTCTCTCTGAGCCGGCACTGCACATAGGAGCATTTAAACCAAAAAATTGGCCAAAAGCTCGAAATCCTAAATGTGTGAATTTCATGATTTTTTGTCGTTTTTAGTAGCAACATATTGTAGGCATCATATAATTACCATTCGGGGCCTGATTGATGTTTTTCAAAGCCCACCCAACTGGCATTATTGGAAGCTCTTGAGTATTTACTTGGTCGTTTTGAAAAGTTTATTATGTCAGTAGTGCGGTGCAAATTAAAAAAAAAATCGTATTCAATAGCAATTATTTGACATTGGTTAGTGAATGTGGTAAGACGTGGAATACATGTATACAGAAAGAGAGGTGGATTTGCAATTTCGATGTAATTCAATTTCATAATTAAATAGCAAACATTGAATGAATTCCATCACAACACCATTGATCTAGAGTTTTGCCCAACTTTTTGGTTCAAATACTCCTATGTGCACTGGAACAATGCAATTCCAGGTAGATAATTTCCCATCCCTCATAATTCGTTCTCGCAAGACACTGATCCTGCTTTGCTATTCCAAAGTTTTCGCATGGGACAAGCTCGGGAAGCTCGACCCATCAGCTGTGTAGGTATATTCACCCCTAGACCGAACAGGCGGCGCTCCGCAGGGCGCTGAGCAGTCACCTAAAACTTTTGCCGGGAATCCTCCTTTAATCCTATTCAGAGAGCGCTGCTCGCTTCGAAATCCTAAACTATTTTCAATAAGTTAAAAGCTTTGATTAACTTTATCCTCGTTGGCTGGCGCGTCGCAACCTGAAACACGGCGAAACTTTGCTCATCTTTTCCCTTCCAGGACGACGACGATGATGATGACGATGCAATCCCAGTCCACCCACCACCACCACCACCGTTACCGCAGAAGCTTAAGTGCAGAATCATAAAGCATTCTCTAACGACAGTTTCTGTAACCACTAATGCTGCCAGCAGCGCGGAGCCTTACATACACTGCAGCACTTGTAATCGTCATTGGGGAACTGGAATAAAAACACAGAGAAAACTTTACAATCACATTGCGCACCGGTAGCGAAGGAAGGCATAGGTTCCACTATAAAGTCACTCCGGGATTGGAATAATTGATTCTGCCGAGCCACTTGGCAGGCAGGAGTTGTGCAATAAGTTCTCTGGACATAAATGGAAGCTTTGTGAGAAAGCATTTGAAAAACTTGAAATGTCCTCCGACAGCGAATCGAATTATCGCACCAAGTCTAAAATCGCAAGGACTTTCATCGCAGGCACTAATGTGCGAGTGTTCCATTTTCATTATCAGTTTATGCGCCGTCTTCTCCTTAATTGATGTCACGGTGGTAATTTGTTTTTTGAACATTTCAGAAGTAATTCTGGCCATTTGGAGCAAGATTCCATACTTTATCTCCCGTTCGCGCATTTCCCGTCCAGAGTGGTGGTCAGCAGACCGTGGGAAAATTTCTTTTCAACCTTTCTGATGCGAATCGAAAGTGGACGCGTAGTGATAACAGTTGCTCCCGACTGCCGTTATTCTGTCTCGAAGGGGGAGGAACGTGGGGGGAAAAACTATAGGAGTGCTTGGGTGGTAGAAGAAAGGGGGTGGCGGTGCTGTTTAAATTGTTGATTGAATTCTCCACGCTAGAATTTTCAAACACTTAATTGAGCGGCTGGTTAAAACGATCCTTGGGCACAATTGACAATTTGGCATATTTCGGAAATAGCTAAACCAAAGCAAATAAATTGTTTTAAGAAATCTAGGACTTGAAATAACATATGGCTCTCCCATAATCGCGCACTTAAGTGTGGTCCAGTTATGATCTGGACGCAAGAAATCAGCTTGATGTAAAGTAATCAAATGCTTTTCCAAAAACAAATATCTCAAAAAATTATTATGAGAAATTCACAAAATTTACTTGAAACTCCCCCCATTATTTTTGATCGGTCAATCCCAGCATGCCTCAGTGGCCAGTTTGAACTTTAATTGCTTTTTCGATTAAATCCACTCCGTAGTCACGTTACAACTGACATACCTCCCAGCTGTAGCTGATAGGTTGCTGAATCCGGTCAAAGTTTCACAGGTCCTTTGTACACACTGAATTAAGATCACCGAACTCGGTAATATTTTATCGGGTTTTTGAACAGCTGAAAAAGTCGGTTAAATTTCAAATGACCCGTTACACGTTAGAAGTCAATTAAGTCTATACAAATTTGGAATGCAATTTTACATTTATAACTGATTTTTTATCATTTTTCCAAGCAGTTCCATAGTTAAAAAATTACCGAGCAGCGGAGGCCTAAATTAGTATGTACGTCCGGTAGAATGCGTTTTTTGGGTACAATTGTTTGTACAGATATAATTTGTATGGTGGATCACAACTCCCTGTTTCTCACTGCTCCTCCGATGTGTATTGAGGTCCCCAACAACGGTATTAAATGTGAACGAATTTGATTATGATCTGAATTTGCGGGAAAATTTAAAATGTTTTATGGGAAACGAAACAAACCTATTCTTTGCTTGCCAAAAATCCAAATACTGCTCAAATTTCACCAAATCGTGGAAATAGATTGGGAGTACTATGCAGACCAACGTTGTTGAAGACTGCGAATCGATTAGACTTCTGAAAAAAAAAAAACATTATATTCATTTACACCTATTTCTCCGCGCATTACTACAGACGTATATATGAGCTTGTAGGTACGTGTGGAATACATGGTCTAAAGTGAAAGATTAGTAAGTGGTTGTACAAAGCTCAAACCGATTTGAATACACCTCCGATTTGGTAGTTGACAATTTTTTTTTCAAATGCGTTGAATTCAAGCAAGTTGGACGTCGAAATGAACAGCTTAACTGGGAATCACACACTAATGAACAATTTCACCGGAGTAAAAAGCTATCTTTAAAAAAATTTGAAATTTCCCGGGAATTTCTGGAATATACGGAAAACGAAAACTATTGATGACGATACTCGCCTTGCCGTACTTGAAGGTCTTTCTTCACTAGCTTAGTGAACTAGCACCGAAAAATGCACTCTCTAGAAATGCTTCACTAACCACTAAATTCTTCCAAGTCCCTTTTTACTGGAGGACTTTGTCGTTCAAACACACCGATTCAGTCATCGGAGGACCAAAGAAAAAATGACACATATTGTTACTATCTATAAATTCAAATTTCTAATGTATTAACTTTAACATTCCAGCCACCTTGAAATATGGAATATTTCAACTGATCTTTAATCTACTTATTTACAAAAAAACTATCCCTTTTCCCTTTCACTGCCAGAATTCCGGCTGCGCATGATTCTCCATTTGCACGCTTAACCACGGGTTCACGGGTTGATCCAGCGGTAGATGTAGGATGATTATTCCTCGACGGATACTGGGAACAAGAGAAGGAACAGGTAGATCTTACGAGGCAAGTGTAATTTATTGGATCTACAATTACCTGTGCAATGTGCAGGTGCGCATCGAGCAAATTTTCCCGGAATGGGTTGCTCTACCTGGTCACAAGGTTGATGATGATTTCATCAACGGAAGTAACGCGATTCGTGCTACAGGGCACACGACTTCTTTAGCTGAAGCACTCGTACAACACCATCTTTTCCAGGATGAAGCTTGATAATTTTCCCCAGCGGCCAATTTGTTGGTGGAACATTGTCTTCCTTTATAATGACAATGGCACCAACTTCGATGGTGACTGGTGGTTTGCAACCCTTAGTTGCACGAGATTGTAGCTGTTGTAGATACTCCGGGTACCAGCGCAACCAGATCACCTGCAGCCGTTTCTGGGTCAATTCCCAATGGTCCAAGCGATTATCAGCAGTGTCCTTCCAGTTCGGTTCAGGAACCGCTTGTAGGATGCTTCCAACAAGGAAGTGTCCTGGCGTTAGGACTTCTAGGTCAGATGGCTCCGCGGGTATCGGCGTAAGCGGACAAGAGTTGAGGCACATCTCGATTTGTGCTAACAATGTCAACAGGTCCTCGTAGGCTAAGTTGACGTTACCAGCGGTCTTCAGCAGATGTGTTTTCGCAGATTTGACAGCGGCTTCCCAGAGGCCTCCGAAGTGTGGAGCTCGGGGTGGAATAAACTTCCAGACGATTTCATTTTCGGAGCACCAATCGAAGATTTGCGCACGGTCAGCAGCTTCAATCTTTAGCATTCGGTAAATCCTATTCAAGGCATACGAAGCACCTTTGAAGGCAGTAGCATTGTCAGAATGGATCTCGACGACTTTTCCTCGGCGGGCGACTAGACGACGTAGTGCAGCTAGGAACGCAGGAGTTGACAAATCGCTCGCTAACTCGATGTGAACAGCTTTGGTTGAGAAGCAAACGAATATGGCCACGTATATTTTTGTAGGACCACGCTTTCGAACTGCTGACTTGATGTAGAACGGTATCCACAGTAGTCGATACCGCACACGGAAAACGGACGCGTCGGCGAAACTCGCGATGCCGGCAGATCGGCTGTGCTCTGCTGGACTAGAGTTGGCTTGCTTCTAAAACAAGTGCGGCATTGATGGAAGACGGATTTTATGAAGTTTCTGCCGCCCAGAATCCAAAACTTCTGGCGGAGAGTGGCTAGCAGGAGTTTTGGACCTGCAAGCAGTAGCATTTGGTGGTAACTGCTAGCCAACAGAGCAGACAGCGGATGTTTAGCGGACAGAACGATCGGGTGTTTGATTGCGTCGGATAACGCGGCGTTACGGATACGACCACCGACGCGGATGATACCGTTTTGGTCTACGAACGGGTTCAGCCATTTGAGTGAAGATGACTTAGTGATGTGTTCGCCATTTGCAAGATCGGAGAGCTCCTCAGCGAAAGCCTTGCGTTGTGATAAACGGCACAGTAGCTGTTCGGCGTGTTGAAGCTCGGTGGTGGTAACTCGTGAAACGGATGTGGCTTTATCTCCTTGAAGTATTACTAGTTCAGCGAAACTGGGATCGGATTTGCGCAGGAGAGAACGATCTTTCAGGCACTGTAGGTAGCGTTCGCAGAATGCCAAGACTCGGCGTAGTTTGCTGTAGCTGGAGTACCGTGCGCAGAGCTCAAGTCTAGCAATGGAATGATGTGTAAACAACGGGGCGACCTTAGACTTAGATGTCAAAAGGTGTACAAATACTCTTACCACTGATCCCGTGCGAACGTAGCAGCACGTACCGTATGCAATGGAGAATGCATCGGCGAAGAAATGCAGCTGGATATTGTTGACTCCGGCTTTCAATCGGCTTGAAGTTTCTCTGGTAGTGGAGAATCCCATTCACAGGAAACACCATTGCGCTTCAACGTCCACAAATGTTGCATGAAGAACTTTGCCTTGGTTGTCGTTGGACCCAATAATCCCAGTGGATCGAATATTTGAGCTATATACGACATCACTTTCCGCTTTGTAAGGATGGCAGCAAGAAGAGGTAATTCAACCTTGAACCGTAGCATATCGGCGGTTGACTCCCAAAGTAAACCAAGTGTGGAGATTGTCTGCTCATCCTGTAGATCATGGATAGGCTGAATTGCAAGATCCTCTGGCGGAACATCCTCTAGCACTTCATGGGCATTCGACGCCTACTTCTTCAGCATGAACCCAGCGGAACTAAGCATGGCAGTGATTTCTCGGCGGAGAATAATCGCAGCTTCCACATCCAATGCTCCATACAAAAGATCATCGACGTAGAAATCTTCAACAACCGAGTTGACTGCAGCGGGATACAAATGCTCATGATCCTTCGCGATCTGCTAAAGTGTCTTCGTTGCCAAATAAGGAGCGCTTGCTGTTCCGTAGGTGACAGTCTGTAGTTCGTATATGGCGATTGGATCGGTAGGACTTCTACGACATCGTATGCGGAGGAATACTAGGTCGATCAGATGATGCAGCACTTGTCGATACATTTTCTCGACATCTGCTACGATGGCGACAACTCTTGTCCGGAATCTCAAATAGATCGAGTAGAGATCTTGCTGAACAACAGGTCCAACAAGCAGAGTGTCGTTCAAGGAAAAGCCCGACGAAGTCTTGCATGACGCGTCGAAGACAACCCTTTTTTTTTTTTTTTTTTTTTTTATTATAGTCACTTTAACACTCTTGGGTCATTCGTGACTTGTCCGGGGGTGAGATTTGAACTCGTGACTTTGGCGTGAGAGGTATGGATGTTAACCACTACGCCGGGGTCGCCCCCAAAGACAACCCTGACTTTCATGGTCGTACTGGATTCCTTGAATACGACGTGATGTGGAATATAGCAGTGTTGAATGTGGTCATCTACAGGCTTTTCCACCTTCTTCATGTGTCCAAGTTGCAGATACTCCTCCATGAACCTATGATACGAGTCTTTGGTCGCAGGATCTCGCTTGAGTCGACGTTCCAAGCTCAGAAAGCGTCGATCTGCTATTAATCTCGATTCTCCGAGTATGATTTAGGGATCTTCAACCCGTGGGAGACGCACGATGTACCTTCCTGATGAATCACGCGTAGTCGTTGCAGCGTACAGCTCCTCACAACGACTTTCTTCGGTAGACTGAACCGGATCCGATGGAATTGTTTCCATTTCCCAAAACCTTTGTAAAGTGGATTCCAGCCGTTCATCTACGGTGGAGAGATAGCAGAACCGTGGAATGCAGGTAGCCGTGCGAGCTACGGGACCAGTAACCGCCTAACCAAATGGGGTTTCGACTACCCACGGAAGACCTTCACCCAGAGAAATCTTCCTACCCGTGTGGAGTTCCTAGTAAGTTTCACTGCCGATGACGAGGTCGACACTTCCGGGAATACTGAACTGAGGATCTGCTAGCCTTACATCCGGAATTTTCCATGCCGAAATGTCAATCGGCGTTGTTGGCAGCTCCGATGATGGTTGTTTCAATAGCAAAAACTGCAATTTCATCGAGATCGTTCGATCTCCCGACTCGATGGTTGCGGTAATGGCAGTACTGACCTTCTGTGAGGATGATCCAATGCGTGCGACGGACACGTTGACTGTTGATCGGCGACTGTAGAGGTTCTTAGCTAGCGGTTTCGAAATGAAATTCGACATCGATGCTGAATCGAGGAGAGTTCGGGCCTTGTGTGTTTTACCGTAATCGTCGATGATGTTAAGAACAACTGTTTCCAGTAATGTCATGGTGCATGCAGTTTGCACTGCCATGCTGACTTGGCGGGAGCCAGAAGGTTCCACAATTGGTGACGTGGAAGGAAGCGATTTTTGAACCGGGGAAACTGATGGTACAGCAAGATTCGAGACTCAACTGAACTGGATAGAATGGCAGGCGTCGCTGATACCTTCATTGGAGCAGGATCGTGCAGGAGAGAATGATGTTTGTCGTGGCAAGTTCGACAAGTGAATTTGAAACCACACCTCTTGGATTGGTGACCGAAGCTTAAGCAGTTCCAACATAATCGTTTCTGGGAAACCAGCTCGCGTCGCTGGCTTACATCCTTCCCAAGAAACACAACCGTGAATGCGTTTCGCACACTCCTGCTTAACTGCTGGCAAGTCGTACAATGCCCGGAAGAGTTGCCTTTTGAGGTATCGTCGGTTGTCGTACCTCTTGATCAGAGCGTCCCATGTTGTAGCGTAGTTGTCGGCTTCGATGTCAACTGATTCGAAGGGTTTCTTGGCATCCCCTTCGAGAGATTGGAGAAGATACTGCAATTTGGCATGGACCATTGACGTAAATGTGTCCCGAAATGAAATCCAACGAGAAAAATCCCCGTTGAATTTCGGCAAGTCAATTTTTGGAAGACGGAGGTGGAAGTTTGGAGTGAAATGTTGCGGAGCCAGCATAGAATTGTTCATCGACTGATTTTGATCATCAGTGCGTTTCGGAAGTAGAAAGCCCTTTGCCTTGCAGTATCGCTGTTCGAACTCCACACCTTCCAACTGTTCAATGGCATCCTGACAATCCAAAAAGTTTGCGTTCAATTGATCCAACTAATCCAATTGTACACACAGTTGACTAGCATCGCGATCGTGATCGTACTCGCGAACAAACTTCTCCAATGCATTGCGAATCGCAAGGAGTCCCTTACGTTAGGCCAAACGATCGCCCAGTTTTTTCTCCTCCCTCGTCGGCAGCGCGGACGAAATCGAAACGGAAACGGTAGTTTATATATGAAATCGAAAAATCCTTCCCGGCGCGAACTAACCGATTCTACGCGAAACCGTACTGGACGAGGGTAACACACAATCGAAACGTATTGCTCCTTACCGACGCGGTGTATAAACCCCTTCGCGACGTTTCAATCGAACGGATGTGAGTCGTTGATTATCGAAATCGATCTCTCCTTCCCGTCGCGAACGTACCCACTTCTACGCGGTTTCGCAAATCGAGGGCGCGAACGGTTTTCCACTCGATATGCGGACCGTCAACCACCAGTCACAATAGCCCTTTGCTACTCACTTTCTTACGTTATAAAAGCTACTGCTAGCCACATGCAGAATAACTTGGAACGGACTCACCGGGAGCAATCCAATGGATAGGATGCTTTCCTTCAGGCACAATGGTATTGCGTCAAATTGATCCAATGGCACCAGCGAGCGATGGCGTCCAGTAGCGTTCCCAAGCAACGCAGGCAAGCGTAGAAGATGGCAGCGACGTGATGATGTAGAAGGGTTAATCACCTCCTCCCAGCAATGGCCACGATCCACAATGGCCAGACACAATGTCCTTTCTTTTCCACACAACAGAGTAACACTCGGCTTAGTGCACTCTCAAGCGCAATATTCTTGTCCCGCACAAAATACACGCACTTATTTAGTACCGACGGCGAAAATGTACCGTATATCGATCGTTCTGCTTTTCTCCCGCGATCAACACACTAGCAGCGATAGCGATATCTTCACACAGTTCACCGTCGTAGCGCGATCGATATCAGTGATCGAATTATCACACTAAGGCTGACGAATAGCACCCGTCTTGGTACTATGTCCACGCAAAGCACACACAGCAGGATAGTGCTGATTGAATTTGATTAATTCCCACACTGAGGTTTACCCGACGTGGTAGAAACCTTGTCGCACTATCGCACTAGCCTAGTGAACTAGCACCGAAAAATGCACTCTCTAGAAATGCTTCACTAACCACAAAATTCTTCCAAGTCCCTTTTTACGGGAGGACTTTGTCGTTCAAACACACCGATTCAGTCATCGAAGGACCAAAGAAAAAATGAGACACCAAACCGGCCGTACTGTGCTCTTCAACGTGTATATTGTTAGGGTAAAAAACTACTTTGGCCTAATCGCCCATTTTGGGCCTATCGAGCAGAAAACTTCAAATAAATACATGATTTCAGAGTTAACAAATCAATTATGCGTTTAGTACGATACTTTAGTTAATAAGCCGAAGTGAATTCATTGGCGTTTCAATGGCGTTTCGATGCGTTAGGCCGAGTTTAGAATCCGTAGGTCGAGTTTGGCGTCAAGAAGCAGTGTTGGACTTTTGACAATATCTCAATGATTGGCTTCTCTTTATCAAATATTACGGTACATATGGAAAGGTTAATAAATTTGGAAGCCATCAGTAATAATAACATTCCGTTTGGTGCTAAGCTGCGCTAGATTAAGAAAGATAAAGTGCGGGTTGTGCTTAATAGGCCGGAAATGAGGTATTTAACCCTACTATCTATAAATTCAAATTTCTAATGTATTAACTCTAACAACTATGTTCGGGGAATCGGTAATCCCGGGAAGTCTCATTTCCCGAAATGTCAACACTAGTGTCGACTCTTCGAATAGAACGTGTTCAGAAAAGATTTAAATAAATAAGTAAGTAAATAAATTAATTCATAATTAAATGAATAAATTAATAAATAAATAAATAAATAAATTAATAAATAAATAAGTAAATATATAAATAAATAAATAAATAAATAAATAAATAAATAAATAAATAAATAAATAAATAAATAAATAAATAAATAAATAAATAAATAAATAAATAAATAAATAAATAAATAAATAAATAAATCTATTTGATTTTTGCTGAAAGAAGTTTTACTGCTACAACAAATATACCTATAAATTTTCCAACTAGTTCAACTTTCATTCCTCTTCGATCCTTGTTTGGACGCTACCCGCCCAAGTACAACTGCTAGTTTTATCGTGGTTTTAAAGCATTCTAAAAGTCTAAATCATGGTCTACAGAACCCTCATAAAACCTGCAACCTCCATGTCCGAGTGAGGTGGGAACACTTGCCAGAAATATCGATATTTAGGAGTATTTTACCCTTTTCCACATACCGGAAGTCGCCATTTTCCTAAAGTTCATCCTATGATCACTAGGGTCCTTTTTCTGTTCACAAGTCCGAATTCTCTATATGAGCTTTCTAAAAAAAACACTTACTTCTTTTATGAATTGACCACTTTTACGGTTGGTTTGGACCTTTCGAAAAGTTATCCCGTGGCCCTCAGGTTCCATTTACCAGTAGCAAGTCCAAATTCATTCTAATGAGTCTTCTAGAAGTCCTTTCGAAAAAAAATCGTTGATATACAGGTTCAACACTATTAAGGTTGTTCGGGATGTTTCGAAAGGTCACTCAGTTCACTTTCTGGTGAGTGCTTTTGAAAAAAACCGAAGAGCTCTAGGACTAATTTAAGGTTGTTCTGGATTTTCCAAAAGGTCACCCTGTGGCCCATGGGGTCCATTTTCCGGTCACAAGTCCTAATTTATTCTAATGAGTCTTCTAGAAGGACTTTAAAAAAAAACCGATACTCTAGGACCAATATTATGAATTGACCAGTTTTACAAATGTTCCGGATTTATTGGAATGTGGCCCAGGTTTCGGTCACAAGTCCGAATTAATTATAATTAGTCTTCTAAAAGAGCTTTCGGAAAAAAAAACACAGAGCTGTAGGTCCAGTTTCATGAATTGACCATTGAAGCTGTTGGTCAGGACCTTCCGAAAGCTCTCCCGGCTAGATTCCAGTGTCCATTTTTCGGTCACCAGTTTGAATTCGTTCAAATGAGTCTTCTAGAAGTGCTTTCCAAGATAAATTTTATGAATTCATCACTTTAACGGCTGTTTCTTACCTTCTAGAAGGTCATCCCGTAGCATCCGGGGTACATTTTTCGATCACAACTCCAAATTCATTCTAGTGAGTCTTCTATAAGTGCTCTAGAAATAACCGCAGAGCTCTAGGTCCAGTATCATGCATTGACCACTTTCACTGTTGTTTGGTATCTTCCGAAAATTCACTCCGTGACCCCCGAGCTCCATTTTCCGGTCAGAAGTCCAAATTCATACTAATGAGTCGTTATATAAGTGCTTTCAAAAAAACCGCAGGACTCTAAGACCAGTTTCATAAATTTACTGAAATTTTACCTAATCACAGAACATCCTAGACATTTTCAGATCATGTTCGTCAAACGAAATGAGCATTGTTTCTAATTATATCTTTTTCTTAAAGCCTAATCACAGACAAACAGACATAACTCTTAGAAGAAAATTCTTCAAAAAATATCGTCAAGCGTATTTTGCATGTGCACTAGCACCATCTATCACCCACATTCCCAAGCATTGTTTTGCAACCGGAGCATCCCTCGTTCATGCTATTTTTTCACGAGTTGCTTTTCACTCGTTCTGTCAACGCGTCAACTGTGTTGAATAAAAACAAAACAGATGGAAGTCAGTGATGTCGGTTCTACGAAATTTTCCGAAGATCTATAGAATTGATTGAATTCTGCAGAAATACGGATTCGTAGGAAAAATTCACAGAAGCTAAGACCTTCTTTGGGGATTTGTTTTGTTTGCTTAGTGGGCTTCTTCTTTTGCTGGACATAAGTTTTTAAACGAGGTAATGCATCACTTATAAGTGCCCTTTCTACCACCGCTCATCACTTTACTGTGTACACAGAAGAAAAACATAATATGTATCAAACAATGATATTCATGGTGAAGTATTGAACATAAATAACTGGTAATAGTTGATAGAATATTACAGTCATCAACATGATTTGTTCTCGAATTCTGTGTACATCGTACAACGTAATATAAGGAACGGAAAGACTAATGTGCAGCAGTTTTGATGTAATATCCAACAACTTTTTTTTTATGTATTCGTCAGATCTGGTTTATGTCTCCAGTGGGATGCCTTGACCACTTATCATTTTTAAGAGCTGACATCTACTAACTAGACGTGAAAACGAACTGGCATCACTGCTAAGTTCAAAATGTGGTGGCTTGCTCAATGCTTCAGTGGCGCCATCACGACAAATGCAAGCACATTCTCAACTAAAACATTATTAGCGATGAATGTGATTGTGAGTGTTATGTCTGTTTATCTGTGGCCTAATGTGCAGCCTACATTTTTTTACCAAGACGATTTGGTTCTACACACGCAGTTTTCCAAAGTAAGATTGCTTGAATAAATTGTGTGCCAAAACAAATACGCCCTTGTGAAAAATCACACTTGTTTCCAAATTACCATGTGCAATGGTTCATCCAAATCCGAATATTCTTTGCGCATGATATCGGCTTTCCTCCATGCGGAGTGAACCCCCACACAACGTGACTGCCTCGTGCAGACAGCAGTAGGCGGCAGCTGGCAGTGCTGCTAGAAAAAAAGAATAATGAGCAGTTCGTTTGGTTAGCAATCAGTAATAACTAAGTAACTTTTTCCACAAGCGTCGAATCGTTTTGTGGTTCTGGAAGAAAAGTTTCCTTGTAAAATTTCCAAGGAAAAAATTGGTTGATTTATTTCAAGAGGACAATGGGTGACCTCGTTAGATATTTATTTGAAAAAGTAAGTTTTCTCATTGAAAATCCCATATAAAATTAAAACCGCTGGCGCTAAAATATAGTTCCACCGATCGACCTGAAATTTTACACAGTTACTCTAGGACCCAAAACGTCCCGGAAATCATACTGGAACTGGGATTTGAATTTTGTCCCACCCTAATGAGGGCATAGCTTGATAGGAATCGAGAAAAGACATAACAAAAAATCCCATTTACCCATATGTATCATCTTTGGCTTTACTTCGTGAAGCAGCTTTCCAACAATTTGCTCGTTTCCTTCTACCGCCCCGAGTGAGCTGTGTCGCACGGGCTGCTTGTCATGGAAAAAAGGAAGAAGATTATATCATAATTGCTTGCCACTTCTGACATAGCGTTATAATTCGGTTCGTTGATCGTTTGGCATTTTGTCATTTGGAGATATTTTTGATTTCTTGATCATAACAATTAAGGCTGGTTCCACTGGAACGCCACCATTCCATCGCTCTTGGAGTATACGCTGAACCACAAAAAAATAATCGGAGGTTGATCGCTCGGACAAAAAAGCAGCTTGATGATGTCCTATATTGCCCACATATCTTTGAAGCGTTTCGAGAACCCACATCGCATATAGTTTATAACCAGAACTAGATAAGCAAATCCGGCGATATTGTGATGTCGACAACAGGTTAGGAATGATGAGATTATTCTTCCAAGAATTCGGAAGATTATTTTCGGTCCACACAGCTTCTAACAAATCCTTCAACTCTAGCAAAATAGTGGAATTTGCATACTTCAGGTACTCTGTGGTTATGCGATCTTGGCCACTAGCCTTCCAATTTGTCATCATACTCAGGAGTCGACGTATATCTCCAAGCGTAGGGCTCGCTGGTAATGAGCGACCGTCAGTTTCAGGAATCTGCTCGGGCAATCCGTCAGCATGATCTTCACGTACTGCATTTCAGCTGGTAATCGGGATTGTTGAGAAGCGCACTATACTCTTTCGTTTGCGGTGTTTTTTGAGGTACTTATGAGTACGGTTGATACGGGCTCCGTAAGGATACCTGTTAAGGTTTTTAAAGAAATCTTCGCATTTTTTTCTCGTCATAATGCTGTAGTTTAAGTTTCAAGCGAGAGGTAACGTCAGATAGTTTAGTGGATATTTTAACCGAAGGTTTCCACGACATCCAGAACCTATATTTGCATATCAGTGCCACCAGTTTCCGGCAGTCCCGACCAGGTGGTAGGCGCCCTTTAATTTGAATGGCCTGTTTTGCAGCCTTCCTCGTCTTCTGGACAAGACCATCCCATGCATTACTTACTGACAAGTGTTTATCGGACTGTGACTTCTGGAGCTCTTCGTGGTACACTCTTTGGGCATCAGAGTGTTGCAGGATTGAAGGCTCATCCAACGGAAGGAAGTGAGGTTGTTGAAATCGCTTTAATTGTTGATTGCATCTAGGGTTTGATTTAGCACCTATTTTCCGGCTTAGCATGATACACCAGGTTATCATCTTATGGTCAGTTTTGACACCTACGGGTTTTTTTGCTTTAATGTCGCGAATGTAATGCTTGGATACAGCTAGATTATTATATGATCTAGCTGTGAACGTGTTACACCGTTAGTCCATGTCCATAACAGTGACTTGTCGGATCGCATGGATCGAACTACCATATTGTGCCGTACCAAAAAATAACGTAATTGTACTCCAGATTGATTGCTCTTTTCGTGACATGTAATTCTCCCAAGACAGCTTCTCTCTCACTCAGTGGAGTCATTGTAGGCAAGATGACTATTAAAATCACCGACCAGAATAACGAGTTCCTTGTCTGAGCAGCTCTCATAGAATCCACCAAGCTGCCCCAAATATGTCGAATTGGTTTTATTTGGAGCATGCACATTGACCACTATCATATGGTAAGTGGTAAGGCCAGCTGTATAATATACGTTAGCCGTCAAGATAAATGACCCAATGCAATTAATATCGTTTACATTAACATTGTGCCACTTGGAAACCAGAATGGCCAAATTGCGTTTTTTGTTTTTACGAGTGCTCCCAGTTAACCAAATATAATTCTTAGTATCGGATTTTACTGCGTCAATATTAGCCTCCTGAAGGAAAGCAATTCCAACCCAGTCATGATGAAGACAATAATCAAGTCCATTCCGCTTCTCGCGTGTTTGACAGCCCGACACATTCCAGGAGACCATTTTTGGAAGGCAATCGTCAGTATTGTCTGAGCCTGATTGCACCACAGAAGAACAGGCTACGATTTCATTAGCAGACGATGATTGAACGGGCAAAGGTTGGGCTACCGAAACAGTAGTAGGTAATGTAGGCTGAATAAATAAGGAATTATCAGATGCATTGACACCAGGAGTAGGAATGAGAGAGAGGTCAGGAGCTGGTGTTGACAGAAGCAGTTTCGTCGGACTACCATCCTTCGTTGATCCGACGAAAGCTCTCCAGTTCTAATCTTCTTTGCCGGAGGTGACAAGTCAGTGATTTGCAGTACGCTGCCGCTGATGCAAATGCAGTCTCTTGTTCCCAGATAAATCCTTACGCGTGATAAAGTGTCTGAGTTGACGATAAATAGGTGCCGCTCATCTGTATCTTCGCTATAAACAGTTATATTATTGTCAAACAATTCAGAGAGAGCAGACAGAATCTTGTGCGCCATGTCTTCAAAATTGGATCGATTAATTACACTTTGGACTAGAATAAATCAGGCAGAAGTTATTAGCAACGGTGCTAAATCTACAGATGATATGATTACCTGAATCTGAGTTTGATTTAAAGTAGGTGTATTTAAGGATCATCGAGTTTAGCGCAGACACTTCTTTTTCACCCGGGGTTATTGCCAACTGATGAAGGAAAGATCGACAAACGGCCAGGTGATCACAAAAAGGCAGGACATTAAGCACATGTCCAGCTGTTGGAATATCAACTGACCCGGCAGAATCTTGGATGTCAATATGAGCACAAAAGACAACGCTGTCGTAGTGAGAGCCAGTATGATGAATAGCGACTTTTTGAGAGGTAGCGGTCCCTACGGAATACTCTCTAAACCGACCGGTGCGTTCTTCCCAGATGGTGATACTGACGTTGTAGAGTTCACACGCAAAGGATAAACATTCCTCAACCCCCAAGTGCCGTCGTGAGAAAGCAACTCTAAATATTTCCAAACACAGTCGTATACGTCGATGAATCCGTGTTTTATTACATCTTCGGCAAATGGGACTAGATAGACCCAGTATCTGGCAAAATTTCGCTGAAGATGTTCAACCATTGATGCTCGCATCTGCGACACCTTATTTGGGAAAACCGACTCGGCAGGATGAATTCCCAGTATTTGGTGAACGAGGCTACCAAATAGACAATTTCCGTCGCCTGGGATGCGTTGTAACCAAACTTCAAACTCGCCGATCCGACGGCACATTAACTGGAAATTCTTCTTTGAAAACATATCTTCAATGTTCTGTATACACCACGCGCCGAATAATTTACAACTGATTAAGGTTAGGAGCGGTGCGTTGTGCGTGGCAATAATACACTAAAAAAAAAAAGAATGGGAAAAAAAGGAGGAAAAAAGGGGATAAGGGAAGGGGGAAAAAAAGAAAGGGGAAGCGGAAGGAGGGGAAACGGAAAAAGAAAAGAAAAAAATCACATTTCAGATGGAAAATATCCATTAGAATTTCACATAACTTTCATGTGGTCTTATAATTGGGAATCGCTCCAAAACACAACATGAAATTTATGTGTCCAGTGAAATGTGTGTGATTTATCACATAGAACACATGTAATAATATGAAAGTTATGTGAATGTCAGATAAAAACATTAATTGCAGCATATCATGTGCGTTAACTTTTAATATGTTTGCAGACAGTGATAGATGCACATGAGGGTCCTGTGGAGGTGCCAAGGTGTCTTTATCCCAGACAAGGGGTAAGCTCTAAATTCACTATAATCGTCGTCGTCGTTGGCAGTACTATTTGTATATTTTGAATTGATTACCGGTCGAAAAAAAAGCATATGAATTCTGCATATCTTAATCGTTCGCTACATACCTAAAGAGAACTTAATCGTACTTTGACGCGAAGCGCTGTGGATTATGAGATGCTGGATGACCCTGGAGGGATCGATTTTGCTTACTGAGCAGAAAATCATGGATTTAACCCCAAGCTCTTCCACAGCACAATAAATCGCCACCATCATTTGTATATTTGATATGGATCATTAACCTCGGAAACTATTTGCATATCAAGCGAAAACGTAGTCCTGTATTGTCGCGAAGCGTTATGGTTCTGAGATGCTCGATGACCCTGGAGGGATCGTTTCTGTTTACTGAGCAGAAAATCATGGGCTTAATCCCAAGCTCTCCGTCATGACTCTTAAAATTCATGATCACTAAACAAAATGAATATTTTCTTTCGATAGTCGGCTATCGAGAGATTAAATGAACAACAAATAAACGATATATACTTTTGGTTGCATCGCCAACTCGAGGTGAATCCTAACCGAATATCCTACCCAACCCTCCAACTCCGTAGCACTTATGAGGGTGTCGTTAAGTCGGTGGCCTCTCGTTAAGTAAGTACTACATCAACATTTCCTTCCCTATCCCTAGTTATGGTAAAGATGGGCGTGGCCGGGAATAGCGACAGTCATGCTTCTGTTACTCTTGTTTAGATTGGAATCAATGTTTACTCCCCAGCATTATTCCTGAAAGTAGTCTAGCTGAGAATTTCAGAAGAGACGTGAGTGTCGCTAGTATCCAATCTACGAAGTATATCATAACAACGCTAACGCTAACGCTAATAATTAAGGCTGGTTGGTTACTGTAGTAACCATTAGTACCGTCCCAATGACGCGTTCATCTAGATAAAATTGAATAATAGTAGATTTTTAGCGATAGGCCCAATCTTAGATCCATAGGCCAACATTAGAGCCATTTCTCCTTAAGCGTTTAAAAAGAGGACTCTTCAAGAAATGATGAACGTTCGTTTAACTTCCTCCCTCTCAGACCGTTCCCCTCGTACCTAAGCACGCCAGTGGTAAGCTGGCACCCCACTTGATCGCATTGGATTCCAGTCAGTGTCCTTCTTGATTTTAGCTGCACGTGGGGCTGCTAGACTTTTGCGTGCTTAGTAGATTCTCTGCTGTCCCACTGCTGTCCGTATCCCGTACTTACCTTCTAGTGTTCTTTGGGGGAGAAAATGAGTCTCCACCGCCACCGTCTATCGTGAGCGAAGCTGTGTACCATCAATTTCAATTTTATTGTTATTTTAGAGAGCATTAAGTGGATTACGTGTACCTGGAGCAGTACCTCCCGGCTGGAACGGGGGTGATGACAACGAACGAACAACCCCGGGAGACGAAATTCAGTGTGCTACTGCGCTAATGCACTTTTCCCTCGTAAGACCAGTTTTCGCACTGATAAACTAAGTTAGCTAGAGCTGTAAAAGTGCGATAACGTTTCGCCATTCGAGGTTCGTTGCCTCGCCCAATGCCCGTGTCTCAATCGGTGCGGGCTCATTTGCTTCACTTTATGAAGCTTTTCCAATCAGCGCAAATCTCTTTTATGGAACACGCTTGGGAGAAGTTGTCTTGCATGAATGACATGTTTTTTCGCGATTTAAACTGCACTCCGTTCTAGTCCAGTAAGCGTCGAATGTGTTCCAAGAATTCGCCATAAATTTCACCCCAAAAACCATCATCCATGTAATTAAGTTTCACCCGGTGCTTCCGCACATTTGCAACGAGATTTATGTTCCCGGCTCGAACGTATCTGATTATGAAATATTTATTGGATTAGCTCTCGCTTCCAGCGGTCTGGATTGCTTCCGCGCGGTGGTCCAAGGCTGGTTCACTACTCCAAGCTTTTCACTAGTGGTGCTGATGCTGCTGCGATGGGAGCCATTAGCCTCGCTCTATTTACCACGCTGCAATTAATCAATTACTCAATCAGATGTAAATTAATAGTGGCGACGAAGAAAGATGTATCTACACATTAAATCTAGCGGAAATTGAGCCACACTTGACCGCTAATTTGCGCATCGTCATTGCGTGATCTTAAACCTTGGCTGGGCAGGGGAAACGACTGTTAGGATAATTAATTTGCATAAACATCGACCGAGATCGGACAACAGCAGCAAAGGCAAGCGTCTTTGATGGCAATCCACAAGGGATCAGTAGTGTGCTGCTCTAATTAAATCGAATCCTATCGGATGTAGATGAGAAAATTAATCACGCCTTTAATCAACGCGTGTTATGGCTTCCGGTGGAATTAAATTTTCCCGAGTTATTGTAGAGGGGTTTTGTAGAATTTATTGACTTTATTAACTGGCGCTTCACTGAACGCATTATAGTTGGTAACACGAAAACAGAAACTCTGTAATAGACCATCACATAAGATTTTTTTTTTGCGAAAGAGGAATCAGACCTAAATTGTCCAACAGTGTGTAATGTTTGTGTTTATAAATAAAAAAATGTCTGGGTTATGTACACTGCAGCTATATTGCCTATTCTAGATGGGTACACGATAAAATCGTTACAACTACCACTCGTCAGTTCGCTCCGTACTGAAGTACAATATGTTTGGAACTACTTAGTTAAAAATGTCTCCTTCTCTTGTCATTCATTCCTAGCTAAAAGTATTCCGATAAAATTTACCCTAGAAAGCCTTCAACAGTAGTACCCTAGAGCCTAGGTGTGAGCAAGATCTCGCGGGGCTTAACCCTTCTTGAATTTGAGCAACAGTATGCTGATGGTCAGGAAGATCACGATCCAAATTCCGGTCGAGGCGAATCCGATCCAGACGTTTGGGTTGCTGATGAGCCAGCCTCGCTGCAGGATCGAACGGAGCGACTCGGTGGACTTGGTGAGTGGCAGGAAGACGGAGAAGATCTTCACCGCAGGATGCATGCCCTCGATGGGCCAGATGATACCGCACAGCATCACGATCGGCAGGAAGCTTCCCATTGCCATGTAGGTGGCGGACCGTTCATTGTCAACCGAGCATGAGACGACGAAGCCTGCGGTGGAAAAAAAATGGGGGAAATAGAGATTTAGAATACTGGGAAATGGTGTCATGGAATGGATAAGGGTAAATTGATTTATGCTGTAAAGTTGGTTGGTTGGTTGGTTTGTGAAACTGTGGTAATTCACTGATTTTTCATTTGTGTTGACGAATTGTGAAAATTCACTATTTTATGCGAATTATCTTGTACTCTATATGATCATGGTTAACTCCGCTACAATGTCTTTGACCAAGCACATTTCAAATAAAATTACTTAAAATCTACAATTTCCTTGAATTCCCTAATGGTAGTTTAAGTCATAAGATTGTTTAGCTTGTTTATTGGAGACTTTATTTTATCATGGTGCTATTACTTCTTGCATGAAGTTATCGATTTTACATAGTTGAAGATGCAAAGTGGTAATTTTTATACGATAGATGAGGAGCTTAATGTAGAGAGTTGATAGTTCCGTTAGAGTAAAGCAGTGTAAACATTGTATATAGAGAGTAGAAAGCGAGCAATGGTCAATTTTGACTTTACCAAACTCATCATCTCCAACTATTATTGAGCAGAATTTCGGACCAGGGGTTGAAACAGTTGACGTTTTTACTACACTCGCTTCGTTGTCGTGCGCGACAGTCTGGTTGTATTCGTACACTAATGCTCTACTATCGTCTCTCTCACACAACACAAACGGTAGAATAACATTCAAACAAAAAGAAAATTATCAAATAACTATCAAATGACATGTGTGATTTCGTTCTTGTTCCTCAATTTTGTGTAAAATAAACCATTTTTGATCAGAAATGTTATTACTAGGACATCATCGCTTGCTATTTTCAGAATACATCAGCAGCTCTTATTATGAGAAAAACTAAAATGTATACATTCGTGACTGTCTTCGGCGACAGTGTCGTATGACAGAGCATGTCATATGACATTTTAGTTTGGTACTGTACTATGGTAGCTTGTTTTGAAAATGGCAAAAGTAGTCGATTATCACAGAAATTTTGTCAACTACCGTGACCGCTTACAAGGCTGTTCAGAACCATAGCTGAATCGTCTTTTGTAAAAGTTTGAGGGCTTTCTAAAGACTTCAGATCAATGCTGCAAAATCTCGAAGCGTAACCGATCTTCTAAGGGATACCATGCCATTTGCTAGTGACAATATTGTCAGTGGTGAAGTTTTGTTTTCAGTGAAATTTCTTTCAAAATTAAATGGGTTAAGCCAAATGCTCCATAGATCCACCAAAGTAAACATGCATCTACGTCCTTAACTGTATGAATATCAATAATGATAATAAGATGCTCAACATTATACTTCTTGTTATCAGGTGAATCTTTGTCATCGACCAAAAATTAATTACATTTTGACAAAG
Source organism: Ochlerotatus camptorhynchus (assembly GCF_037179485.1). Taxonomy (NCBI): domain Eukaryota; kingdom Metazoa; phylum Arthropoda; class Insecta; order Diptera; family Culicidae; genus Ochlerotatus; species Ochlerotatus camptorhynchus. The sequence goes on from NW_027041234.1 coordinate 1,174,374, forward strand.
GTTTATGTAAGACTCAATTCTTTCAGTGACATTTTCAAACATGTCGCGCGAAATTATCCATCAGTTTTACCGTTCAATATGGGTATTTTCGGAATTGGGGTGCTAGAGAGCAAAAATCGATGTACGATGCTATCTTGAAATGCAAGATGGAGGCTTCCGGTTAAAGAATAGCTGGGAAATAATATCAAATACCCTTAGATATGGGTATTTTCGAAATCTTGGTACCGTATAGAGACCGGAAATAGTTTTGGGTTTAAGTCAATACTCCTACGATTTTTTTGACCACCCTAAAATGGAAATGGTCACCCTAATGACAAAATAAAAAATATCTAATATTTTGCGATAAGGATAATTCTGAGAACAACTACATCGTTTTGCTATGGAATGGCTGTATGGGTATCTTCGGCATTGAGGTGACGTCTTGAGACCGGAAACCTCTGTCTGACGCCATCTAAAATTTTAAGATGGCGGCTTCAGGATATAGAAATACTGAGAAATTTGTACTATCAAATACCTTTAAATATGGGTACACGCAAACCAAAAATCTATTACAATGAATGTTAGTTCCGTTTCCTATCATCCTCTGTTCATTAACATCGCAACGAATGTAAGAAATTGACCATGCAGGCGATGTAATGGTTTTTTGTCTTTTTTATTTTGTTTTCTATCTACGCTTTCGACTATACCAGCAAGCTTGTAGAACGACGCACATTGTAGAACATTGTAGAACGACGCACACACTTGCCTCGAATCTCTCCAGCAGAAAAAGCATACGAAGTCGAGTATGCGAGAAAATGAGCGCTTCATGTTTGCTATTAGGCTATCCATATTCAGAAGCATGGAGAGAGCAGTCGAGAAAGCACAGGTCTGATATTCGCAACGTTCGTGGTTCGAGTCCAGTCGCGGCAATCTGTTTCCTTTTTTTTTCGACATAACTAATTTCACTCACTAATACACTCTACACTTTTCGGTCTCCAATTTTCTTGCATTGGACCGCAGCTAGGTATATCGCACCCTCGGTTCATGCGGTCTCCACTAACATCCTCTGATGATGAATCCCACATAATTGTAAGAGAATCTTACATCCCCCGGTTGGGTGTACTTTCGGAATCGGGGAGCCGTATAGAGACCAGAAATCTGTGTCCGACACCACCTTGAAATCCAAGATGGCGGCTTCAGGTTGCAGTAAAACTAGGACACTGCCTAATACCCTTGAATATTGGTATTTTTGGGATCGGAGTGACGTTAAGAGAGCCGAAATCACTGTCTGACGGCATCTTGAAATCCAAGATGGTGGCTTACGGTGTCAGAAAAAATGGAAATTTAGACAAATACCGTTCCATATGGATATTTTCGGAATTGGGATACCGTCTAGTGACCAGAGATCGATGTCCGACGCTATCTTGAAATCCAAGATGTCGGCTTCTGAATGTAGGAAATCTGGGAAATACAGTCAAGTACCCTTCAATATGGGTATTCTCGGAATCGAAATCGATGTCCGACGGCATGTTGAAATCTGGCTTCCGGTTATAGAAAAATTAAGAGATACTGTCAAATAACCCTTCAATATTGGTACTGTCAGAATCGGGTCTAAACTTTTCATTCTGTGGTTGTTGCGTATAATTCGGATAAGTGTACGTCGAGAAACTCAACTTGTTTCCAAAAATTTTTGATTTTCAGGTCATGTTCCGCCCACATCTTCCACATCATCCGATTCCGAAGATATTCAAAAGTGCTCTATGGAAACGTGAGACCTTTCATTAGGCGGTTGTTGCGATCAATTCAGTGGTAGCCGAGAAAATTTTGGATTTCAAGATGGCGTTGAACATCGATTTGTTGGAGAGTACGCACCCCAAATCTATCTATCTATCTATCTATCTATCTATCTATCTATCTATCTATCTATCTATCTATCTATCTATCTATCTATCTATCTATCTATCTATCTATCTATCTATCTATCTATCTATCTATCTATCTATCTATCTATCTATCTATCTATCTATCTATCTATCTATCTATCTATCTATCTATCTATCTATCTATCTATCTATCTATCTATCTATCTATCTATCTATCTATCTATCTATCTATCTATCTATCTATCTATCTATCTATCTATCTATTTATCTATCTATCTATCAACTATCTATCTATCTATCTATCTATCTATCTCTCTATCTCTCTATCTATCTATCTATCGACTATTCGATTCTCTCTGGATTTCCCTGAAATTCTTCCGAATTCCCTGAAGTTCTCTGGACTTCCCTGAAATTCTCTGGACTATCACAAATTCCCTGGACCTCCCTGATTTCCTCAATTTTCAATTTCCAATTTAAAGTTCCCACAATTTTTCCGAGGTTAATGGAAATTTCTTGAAGATGTTTGACCTTCCCTGAAGTATGCTTGCGGAATTTCCCTTAAAATCTCCAAACTTGTTTGAACTTCTTTGGGTTTTTTTTTTTTTTATATATCTTTATTAAGGAGACTTTCAGCCGTTGGCTGGCTCGTCTCCGATCGCTTTGGATTTTTCTGAACATTCCAAAATGTACAAGATGTTCTCGGAACTTCTCTTAAGTCGCCGCGATTTTCCTAATATTCATGAATCTTACCTGACGTCCCCGTTCTGAAATTGTCGGAAATTGTCTGTAATTTCCGCAATTTTAGTGGAATTCTTGGAACTCTGGTGAAGTTGTCTTTTTTCAGAAGATATCTTAACTTTTTTGGAGTTCTTTGGACTCATCAGCATTATCGGGAAATGAAATTGAAATTCATGGAACTGCCCTTAATTTATAGGAACAAATTCTTCAAGATCTTTAAACTATCCTGAAAGCATTGAATTTTTCAATAACATTTGGAGATTCCCTGAAGTTATTATAACTACTCTAACGATCTGATCTTTTCTCTCATCTGTCTTCAAAATCTCAAAACTTCCCTGAACTTCTCTGGACTGCCCTGAAGTTTTTGGAACTTACCTAACGTCCCGGCAATCATTCTGAAACGTATGTAGTTTTCGCAACATCTCTAACATTATCGGAATTTTCCATAGTTCCGTGGAACTTCTTGTAAGTTTCTGCAACTTCTTGAAATTAGTGGAACTACTTCTGAACTTCCCCCAAAGCACTGTTAACATCTCTTATGTGAATACTTCTACTAACATTTCTACTCTCTCTTAACTTTCCTAAACCACGCTGAAGCTTTTGGAACTTGTCTTATGTCCCAGGAATCATCCTGGAATTTATGGAACTTTCATTAAGATTAGGTGATTTTCCAGGTTTCGAAACATCTCTGAAATTATCGGGATTTTCAATTGTTCCTTGGAATTTCTTGAAAATATTGTAACTGCTTCAAAGTTATCTGATCTTCCCCACTTTAATCTTCTCTTATGTTAATACTTCTACTAAAATTTCTAAAAATGTCTCAACTTCTCAGGAGTTGTCTGATCTGATCCCTGCAAGTTTTGGAACTTATTAAATGTTTTTGCAGTTGTCTGAAGCTAATGCAATTGCTCTGAAGTTTACCAAACTTTTGATAAACTCTTGATGTTCCGCTAATTTCCCAATGCTCTCGGAACTTTGGTGAATTGTTCGAAAATTTGTTGAGGTTCTCGGAGTTACTTTATTGTTTTTGTAATGTACTAAACGTTAATGAAACTGCTCTGAGGTTTTTTATGTTCACTGATGCTCTTGGCGCTTTCCTGAAGATCTCACAATGCTCCTGCCCTGATATATTTCTTAAGTTTTCTAAAATTCTCAACTCACCCTTACAGGCCCTTGAACCGCCCCAAAAACCTGGACTTTCCATAAGATTTCGAAACTTCCCTAAGCCTTTCTGAAGCTATAGGAACTTTTTTTAAATTTTCCTACAATTTATCCCAAGTTCTCTGGACTTCTCCAGATTTCGCTAAAATTCCATCTCAGTTTCTGCAACTTCTCTGAAGTTAACCACATTGAATTTTTTGAAACTTCTTAAGGAACACACATGTTCCACAATAGTTTATATGACCTTTGTATGACTAGCTGGTAGTACAGCATTTTATTCAACATAATTTGCATTTGTTGTACTTGGGCGGACATGAAGAACCAGTGGAGGTGCCGGACAAAGGTATTTATCCTAGACAAATGGTAAGTTACAAATTCTCTGTTGTCGTTGTCGTAGGCACCGTCGTAGTCGCTGTCGTAATCGCCGTCGTAGTCGTAGGCAGTACCCTTAGTATATTTAAAATTAAACATCAACCGCTTAAAATATGAATTATCGCGTATTTCTGTTGTTCATTACATTCCAAGTGAAATTCGAGAACGTAATTTCATTTGAATAGCTTGTTTAACCAGGTCTTAAACAATCGTCACGTCGGTCATAGCTTGCTATGATTGTCTGAGCCATGCGTAACGAGAAAATCGAAACATTGAACGTCGCGTGAAAGTGGATCTTAATGAAGGCCTAAGTACTCTTTCGTAGCTTTTAGTTCTAGGATTTCAAAGATCGTCGGTTGCAGTGGCTTGCTTACTGAGGAGAAAAACGCGGTCCCAGATCCTTTCATATTAAAAATGCATGGTAAGATCGCTTGTTTATCGTGTATTTTGTAAAACTTTTCGTTGTCGTCGGTGCTGGGTTTGAATAGTTATAAAAACTTGAGTAACGCTATAATGTGATATGTGAGGCTCGGTTGCCTTAGAGCAACCGTTTTTGCTTACTGAGCAGAACATCATGAGTCTAATCTCAAGCCCTTCCACATTCAAGATTCGTCAATGATTAAAAAGGAGCTCGTCTGCCTAGTGGCAAACGTTTTTGCTTACTGAGCAGAAGACCGTGGGTTCAATCCCAAGCTCCTTCGCGTTATACGATCGTTAGGACATCAATTCAGCTTATCGTTTACCAAAACGAACCCTGCTGCTAACCCAACCCTCTTACCCAACATCCCTGTGATTCCTCGTGGAAGTGCAGAGGACTCCTCGGCTTCCATCAAAGCGAGTGTCACGTCAACACATTCCTACCCATTCCTTTCTTGACCTGCGTTCAGGCGCGGCTGGCGCTGGTATTGCCTAGTTCGAGATCACCAGTTTTTACACATTGAGGATGATTGGTAGTCCCAAGCATCGTCTATTGGTTCTCTGTGTAATTACAGCAGGTCTGGCAATAACAGAGTAGCAACCGTGGGCGGTTAATCATGCTCATGCTCATGCTCATAATTTGCATTTGTTGTACTTGGGTTCTCTGAAGTTACTGAAGCATTTCAGAACTTCCCCAATTTTCCAATTATCTGTTGATGAAACTTCTCTGAAACTGTGCAAGCAAACTTTCCCTCACATGCTTTCTCACAGTACAATCCTTCAAAACACATCGTAAATTTCCTAAAACATTCCTTAAACTCAATCTTTTCCCACCATAACATCAAGTCCATGTTTCCATCTTCTTAGTAGCAATATATTAGCCACGGACAGTTCCAATCATTCATACAAAGCAATAAACCTCAAGCTTGAAGCCATAACTGTAGAATATGCAAACAGTGTCCTATCAACACACTGCTAAACCAGTTCCGTTCTCGAGAAGTGCATAGTGTAAGCGACTAGAGCAAGTCACTCGCGCTAGGGCACTCTCTATGTTTACATCCTCTATCTTTCTATCATCCCTTCTATGCACGATCCATCTAAATACTAGAATCGATTATGTACCGATCAGAATGTTAACTTCTGATTGGTTAATATTTTAGCGAACTTTAATCCACGTTCCTCAATACACAGTTTTTAGATACTCGTTGCAACTGATATTAAACCCCTGAAGTTCTCTGAACTGAAGTTCTCTGGAACTTCTGCGATGTTTCCAAAATCTGTTAAAGTTCTGAAAGCTTCTCTGGAATTTTTCAGGCTTCGTTGAAGTTTTTGAAACTTTTTGAAGGTTTCCACTGTTTTCCTAAAATTAATACTTGATTGAAACAAGCCCTTTTTTCATTTGCAGGTGGAATAATTTCAAACTATTTTTATCACTAGGAGCGTTGCAACATTTTTTCATCTTCCGTAGTACCGATTAAACGCTTTAACCCAAGTAACATTGCAAGTTTTATAGTGGTTTTAATGCATGCTACAAGTCTAAATCATGGTCTACAGAACCCTCATAAAACCAAAATTGTTACTTGGGAAGTGTCTACACAGGAGTGCATGTACGATATTCTGTATTCGATATTTTCCCTAGCTCGGTGGTTTTCAAAGTCCCTTTAATTTTACAAGCATTGCTCTCTTCCTAATTCAATGCCTTTCTTACGGCCGGGAACTCAAGTCCCATACAAGGAATCTCTGTTTTTCTTCTTATAGGCTTCTGCAGTGAGCGTCTTTCCGGCTCTCAACTTAGTATTCTAGATGAACTTCCACAGTTATTAATTGAGAACTTTCTAAGCCAATCAATGCGTGAATTTGTATATTGTGTGACAGTTATGGATCGCACATTTGGGGCTTTTCATTAATTTTTATTATAGAAACTAACGCAAAATCCAATTGAATTTTCAGTTCATCCATCGTTAAATAATTATGCTATTAATCTCTCTTTAAAAATGCAAAATTGCACCGTAGAGCCACACTTTCTGTTTTCACTGAATGTGCGTGCACTCGAGAGTACTCTCAAGTGTACCCTCAGTGAAAACACAGAGTGTGGCTTAACAGTGCGGAAATTTTAAATTTTTTTTGGGAGATTAATAGCACTAAACTTTCTATTGTATCAAAAATGGGTTAACTGAAAATTAACGTAAGCATTCTAAATTAAAAAAATGATGAAAAGTGAAAAAAAAGGTAGAATGGCAAGCACTCTACGCGGTTCCGGGTCATTTGGCTGAATGCCGAATGTCATTTGACCGAATGCCATTTGACCGAATGGGTCGTTTGGCCGAATGCCGAACAACAAAACTCCAAAGAACTGCTCATGTATGAATGAAGGAAAAATCTCCTATTTTTATTAAATTCGGATTTTTCTTAATTTTATGACAAGCTGTGCTTACTGTGCAAAAACTAACTAGAAAAACAAAACTCTAAAGAGCTGCTCATGTTTGAAAGAAGAAAAAATCTGTTTAAATTGTCCACAGGGCTCATTTAAGTTCAAGTAGTGTTCAACAATTGGAAATTTCTTTTCAAGTATTCAGCCAAACGGCATTCAGCCAAACGACCCATTCGGCCAAATGGCCAAACACCCTCTACTCTATTCCCAGAGAAGTCGAGAAAAATTCAAACCCGAAAGATTTCCTCACCGGGCCTAGGAATCGAACCCGCCGCCTCCGGCTTCGTAAGATCGTGCCTATACTGACTAGACTTTCTAAGACCCCTAAGACATATCTGTATACTACCCATTCTCCCAATCCCAAGATTAACAGAATACCTACCGAAGCACATTCCGCACAACCCCGTCATTATGGTCAGCATGACGACCCAGAAGATTTCCCCGTGGATGGTTAGATCGAACACGTAGAAACTGCACAGGATCACCAGTGCGGTTTGACCGCACATCACCAGGAACTGGGTGGTAACGTGGGAAAACAAAATCTCCACCCCGGTGATACCGGACACCAGACAACGCTCCAGGATTCCCTCGTTCCGTTCGATCAACATCGCTCCGGAGGTCAACGCCACCGATAGGAAGAAGATGATTCTGAAAATAAAACCGAAAGTTGTAATATTGAGCTCCCGTGTGACGCCAAATCGATGATAACCCACGTCAGAATTACTCCAGGTGCAGCGAAATCCGTAAAGTTGGGCGTCACATCACCGTAGATGGGCATGTTCCACTGTATAGGTAACCTCCCGTTGGAAGGATTCACGTCACAATCCGACAGGATGCTTTCGATGAAGGAGAAGTACGCATACTGAATATCCCTGTACAATAAGTTCCCGATTTGTTGATCTGTTCGAATTACACAAGCCTCAATTTGAATGATTCTTTTTATGCAGCTTGGTAGGATAACTAACTTGACATGTCCATGCTAACTACAACGCTTGCCGCATCCAGGGTCCACTCCTCGACGCTGCGAATGTTTTCCGAGCGTTCAATCAGCGCTTCCGAGTAGTTGTGTGAGAATATCATCGATGCCCACGCCTTTCCTCGACTGACCTGATTCAGAGTTTCTTCTTCGGTATCGAACAGTTGCTACAATAAGAGTGTTTAAATTCAATTTCTTCAAGCGCTCAACACAAAATCCAACCTACCACAACAACACTCCTGTTTCTCAAATTTTCCAAGTATCGGCAGCTCAGCAGAGTATAGTTGCATCCGGGGTACGATGGGCATTCAGCGGTCGAAAGGTTGGCCTGTTGCAGTTCATGGTTCGTAACTGCCACTCGCAAACCTACAGGGTCATGTCCAACAGCCCAACAAAAGAGGATGATCTGTGCCACCGGTAGTCCTATGATAAACGCCATCACGCTGAAATGGTAAGCAAATTTGAGCTATTCTGTGTCTACCGACAAAACCGTCCACTCCTTACCCAACATTTCGCCACATCCATAAGAAATTCTTCCAAATCAGTGCCTGCATGTGGATCGGTTTGATGAACTTGAAGTACTCGATAAAGGGAACTTTGGTTTCTTCTTCCGGTGGAAGCGGAGGAGCTTGAATTTCCGGTGTGATCGAATCAGGACCACGCGAGGACATTGAAATGTTATCGCCAAACTCGCCGGAGATTTCGCCGTGGTCTTCTTCCGGGGACAAGTCCAGTGCCGGGTTCGATATCGCCGGCACCCGAATGTTTTCCACGACCTCCTGGGCAATGGACGACCGGCGCCGTTTGCCCATGTTTTGCATAACTGACAGCTTCAGGAAGACATCCTCCAACGATTCGGCATGATACTGAGCCAACAGTTCGGCGGGTGACTCCTCGGCAAGGAACTTTCCACCTCGCATCAACCCGATTACGTGAGCTTGACGGGTTTCTTCGATGTAGTGCGTTGTGATGATTACCGCAGTGTTACCGTTCTTAACGATCTCCACCATGTGATCCCATATGCTCTGCCGTAGAACTGGGTCCACTCCAACGGTTGGCTCATCCAGAATCAACAGCTCCGGTGAATGCAGCAACGCTGCAGCCAGACTCATTCGCCGCATTTGGCCTCCGGATAGATTCTTTACGAACCGGGAAGCGTTCGGCAGCTGTAGCAGCTTGAGCAGGAAGTCGGTTTTTTCATCCACCTGTTCGTTGGTCATCCCGTTGATCCAACCGAAGTAGATTAACGTTTCCCGGATGGTAAACTCTCCGTAGAGGGCCAGCTCCTGGGGCATGTAGCCGATTCGGGGCCCTGGTACTCCGGAGCCACGCGATCCCGGCCGACCTCCGAGGACCCAAATTTCGCCGGAATTCAACCGCCGTCGGCCAACAATGCAAGAGAGCAGGGTGGTTTTACCGCATCCGGATGCTCCCAGCAGGCCATAGCTGGAATATAAGAAAAGAAGAAGCATGGTATCGGATTAAATGGAAAATACTGACTCAGGGATTAGAAGTGCAATCGGGCTGTGTAGAAAATTAAATTTCTAGTGGAATTGTAAATTTATTCAATTCATTGGGGGGAAGTTTGCGCTTTTGACGGTGTGCGTTGATTACCGTGAGTTTTGAATACTATTGGTTGAAGGGAATTGCTTGGAATATCGGGAAATGCGGTAATGGTCGTATGCATCATAGCCAAATAGAGCTGATAAATTTGAAACCAATTTCGAAGATTGGGAAAAATGCTGATATTACAACTATGATGTTGAATAGGTATTTTATCATTGAAAATATGAGTAGGTGTAACTGAAGCATCAGCTCGAATTTAATTTTCAAAATAATCTTGTTGGATTTAAAAATAGATGTACTAGTAATGTGTACTCTAGTGGGCTTAGCAGATGGGATGAGAGGTTCTCTACTCTTAGACATACAATAGAACTCATGTGTAGCATTTACAGCCAAAGGCCCAATAACAGAACTCAAATGAACATAATGACTAATGCCTAATGACTTCTCTGGAAGTTATTTACAGCATCTCCAAAAATTTTCCACTGGAAATTTATTTAATTTTATTCTAGTTCTACAGAGAATAATTTTCTCAGGAATGGTGCGGGCTATCTTTAAAAAAAAATATACTATCATGTCTTTTCTTAGCTGATTCCCAAGAAATCAAATTAGCTACCCTAGAATTTGGAATCGTTTCGTTGTTTTTGAAATTGTCGGAAATTAATTCGTAAGATATCAGATTTTTATAAACATGTAATTTCTACAAGCCCAAATTAAATGTTGCATTGAAATACTTTAAATCGTTTTAAATTTAAAAGTCCCTTCATTTCACATCCATTGAACCATTTTGAACGGCCATCCTGTTGTGGTAATATCACAGCATTGCTAATAATGTATATATCTTTATCTTTTCCGGTACCGTGGAGCTCGTTAAGAAAATACCGGAGATGAGCAATGTCTATTTCCGTACTGGTGCCATAATGTCATGTTGGTTTTATAAGGTGACATTGTTTTTACGTGTCGTTAATCATCGGACGTGGTCTCATGTGAAATTTTGAGCCAACGCTCTCACAATCTGGTGCTTGTTTTCTATGCTGCAGTGTTTTGTGCTAGTGTATCAGTGATTAGCATATTGTCATTGCTTATTCACACCCGTTCACTGTCTCTCCCCCGAAGCGCCATCTGCAAGCAAACGTTGGAACCTTCAACAAATCGTGCATCCAAGCGCTGCAGAAATCTAGCCGCATTCCTCGCAACCTGACATTACCGTCGTGCACTATCGATCCCATCAATCGCTCGAGATCCTGCGATGAGACATCCTTTTTCGAAGTCTTGGATGAGATCAACAGCACAGTAGTTTAACAGCCTGACAAGCTTCTGGTGGGAAACAGGCGCGTCCAGATAATTCCCAGTCAGCAATCCAGCAGTACTACTACCCAATCGAATGGTCCAACTAACAGCGAACCCCAATCTCTCACCCAGCCGAATACTGGCAATGCTAGCAAGCGTAGTATCAGCAAAGCCACCACCCTGACTGATAGTGGGAACACGAACCACCCTGGTGGTAACAGGAATAGTACCGGGCCTTTGAGCGTAGCAAGACTAGGCCAGACGTCTGACGACACGGTAGCTTTCTATGTGACCCCGTTTGCCCCAAACCAGAAAGAGGACGACGTAAAACAGCATATCCTTGATATGGCAAATGTTGATTCTTCGTCGGTGAAAGTTGTCAAGCTAGTTCCTCGTGGGAAACTGTATCCAACGTGGTGGGTGATCCTTGGTGCTGGCCAGAAGGAGTCACTGTCCGTGTGTTTGAACATGTTCAAAGAAACGGTTCTGATGCATCACGTCCGAACCTGCTGTGAAAAAAAAACAATCATCAATCAGCCAGCCTCTCATAGTGGATTCAAAATAAACAGTTCCATCCCGGGATGCAACAACCCAAGCCATTTGGAAGCCCCTTATTCCCCCATCACAGTCGTGTCTCTCCGGCCAGCGCTCAGCAGTCATCCCGGACCTGTGTATGGGTACGGAGACGGGGTCTTCCAGGCCATGACTTCAGGCAAGTTCACTTCCTCTGTTTGCCATTATGTACCTGATACTCGCTACGTTTCCAGCTGAATTCCTTCATCACATTATCCTGCATCATCATTCATCAGACCACTAGGATGCATGCCTGCAAGCCTCATGCCCCTAATCCTCTCATTGCAGTCGAGCCCCCCCGGCCAGCGCCCTGCAGTCATCCCGGTCCTGTGTATGAGTATGGAGAGGGGGTCTTCCACCCAGTTACCACAGGCAAGTATGCTCACGTTACGAACTATGCACTTCCTGAATCGTCTATTGCTTCCAGTTGTTCATACCACCACGTTTTCGTGTGGAAAACAATATTGCCAGCGTTCGGAGTTAACCCGATCAACAAATTGCATCGCTTGGAATCAAATCAAAACCAAATCCGTCTGAAATGAACTGTTTATTTATTATCAGAACGTCAGAGGCTTACGGACCAAAATTGTTCAGCTACGCTTACTACTGTCTGGCTGTGATTATGACGTGCTAGTTTTCACAGAGACTTGACTACGAGAAGACATCGGCAGCGCTGAAATCTCTTCGGATTACACCTTATTCAGATGTGACCGCAGTGAATTGACCAGTCAGCACTCGCGTGGAGGAGGAGTGCTCGTCGCGGTCAAAAACAACATCGTTTGTGAACCTGTCACTTTGCCGAACTGCGACCAACTGGAACAAGTGGCAGTTTGCGTAAGGTTGGGGCATCGTTCGCTTTACATCGTCACCATTTACCTTCCGCCGAATTCATGCTCCGACTTATATTCAGTTCATGCAAAAGCAGTTCAGCATATGTCAATCTGTTCTTCAGAAGGTGACATTATTCTATCCCTGAGTGACTTTAACCTGTCGAATTTGCGCTGGCATTTGGATGGTGATATAAATTGTTACATTCCCTCAAACGTTTCATCGGAACACGAACAATTCTTCATCGAAAATTTGTTTGTTCACGGCTTCCAGCAGATATACAGTTTCGTCAACATGAACGGTAGACTTCTCGATCTCGAGTTCGTCCGCCTACCTGAGCATCTAGACGTCATCGCACCCTCTACTCCACTGTTATCCGTTGACAATCATCACGAGCCATTCATTTTACTACTCGACGAGAGCAGCGACGATCTGGCTGCAATAGACGACCAAGACGAGAGTTTCATCTTCGATTTTAAAGAATGCGACTACGATCTCCTAAACAACGCGTTTGCTGGTATCGACTGGGATCTTCTACTGCAGAACAGAACAGTGGACGAAACACTTGCAGTTTTTTTTTTTATGAAAAGCTGTACGAAGTTTTTATCGAGCATGTACCTCGGAAATGGCGACCCATTACCTCAGTTTTCAGCAAACCATGGTGGACTACCGAGCTGATCTCAGGAAATCACGCAAACGGTTCTTCTTAACAAGGACTGATAGCGACAAAGTTAACCTCCGCGAAGTGGAAACGTCGTACAAGGAACTTCTTTTATCGTCATATAGAAACTATGTATCGGGAATTGAATCTTGTGTGAAACAAAACCCTGCATCTTTCTGGGATTTTGTTAGGCAAAAGAAATCTTCCACCCGGATTCCATGTAACGTTCATAACGACGGAACTCATGCTTGCACCAACGCTGAAGCTGCTGACCTGTTTGCGACGTTCTTCGAGAGTGTGCTCACCAATGTGTCACCTGTACTTCGACATGACAGCTTTGCCCATATTACTACACATAACATCACGCTTCCTGTTCTCCAGTTTTCTTCAGAGAAAATTCAAAAATATCTTGAAGATGTAGAAACGAACAAAGGACCTGGGACAGACGGCATTCCTCCACTGTTATTGAAAAAATGTTCGTCCACACTAACATCTCCAATCGCTCGATTGTTCAACCGTTCGCTGCAGGACAGGACTTTTCCAACTGCGTGGAAAACGGCATCGATAGTACCAATCCATAAATCTGGCAGCTGTAATCGTGTGGATAATTATCGTGGGGGTGTCTGAACTTTGCTGCCTAAGCAAGGTTTTGGAAAAGTTGGTCCACAAGGTCTTGTATAATGCCTCTTCCTCGATTATCTCCGAGAGCCAGCACGGGTTCATGAAACATCGGTCTACAACAACAAATCTGATGTGTTACGTCACCAAACTGTCTCGTGAAATTGAACAAAGAAGGCAAGTAGACGCGGTGTATATTGACTTTGCTAAAGCGTTCGATACTGTACCGAATGGAATGAGGCACATAGGATTCTCCGATTGGATAACAGAGTGGCTTTTGTCGTACTTATCGAATCGAAATGCTTATGTGGTTGTTAACTCTGCACGATCCCATTCATTCAACATCATGTCTGGTGTACCGCAAGGTAGCGTTCTCGGTCCTCTAATCTTCAACATTTTTATTAACGACCTGTGCATACTACTTTCATCATTCAAACTTTCCTTTGCCGATGATCTCAAAGTGTATCGCATCATTGCCTCGTCTTTAGACTGTGACGCTTTGCAGGAGGATATAAACTTCATGCTTATCTGGTGCGGTGACAACGGCATGCGCGTTAACAGCAAGAAGTGCAAGATAATATCTTTCACTCGCTGTATCGGTCAAACTCACCATCAGTACTGTATGGACGCAGAGACACTCGAACGGATAAATTCGATCTGCGATCTGGGAGTCACCATCGATTCAAAGCTGAGGTTTAACGATCATGTAGGGATTATATCAGTCCAAGCTTTTTCGGTATTAGGATTCATCCGTCGACACGCTTCTGACTTCACCGATGTATATGCTCTAAAAACACTCTACTGTTCGTTGGTGCGCAGTATCCTGGAGTACGCTGCACCAGTTTGGTCGCCGTATTACGTAACACAGACTCTGACGATCGAACGTGTGCAGAAAAGGCTCATAAGATTCGCTCTTCGTCAACTTCCTTGGAACGATCCAGAAAATCTTCCTCCCTATGTCGATCGATGTCAACTGATTAAACTCAAACCTCTTTCTGCCAGGCGAGTCAACATGCAACGATTGTTTGTCTTTGACCTTATCAAAGGATCCATCGATTGTCCTGCACTTCTCGAACAGATTCCACTGAATGCTCCACCCAGACGCTTCCGCCACTCGCCACTCGTAGCGGTTCCTTATCATAGGACAAACTACGGCCATAATAATCCATTCGACTCGTGTCCTCGAGCATTCAATGACGTTAGCGATGAGTTCGATTTGAATTTGTCTAAAAATTTGTTATACAGTTATTCAGTCTGTACGACTAAGTCGAAGATGGTGTAATAAATAAATAAATAAATAAGAGGAAACGAGGAACTCAAGATCACCATACCGGACGTCGAAATATCGTACAACACATCAGAAATAACACGCAAGACTTTTGGGCTTCTAGTAGCAACTAGTAGCGATGCAGAGAAGAACAACTAATTCACATATAGGCACGAAAGTTAGTGAGATCGTTTTAAATTTTTAAATTTTTATTATTGCTCATATATATTTATAGATACAAGTCAATGTTGGATTTGGAAGGGTCCATCAGGGCACCCGATTGAAGCAATCTGGACGGGGAGAGTGGGAATGCCAACTTCTTGTTGATAACATTTCGTGGATAAAGGGTGGGCTCTTCTCCCCGCTCATTGGAGCATCTTCCTGTTTGGGGGTTCGTCTTTTTGACCACTTGTGCGATCATGTTGCTGGAAGGAGATTCTTTACTGTCCCGTAGATGCGTATAGGCGACTTTGGCCATTGATCCACCCAATCCGTTTTTTGGCCCTTCATACAGCGACATTTTGAGGACAATCAGAAGTTATTAAGCTTGATCAAGACCAGGGTTGCTTCCACTCACTTGCTATAAAACAATGGTTTTCAAAATTATGAGATCATTAGATGATGTAATTATATGTTGTACTAGTAAGTAACAAGAAAAGGGTGTAAAGGATGTGTTTGACTCATAAAACCTGTCAATTTCACTTTCAGAGCGTCACAATCGACGATCTTATTATTCGCGAGCGTTCACTCTGAGTGAGCGCTCACGAATCGTTAAATCGCTGATTGTGACGCACTGAAAGCAATATTGACAGGTTTAATGTGTCAAACACATACTTCACGACTTCTTCTTGTAACTTACAAGTACTAATTATCTTTGTAGCATCTAATGTTTTCATAATTCGGAAACACAATTTTTTATAGCAAGTGAGTGGAAGTAACCCTGAATTCAAGACAAACAGAGAAGAGATCCCACTGCTACCGCACAAATTTTTCGTGCTACAATGCACAGTGGTCCAGAATGCAGATTTAAGCCTAGTATACAGATCAAAGCGACACGAAAAAGGTTGTGAAAAAATGTTTGTGGAACATTTTCTAGTTTCCTTTTTTCGCAGTTTACAGTTCATGTGAAACGAAATCGATCAGTTTACACCTCCGGTGAAGTGAAAATCTGACAGATACGCTCTGCCGAAACGTCAACTTTTCGCTTAGCTGCTGTTCTTTTCGCGAGCGCTGCATGCGCGAAAAAAATAAACGTAAGCGAAAAAGATGCGATCCACAACATTAGATTTCGCTGGATTGTATCTGTTTACAGTTCAAAGCGAAGCGAAATATTTGCCAATTGCGTTTTCCACGCAGGTGAAAAATGCAGTATTTTGTATGAGATTTTCGCTTCGCTTCGATCTCTACACAGGCCTTTAGGTGGAATGATATGTTTTGAGCCTGAAATTGAAACTTTATACTAAAAGTTTCTTCTACAAAGTTGTTCCTTATAGTTATGCCCTCATTTTTATGACAATGAATTCTAGGGTGGTTCCTATTATCATTAAAATCAAAAATCTAACTTATTTGTTTGAATAAATTATGGTATACATTCTTCGTTAAAGTTATAGCTGAGCTGATTTCAAGTAACTTTGTAGAAAACAACTTTTTTGTATCTCTTAAATTGGCCGATTAAGAGATATTTTCTTGAATTGAGTTAGGGTGGCTTTAAAAAAACAGTATTTTTCTACGGCATTTGAAAGGGTGTATGTTATTGTCAATAATATAAAAAAAAATTGAGGTACTTTTTTTTATTAGAGTCACTTTAACGCTCTTGGGTCATTCGTGACTTGTCCGGGGGTGAGATTAGAACTCGTGACTTTGGCGTGAGAGGTATGGATGCTAACCATAACGCCGGGGTCGCCCCCGGAGATACTTTATTTTTTAAACTCGCATAAAATCAATTTGAATTTATTCATATTTTTTACTATATTTGGGTATTATTTTTTATTAGAAGAGATACAGACAAAAAATTTCGCTTTAAAACATTTGTCTTAAAGAGTTTTAAAAGTCTCTAGAAGATGACTTTCATGAGAAATTCCAAATAAAAAAGTTATTGGCAAAAGGACCACTCTAATGACAAATTGATAATAGGAATCACCCTAGAATTCATTGTCATAAAAATGAGAGCATAACTATAAGGAACAACTTTGTAGAAGATACTTTTAGTCTAAAGTTTCAATTTCAGGCTCAAAACATATCATTCCACCTAAATCTGCATTGTGGACCACTGTGCAATGGGTGGTATAATGCTTCATTTGCTTCTATAATAATTGTACATACACCAGCTGATATAAAATTGAATAGGATTAAGTACATGTGGGTTTTAGGAATAGTGAAATTATTAGTCATTTTTGAAATCTCCGTCTCCCTCTCCTCATCCAATCCAATTGTATATCTTCACTAACCTCGAGAAAACCGAGGATATTCGGGTCAATTCCCTTTAAATTTAAATTTAAGACATTAATAATGCATAACGCAAATGATAACTTGGCTCTGTAAAGTTTATTCGATGGAGCCTGTACAAATAAAGTAATTAATAAAAAGACTACTGCAACATTGGGGAAGTTCAGGAAACTTCTGCAATACTTCAGGAACGTCAAGGTGGTTTCATAAACTTTTAAAAAGATGCTGAAACTTTCAGGAAAAATTAAGAATTCCAGAGATATCTGGAGAATTTCAAAGAAGCCCGGACAACTTCATATATGTCAGGAGAACTTGTGATAAATTGTGGGAACATTTTTAACAAGTTCCAAGAGCTTCTGGAACTTTCTGGGAGCTCCGATAACTTCACGGAAGTTTCGAGATCTTTGAAAAGTCCTGAATTTTGGGGTGGTTAATGAACCTGTAAGGGTGAGTGGTGAATTTTAGAAAACTTCAGGAATTATAAGGATTTATATATTAGGAATTTATCAGAAGGCCTGGTAAATAAAGGGAACTTTTAAGATTTTTATGACAGTTTCATTAGTTTCTGGGCAGGAAATTTTTTTTTTGATCTTCAGGAAAGTTCCAAGAGCATCAGGGAACATAAAACACCTCAGAACAGTTCCATTCACTTCAATGTAGGACATACAAACATACATACATTTTTTTTTAAATTCAGCGCAGTTCCGATAGCACCTGGAAATTAGCGGATCACCAAAGGAATGCGAGAACAGTTTATGAAAATTTTCGTATACTTTCGAAAACCTAAGAAAAAAATGCAAGACTTCAGCAAATATCAGACCAGACAACTCCTGAGCAGTTAATTATTTTTCTGAAATTTTAGTAGAAGTATTCATATAAGGATGTTCCGAAAACTAGACTAATGTATGATCTTTAGGAAAGATCCATTAATTTCAGTATGATTGCCGGGATAATAAGCAAGTTCCAAAAACTTCAGCGTGGTCCAGGGAAGTTTAGAGAGAGAATATTTTTTTTGAAATTTTAGAACAAGTATTCACGTAGGACTAAACGTGGCTGGTAAACGGTTGGACAATGCGTACCGTTGATACTTCGCGTATCTGCAGGTATAAAATAGACCCCACTAGCGGTCCTTAGCCTCTTGTCCAGTAACTCCTATCCCACGGTGCCGGCTGGGGTACGAGCAACAATAGGGAAGATCGGGTAACTAACCCCGGTGGGACCTTGGTTGTATGCTGACAGGGAAGGGCGGGAGTCCTCTCTTTGGAGAGTGCAGTCTTCGAGCGTCTGTTCACCTGGAGATTCGGCTCAAAAAGGCGTCTGTTCTCCATGTTAGGAGCGGCTGATCAACGTCCTGGTGCCAGCGTAAGACTCTAAACAGTGCTGTGCACGATGGTCCCCCGGCGAGACAATGGGGGTTGGTGCAGACCCTACAAGCCAGCCGTAAAAAAACAAAAGTACAGGAAGGAAGCAATGTAAATACGGACCGGAACAATCGGCATAGACCCAAGCAACGGAAACGGACTAACGATTGGAAACTCGGAACATGGAACTGCAAGTCTCTCAATTTCTTGGGAAGTACCCGCATTCTTTCCGATTTATTGAGGGTCTGCAAGTTCTACATCGTAGCGCTGCAGGAGGTTTGCTGGAAGGGATCGTCGGTACATACGTATAGGGATGGTTATACCATCTACCAGAGTTGTGGCAATACACATGAGCTGGGTACAGCTTCATCGTGATGGGCGAAATGCAGAAGCGCGTGATTGGGTGGTGGCCAATCGATAGCAGAATGTGCAAGTTGAGGATCAAAGGCCGTTTCTTCAATGTCAGCATAATCAACGTGCACAACCCTCACTTAGCAAGTGACGATGACGATAAAGACGCTTTTTACGCGCAGCTGGATCGGGAATACGACAGCTGCCCAAGCCATGACGTCAAAATCGTCATCGGAGAACTTCGAGGAATTCAGATCGGATATAGGAAAGTTCAGCGCTCACCATCTAACGAACGCCAATGGCCTTAGACTCATCGCTTTAGCCGCCTCTAAGAACATGGCCATACGTAATACCTACTTCCAGCATATGCTCCCATATCGGTACACCTGGAGATCACCGCAGCAGACAGAATCGCAAATCGACCACGTTTTGATCGACGGAAGGCACTTCTCGGACATTATCGACGTCAGGACCTATCGCGGCGCAAATATCGATTCGGACCACTACCTTCTAATGGTCAAGGTGCGCCAAAAACTTTCCGTTGCCAACAACATTCGGTACCGACGCCCGCCACGGTACAATCTGGAGCGACTGAAGCTGCCCGAAGTCGCAACTGATTACGTGCAGTGCCTCGACGCAGCGTTGCCGGATGAGGGAGAGCTCACCGAAACCCCTCTTGAGCAGCGATGGAAGAAAATCGCTTCTAGCGATTAATGAACACGTATAAACCCACTGTGCGATTCTTTGCTACTCCCACAGCAAGCGATTCTTTCCTACTCCTAAGCACTAATACACAGGGAATACTGAGAGCCGTGAGTAACAGAGATCTCAAGAGAGTACGACGAAAGCAAATCATTGACAGGCGCACTCACGATTCGTTTCGCATACCATGCAATGCTTGTCGTCAATGCAAGCTACCAACTGTTGTTCTCGATTTGTACAGTTTAGGACAAAAGGTTGTTCGGATTATGTACAGTGGATGAGCAACTGTATTCAAATCATGATCATTGGCATGATGATCATGATTTTTTTAGCTTTTCAATTTTGATATAGTTTCGGTGCATTTTGCTAGTTTAACCGTCCTAGTGCTTTACGGTCTTTTTTGAGCCATTCAATTCGCTGTAACTTTGTACTGCGAAAAGCAATTGACCTGCAATTTTGTGAATTTTCTCAACTTTTTGAAACACAAACGCAATCAAAGGCAGATTTCAAAGACGTCTAGGAACGGTTCTACAGAAAAAGTGACACATTATGCATTAGCGGGTCGCATTCATATATGCTTGCAAAAAAATATTAACCGATTTTTGAGCAGTTTATTGGATGCTGTCTTGAAGTTAGTATCACGTAGCTCTGAAACCCTGGGCTCTCCAAATTGTCCTTGAATTTAAGCAAACGCCGGTTCAAATCTGCCATACTTTCAACCCTTTTGGGAAAGGGGGAGGGGGTGGGAATTAAATGAAGTAAAAAAAAACACACACACATGAGGGAAAAACAGATTTTCAACGTGAGGTGCTAACAAATTTTAACAACAAATCCTAAAAACGTGGAAAATTAAAAAAAAGATATGAATAATTAAGTGATTTCTTTCCATTTGATCCACATGATACATTTCTGTCAATTTGAATAAATTTTGAATTGATGATATTAATTGATATGAATTGGATTTTTACTAAATTAGATTTAGATTTGTATTGAATTTGAATTGGATATCAATAAAAATCGAACTGATTTTGAATTTAATTTGAGTTAAATTTAAACTGAATAAAAATTGGATTTGAATGGCATGGAAACCGATCCTGAATTGAATTTGAACTGTATATGAATTAGATTTGGCTCTCCCTTAGCTCTGTTGGTAAAGGCGCAGGGATACAAAGCAACGTTATGCTGGAGATGGCTGGGTTCGAATCCCGGTCGGTCTAGAAATTTTTCGGGTTGGAAAATTTCTCGACTGCAATGCGTTGCGTGACGATGTCATTTACAAATAAGACCATAGCAAATTCACGACTGTGGTTTGTATGTTAATGAGCATGCAGCGTGCTTCGTAAGTGCATATAATAGAAATTGTTTTTGTACTGATTCTATTCGGTCAAAATGCGTGCTTTGATAAGGGGATCAGACAATGCTGCAATATTCCAGGATTGACATGACATAGGCGCTATGATATGATTGCTAACATAGTTCTATACTTGTTTGATCTAAAAGAACTAAGCATCTGAACTCTTGGATGGTTTGAAGAACCTAGAATACCTGGCATCCTTGACAATAGATCACGTATCTCTGGTTCTACCTAGTAGTACAAAATATCTGAACTGCTGAACAATTTGGACAACCTAGAACATGAGACATCCTTGACACCGTAGAGCCACACACTCTGTTTTTACTGACGCCACACTCAAGTGCGTGAAATCTTGCACTCGAATGTAGCGTCAGAGAAAACAGCGAATGTGGCTCTACGGTGCAAAATGCGCATATTAGATAGTGACAAAACGAGAGCTCACTTGACTATTTGAAGGTACATTCACTGAAAACTCATTATTACTACAACCAACCGGGGGCTGTTGGATTTCTATACCATTATGTATGATTATTATACGAGATCTGTATAAGAAGGCCGCGTATACATTGGTGCGGATGGTTATAAATAGCTTGCTCGAAGGTGGCAGGAAACTATGCTCCATTCCAAAAACATAGCAGCGTATGATTCTCAAGCCATGGACTTCAGGAACAGTAGTTTAGAGATGTATCCACTGCACATCATGGGTGACCAGCAAACATCGCCTTCCTCCTCGGTGCTTCCACAGTCTCTTATAGCATCATAGCACGCGAGATATATAGCCGCTATTCGCATAAGAATCTCATGTTCTATAGGAATCCCTATCTACATGGGACTATTATGGGAATACCGGCAGTATAGCTGCGCTAACTTCACATTTTTCGGCCGATACTGTAGATTAAAGTGACCAGATCTCTTCAGACCCAATCTGGGACGCTTGATTTAAAACACTTATAATATGTACAGATATATTTGTTTTCTTGGAAAACATAACAGCTGCCTGATACTTGATGCTGTTTTACACACTTAGAAGATGATTAGCTTACAGTTCTTAAAATGTTTCTAAAGCTTTAGAAATGTGGCTTGAACTAAGATGAATTTTTGACAACTTTAAGCATAGAAATTCAAACCATGCCAAACATTTCACAAAATCCATTCATAATTCACTTACCCATACCCATAATCAGTGTGGTTAGTTGTATGGCTTAATCCGTAGTTCTACAGATATTGATATTTTCTACGGATCTACGGACGATTGTTGAAATTCGGATTGTTGTAAATTCCTACGGATATTCTACAGCTTCGCTACCCTCCCCCGCTCATCACTTAAAAATTTGAAGATTTTGAGCCGTTTCTATGAAAATGTTTGTTGGGCAGAACAAATGTAGCTGAATATTTCTCAAGTTAACAACAATTTTCACTGTCTACGGATTATACTCCATGAAAAGTTAACAACACTGCCCATAATGTCAAAAAATTCAAGATTTTCAGAAAGTATTCGAGAGCTTAAAAGCTGATTAAAGAATTTAATAACAATAATTAAGAAAGCTACAATCTGTTGATTAAGTTCAAAAATGTTCAAAGCATACTATTGTAGATAAAAGTTCATAGAAAATAAGGGTATGGTAACCAGAGCTTCAGGAACGAATCCAGTACGCCAATATACACAGAACTGCTTTGATTTTGCTGGAAGTGCAATGTAGCCACCAAAATCATCGCAGATCCCCAAGAAATTCAACTTTGTTTTCTACCTAATTAATAAACATTTTAGAAAATTTTACAGAAAAATAAGGGAACTTCTCAGTTCTTCCAATGGGTATTTCAGAGCTTGTATACAAACTTCAGTGAAATTTTCAGGGTTTTAAAGAGCTGAGGGATTTTCTAAACATTGTAGAAAACTTTAAGAGGTTCTGAGTTGTTTCCAGAACATTAGAGAATCTCTCAGGTTTTTGGAGATGTTTCCGATCGCCCGAAGGAAGGTTTTAAAATAATGAATTTTTCGGAAAAACTTTCAGAACGTACGTGACATAGCAAATCAAAAATCATCATCGTTTCATAGATTTTTATCTTTTAGGAATGTTTCACAAATTTTTCAGGAATGAGCAATCCTTAAAGATTAGAATTAGAAGTCAACGTAGTTCATAGAAAATTTAGATCTTGAGATAATTTCCAACACTTCAGCACATTCGTCCCAAAATTTGCAAATGAGATTTCCACAGAAGCTCTACACTTTTTATAAATTTTCGCAAAAATGTGCACCGGGAAACGTTCTGGGCTGGTACCGGAACCAGTGGACCGACTACCCGGCTATCAAAAGGCCTCAATTCGGCCACATTTTTGGCACACTATCACGGTAGTCGTCGCGCATAAGGCAATGTGTAGCGGAGAACACAGGGCACTAGGTGCAACGTTAGGTTATCGTATTAATTCAGAAAAACGCGACTGATTTTACAACTCCCAAGTGGAAATGCAGAATTCTTATCATGCGAATCTCGCTTTAAGTCTATAGTCTGTATACGGCAGTGCGCCAGTGCGCGCGACTCACGAAACCCCGAATTGACGGGGAATTCGCTTATATCTATTTTTTCTTATTGCTTGCAGCCTGCTAGCAACCGTGCCCTGCATCTTCAAGCCCACACTGCTAATGAAGAACAAACGCAGCAAAATACAAAAAGAACACTCACTCTCACACCTCACTCTCGTCATGTGAAACACACACGAGTTGCGATTTGTGTACGTAGTGAGCGAAAAAGGTAACTCACTTTTCTGAGCAGGACTCAATCCCTCGATGATTGATTTTCTGTGGGTTGCTTTTGTAGCAACGTTTGATCATGACGGGTGATGATTAACTGTTAGTCGTAAAGCGTACAGTTTGCGAGTAACTCTGTTGACGATGAAGTGGAAATCTAATCATGCTCGTTTGATTTCCATCGCTGCTCTTGAGGACTGCTGGAGCAATGTGAAAGCAGCCATTAACAGCGCTGCTGCAGGCGCCCCGTTGGGTTCGTGGAGTGGAATCGACGGAACGATTGGTTCGACGAAGAGTGTCAGACGGTTTTGGACGAGAAGAACGCAGCGCGGACAGGCGATGATGCAGCAAGGAACCCGTCATAATGTGGAGCGATATAAACATAAGCGAAGACAGCAAACCCATCTTTTCCGGGATAAGAAGCGCCGCCTGGAAGAGCTGGAGTGCGAAGAAATGGAGCAGCTGTATCGTTCTCAAAGAACACGCAAGCTCTACAAGAAACTCAACGCATCCCGCCAAGGCTTTGTGCCGCGAGCCGAAATGTGTCGGGATAAGGAAGGGAGTATCGGTCGAAAGTGAGGTGATTGAAAGGTGGAAGCAGCACCACCATGTACATCTGCACGGCGCAGAGGTGGAGGACCAAGGCGGCAGGAGGAATGGCTTCGTCGGTACAGCGGATGAGGGGGACATGCCAGCTCCCACGATAGGTGAAGTAAAAGATGCTATCCGACAGCTTAAGAACAACAAAGCAGCTGGGAAAGATGGTATCGGAGCGGAACTTATCATAATGAGCCCGGATAAGTTGGCCACTTGTATGCACCGACTGATAGTCAGGATCTGGTATACAGAACAGCTACCGAAGGAGTGGAAAGAGGGAGTAATATGCCTAGCCGTTTATCGCCGCTAGCAAGCAGATTTGTGGGAAGTTATCAAGCCGGTTTTGTGGACGGGCGATCGACAACGGACCAAATCTATACGTTGTGGCAGATCCTCCAAAAGTGTCGTGAATATCAAGTCCCTACGCACCACCTAAATACTCAACGATTTCAAGGCCGCTTAGGATACTATTGACCGTGAAGAGCTATGGAAGATTATGGACGAGAAAGGTTTTCCCGGGAAGCTGACCAGACTGATCAGGGCTACGATGGATGGTGTACAGTGCTGCGTGAAGATATCGGGTGCGTTGTCGGACTCGTTTGAAACTCGCAAAGGACTTCGACAAGGCGATGGTCTTTCCTGTCTCCTGTTCAACATTGCGCTAGAAGGTGATATGAAACGTGCGGGCTTTAACATGCGGGTACGATCTTCAATATGTCCAGCCAGTTTATCTGCTTCGCTGACGTCGTGGACATTGTCGGAAAAAAACGTTTCAGGCCGTGGCGGAGTAGTACACCAGGCTGAAACGTGAAGCAGAGAAGGTTGGATTAAAGGTGAATACGTCGAAGACAAAGTATCTGTTAGCTGGAGGAACCGAGCGGGATAGGGCTCGCATAGGCAGAAACGTGACAATCGACGGAGCTGAGTTCGAGGTGGTGGATGAATTTGTCTACCTCGGATCATTGGTGACGTCGGATAGCAACTGCAGCAGAGAAATTCGTCAACGTATTATTGCCGAAAGTCGTGCTTACTACGGACTCCACAAGATCCTGATGTCGGGTAAACTTCACCTCCGTACTAAATGTACCATGTACGAGACGCTGATAAGACCGGTAGTTCTCTACGGGCACGAGACGTGGGCAATGCTCGAGGACGACCTGCAAGCACTGGGTGTTTTCCAACGACAAGTGCTTAGGACCGTCTTTGGCGGGATTTGTGAGAACGGTGTATGGAGGCGAAAGATGAACCACGAGCGGGAGCAACTCTATGGCGAACCCTGTATCCAGAAAGTTGCAAAAGCTGGACGGGTACGATGAGCGGGACACGTTTTAAGAATGCCGGAAAACAATCCCGCAAAAATGGTGTTTGCCTCGAATCCGGCCGGTATAAGACGAGGAGGAGCACAGCGAGCAAGGTGGCTAGACCAAGTGGAGCAGGATATTGGAAGTGTGGGACGGTCAAGAAATTGGAGACAAGCAGCCACGGACCGAGTGAATTGGCGTAACATTGTGGACATTAGGCAAATTTCAAAAACTTCCGGGCAGTCCACAGAAGATCAGGGAAGTTTAGAGATGGTGAAGAAAGAAAAGAGGAAGGTCCAGATCCTTAGGGTAGTTGTAGTAACTTGGAAACTTTTTTTGGAAGTATATGCTTGCCTGGTAGTTTAGAGAACTTGAATATTTTGTTCCTATTCATTCAGGGTAGTTCCATGAATTCCAATAACATTTCTAGAACTTCAGTGACAATCTTGGAACTGCGTACATTATTTGGATCAATAATTTCAGGAAAATTGACCTCTACCTATTTTTTTCTATAAACTGGGCTCATAATTTTTCAAAGTTTCAGAATATTTATTATATGACGATAATAGGTTGTTAAGGTATTGCCGAAGCTGACATTTCAAGACCAACAATTGAAAAGGCCTCAACTCCATTTTGTAAACAAACCTTGTAAGGCCATTTTCACGCCTACCAGAGTCCGCAAAGGCAAACCAACATAATGAACAGGTAGGAGAAATTCTCCTCTACCCGATTGTGGTTTAGGTTTGCAAATTTAGGTTTCGGTTCGCTAGAAAATGGCCTTACAAGGTTTGTTTACAAAATGGAGTTAAGGCCATTTCAATTGTTGGTCTTGATTTTCCCTTTGTTTTGTAACACGTGATAGTCTACTTTGTTTTCATCTAACTATCCAACTTTTTTTTGTAGGAGAGGGAACGGTGGAGTAATTTTTTTTTTTAAAAGGGATGTTGAAAACCACTGAAGATTTAACAAAGTTTTAAACTTCGCTTCACCATTCGAAAAATTTAAATTTTGCAAACATTATGCACACTACCCTCTGGCACCCATTCAGTGGAATTTTTTCCTCCATCCCATACTTCCATACAATAAACAATCAAATTTAAAATTAATTAATTACAGCTCGTCGCACAGCGATTTCAATTCTATGCATTTTTGTGCGTTCCCAGCTTGCTTTTACCCCCAAAAACTCACTCCCCTCACCCCACGACCACGTGTTCCACTTTGATCCCTAGCAGAAACCATAATCCACTTCACACAATCTCCTCTCGGCTCGTGAATGCGATAATCACGCGTTGCAGTTCGGACTACCTCTATCTATAGAGCACACCGTTTGCGCGCAGCTATTCACACCGGAAAAGTGTTCGGAAATTGCGGAAATTTGAATCCCTCTCCTTCTCCTCCAAGTCGGTACCCACGTACACACGTGGGCTCCACCCACATGTTGGTGACGGTCACTTTATCGAAATCCAAACCGATGAATAATTTAATAGCTCTATACCTCTCTCTCTGTGCATGCAAGCACCCACACCAAGAGGGAGTAGATCCTTTGATGTGTCACTGCTAAGCTCACCCTTGTGGGGTGGGGTGGGGGGTGTATGAAAATGGATAATATTAGGGGGAGTAATCCTCCCGGTTGTGAACGAAATTAATTCAAATAAAATTCTCTTCGATCGAAATTCCATCGCATATGGCCAAAGTTCGGTGTTTTGAGTATATGTTAATCATGCGGATAAAGTGTATTGCTGCTGCTTTGTTTACCATTTAGATCAAGGTGGGATGGATTATTTTCAAACCTATCATACGTCCGTCGGTACTTACATCGATCCTTTCTGCACGGTCATGTTCAATCCGTCCAGGATGACGTTGGGGTTCTTTTTGGTGCCGTAGATCTTGTGTGCTCGCCGGACGCAAATCGCCTGTTGCCGTCGGATGGCCACCGTCGAGGGCTGTGACATGAACATTCGCCTCCGGGCGGCCAACTCCTGGTGTGTGTCGTCGGTGTCGATTGTGGTGATGACGGCTGCGGCGGCTGAGTGCCCATTCCCGTTGGCACTCACCGGTTGGACGCCTTCCGATTCAACGTCCATGGCTGCTGTTGGGGAATATAAACCAGAGAAGGTACGATATGTTAGACATGTGTGAGTATGCGTGATTATTAAAACGAAAAATGAAGTAAAACATGGCTTCGGATCTAGTTATTGTACATTTCTATAACCACCGCCATCTATCGTTACGTCGCCGTTTGAACAAAGGTAACGTGCATTTCCTCGTAAAACTGTGGTAATAAAATGTGAAATAGTAGTCTATAAACGGTAGCAATAGTACAACGGAATGGTGCGCAGCGCTTTTGTACATACATATGTGTTTGTGTGTGTGTGCGCAAAATATAAATTTGCATGTTAAATATTCGTGGCAATTTTATATTTTCCCACATTTGATAGATGTGCCTTTCAGTGTTGAGTTGATAGGTACGGCTACCGGGTGCAGCTCAGGATTTAGTGTTTGGTAATGTACATGGTTGACCTGCCTTTATTGAAACTCTAATGTGTGTGAATCTAGCAAACAAGTGTAGTTAGATTTATTGGTGTAATTTGCTATCTATTACACTAAATTATATTTAAAGTCGCAGAGATAAAAAAATGCTAGGTACAGCAGCGACTCTTGAACATCCGTTTATTGCTACCCTCCGCGAATATTGAGTTTCTCTAATTCGTGATTCGTGCTTTTCCATCGATAGTAGACTATTCAACGGAGAAAGTCTAAGACAATCAGTTCTCTAAACAATATACCCAACTAACAAGTTTAGCTGCTTTTAAGATTAAATATGAATTTTTTGTTTATGCAGCTAAGCTGGTTTGCAGTTGAAATTGCTTGTTGGATACTTATCGCAAAACAAGTAATGAAGTCGGACAGTTGCCGATTTTTGTAAAGAGCAATGAAAAATTCAATATAGCATCAACGAAGCTATCGATGGTAACTGGTTCTGGTGAGAGGGACAAATGGTATAAAAAGTTGTATAGATCAAATAGTGATAATCATTGGAATAGGTTCACAATCGCGGGTAATAAATATTCACAATCGATACAAAAAAATTCGTTGTGAATACTTCCAGAGGAAGATTGATCAGCATCAAAACAACAGCAAAGAGTTATGGAAAATTTTGCAATCTGTATCAAAACATAGTAGTTGCAAACCACGGACCATAACTTTTAATGGCACTTTAGAACAGTCAGAACAGGTAATTGGATCTAAGTTTAATGATTATTTTGACGACAGTGTTTATCAATCCATTAAATTGGTCAATGAACCTGACGAAATAAATCAGCCAGTTAATAACAGTTGTAGATTTAAAGATTTTCATCCAATTACATTAGATAAACTTAGAGCTATTTGCTTTTCATTAGGAAAATCGGATGGACCCTATTAATTAATCATTGCAGACTGAACATGTGCCACAAATTTTGAAGGAATCCTTAGCAGTTCCTATTCAAACAGTTGCTGAAACTATTAAAGCCGAAGAGTTTCGTCCCATCAACATGTTGCACACATTAGAGAAAATTTTATGACTTGTTGTTAAAAGCCAGCTGTTGGAGTATTTAAATAGTAATAGTTTGTTGATACCAGAACAATCGGGATATCGGTAAGGTCATTCGAGTACTGCATATAAATCGTTTGAAAGCTATTTGGCTGATAGAGCTCAAAGGACTGTTTTTAATGATTATATTTCCAGTTCCGTGGGGAATAACCTTGGAGTGCCCTAGGGAAGTGTATTGGGGCCCCTGTTATTTATCATGTATATTAATGACATGCAACGTGTTTTACGATTTTGCGACATTAATCTTTTTGCAGATGATACTGTGTTATTCATTGCAGTTAAGGATTTAGAAGTTGCTGTTTCACAGATTTGCGATCTCTTAGTAGATGGTTAAAGTGTAAGCAGTTGAAATTGAATGAAAGTAAAACTAAATTCATGGTAATTTCACGGAATGATCTCTGCGGGTTTGCTAGTGCAATAGGATGCTTTGTTGATTGCTCATTAACTTTTGATTGCTTGTAATACTTAGGAATATTTTAGGTGGAAAAAAGGTGAACTAAGAGGTGGACGCCTAAACTTTACCACATTTATATCGCTGTGAAACAACTGTAAACTCTAGGGGGAATATATATCTGTAACTGTAACCAGTTCGATTTGGTTTGCTAATCTGGTAAAAATGTCATATTTAATTATGTTAAAAATAAATCGCCCAGCTCAAACCTTTGTAGGGGTAAGAGGTGGGTGGGATCATCATCATTTTTTTTTTCACAAGCTCGTTTGTCATTGTACTACGTATGCATAACACGGGATATCAGCCCTTCCCTGCATAATCTCAATCGTGTTTGGTTCTCCGACTTCGGAAATTAATTTGATGTATCTATGACATGGGAGATTCATGAGATTCCAAGGCATCATCGCTCCATAATTACTCCGTCAATTTTCACTGCATACTTTGACCAAGTTGATTCCGCAAGATCGCTGGTTTTGGTATTTATAACGAATTTCTCAGCACCTGCTTCAAGCTCCTTGTTCCGTATATGTTGCTGAGCTGGCGGCAATACAATATACGCTAGCAACTATCGCCTAACTTTTTTTTCCGTCGATCTTGTTTTCCGTGCTGAGCACCAATGCTACCGACGTGCCAGGAAGGCAGCTCCCACACCTGGACCCTACTTATCGACCCATCTTCACGCACGTACACGACCGTTGGCTATCTTTCGAACACACAAAAAAAATTCAATTTCCACTTTGACTGATTTATTGTTACCGACGGATGGATAGCGTAGTCGACAAATCAGAAACGACCGGCTTTGGGATGCTGCGAAAAGAAAGTCAACGGTCGTGTAAGTGCGTGAAGGTGGAACATCAGCAGTGTTTCAGCGTGCCAACTTCCTCAGTGATTTCTGTGCGCCGTTCGAAGGCCGAACGGACTGCCAAATTGTTCATGCAGCGACTTTGGAAACTAAAGAACGAAGACAAAGCTCCCTACGAATGGGACCACCCGCTCCCGCAGAAGCTACAGGATGAGTGGAAGCAATTCCATGCTACGCTTCCCATCCTGGCTGACATCAGAATTACACGTTTCGTATCTTTGGCCGCCATTTCCAAGGTTGAGTTGCATTTCTTTTGCGGTGCATCTGACGCTGCCTACGGAGCTTGTTGCTTCACCCGCTCGTTGAACAACGACCAAGTAAAGGTTCAATTACTGACATCGAAGTCAAAGGTGGCACCTCTTGCCACGAAACACACTATCGCAAGACTTGAGTTGTGTGCAGCCGTTCTTTCCACGAAGCTGTATCAGAAGGTTGAACACTCAATCAAGCTGTCTACCGATGTCTACTTCTGGACAGACTCAACCACAGTCATTCAATGGTTGCAATCACCACCGAATCGTTGGAAAACATTCGTTGCGAATCGTGTTTCCACCATCCAATCCAACACTGAGAGACATGTCTTGGAGACATGTCCCAGGAGTAGAAAACCCAGCCGACGAACTATCTCGAGGATTGCAGCCCGCAGACTTAGTCAATCAGTCCAGATGGTCCGAAGTGGTTGTGGGAATTTCCTGCGCACTGGCCTGTCTCGAATGTTCCAGAAGAAGAACACATTACCGTCATCGAAGAAGCTCGGAAGGTAACTTTGTTATCGCTCAATACTTCTGACGAACAGTTTGCAAATCGGCTATTCGCTCGCTTCTCTAACTACACAACTCTTCGCTGTGTAGTAGCGTACTGCATCAAGTATATCAAGGCATTGCAAGCCACAGTCAGTGTTGGCAAAATCATCAATCAAATGATATTTTTCCGCTCTCATACGCTCTCAATATTACGCGTGATATTGGAACAAAATATCATGCTTGATATTGATTTTACAAGCTCCTTTGATATTGCGAGACTATTCACAACGTGCATAAATCAAGCTGGGAGTTGACTCGACACAAAAATGATTTCGTTGCACATCGTTTTCTTAGAAAGAGAAAGTATAGTTTGCTATCTCTTTTTACTCTTCACCGATGGCAAACACGAAGTGACTGCTGCCAACCGTTATG
This sequence comes from Ochlerotatus camptorhynchus, assembly GCF_037179485.1. Classification (NCBI taxonomy): domain Eukaryota; kingdom Metazoa; phylum Arthropoda; class Insecta; order Diptera; family Culicidae; genus Ochlerotatus; species Ochlerotatus camptorhynchus. The sequence goes on from NW_027041234.1 coordinate 1,206,068, forward strand.
GACGTTTCGGTTTCATTCGGGTGTAAAGCAAAAATCATGAAGCTCAATCTCACCACAGTTTGTTGAGATTTGCAGCTGATGAGTTTTGTTAGCTTTGTATTCCGAGCTGCGATATCATAGCTTGCAAAATCAACCGCAATTGTTCGCTTGTTGATTTTTGTCTACGAAAGTCAAGCGTGATCTTGGGCATTGGTGAGATTTGATTTTTTGATATTTTCCCAACACTGGCCACAGTACGTAAGTCCACCAAATCATCGAACATCATTCTCACGACAGCTGATCTCGTAGTCACCGATCACACGCTGATTCGACTTGCTCAATCGCAACTCTACTCGGAAGAGCTAGCTGAGCTCACCAGTTCCACAAGTAACGACGTCTTGAAGTCCTCACCCTTGAAATGGTTGAAGCCACATGTCGACGACAACGGAATCATCCGTGTAGGAGGACGTCTATCAAACGCTGAAGTTCCAGATACCGTCAAGTACCCGATGGTGCTATCCTCAAGTCACCCACTAGCACAGTTGCTAGCAGGTTATTACCACAAGTTTCTTCTGCACGCCGGTCCACAACTCATGCTCGCTACCATGCGCCAAAAATACTGGATCATCAGTGGAAGGAATCTTGTCCGGCATGCGTATCACCAGTGTGTCAAGTGCTTCCGGAACAAGCCGATCCTGATTCAGCAGAGTGTAGCAGATCTTCCAAAATCTCGTGTGACTCCAGCACGCCCGTTCGCAATCAGCGGCGTCGATTACTGTGGACCAGTGTTTCTGAAGTCAACGGTACGCAATCGTGGGCCAACCAAAGCGTACATCGCCATTTTCGTATGCTTTTCAACGAAGGCAGTGCACATCGAGTTGGTCACGGACTTGTCCACACCAGCGTTCTTGGCTGCACTTCGCCGATTCGTCGCCCGCCGTGGCCTTGTTCGAGAACTCCATTCGGACAATGGCACTGCATTCAAGGGAGCAGCTAACGCACTCCATCGCATCTACGAGATGTTGAAGTCCAGTGAAACTGACCGAGCTCACATCCAGACCTGGTGTGCCGAAAATCAAATCCAGTGGAAATTCATTCCACCACGCGCCCCACACTTCGGAGGATTGTGGGAAGCCGCAGTGAAGTCAGCCAAACATCATCTCCTGCGTGAAATCGGCCACATCAGCATCCGTCAAGAGAACATGACAACGCTGCTAACACAGATTGAAATGTGCCTCAATTCAAGACCACTGACCCCAATTCCGTGCGATCCTACTGACCTCGAGGTTCTAACGCCTGGTCATTTCTTGGTTGGCTCGAATCTACAATCCGTTCCGGAGCCAAGCTACGTCGACACGCCGGACAACCGTCTGGACCACTGGCAAATCACCCAGAAGCTATTCCAGCGTATTTGGGCCCGGTGGTATCCGGAGTACCTTGCTCAACTCCAATCTCGAGCAGCAAAGGGTTGCAAAGCACCAGTTCCTATCAAGGTGGGACAGATCGTGGTCATCAAGGATGAGAATCTTCCTCCTGCACAATGGCCGCTCGGAAGAATTACCCAGCTACACCCTGGCAAAGATGGGATCGTTCGCGTGGTCACCATGAAGACAGCAAATGCCAACAGCGTCGTGAGACCAGTTGCGAAGATCGCAATCCTGCCAGTTCCAACCAAAGACCACCAACCGAAGTAACAGCAGTTCCTGAAACTACAAAGACCGGTAGAGCAGTCCGAAACTAGCTCGATGCGCATATGGAGCGCAATCAGGTGATTAGCGTTCCATTAATTTAAACCAAACCGTTCGATCTACCGGGTCTTTTGTTGTTCACAGATCTCCGTTTCGTGCAACCTCGTGCCATCCTCCATTCAGTCGTCCTCAACGATTCGCCAACAACTGAATCAATGTCCGCCAATCACCATCGCAAAGGTGAATGGTTCAGTCATGATTACGGAATCGTACTGCCGAAGACATCCGATCGTGAGGAGAGAGTGGAGAGTACAACTACGAGAGATGAGAGTTCAGAGGGTTGAAACAATGGGAATGTTTCAAGGTGGCCGGAATGACCAGTACCCACTGGTTATAATAAAAAATTAATTTTGTAAATATTGTAAATACGTAATCCTAATCATAAGTATAAAACTAAAGCTAAATCCTTAAACCATTGAAATTAAAACTAAATCGATCTAATGCGACTAACAACAACAAATATGACCCACCCTAATGAGGATCGTCAATTCTCACTCAATCCAGTGGTCACTCAATTGCACTTGACCACACAGCAGAAATGTGTATAGGTACATTGTAGATCAGTTGCAAATATACCGCGGTAACGTTCGCAGCATCCCAAAGCCGGCTTTTTGTATGTCCGAAAAGATAGTCAACGGTCGTGTAAGTGCGTGAAGGTGGAACATCAGCAGTGTTTCAGCGTGCCAACTTCCTCAGTGATTTCTGTGCGCCGTTCGAAGGCCGAACGGAAAGAAACACCTCCGAATCCCGGCAAATACAGAGCCCACGGCTCGAACACCATGTCAGAAACAAATATACACGGCAAAAAGTTGCTGGAAATTTAGAGTAAAATCCAAAAAAAAGTGTTTTTAATCTTAAATTACAAATAAATACTCTCTTCAAAATATTTGACATATATTTCATTTTAAAGCTCATGAAGAATGGCGTCTTTTGTGAAATTTTTAAGATGGACAATTGAAAATTAATAAAAATCATAGAATAACATATAACAAATTTTTGAACTTTTGGTTTTAAAAGTTTTATTTTTATTTTTTTTTACAGAAAACCACTTTTGAGACTTTTAGTTGTTAAGTTATTGCTAAGATTTTTGATAATTTTCAAGTGTCCTGCTTTCATCCCAAAAAGCCTGGGTTCAATGCCAGATCACACCTTCCTTCCACAGGGAAGTAAAACCGTTGGTACCCGGTCCATGAGTTGATAGGGAGGGTCCAGATGTAGGAACTGTGGTAGAATTGATGCTCAGTACGGAAAAAAGGGTTCTGCTTATCATAAAGAACATACCATTTATTATAAGCTTTTTAATAAAAATATTTTAGTACATTGAAGGGGGTCATTTTATGTTATTTGTGTTTTCAATGATTTTTAGATTTTTACCCATAGCTACGATGTTTTTTTTTCGATTAGATTTCGAATTTGTTGAAAAACATCGATTAGTCGGAAAAAAAATTGGAGAAGGTCGAGCTTAAATTATTAATTTTTTGCTTGTGGTCTGGAAATGCTAACGTTAGAGTGATCCTCAAATTAATTAATATTCAAAAACTAACTTATTATTGCATATAAAGACATATGATCGTCGGCAAAGTTAATTTCAAGCAACTTTGTTGTAAAATGGGAAATGGTCCTAATGTTGTTTTCCTATAAAGCAGGACCCCAAGCCACAACACAAAATCGCTTCTCAACAGCACCGACGTCACAATCCCGAGGGAGGTCAAACTGCTGTTAAGCCTGGGATCGAAATTTGCATTGCCATACACAGATATGAATGAGCTTCCTATCTACCACCTGATCGCCGATGTGGAGAATGTCGTTCGAGTGCACGAAACGGAAGAGGTTCAATAACGCAATAGATGCGCCGTTGCGAATCAAATCCAGAATTTTCTTCACGCGGAGAGGCGAAAGGGAAGGCACGACAAATTTCTACCGTACCACCACCAAGTCAACGAAAGAATTTCTGAAGCAACACCCCGAGATAGTAGTCATCGAGGCGGACAAAGGGAACAGTACCGTGGTGATGAAACGTGAAGAGTATGAGGCCAAACTGCAACGGATGATAGACGATGACGACACCTACCAGAAGCTGAATCGGGACCCAACATCAGGATATCAAGCAAAAAACAATCAGTTCGCGAAGCGACTAGCAGATCAACCGAAATGAAGTTGAAGACGTTCAAGGCTACGTCCCCTCGAATCTACAGTGCCCCCAAGGCACACAAAGAGGGTTTGCCGTTGAGACCAGTAGTACCATGCATGGCGTAACCGTCGTACACACTCTCGCAGTTCGTTGGTAAAATCATACAGAAGTCCATCGCTGGTAGATACAACGTGCCAAATTAATTCATCTTCTGTGAGTACATCAATAACGTGCAGCTTCCACCCGGCTACGTCCTGATTTCCCTGGATGTAGTGTCACTTTTCACGTGCATCCCTGACAACATCAAGCAACACACAAACATCAACCTGTTTCTGGAGATATCGGAGTTCTACATTGACTGCATCTACTTCCGGTTCAAAGGACAACCCTATCGCCAGATGGGTAACCCACCATTGCGGACCTAGTGATGCTGGACACTACAGTAGCAAGGCTCGATTTCCAGCCCCCGGTGTTGAAAAAGTACGCCGATGACCTGATATTGGCCGTGCCGGGGGAGAAAATCGAATCGGTGAGGGAAACATTTAACCTATCACCCAAAAATCCAATTCACAGTGAAGGTGCAGAAACAAGGACGAATACCGTTCTTAGACCTGCTTCTGGTACGAAGGGATGACCAGACAGTAAAAACCGAATGGTACATGAAACCGATCGCATCAGATAGGTTTCTGAATTACCATTCCATCTACAGCATGCAACTCAAAGTGAATGTGGCACGAAACTTCATTCACCGAGTAAAAAGTTTCTCCACCAACGTCGGCTCAAAAACGGCCACAAACACGATTTTCTCCCAACTAAAGCCCGGCGAAACTAATAAATCGCCTCGTCAATCGATCGAGAGAACGGTGCATCGAAACACAAACCAATGACGTCACGAGCGACGACAACATGCAGTATCGCAGACAGGGGTTGAAACAGTTGACGTTTTTTACGACACTCGCTTCTTTGTCGTGCGCGACAATCTGTTCGTAATCGTACACTCATGCTCTACCGGCGTCTCTCACACACAACACAACCGGTAGAATAACATTCGAGCAAAAATAAAATTATCAAATAACTATCATGTAACATGAGTGATTTGGTTCTTATTCCTCAATTTGGTGTAAATTAAACCATTTATGATCAGAAATGTTATTACTAGGACATCATTGCTTGCTATTTTCAGAATTCACACAAGCACAACATCAGCAGCTCTTATTATGAGAAAAACTAAAATACACACATTCGTGACGGTATTCGCCGACAGTGTCGTATGACAGAGCATGTTAAATGACATTTGAGTTTGGTACTGTACTATGATAGCTTGTTTTGTAAGTGTCGGAGGCAAAGACAGTCGATTATCACAGAAAATGTGTCGACTACCGTGACCGCTTACAAGACTGATCGCAGATACGAAAAAGCTTGAAAAAAGACTACCCCAATATCATCATCAGTGCCAAGCATAAGAAGACGGTCGGCAACCTACTGCCAACCTACTACTGGACCAAAACAACAGATTGAACGTCATCTACAGGATCCCATGCACGGGATGCGCATAGTTAATCTACTGATTGGTTTAAGTTAAATTTGAATCCAGATCTCTAAAATTTCACCAAGTTCATGTAAATTTTTGTTCTTGTCAATGTCCACAAAATTTAACCATTGGATCATTTTCGTCAATGTCCTAGAACTCGAGAAGAAGTACTACACCATGATCATTCTGAAAAGAACTTCAAGATAATACAAAAGAGAAATCTAAGGACATTCCGAGGATAATTTAAATAAAATTCTGGGAAAAAAGGAATCCGGAGCATATTTCCATGTGAGTTTTCGGAGAATTCATAGAGGGTATATTCTGGAGGAAAGGAGGAACCTCAAAAGAATTCGGTTAAAAATTGCAAGAGAGTTCTGGAAAATTTTGTGGAGAAATCTAAGAAGAACTGCAAGTTATTTTTTAGGTGAGAATTTCATAGATGTGAGTTGAATTCCAAGGAAAGGGGCAATATTCAACGGTAATTCCAAAATATATTCAATGAGAATAATTCCAATAATTATATTTTTTCTTTACTCTAAACAATAATACCTATCAGAATTTATAGCTCAATTTAAAATATTTCCAATAAACATTTGGATTGTATTTTTGAAAAATGCGTGAAATTAGAATCATAGATTAATGAAACTATGGTACTTTTCGGTAGAAACATTCGGGAAAACCTGGAAAACTCATGGAATTTTATTAAGTAAAATAAGGAGACTATAAGCAATAATAAATATCAACATTATAAAAAATTACGTTACGAATGTGGAATTCTTTTCCATTGTTTTTTTTTTTAATTTCGCGCTATATAGTACTGTATTTTGTACGTTTGAGCTCTATGACCCTTTCCTTCCCACGGTAACACAGGGGATCTATAGGTTTTTGGTCCGTCTTACGATTATCACTACAGCTTGAATTAGTCAGCATTGATTTAAGTTTCTCTTGTGCTCAATATTCCTTTTTATATATTCATCTCACAAGTTTCCAGAAGGTTTATAAAAAAATCACTTCGGAACTTATAAATTGAGCTTGATAGCTTCAAAAGTGTCTTAGTCCTATGATTTGTAAATTTCCCGCAACTTGCAGTTCTTTTTGTAGAATCATTTTCGTAATATCTTGTTGTTAGCGGTATCGCAAATTAATCGAAGACCATACCCCAATCTATTATTTTAAAATGCAATTGACAACAGAATTTAAAGATTATAAAGACAAATAATCTGGAATTTATTAAAACTAAATCCAAAATATATCATATTTCCACAAAGTGCAAAAGCTTGAAAATAATCAAAGAATATCAACAAATCTCCAAAGACAAGACTAAAAATATCTTAAAACAAATGGTTCATTCAGGTACTTGTTTTTCTTTCTTTAGTCTGACACCTCTCAAGTTAAAATGTATTGAAAATTTTCTTATTTCCAAAAATGGTGGTTATTTTTTATTCTGTCAAAAGTCAAATGAACCAAAATCTCTTCAGGGATCTTGTGAATTGAAGTTCAAGGATTTTATGAATTCCTGGTATCTTGCATAAACAATTCCGATCACTCGATATTTGACTCATCATGTCTTATTCTATTTTCTTACCAGTTTGAAACAGGTTATAAGATTTAAAGGTTGAACACAAAAAAATGCGGACACATGAGATTGTTGCCATAAAAGCATTTTTTGAGATGTTTTTTTTCAAAATTTCTTAATCAAGCTAAGAGTGTATACAATTACAGTAGGCATCTGGTTTGTTTACATCATGGCTTCACCGGAACAAGCACGTCGTAGTTCGATCCTGCGCGCTCAAAACGAAAATCCCGGTCTATCCGCTACTGGCATTTTTCGACCAAATTCCTGGGCTGTCATACCTCGGTTGACCGGAAGAAGAAAAAGAAATTGAAATTCCCCAAAAAGTTCCTTGCCTGGCAAGTAATCTGCAGTTGTGGGATTAAAAGCGAAACTGGGACCATGAACCAGCAAATTTACCAGGAGGAGTGCCTAAGGAAAATAATACTGCCTTTTCTGGAGCAGCATGAGGTGGATTGCCTAATCTGGCTGGACTTGGCAAGCTGCCACTACTAAAATTCCACCAAACAGTGGTGCACCGAAAATGCCGTTACGGTGTTTATAAAGAAGATGAATCCGGCCAATACTCTCCGCAACTAAGGCCAATTGAGGAATACTGGGCAATTGTGAAGCACATAGGGTGGAACTGCAATTGGCCTGAAAGATTTCAAGCGGAAATGGAATTTGGCAGCCAAACAAGTGGAAACAGGGCTCGTGCAAAAGATGATGGGCCTTGTACAAAGAAAAGTTTGAGAAATAGCTTATGGTAAAAAGGAAGACTGAAACAATGGTCTTACAATAAGCATAATACTCACAAATGTATAGCTGCTACAAATTAATTTGCATGATTCTATTTCTTAAAGTTTTCTGATAATGTTCAAGTCACATTTTGGTAACTTTTTAAAATGATTTTGGTCACTAATTCACTATTTTTATTGCTTAACACTGCTATCCTGCCATGCCTATTGGTCCAAAGTAAACCATAGAGGTAATTCTAAGACTAGTAGGTCCCGAAGAAACGTGCTCAACTTTTTGGCTCAGCTCTGGTACTATCTTCGGTCCCAAGCTAATAGATTCACCCCTCGAAACATAGGAAAATCCAATCCCCTCATTTTATCTGTCAAACTTTCATAGTGAATCAAAACAAACATTGTGAAGTAGTAGAATTTCGACTAGAATGGGATACGTTAATCGTTTGCTTGGGACCAATAGGCTAGTTTAAAATCGTTAGTTTCGTATTGATTGTTGGTAAATCGATCAAAGTACCCCATTCCAGTCGAAATTCTAGTACTGCACTATGTTTGTTTTGATTCGCTATGAAAGTTTGACAGATAAAATGAGGAGCTCCTATGTTTCGAGGGGTGCATCGATTAGCTTGGGACTCAGTACCAGAGAGTACCAGAGCTGAGCCAAAGAGTTGGGCACGTTTCTTCGGGACCTTCTTGTCTTAGAGTTACCTTTATGGTATAAGTGTCCTCGAATGTACTCCTCGAGAGTATGACGTCCGGCTAACATGAGATCTTGTTTTGTACCATACGATGCCGAACATCGTGACAATTGTGCCTATGCTGTGGGCTCTTAACACTTAAACGGAATTTAGTTAGTAAGTAAAATCGAAAACGAAGTTCCAACATTGTATTTAAAAAAAAATATTTTCACTGATTCTTTGAAAAAGGCACAATACATGTGACCGAAACGTCAGATGAAAACTAAAAGCCACATAACCTCCAATATATATCTTAGGATTGGGAAAATGCGCCATCTGGAAAATACAAATTAATATTTTTGGTTGGTTGGTGAACTTCAGGGAACTGCAGTGGACTTCAGAAAAGCTATGCAAAATTTAAAGACGTTCTGCAATCTACAACGCAGCTTTGTTAACTTCAGTGAGAATTTATGAACTTTAAAAAAGGATTCTGAATTTCAGGAAAAATATGCAAGTTTCAGTGACATTTTGGAAACCCCTGGAAAATTCTACGAGCTTCAGGACAACTTTCCGATTTTTAATGAAGCTCTGTGAACTCCATGGAAGTTATGCAAACTCCAGCAAAATTCTGTGAACTTTCTGAGAATTTTAGGGAACTGTTTCAAACTTTGAGGGCGATCTGCATCTTTTGCCAAGTTCTTTGAACTCAACTAACGTTCTGCAATCCTTAGTTGTTGTTATGCGAACTTCTGGATATTTTTTGAAAATTTTAAGAAAATTCTGCGAACTTGAGAAAACTTCTGCGACCACGGGTAAGTTCTAAAGACTCCATGAATGTTCTACAAACTTCAACGATCAGCGGTGTCGGTGTTTTAGTGGTAAGCGTGATTACATCTCATCCCAGCAGGCTTGGGTTCAATCCCAGTCAGCGCCGCCGGGATGTTCTGAGGCATAACATTTCTGATCACGCCTTCCTTCGCAAGGGAAGTGAATCCGTTGGTCTCCGGTTCATTAGTTGATGGGTCGATAGGTAGGGTCCAGGTGTGGGAGCTGCTTCCTTGGCGTCGGTAGCATTGGTGCTCAGTACGGAAAACAAGATCGACGGAAAACAAATCAAGGAAAAAAAAACGTCTGAAATCTTCTGCGAACACGAGTAAGTTATAAAAATTCCAGGAATGTTTTACAAACTTCAACGAGCAACAGAAAAGATTAACAACCTTCAAAGAAGTTGAATGAACTTTAGGGAAGTTCAACAAACTCACAAAAAAATCTGCAAGCTTTTAAGACTTGCTTCGAATTTCAGAGAAGCTTTTAAAACTTTAAGTAAGTTACTGATAACGTCAGGAAAATACTTCAATCTACATAAATGAGAGTTCGCCACCTGAGTTGGGCTTTGGGTACAGTCAATTTTCTGGTACAAATAGTCAAATATGAGAAGTAAAGCGCGGAAGTTTTTAAAGAAACTACACACTTGCCAAATCCCTGCATTTTCAAATATGATTGTAAAATAGCAGTTTCAAGTCCAGTGTTAATCGTGATAACTGATAAAGTCATTCATGTAAATCGCAAAATGAAACAAACAAAAACTATAAAATCGACTTTGAAATGATAAACGGTTCGGTTCTATTGAGCACTCATCTTCCTCAGCCGGTCGTGCCCCATGTTGTTCGCATTACTCTTTTTCCCATCGACACTTCAATGCAATGCAAACCCTTATAACATCAATTTTCCCACGCACTTCCAACTTCACCGGAACCAAACAGCTCTATTATGGGTAGAGCGAGTTTCAAGTACCAGACGGGCCACGGCGCCGGGCAGCCCGAAGTGAAAGCTGCGTTCCGTTCTTTTGCCTGGTGGAAATATAATTCAATTAAAAAGTTTCTCGTTTTCAATCAGCGTGCAGGGCCCTGTAAACACGAACGAACGCTTGCAGCAACCTTCCCTGCCTCTTTAAAATATCGAGGGTCTGTTCTGTTCGCGAGTTTGCCGCCCAAAACGAAAGAATTGATCGATGAGTGGTGGTTTGAACGAAACTTGTTGCATTCCGTGATTGTTGCAGTGCGTCCACGAACGAAATTCAATCAACTAACGGGCTTTCATTTCATCCTTTATGTTGCATTCAATGCAAGTTGTACTGCGATAAATAAATAAATTGTTTTTTGTTCGAAACAAAGAACGATAGTCTCGGTTACGAAGAAAATCGATTCATGCAACAAAAAAAGTCTTTTGAAAAAGCTGTAAATTTCTGCATTGGCAATATTTTTGCATATGTTTTCCGTAGATCGAAAAAAAAACAAGCCGCTCAATGAGGAAAACATTGAATCGCCAGCTGAACAATGCAAGCTTCCCGTCTGATCAACCAACCAACCCACCACCCCTCATTGAACATATTCGACGCCGGAAAAAGCGCCTGCAGTTATTAATAGGACCGCTCACATAAAAGCTCGGTGCACGTAATCAGTCGTCGCGATAATAACGGGAAACTCGCGTGCAGTGTCCATTGTGGTTTTCTGCTGGAGGAGACAGGGTTGCATTGCAAGGGTAAGTCCCACCACCCACCATTGACTGCTCCATTCCCCGGCCGGTAGGCACATGCAATCCGGCTCGATTCGAAGCGACGTTCGTGTGAGGTGTGCGTCAATTTGGCTCTTTAAGCGACCGTAAAAAAAAGTCTATTTCCATTCGACACGCAGCAGGTGTCGTCAGCCGGCCGGAGTGGGAGCGAGCGGGGCAGGAAAGTCTTGGAAAATGTTGCCTACAATTTAACTAATTGGAAAAATACTAAGCAATCAATTAATGGAAATATGAAAAACTCTCAAGCAACGATTGAGAAGTTGCTCAAAGATCGCTTTTAAAGGGCATGCTAGTTTAGGTTACGTTATTAAAGAGACTTTCAGTCATCGGCGAGTGAACCTCTGGGAACCCCAGAAGGGGGTCACAGTTTTGGGGCAGCACAGTGCTTCAAACGGTGAAAATCGTGATCCCGTGGAATTTCTCCAAAACCGTTCATTTTAGGTAGAGGAAATGGCTCTAATGTTGGCCTATGGATCTAAGATTGGGCACATCACTAAAAATCTGCTATTTATCAATTTTATCTAGATGAACCCGTCATTGTGACGGTACTAATGCATATTTTTGGTCACTATTGAAAATTTAGTCGATTTCAGAATTTATGTATGGGCTCAAATTAAGCGAAAATTACATCCATTTCCCCTATATAGTATATTTATAGAAGTTTCTTGGCTTACAAAGCCCTATCTTTTGATGGTTTCCGTTGGTTGATTAGTTTCCCTAAAAGTTAGACAAAAAATTTAGTTTTTTGAAAAGTAGAGAAAGAGCGTTAGTGTCTTCGGCGAAGTTGCAGTAAATTCCAATACTTTGTGTAAAAATTTCCAATCGATTTGCTGATTTATAATTAAAATCCATCCAGTATTGACAGAGTTATAAGTGGTCAAAACCTGACCTCTTTTCGTGAGGCGGTCGATTTCCAAATTTACCAGCACATCACTGGGTTGCGGTCTTTGTCAAAGCTGTTCAGATACATAAGACCTTTTGGAAGGTGAACAGTTGAGTTCAGAATTTATCTTCCAGATGGCAATAATAAATTATTTGCTTAACTTAACATCTTGACTAGAAGGGTTCTGTCTTTGGAAACGTCTTTCAAGTGAAATAGAGTTATTGGAGTTGAAATCATGAATTAATTTATGAATTTAACCTCTAGTTTTCAAACCAAAACATTTAAAAAATAAAGCGTCCGAATGGATTTGAACCAAGAACCTCGGGATAATTAAACTTATATTTGACCACCAAACTATCAGTACTTGTAAAAGGCGGAAGGCAAAAGGCGTATAAGCCACCTTTGTGAACACGGTTTGTCAGGTACGTGTAACGCTTGTAACGGACAGAATTCCGCTGCAATATGAAATCATGAATCATTGGGATGGCTAGTTTTATTCATGAAAATGAAATCGGATTTGTTGCCGTGTAGGACCTACCCAAGTAACCAAAAGTTCTGATAAAAGGCTATTTGTGGCTTAATCAGCTTGGTTGAAGGTGTTCTAAAGAGTTCTAAGCAGCCGCTTTTTTAAGTCGTTATAAGAACTTGAAAGTTCCGGTACCATAATTGAACAGCAGTCTAAGCAGCTTCTGGTGGAACTTGAACGGAACATTTAGAAAATAATTTGAAATAAGGTTTTTGTCCTGTACACCAATTATATATTTAAGTTCGTACTTCTATGAAAGTCAATTCTTAAGTCAGGTCTTCATGAAAGTTATTTCTAAAGGAAGGTATGAACGTGTATTGATTTATCAGCATTAGTAGTAGTATTGGAGCTGTTTGAAGAATTAAGCCCAGTCCTTTTGCGTGAGAGCTCCAGCACGAACCGCTACGTCATCTGAGATATGTTAAGGTGATACTCTAAGGAAGCCTTAGCGTGAAACTTCAAAGGCACAAATGTCAGCTTCCACAAAACATAAAAATTTGAAATTGCTACTCACTGTTTGTAGTAGCACAGCAAACAAGGAGTAGCAATTACACATTTGCATGTTTTGTGGAAGCTGACATTTGTGCTTTTGAAGTTTCACGCTAAGGCTTCCTTAGAGTATCACCTTAAAGTGAGTTGTTGTCCCGCCTACTGTTGGAGTTTTCAGTGCCAGCTGACTGACTTGAATACGAAACACAACACATTGATGAATTTTAAATTGGTGTTTGCCCGCATGGTATTCCAACACACTTGTGGCGCAGTGGTTAGCGTTCGTAGATCGCCTGCCGAACACACGGGTTCGAATCCAGGAAATTGCTTTTTAAGTTTTTTTTTAATGTTTGGATATAATATTGATGCACTGCATAGATATAAGAATTATGATTGATTTGAGCTATTAAATATTTACGTACATTAATTTTTTGTAAATAATTAAGACTTGTGTGGGCTATGACGGACCTTTTAAGAAACATTCAAGTTCCTAAAAAGTTCCGCAGGGAACTTTTAATATACTTTAAAGTTGCTAAGAAGTTCCGCAGGGTACTTGTTCGGTACTTTTTTGTGAACATGTTTTCAGTCGTGCCTGAAGTTCCTAAGAAGTGCTTAGGGAAGCTTTTTGGAACTTTTTGTGAACTTCATGTTGCTAGGAGTACGCATCGGAACTTTTTGGAGCCTGAAGTTCCTCGTGTGCTTTCTATGGCTTCTTAAGTAGCAATAATATTGTGGTGGAACTTTATATGCATGTTCCATAAACTTGAAAGTGGATTTTATCGTTGAATGCGGAACTTTTGGTTGCTTGAGAAGAAAGTTGTGTCTGAACTTTATTTGACCTTTATGGACCTTCAAATTTCTTTCGGAATTTTATTTGAACTTTATGGAACTTGAAGGTTCTGTCGGAACTTTATGTGAACTTTATGCAACTTGGAAGTGAGTTTTATCGTTGAATGCGGAACTTTTGGTTACTTGAGTACGATCTTAAATATCCAGAACTGCAAATAGAACTTTGATCCTCTATACAGTCATACCTCGATATAAAGCAACCTCGATATAACGTAACTCGATATAACGTTACTCGATATAACGTAACTTCCACCTCGTTATAACGTGACTTTTTTTTTAAGTCTAAAAATCGAAAAATATCAACTCACAATCGATTATTAAGGTTACAAATCCATTTTAAATTATTTTATACATAGTATTATTTAATTTTTCATGGGTTCGTCTCTTTGAAGGATTGGGGCTCCTGAGGGGGTCCCGGAGAGAGAAAATAAATAAATTACATAGTGTTTGTTACAGAGTTTAAGTATCTCAGAGTTCTGTGTCGATTGTTTTAACAGTAAGGAAGGTGAACGAAGTTGTGGTTAATTTCCGAGAGAGAGAGAGAGAGTCAATGTCCGTAGCCTGCGGGGATGTCATCGTCGTTCTTCCGTTTGACATGTCATTTAGAGAGCTGGTGTTGTCCAAGTGCCGTCGTTCGTCCGTTGTCGTGTCATTGTTCGTTGCGGGGTTCTACGTATATTCATAATAGCCTGTGTCTTTAAGGAAGTCGAGAAGTGATCTTTCCCTGTCTGGGTCATTGGATAATGCGTCTCTGATGCTGAGACCGATACCGCATTGGTCTCGGAGGTTTTGATGTGCAGGGCAATTTATTATGAGATGCTCAACTGACATTTTGGTTGAGCACCCCATACATTGTTTGTGGAATCCATCACGGGATCCGAGATCGTGTGAGAATCTGGTGTAGCCGCAGTGTAATCTGGACAGTACTCTCTGGTCCTTCCAGTTTTTGGTGTCGGACCAGCATTTTGTATCTCCTTTTATTTTGCGTAAGAAAGGGTCTCGGTATTAGCCCATTCCTTGTCCCATGCCGAAGCGAGGATAGTTTTGATCCAGTTTTTTAAGTCCGCTGCCGGGACTTCCGGTTCCACTGGGGTTTTCGATCTGCCGATCGCTGCCAGCTTGTCCACAGCCTCGTTTCCACTGATGTTGCAGTGGCTGGGAACCTAGACATATACGGTGTTACTGTTCGAAGCCATTCTGATTGCTTGCACCAACGGGTGTCAGTTCTTCGGACTCTCAAGTGCCTTCAGCACACTGGCCGAATCGGTAATGATGGCCTTCCAGGAAAAACTGGACTCCGTAACGGCTGAGAAGACGGCAGCTGCCTCAGCCGAGCAAATCGATGTAGGCTTAGGAAGGGCTCTGCTGGTATCTAGGTTGGGGCCGAATACGCGATAGCCGACTTCTTGAATAAACATCATTTTTATCCTAAAGAGCGAAGCCAGCTCAATGACGGATGGTTTGTTTTCTTTGTCTTCTTTTTTTCTCCCCTACCCAATCGTGTTGTTGGTTTGCGAAGGCAAGCCTGGGCCCGCACGAAAAAAAGTTGTTTTCAAAAGGATGATAGCCCCATTTCTAATGTTCGGCCTAGTTTGCAGTGACAGTTCATGACTGGATCTCGATGACGTTTGCGTGATCGATAGCAAAGGTGTCTCCTCTCTCTCAAATTTTTATTATTTCAGGCATGGGAGGCATGTAACGAAAAGTTTATAAATGGAGAAAACATCCAGCAATTTTGAAGTAGGACTACGTCTGTGATCTCTATTGTGAAAACCCAAAATGGAACAACATTATCGGAGATGAGCCAGCCAACGGCTAAAAGTCTCCTTAATAAAGATATAAAAAAAAAATAAAAAAAAAAAAATGGAACATGTAACAAAATTATGAAAGATTTTGAACAGTTATAACTCTGTCCATATCGGATGGATTTTAATTCTAAACAAGCCAATCGATTGGAAAGTCATCTAAAAATCTGTTAAAATGAACACTTTATCAATTGTCAATAGGTCACTATTGAAAATTGCACGAATATGCAACTGCTGCTATCATAATTTAAATTATCACCGATTGTCACTGAAAAGCGCTTTTCCTAACACAGATTTAAAAATTTATTTCACTCCGGTCTTGCCAAACGGAGTTTATTCAATCAATGCGTGTGGTGAGTGGTTGTGTTCGGTCGTCATCAGCAGCAGCAGCTGTGCTTTCGGCGCTTGGCGTTCCCCAGTACATAATGAAAGCCTACCGGCATGCAGCTAGCTGCATGCTCTCGATTCAGCCTTCGATTCTACGAAGAAAGAGGACGAAGCCGCACCGCTACTGATCGGATTCAGTTGCGCGTCGTGCGCCACAGTGGGCCATCTATTCCAAGTGCATCGCCCTCGTTCCAAACAACATACAGCTCGCCAGCTTTATCTGTATTGAACACCCTAATAGTAGCTCAGCATTACTCAACCATTACGACAAAACGTTCCTTTTCAGGACCACGATAAATTTGTTAAATAGTTTTTTTCTGGACATTTCACATGGTCATTAATCGGATATCAGTTCCCATAAGTTTCATACATAACATACCATGTATTTTTAAGACAACCCACAATTACAAAAACCAAAGTTGGTCGTGGCATGAAAGTGATTTGATTTTGATCCAGAGATGATGGATTTTAATTCGTAAACGCCAATCGATTGGAAATTTTTTTACAAATGAGAATTAGACTATCAATTTACAAAAGGTCACCATTAAAAATTGCACGAATGTGCAACTGTTGCGATGGCGATCAAAATTATCACCGATTGCCTGCAAAAATCGCATTCCTTAACACAGATTTAAAAATCGAATTCTCTTCTGTTTCGCCGAACGGTGTTTACTCAATCACCGTGCGTGGTGAATGGTAGTGTCCGATCGTCATTAGCAGCAGCAGTGCTTTCGGCGCGTGGTGTTTTAAGGTACATAATGAAAGGCTGCCCGCAAGCAGCTTGCTATTTATCAAGGCTGCCCACAAGAGCCCTGGATTCACCGAAGAAAGAGGAAGAAGCCGCACCGCTACTGATCGGATTCAGTTGCGCGTAGTGAGCCGCTGTGGGCCATATATGCCAACTGCGTCAACCTCGTTCCAAACAACATACAGCTCGTCAGCTTCATCAGTGTTGAACACCCTAATAGTAGCTCAGCATTACTCAATCATCACGACAAAACGGTCCTTTTCTGGACCACCATAAATTTGTTAAAAATCTCCTTCCGCAGTTAACAAATAAGATTTTTCATATAAGACCACGTAGTCCTACGTCATCATTGCGTACAAGCCCATAGGGCTATCCATTGTAGTTTTTTGATGTTTGACTAGTACAAATAGTGAAAATAGAACAATTGAACAGGCAACGACTGGGATTGAAGCCCAGGCCTTTTGGGATGAGAGGCAATCACGTTTACCACTAAACCACCGGTGCCGCAGTTCATTCACTGTTGGTATCGATTCCATGTTCACACAAACGGCTCCATTTGAAATATTTAAAGAGTTTTAAGGATATAGATTTTAAACAACGAAAAGAACTAAGCACAAAAACAAGTGTACCGACCAATCGTAGTCCTACATCAAACTTCCGTTCGTGCCCCTAGGCACAGACCCTAGTACTTTTTTTTTTTTTTCATTTTCATATCTTTCATGTAAGCTTTGGGAAATTAGGTAATAAAATTGGGGAAAATTATATAAGAAAGGTTTTGTAAGCCTGTTAGATGACTTGGAAAAAAAATTGGGTCATCTTTGGGTTACAATAAACAATTTTCGATTTAAAAAAATATTTTTTTTTGCTTCGATATAGCGTAACTCGATATAACGTAACGTTGCTTTATATCGAGGTACGACTGTACAAGTTTTAAGATTTTAACCGGAAGACTTAATTACAAGCAATGAGCTTAACATTTCAAGGATAAATCATCAAATAGCCATAACTTCTTTTGAAAAATGATGACCTCAAACGACAATTTATCGAAACTGCTTGCTCGTCCACGCAATAACATCACCATCAGGTAGAGTCAATATTCCCCCGACCTGAGCGTGGTGTCAGTTTACGTGGGCGAGCTAGCTGTTGCGACAAATCGATATGCTGATTTGCGACTACATCGATGAAGAGTTGCAGGAATCTGACAGTTTCCTGCAGCCGATTTGCGTTTGATATATAGTTGCATTCCTGTTGCTAATCATACCTAACAAAACCCAGCCTGGTATGTATTCTCCTTCGATAGATCTCAGTAATGCAAATTAGCTGCAAGATGAACACTATGAATTCATCAGCCTCTGCTACACTGCCTTTTTAACTGCAAACTTATATCCCAACATGTTGTTAACCGTGCATCACCTTTCCGTCGATTTAGAAGCTTTGCGCTGAACAATGAAATGACATTCCTCAAATCCTTCAATTTGCACAACTACCTCCCATAGGCTAGTAATCCGCAAAACAAGTAATTTGTTCCGGCGACCTCGCGCACTTCATCCAACGACCTACGGGGAAAACAACCGAGAGCATCTAACAACCCACACATCACGGGACGACTAATGGTGGCAGAACATGCAAATCAAATAGCTTGACCAGTTAGCCCTTGACTCGCGCTAATCCTAGGAACATTACGGGATCGCGACGACATCGCCGACGACATTACACCGCACCCCGGCGAAGGCGAAAATAAATTGCAATTATCACCACATTGAAACGGTTCGACCCTTTGGAGGGGAAGGGTGTAGTGCAAGGCGTGTCGATAGTCGTTATTTTTGCATTCTGAGTACGAGCTCTGGCGCTATTTATAGAGGAATGGAGGTTTTGTCACCGCCGGCTTTCACACGGGAAGTATCACTTGTAAGGACCATCCAAGCGGCAGTAAAAATGGCGATTAATCTGCTGATCGGGCAGTTTTGTCATCGCCGTATGAATTATTGGCACGTGGATCCGACCGAAGTCGAAGGCGAAATTAATTAGCCGACGAGTTAATTCGCAGGAACTGAGCTAGGCTCGGTTGTTAGTGCGAGTTTGACAATCCATCACCCCGCGCGCACCCGGTTGATTCATCACGTTGACTAATCGGTTTCTGGCTGGCGACGCAAACAAAGAAGGTCAGTGCGAAATTTTCCGTCATTTTCCAGCCGTTTGCTCCCATCACGGAGCAGCGTTTCCAAACGAATTGCGTTTGCGTGTCGAGAGCAGGTGGAATTTGATGATGATTAATTTAATTAAGCTGGAAGTATGATTAAATGGGTAAACTTTACTCTTTTTCTCTGACGACACGACGGTGAGTACTTACCCGGTACACGCAATCCCGGCTGGTTGGAACTACCCGCCGAGCATTCGATAAACGCGATATTTGATGACTTTTGGGGGGAGGAAAACACGTTTGACAGATGGTTGTACGATTTCGAGCAGGTCACGGCATCACTGTTGGGGGTCTCTTAATCAGGGTGAATTAAATAATTCTACTTTACAGTTTCTATTTGAATAATTTCAATGGTAACGCACTGCCATTTTAGCTGCTGGAAAGGTCTACTAGGCGGCAGTGATTGAGTGGACGATGAGTTATTTGTTCATTTCGTTCGTAGGACAGGAAAGGATTTATTACTAAGGACTTTTTTCTACGATATGCGTTTGAAACATAATAGTCCTATTTTAAGAGCCTTTTTTGATTTCAAAGGGAATCAGCTTAAATAAAAATTTCATCTGGAAGTTGAGTGTATATACAATGGTTGCTATGATGAGTTTTCACCGTTTGCTCTGCAGTTTTCAAAATGACGTCCAAGCAAGAAAAGCAGAGTGTCAAAATTTTGCTCGCGCAGCAAGAGAATCCGATGTTCTCACACGCCAAGTTGGCAAAATTGCTGAATGTTGCCAAATCGACCGTGACAAACGTTTTAAAAGTGTTCGGGGAGCGTCTGTCGACCGCCAGGAAGCCTGGAAGCGGCGGCAATCATAATCCGGACGTGGCAGCGGCGACGAAGAAGGTGGCAGTGAAATATAAGCGGAATCCTAACCTCTCCATCCGGGACGTCGCTGGCAAGCTCAATGTCTACCATACTATTGTGCAGCGGGCAAGAAACGAGCCGGGTTGTCGACGTTTAAGAAGGTGAAGGTGGCGAACCGAGATTACGAACAAAACACGTCGCCAAAGCAGCGTTCCCGAAAGCTGTATACGAATATGATCACAAAGTTCGACTGTGCCGTCATGGATGCCAAAACTTTTGTGAAGGCGGATTTCAAGCAGCTTCCGGGACAGGATTTTTTTACCACATCAGGAAAAGGGAAGGTGGCTGAATTTTAAAAAAATCATCAAACAATCGAAGTTCCCGAAAAAAATATCTCGTCTGGCAGGCCAGATGCACGTGTGGTCTAAAAAGTTGCATTTCCATTACTACGGGAACCATCAATCAAGAGATCTACGTCCAGGAGTGCCTGAAAAAGCGGCTGCTGCCATTCCTAAAGCATCATAATAGACCTGTGCTGTTCTGGCCGAACTTGGAGAGTCGCCACTATGGGAAAAATTCAATCGAGTGGCACGATGCGAACAACGTGGTTGTGGTACCCAAAGACCACAACCCTCCCAACAGCCCAGAACTCCGCTCTATAGAACGGTATTGGGCCTTGGTCACACGTAATCTCAAGAAAACTTATAAATCCAAGGAAAGCGAGCAGCAGTTTAAATCTAACTGGCGTTCAGCGTCGAATAAGGTCGATGAGCCCACTGTGCAAAATTTAATGGAAGGTGTTAAGCAGAAGGCACGGTAGTTCGGATTTGGCAAACCAAAAGAATAAACGAACATTTTTTCCTTTAAATATATATATATATATTTGTGATTTTTGTGATATGAATTTTGACTGAAAGAAACAGTTTTTTTGTCGACCAATTTTTGCGCGTTCCAGTCTTTAATCTGGAGGAACTTCGTGATAAACATATGCAGCACTGTCACATGAATAATTACTCGCAAAATCATCCATTCCCATATTCGTGAACGAGAGCCGTTAACTAAATATATTTCACGGTGTACATTTCCTTCTTCGCTCGGACTGTGAACTATAATTCACGGTTACCGTTCACGAATATGGGAACTGTTTTTTTTTTTCGATTATGTGGGTAATGATTCTGCTCTGCCGAAGGACTATTCTTCGGATGGGCTTGATGTCAGGCGAATCAATCCTGACAGGGTGGTGATGTTTGAATTTACTTGCCAGTGGATCGGTCGACAGATCGACTTGACTTAATAGCGATTTGCGGTCTCCTGGCGTCTACCTTTGTTGACAAGAATCACCAGAGGCAAGGCCGGAGTGACTCTGCTGAGAGGCGTCCTTTTTTGCTTTTAGATCCGTCTTGGCCCGAGGAATGCGGCGGTTTTGGCCTTGCAAGGCCAGAGCGAAATGGTATCTTTTACTTTTAGAATCAGGACTACTAATCAAGAACGTTGACGCGTCGTTTCCCGGGGACCGAATTTCATCAGGTCAATCGGAACAAACTGCGTATAACTGCGCCTACATATAAAATCGCAAATGATATTGCTGACGACGAGGGTTATAACGAAGAGTATTACGTCTACATCCCATCTCGAGATGTGGAGATAGACGGCGTGGTCTCTGCAGTGAGCCTGACGTGTGATGACGTCATGGAAGGTATGGGGCGCCTTCAAAATGCTGCTACATCTACCGTGGACGTTCTGGGTTGCAGGATATTGTATTCAGCGACCACGGTAGATGGTCAAAAAACTTATTCCCCTTCAGGCTCACTACAGGTGTCTTTCGCTGGATCGGTTCTCCCAAAGTTTTTAGAAATTGAAAATGTTTTTTTCCCGGTGCGACTTTTTGTACCAAGGGTATATAATTGTACCAACTGCAAAAAGTTGGGACACACAGCTGCTTTTTGTGACAACAAGCCTCCGTTGTGGCAAATGTAGCCAAGACCACATGGAGGGTGCTTGCCAACAGGAAGCAACTAAATGTGCTTACTGTGGCAAAGAACCTCTTCATGCTTTGCAGGACTGCCCCGCGTACAAGAAGCGTACCAACAATGTGAAGCGTTCCATAAAAGAACGCTCCAAGCTGACGTTTGCAGAAATGGTTAAGTTGCAAAATGGAACCTCTGCTTCGTCGGCATCAGCCGCTCAAAATGAAAACACTTTTGAGATTTTGTCTTCCGATGAACTGGACTCTGACATAGCAGATGAGAGTGAGTCTCCGGAGGTACACGCCCCCGGTAAAAGGAAGCCGACTAGCTCCCCGGGAGTGCGCCAGAAAAAAATAAAACCACTCTCAAAAGCATTCAAAATCTGAAGGTAGCGGGGATTCATAGAAAAAGCCAAACGTTAATTGCTGCTCCATCTGATCCTTGCTGCAGCTATTCCACCCCGCCGCTACCTAATAAAGGTAATCGTAAGAGGTTACCAAAAATAAACACCACGTCTACTCGCAATTCAAAGAAAACGCTCCCGTCCAAGCGAGGAAAGATTAGATTTAAGGACATTGTGGATAATATTTTGAATGCCCTCGGCTTTCCCGACGAATCGCCACTTCAAGGGCTTATTGACCTGCTTGTTCCTATAGTCGGAAACTACTTCAAGCAATTGACTGTATCATGGCCCCTCATTGGTGAATTCATATCTTTCGATGGATAATTCGTCGATTGAGGATCAAGATATGATCACTTTATTACAATGGAACTGTCGTAGTTTAATACCTAAATTAGATTCGTTCAAGTATTTGATTCACAATTCTGATCAGTGTTGGGAAAATATCAAAAAATCAAATCTCACCAACGCCGGTTGATTTTGCAAGCTGTGATATCGCAGCTCAGAATATCAAGCTAACAAAACTCACCAACTGTAAATCTCACTTGTAAGTATTGACAATATTTCTTACCGTGTGGGGTTTGCTTTACACCCGAATGCAACCGAAACTTCCATAATGGCTTGCAGCAGTCCCTTCGCGTCTGCCATCGGTGAAGATTAAAAAGAGATAGCAAACGATGTGCAATGGAATCATTTTTGTGTCGAGTCAACTCACAGCTTGATTTTCGAACGTTGTGAATAGTCTCGCAATATCAAAGGAGCTTGTAAAATCAATTTTTTTTTTTATAATAACTTTATTTGTACAGGCTCAATCGAATAAACTTTACAGAGCCGAGTTATCCTTTGCGTTATACATTATTACTGTCTTAAATTTAAAGTTAAAGGAACTGGACCGAGTACTCGCGGTTGTCTCGAGGTTAGTGGAGATTTACAATTTTTTGGATGGAAAAAGGGAAGAAGGAGGTTTGAAATGTGGTTTACGATACAACTATTTAATTAATCCTAAAGCATGAAATTATTTGTATTCATCTTGGAAACAAACATTGAAAAAAAAAACCCACACGTACAAAATACAAACTAAACACAAGGTTAATCAAACTTACAATCTAAGGTTAATATCCTTAAAGTAAACATATATGAGTTTCATAAACCTTGTAAAATCAATATCAAGCATGATATTTTGTTCCAATATCACGCGTGATATTGCCAGCGCATGAGAGCGAAAAAATATCAATTGATTTCTGATTTTGCCAACACTGACTCTGATTGTGATATATTTGCACTCTGTGAAACTTGGCTTTCTTCTGAAGATAAACTAAACTTCCAGGATTTTAACATTATCCACCTGGACAGAGATGATTCATATGGTGGCGTACTTTTGGAGTTCAAAAAGTGCTACTCCTTTTATAAAATCTCAATCCCAATAATTTCAGGCATTGAAATTGTCGCTTGCCAAATAAATGTGAAGAACAAAGATCTTTGCATAGCTTCTGTATATGTGCCTCCAAGGACTTCCATAAACCGCCGTCAGCTTTGGAGTTCAGTTAATATCCTTCCATCTCCAGTTCTAATACTGGGCGATATGAACTCACACGGTACTGGTTGGGGCGAATCATACGATGACAATAGAGCGGGTATTTTCTATGAATTGTGCGACGATTTCAACTTGACTATCTTGAACACTGGTGAAGCAACACGTATAGCAAACCCGCCTGCTCGAGAGAGCCGTCTTGACATATCTTTGAGCTCTAACTCACTATCATTAGATTGTCTGTGGAAGGTTATCAATGATCCCCATGGTAGTGGTCACTTGCCAATTATTATTTCAATCAAAAGTGGTCGTCTAAAAACAGATCAGTCAATTCAAGTTCCCTTTGACCTCACGAGGAACATTGATTGGCAAAAATTTGTATCGGCGGCAACTCTTGGTATTGATTCTACCGATCCTCTACCACCACTGGAAGAGTATCGTTTCTCAAAGGAAGACCCACCATCCCTGGATGGGATGACGAATACACAAAGTTGTATCTTGAGAAATCCGATGCCTTTAAAGATTATCGTAGACATGAAAGATATGAGCTTTTTGAAAAGTATCTAAAGCTTGAAAAAAAGCTTAAAAACTTACTAAAAGCAAAGAAACTAAATTACTGGTGTACTTTTATCGAGGGACTTTCTAGAGAAACCTCGTTGACAACGCTTTGAAAAAAGGCTCGCTATATGCGAAACCGCGCATCTTCCCATGAGAGTGAAGAATACTTCTCCCAATGGATATTCGACTTCGCTAAAAAGGTTTGTCCAGATTCTGTTCCAGCACAACCAACTTTACTGGATAAAGGGTGATACGGTCAAAATTTGGTCAATATCAACTTGACGTATTTCTTTCAATTTTGCATTTTAAAAACCTGAACACCCCTCATTTTGAAGGTGTGTGTGTGTAGAATGTTGCTCCTATTTTGATTTTGGAATTCACTCTTCAGTTGTCAAAATGCCGTCCAAGCAAGACGACGATGCTGACGAAGTTTGACTGCGTGGTAATGGACGACGAAACCTACGTCAAAGCCGACTACAAGCAGCTTCCGGGACAGGAGTTTTATACGGCAAAAGGAAGGGGAAAGGTAGCAGATGTTTTCAAGCACATGAAACTGTCAAAGTTCGCAAAGAAATATCTGGTTTGGCAAGCCATCTGTACCTGTGGCTTGAAAAGCAGCATTTTCATAGCTTCCGGGACTGTCAACCAAGAAATTTATGTGAAAGAGTGTTTGAATAAACGTCTGCTGCCTTTCCTGAAGAAACACGGTTGTTCCGTACTGTTTTGGCCGGATTTGGCATCTTGCCATTACGGTAAAAAGGCCATGGAGTGGAACGCCGCCAACAACGTGCAGGTGGTTCCCAAGGACAAGAACCCTCCCAACACGCCAGAGCTCCGCCCAATTGAGAAATACTGGGCTATTGTCAAGCGGAACCTAAAGAAGACCAAAAAAACTGCTAAGGGCGAGCAGCAGTTCAAGGCAAACTGGCTTTCTGCGGCGAAGAAGGTGGACAAGGTGGCTGTACAAAATCTGATGGCAGGGGTCAAGCGTAAGGCCCGGCAATTCGGATTTGGAAAAGCGGAAGCCTAACTGAATATTTTTCCTGAATTTTATACTAATTGAACTTGAAAAAGAAATTTAATTTGATTTTTTAAATAAACGATTTCACCGATTTACACGCGTTTTCCCTTGACCAAATTTTGACCGTATCACCCTTTACAGCCCGAAGTAACGGTTCTCTGGATGAACCATTCAAAATACTGGAATTTCCAATGGCACTTCTTTCATCGAATAACTCTGCTCCGGGAAGCGATATGATCAAATTCGACCTTCTAAAAAACCTCCCCGATATCGCTAAAAGACGATTACTTAACCTATATAATTCATTTATGGAATTCAATATAGTTCCACCAGCATGGAGACAGGTTAAAGTAATAGCTATTCAAAAGCCTAGGAAACCAGCGTCTGATCACAATTCCTACCGTCCGATCTCTATGTTATCATGTCTGAGGAAATTATTAGAAAAAATAATCCTATTAAGACTTGACCATTGGGTTGAATCAAACAATCTACTTTCAAATACGCAATTTGGTTTCCGGAAGAGTAAAGCAACAAACGATTGTCTAGCGATGCTTTCATCTGATATTCAACTGGCCTTTGCGCACAAGAAGCAATTGGCTTCAGTCTTTTTTGGATATTAAGGGCGCATTTGATGGTTTCCATGAGAGGTCCACGTGCGGAAATCTTGCAAAGACCATTGCAAAATTCCCTAAATAATCTGTCTTTCTGGGTAAGAAATTTAGGGATTGAGTTTTCACCGCAAAAAAACTGAATTGGTAGTGTTTACAAGGAAGCGGTTTCCAGCCCAACTGTTTCTAAATCTTTTGAGCAGAGACAATACCCAATCTTTAACCTTCCAATACCTTGGAGTCTGGTTTGATTCAAAATGCATTTGGGGTATCCACATTACGTATTTGAAACAAAAGTGTCAACAAAGGATCAACCTTCTACGATCAATTTCCGGGACATGGTGGGGTGCTCACCCGGAAGACCTCATTAAACTATATAAAACGACTATTCTTTCAGTTCTTGAGTATGGCTCTTTTTGCTTCCTCTCGGCAAGAAAAAGCCACCTAATTAAATTGGAACGTATTCAGTATCGTTGTTTACGTATTGCCCTTGGCTGTATGCGTTCAACACATAATATGAGCCTAGAGGTCCTAGCGGGCGTAAAACCCATGCAGAACCGTTTCAGGGAGCTCTCATTAAGAATATTGATTAAATGTAGTGTCAGTAACAACCTTATGATTGAAGACTTCGAAGAAATGCTCGAATTGAGCATCTAGTCTAGATTCGTGCGAATCTATCTTAATTATATGTCATCGGATATTAGCCTTCTTTGCTATAACCCCTCTCGTACATGCTTTACTAGCTACAGTTCCCCCATTGACTATGATCTCTCCATGAAACAGGCTATTCAAGGAGTTCCAGATCAACTTCGACGTATCTCAATTCCCCGCATTTTTGCTGAAAAGTACCAACAAGTCAATTGCAATAGAAGATTTTTCACTGATGGATCACGCATTGATGGATCCACTGGCTTCGGCGTCTTCAATGAATACTGAACCGCCTTTCGGAAACTTCAGGAACCTTGTTCCGTTTATGTTGCTGAGCTAGCAGCAATCAACTTCGCATTGGGGATGATTTGCGATATGCCCATAGCCCATTACTTCATCTTCTCGGATAGTCTCAGTTCGATTGAGGCTATTCAGTCGATGAAACAAGGTAGGCACTCATCTTATTTCCTTTCAAAGGTAAGATTACCTTTGTATGGGTCCCCTCACATTGCTCAATCCCAGGCAATGAGAAGGCAGACTCTCTCGCAAAGGTGGGCGCACAACAAGGCAAGATTTATGATAGAAGAATTTCACATGATGAATTTTCCCATTAGTACGTCAGAGTTCTCTTTTAAGTTGGCAAAACGATTGGACAAGTAAATCTCTTAAGCGGTGGTTACATTCCATTATTCCAAATGTTTCTTCGAGAGCGTGGTTGAAAGGTCTGGATGTAAGTCGGGGATTCATTCGAGTGATGTTAAGACTTATGTCCAACCACTACTCGCTAGACGCACATCTCTATAGAATAAACCTCGTTGACAGCAATATATGTAGCTCCTTGCAATCGAAATTGTTACCCATTAACCTTGAGCCCACCACGAGTAATTGGTACTAACCTAGAACTACTGCTATTTAAAATGTAAATCCAAACATTACTGATTTTGGCCCCGCAAAGTGCCACACGACTGAGCCTAGTAAATAAACGAACTTGTTAAAAAAAATAATCCTTGTTGTATCTCTTTTTCGTTTGCATGCATTCCGGGTGGTGAGCGAACCTGAAGAAGAAGAAGTAGGTGACTATTTATTTATTTATTTATTGTTCCAATCATTCATCTGACATATGGTTGTCTTAATGAATTAAAAAAGTATAATTACAAAAAGCCAGGCATGGAAAATCATTTGCATTCACTTCATACATTCACTTACATTCATTTGCCTCTAACTTTTTTCATCAGCAACATTCCGCAAAATGATGTATAGAGCCTTTATAGGTTTTATCATTAGCTACAAATTTTGCTCACAACTCAAATCTTTATCTCTTATGCATCACGAACCACAGCGGGTAGAACTTGTTACTGTTTTTCAGTGAATGTAAAATATATTCACTGAAAAACAGTAGTGGCTTCTGTTCGCTCTGGTTCGTCATGCATTAGAGATACGGATTTGACTTGTTTAAAAAGTTGTAGCTAATAACAAAACCTACAAAAGCTCTATACACCATTTTGTGAAATGCTGTTTAGGAAAAAAGTTAGAGGCAAATGAATGTACATGAATGCACGAAATGAATGCAAATGATTTTCCATGCCTGCAAATAGCTATACATTATGAGTGGTACCACAGAGCCCCTTTTCGGAACGAGTGTATTGTTAATGGACCTGGTCTACGATTCAAAGTGTGTTTCTGTGATAATAAGTATCACATAAAAGGTAAAAAAGGTAGCACCATCTTCATCAAAATGTAAGTATTATTGACAATAATCACAACAATCAACTCGTAGGAGAAATGGATGTAATGTCGGCCTAAATTTCCCTAATTTGAGCCATACATAAGTTCAGTAATCGACTAAATTTTCAAAAGCAAACAAAAATATTCATTACTACCGTCCCAATGACACGTTCATCTATATAAAATTGATAAATAGCCGTCACTCTACACTTTTCTGATCAGATTTGGCTTCCAGCCATATCGTCCCGAAAAAATATTAATCCTCTCCCAACAAACAATTGCCTATTGAAGAAACGACTTCTTGACGATTTTATTCCACTTCATGCTTAATAATACTTGTACTATTTTTAATAATAACTTCTGTTCAGGCTTTGTTCACGCAAATCTGGAGAATTTATTCAACCACAACATCGAAATATTTGGTGTTGAATAAGGTATGTCTAGAAACTTTTATTCGACTTACAAAAGTTGTAACAGAGCTTATTCGATCAAAGTTTTGATTATTCAGCGTTTATTAGACATCTGTACTTCCTTAAACAGCGATGGTATAAAGGTGTATGTAGACGCTTGATTCTCATGTGAAACAATGTTTAATTATTACATCATTATACATTTATTAAACGATTATTCAACTACGGGATAATTAATCCGAAAATAAGAACGCCACGAGCAGGGTTGTTCTCGGTAGTGATTGTTGTGTCACATTTTTTCTGTCGAATTTATTACATACATACATACACACACATATCGTTAAATGGGATTCGAACCATGACCTTCCGATCACCAGCCGCTTGCCTTGCCATCTGAGCTATCCTGGAATACATCATATGAGCAGCTATATAAGCAATAAAAGCTTGAATCTGAAAACCTATCAGCACTTCCAGCCGTAACTCTAGCTAATTCAAGGAGATGTGAGAATGATTAATTCATTCATAGTTGTTTAACATTAGACCAACGTTAACTCTCCATCCCTCTAATTTCGATGGAAAGGACGCTATTCTTTTCTATACATCTATGAATTGGTTGTCGTGAGTGATACGATTTATGATTACGATTTAAATTAATTAGGAGTAGAACATAAATAAAAAAAAGGTTGAGGCTGGGATTGAACTCGCGACCTTCTACTTGGAAAGCGGAAACGGTAACCACTATGCTACCAATTTCGTTTTGTTATTAGTCTGAAGCACTATTGTGGAATAATGAATGAATACGCCGTTTGTAAAGCATGCAATTAAAACATGGACGCATGGTGGTATAAGAGCTATTATGCTTCAGTATGTTATTAGATCAAACTTCTGGTGTTGAATCAGGAAGACAGTCATCGTTTGTATAGATTTTAATAAGTATATTAATCAAATCAGAGCAATCAGCGGAATAAAGGCGCATCATCGATCTCAATGAGGTTTTCTGAGCACATAATTTGACAACCCGTTTTATTCAGCATTGTACACTGTTATAAAGCATTTATTCAATCTATATGCTTATTTGTGACTCTGAATTGTTTTGGGCAGTGTTGTGGAATAATGAATCTAATACGTCGTTTATAAAGCATTTACAAAGCATTCAACTAAAACATGGACGCATAGTGGTATAAGAGCTATTTTGCTGACTGTATTCACCTTTATACAGCAATATTGTAAAGTAATGCAATGAAATCTAATAATAGAGTTAGAAAACAATTATAAGACGTCTAATAAAGCATTTTATTAAAGCAATTGAAAACAGTCGAATTAAAGCGACAATGTATGTGAAAATTACACTTATTCAGTTTGTTATTAGATCAAACTTCTGGTTCTGAATCAGAAAGACAGTCAACGTTTATAAAGCTTTTAATAAGTAAATTAATCATATCAGAGCAAACGCCGGAATAAAGGCGCATCTATCGATCTCAATGAGCTTTTTTCAGCACATAATTCGACAACTTGTTTTATTCAGCATTGTACACTGTTATACAGCATTTATTCAATGTGTATGCTTATTTGTGACTGTGAATTGTTTGTTGGGCTAAGCTCACCGGAGGATAAAGCAGAAACTTCGTAACCATTCCGAAATAATTAATCAACAATGAATTAAAGATGAGGAAAGCGTTGAAAAACACACCTAAAGGGCGCACACGAAATTAATGCAACCTTACAACTGGCTGTATCTTTACTCCTACTAGGTGAAAATTAACCAAACTTTGCATAGTTTATCATTGAAGTGCGTTGTTTACACCCTATAAATTGCATTATTGTCTGTTTCGATGCGGCTAAGATGGAAGTGAATTAAGTGAAGACGCGTGAAACAATTTTGTACTCTCACATGGAAAATCCAGAGCTGTCCCATCAATATTGCATGTCAATAATTCAACCGTATCTAGAGTTATAAACAGGTTCAAGGATCGGTTGACATTGGATCACAAGCACGGAGCTGGAAGGAAACCGGGAGTAGCATGTAGGAAGGCGGAGGGAAAGGTGAAGGGTAAGTTCAACACGTATTGTTGTCAAAAAGGTCGGCGTTTCGCAAAGTTACCTACAGAAGGATGGATTACATGCATTCAAGGTTCAAAACTGCCCAAACCACGATGAACGCCAGCAAACTATTGCCAAAAACCGCGCAAGGAAACCCTACACGGAAATGTTGACCAGATACAGTTGCTGTGTAATGGATGATGAAACATAAGTCACAGCTGACTTCCAACAAATACCAGGAAAGGAGTTTTACACCGGAAAAGATAAGCTTCAAGTGGATGATCGTTTCAAGAAAAAGAAAAATGCTAAAATTTGCATCAATATACCTTATTTTGTAGGCTATCTGCACAGGTGCGCAAAAAGAAGTAAAATATTCGTCACAAAAGCGAAGACTACTAATCAAGAAGACTGGCAACTGTTCCCTTCTCCCATACAAATGTCAAACGTCACTGATAACAGTGCCTCTGTCAATCAAAGATGGAACTTCGAAGCACAAGTGTTAGTGAGATTGCTCATAGATAGTGACTGTGTATGTGACCTTATGTCACCGAAACGAATAATCATAAAATGGTACTCGTTGTTGTTTTTGTTTTGCTCTACAAAATTTCACGGCAATTTGAATCCTAATCCCAGCAAGCCGGTGGTTTTGCAACTCCAAACCGAAAAACTTGTCATGGTGGATCAAGTAGAGGATTGAAACTCGGATCGATATCTAGTGAAAGTAACTTTTACTTGTGAACGACGAACTGAAATATTGTTTATTTTGCCTGTTGGAAGCAAATAATTATAAGGAATTGACAGCTTCCACCGCCATTAACTGAACTACCGTCATTGCATTGGAAGCTGCTGAAAATTAAACGACTAAAAAAAAAAGAAAGATCCGTTACCTACATCACGATCCAACGGAACGCGTAGCAGGATCTAATGGTGGAGAAAATGAAAATGAAAGATTGAAGCACTACAATTCCATTTTAGATGATGTGAGAACATGAAACCACCGGATAGTGATCCTCTGTATGCTTTAACTATGCTTGGAATCGACCGAATCCTTCCAGAGAATGATAACAACAGTGTTGGATTGGTCAGTGACATTCAAATGGTCAGTTAGTACTGTGCCAAATTGCCGAGCGTCACAACTTAACTCCCCCGCTGTGGCCAGGTGCCAAGGCCGTGCGGAACGGGCATGGATTTTACTAATGCACCATACAAATGCCCATAAATGCATCACTAAATAGGTTAGGAAAAGTGGTAGATAATTCTGAGATAGCAAATTAATGATCAAGGAAGGTCCCACCATTATTGTCAATGGCATCATTGCCATAGTTTTAATTTTCACCACAAATTTACTTATCCATCTGTTCAATGTCAGCTTAAATTTTACACGTTGTCAGAATAAAGTAAAGAAAGAAACGTTTCACTTTTAACGACAATCATAATAAAACCAATAATTGACAGCTATTTATGTCTACCTATGTGTGTGAATGCACTCGTGATTTAACACACACCATCATACACAGGTTCAACTTTTGCTCAGAAGAGGCGTTGCCGTTACTGTCTCCTGGTTTTTGGCAGAGTTGCCAGTCTTCTTGGTTTGTAGTCTTCGACAAAAGGCTCCATCAATGGTGAAATTTGGATGGATTTGGATTGGAAAAATGGATGTCTCTAAAAACGTCTGCTGCCATTTTTGAGGCAGAAAAATTTAAAATCCATTGTTATGGCCAGACTTAGCTTCATATCACTATTCTAAAAGCGTGCTGGAATGGTATGAGGCTGATTCGGACGACTGTACAAGCTCTTATGGATGGCGTGAAGTAAAAGTGTCGGGCATTTTAACAAACAACCCACGAAAATTGATCCAATATATGTATACTGAGCTAAATATGTGTATAGAACCACTCTACAAATTTGGTTTTTTTCTGTTAAATGCGTGACATTTGATGTGTTGCAATAATTCCGTGTTCGCCCTTTAAAGTCGAATCTGACGTTGTCCAACATCTTATGGAAGGTGTGAAAAGGAGTGCGAGCATTTTGATTCGGAAGCGAACAGTTGAAGAGCTTTTACACTTATCTTGACGATATTTGGCGTTTATGAAAGGTCAATACAATCAAACTAAACTCGTCGTCTTTTTTCAACTTGACGCAAGTGCTCATTGTGAAGCTTTTAAAGATCCTTTAGTTTCTCTTTTCTCAGCAACAGATGATGGCAAAACTTTGCTCCAGTAGAGACTGCCGACTCGGCAAGTGACAGTTTCCCACTAGCATTCATCCTCTCATGCTGCCAACCACACTCGAGAGCCAACAGACAAGGTTTTTCTATACGGACCTTTTAGCCACAAATTCGACGATAATATCATCCTCCTCCGTAGCACACGCGCAAAGATTAGCGTGTTCCTGTAAAGGCAAACTAACCGTGCCGAAGACAGTACTTTCCAAGACATATGAGAAAAGTTAAACTAAAACCACTTTGATTCTAAGTTTCTTTTCTTCCGCTATGAAACATCGTCATCTTCTGTTTTCGATGCAATTCAGCCAAGTGTTAAACTGGCCAGTAGAGAATAAAAGAAGGAACCCAAAGCGGTAGCGCTTTTCCCCAACACCGACAACGGTTGACAGTTGCAGAACATGAAGATCTAACATGAAACTTTTACCTCCGTTCTTCGAGCTTTCTAAATACATATTTGTACTTGCTGCCAACGAACAACCGGACCAACTCGGTATCGAAGATTTATTGCGTCCATCTTGTGTCGCTCTTTTTTGCCGCAGCAGTTCTTCCGACAAATGCAGCAAACAAAGAAAATTCCCGTTGTTCGGAGGTTTTGCTTTTGTTTGGTCTCCACTGGATGAGAAGTGCTAAATCATCAACTTTGGGAGGCAGCCACACCATCAGAGCAGTCTTAGCTTAGCTTGGCCGGAATTGCCTGGGAGTGAATTTTATAGATGCTCATATAATAGGTGTGCGTATCCAAACGAGCATTAAAAAAAAATCAGCGACGAAAATAAAAGCTTTTCTGCAGCAAATTTAAAATGCACATCGGCGCTATGTTCAAAACATTTGCACACAACAAAAAACATCGGCACGAACGACCTCACCATGTAACATTATTTTTTTTTATCGGCTTTGTTTACTTTATGGAGTTTACTGCATTCTAGAGCATTTTGAAGTGATGGCAAATGCAATCATTTTCCATCCACATATCTATTCCATGAGCATCTATAGGGGATTTTACCCCTCGCTGACGAAACCTGCAGTGGTGATCTGGTTGCAGTTCGAGAACCTCGATCGAAACGTTCAAGAAAGTGATGTTTTTTTTTTTGGTATTGAAGACCCCATCATCGGTCCGAAAAAGCGGCAATTACGGACACGAGTGCGACCCAACCGCTCCCGATGGGGCAACATCTCCAATTGCATACACACATACACAAGCGCTAATAGTGTGCTGCTCGGTCACGGCGAATCTAATTGGGAGTCATTATCGCTTTAAGGTGAAGCAAGAAGTAAAACTCTGTATGATAGACATGACGAAAAAAAAAAAAGGAGCAGCAAAAAATGGCTCCCATCGCGTACAGAGATGATGATGGTGAACTTTGTGGCTCGGTTAAATGGCGAATGTGTTATCGTCTGCGGTTGATTTCTTGCTTACAAGCAAGCATGTATTGTTGGTGTACATTGACGCAGCGCGGTTTCACTAGAAATGACGGGTTTGCGGTGAGGATTTGGAGTGCAATTAGCGTCGGGTTTGTTTTTTGTTTTCATTTTGGGAGCTTTTTCAGTGTGGTTCGTATTGAAGCCAAGTCAAAAGCTTGATTTTTGTTTTGTTTGAGTTGTGATTGATTCGAAGACCGCGGCAATTCATTTTTTCAATATATTCTTGGGCAGATCGTATGTAGGTAGTTCAAGTCGACACTAATTCGTTGGAAGTAGGGTTACGGTATGTAATGTGGGTCTAGTCCTTTCATTCGGCCTATCACGCAAATAAATAATTAATTAAGGAATATTACACAAAAAATAAGGAAAATATTGATCACTGATGATTGATAAATGTGTACCACACACAAATCAATTTATATCACAACATTTCAATACATTTTCAGCTCTCGTAAGTAATAAAACTGGTTGAGAATATCACTCTGTTCGGAGTTTTTAGCCGCCATGACTTCTAAGGTTAAGATGGGAAGGTTGCACTGACGATCATCAAATGGCCTGATTATGGCATTTATTGAATGGAATTACCTGATAATACACACTAGACGTAAAACTCACAGTTACTGTTTGAATATTTTATGTTTATTTTAATTGTTTAACAACGTTTTCACAAGTAAATCATGGACCCAACTTTAGGGACACATTTCTTTTCTATGTTCCTAACTTTGGCCCATGAAATTCATTTGACAGCATATAGCAATAAGAGTAACGTCAACAATGTGGTTTGCATTTGGATGATAAGGAACGAACAGGAAGGGAGATTTTTTCTGCCAAATCTGTATAATGAACATCACAATGTTTTGATTTAGATATTCTGCGGTCGAAAGACGATAAGCGAAATTTTTAATTTTTAATTTTTAACTTGAGTGATTTAATGTAGTTTTCGTAAAATTTTCTCTAAGAAATGTTTTGAGGAATGAAGAGTATTAAGTTAACAGTGATAGTGATAAAAAAAAATACATAAGAAAACGTTACCAAGAGCGTTTTTTTTGAGAATCAAACAGGATAGGACGAAGTTGCATCCATAAATAGACCCAATTTGGGGACAATAGACCGATATTACATACATTTCCCTGGTGAGTTTTTGTCTTAAAAAAAGTAAGTTTTTCAACTTTTTGCGGTTCCTGATAGCAAACGACATGATAAGCATATCTAAGCATACCATTTAGCAGTAGAATATCGTTTGCAGGTAAATTAATTGATGAGTTATGATTAAAAACGTAATCTATGGCTGCATATTAGACCGAGGTTAGGGACGTATACCCTATTTTGTTTGAAATCATGTTCTTGAACATAGAGGCATTTACATATTCTCGTCAATCCAAGCATTCATTGACATTTTTTTTTATCAGCGACATGCACACACATGACGTGTTTGTTTGTTTATATTCATTTACTGCCTGCTCCTCTATCCATACCCATCGACAGAATTGCCCAAAACTGATTAACACGTTTTTAAAACGCCCCCAACTTCTCAGGTGAGGGTGACTAGTGTTTTCTTCTTCTTCTTCTTCGCTGGTCAAGATTATTTCTTATCGTATTTTAGCTTACTGCGTGCTCTCAACTTAGTGTTCTAGATGTCAGTGCTGAGATTTGTCATTGTCATTGACAGACTTTTGCACGATATTGACCAAATTGTTTTTGACATAGTCAATGATAGACTTGATTCTCAAAAAAATCTTTGTCAAAATCTCATTCATTTTTTCGTCAATGACAAAGATTCACCTGGTAACAGAAAGTGTAATTTCTTGCATTCTGAGACACATTATTGTTATCCAAGCGGTTCAGGACGTAGATGCTTATTCACTTTAATTGCTCCATGTAATTGTTTTGCTCAAGCCATTTAATTTCATTTCAAATTTAGCTAATAAACAAATCAGCACATATTCGTCACTAACAAAAATGGTACTGACAATTGACATGGTTTGCCTTGACGATGACTGTTAGCTCAAACGAGTGACCAAAGCAGAATTTCCGTGTATCACCGTGTATTGTCGAAATTTTGCAACACTACTAGATGTACTTTCACAGTTATTAATAGAGAATTTTTGTTGCCAGTACCATTTTTGCATTAGTATAATTGTGTGACAAGTACAATCATACTTAATAATAATAATAATAAAAAAAAAAACTCTCTGCCCAGGAAAGTCGAGAAACTATCCAGCCCGAAAAATGTCTAGACCGGACCGAAGATCGAACCCAGCCACCTCCAGCATGGTCTTACTGTGTAGCTATGCCTTTACCGACTGAGCTAAGGTAGGCCCTGACTATTGTCTGCAACCTCTTTTTCTTCGGCAACCTTTCCATTCCATTCGAACTGCTGTTCTATTTATTATCGGCAACTCGAAATCAGCCGCTTTTTGTAGTGCGTATGTTTTATTTCAAGAAAAAACCTGACATGACATGATTTCTCAGCTGTAAACATGTTATCTGATTGTAGGTGATCGACATTTAGCGAAGTGTTTTGGTGAAACAATGCAATGAAATTAACCAATGAAATTGGTTGTCGAAAACAGTCGATGAGTGCCGAAGCCGTCATTTACCCTATATTACAGTAGTTCTTGAGAATTGTTGTGTTGCTATGTTTTGGCGGTTTGGCTTAGCAGTCTC
Organism: Ochlerotatus camptorhynchus; assembly: GCF_037179485.1. NCBI lineage: Eukaryota > Metazoa > Arthropoda > Insecta > Diptera > Culicidae > Ochlerotatus > Ochlerotatus camptorhynchus. The sequence continues at coordinate 1,242,919 of NW_027041234.1, forward strand.
TGGGGAGTTTGAAAATTAAAGTTCATTCCGTAATTTCAGTCCGTTTGAGATCTTAAAAAATGTTATAAATTTGATTGCCATAATGAATTTTAGAAAAAGAATTTTCATCATGATCATCTTAAAACTAATTCATATCATTTGATTCAAACTATTTTACACTTTACAAAATTCATGAAAATCAGAAAACTGAAGATAGTCCAAATGGACATGAAACTATTGCAACCCGAAGACTTCTAAGAAGTGCAGTGATACTGACAAAGGGTTAAGGAATCTTCGGAATCATCTAAACTTTAGAATCTCGAAATGTTTCTTTAAGAGTTTTTCGAAGATATTTTAGTTTTTAATACGTCAAATTCTCTGCGTCCCTGCACTTTTAGAAGTTGCGGGGGATTTTGAGTTCTGCCGCAACAGTAACTGGAAAATTTACTCACTTAAAAGAGGTTCGTGAATATCTAATGTTTAAAATTTAAAATAACTCAGGGGTATTTAATTTATTTTATGCATCCAAAAGTTTTCAGTTTTTCTCTTTCTGATAACGATCTTTGCTCTCAATTATATGTGAACAACTCTTGTCAATTATATTGTAGAGATATCAATTTCAATCTCCCATTTCCATGACAGTCGTTCACATGCTTAAAATTGTTTTCCTTGCTAAAATGTAAATGATGTAAGGTAGGGAACGAACATTTTGATGTTTTTGGTCCATTGTTATAATGGAATTATCTGGAAAATTGTATAGCAATTCAATGAAGTGTTCCAAGAGGTTTTCAGGATTATGCTGAACCAAATTCTAAGGTAAATTACAAAGTTATCCTATCCCTTCTAGGTGTAACCGTTCACGAAATTTCGTTGAGGTTTTCGTAAAACTCAGTGGCTTAAGCGCCACTCTCGGTTAGGAGAGACCACTGGTCGTTTTTGGAATTTACCAGATTTATGAGACCTTATCTCAGAGAACCTGAACGGTTTCCGATTACTAATGGCACAACTAACGTTATTAAAGGAAAAACGCAAAATCTTGTTGAACCGCAGATATTATCGGAACGAAAGAATTACTCTGACTTACACAAACATGAACGAAACGAAAAAAGAAAGAAGGAATGCTTAATCAACTGAGCAGCAGTGCTGAGATTTGTCATTGTCATTGACAGACTTTTGCGCGATATTGACAAAATTGTTCTTCACATAGTCAATGATAGACTTGATCCTCAAAAAAATCTATGTCAAAATCTCATTCATTTTTTCGTCAATGACAAAGATTCACCTGGTAACAGAAAGTGTAATTTCTTGCATTCTGAGACACATTTTTGTTATCCAAGCGGTTCAGGACGTAGATGCTTATTCACTTTAATGGCTCCATGTAATTGTTTTGCTCAAGCCATTTAATTACATTTCAAATTTAGCTAATAAACAAATCAGCACATGTTCGTCACTGACAAAAATGCTACTGACAATTGACATGGTTTGCCTTGACGATGACTGTTAGCTCAAACGAGTGACCAAAGCAGAATTTTGAGTATCACCGTGTATTGTCGAAATTTTGCAGCACTGCTGAGCAGTAACCGAAGGAAAAACTGAACGTAAGATAGCGAGTGTCTTTTATTCCAGGGAAAAACATTCTAAAACATAGAAATAGCTAATCTTCAATCTTCATTAAATCTATTGAGTTCGTTTATTCGGGTTGGACTTCTGGATGAGTGTACGGAAAAAGAGCAAATCATGGCCATGAATAAAAACATGCTCTAACATACCTGCGCAGGTTTTTCGATAATGGGTGACCGTGGGGACTCGATGATGGCTACGGAAGACGACCTTCCTGTTAGCGTGGCGATGGTGGCAAGGCGTGATGGCGCCGCACATGAGCTGCAGTATGGCGAGCAGCGATGAAGCTAACTCGTGCGCAGTATGGCCGAACTAGAGTTGCGGAGAAAGTGGTGGCTGGACGGAAGGCTTCCGATTTATTACGTCGAGAGCTGAGCATTGACCGTGGTCGTGCTTTCCCGGGAGATTCGCCCCTTAGAGAAAAGAGGGCTAACTTACCGCCGCACGGCTTCGCGTACTAAGCTTCCGCTATGACCGCCCGGGATGAAATGAAACCCAGCCACTCTCCTTGGATTGAATCCGGACCGTGGTACGCTCTTGGCTACGCACTCAAATGGTCCGCGCTCTCGGAAAGAATGGTCCACAGGGGTTGTAGCGGAAAAAGGACCTCGTCGACGGTTGATTGGCAACCGTCGGGAAAGTTTTGCTCCGAGGAATAGCGAACTTCACTCTTCTCCGTTTAGCTACCATTTAACAGGCGGGCCTTCGCTTGGGCGCACGAGTCTGATGGTCCGTTTCACACGGACTACGGGAAAGATGCGTTACAAAGGGTTATCGCGAATTCTTAGGAGAATTATTTAGGATAACAATTGAAAGGTGGAGTATATTTCTAGAGAGAAACCAATGAATGTTTTAGAGGATTCCTGAAATGAGCGTATTGACGTGGGAGACCTAAACCAGTTAAATATTGGTAACCTGGAACCAGGGTTGCTTCCACTCACTTGCTATAAAAATATGCTTTTCGGAATTATGAAATCATTAGATGTTATACTGATATTTTGTATTTGTAAGTTACAAGAAGAGGTTGAAAAGTATGTGTTTGACTCATCAAACCTGTCAATTTTGTTTTTAGAGCGTCACAATCAGCGATTTTATGATTCGTGAGCGTTCACTCAGAGTCAGCGCTCACGAGTCGTTAAATCGTTGATTGTGCCGCTCTGAAAGCAATATTGATAGGTTGTTTGTGTCAAACACATAATTTACAACCACTTCTTGTAACTTACTAGTACTGTTTATCATTGTATCATCTAATTATTTCATAATTATGAAAAATATTGTTTTGTATAGTTGAAGACGCTAATTTCAAATAACAGGCTAGAGTGGTAATTTTTATACGATGTATGAGGAGATGAAAGTATAGAATTGATAGTTCCGTTTAGTGTACGGCAGTGTGAAAATTGCATATAGAAGTAGAAAGCGAGCTAGACAACTTTTAGGAAGATACAAATCAGTTTTATCATTTCTCTTTACCAAACTCCCTCTTCGGAGAGGGATGGTGAGGGGTGTGTCCCCCCCCCCTCCGCCACCACTGGCAAAAAGAGATGATCACCGACCCGCTCATGTACCAACGATGTGTTTGAAACAGTTCTACCGATTGTTTTATAGCAAGTGAGTGGAAGCAACCCTGCCTGGAACATTATTGTGTGTGGCAGGATAATTTCTCAAAACGGGATTATACCATCTGCTTTCTGTTTATGGCCGTACGACTGCGCCCATTGATTTAACACACGGCGGCTATTAATCCATGATTCGCTCCTCAAGCCACTGCCATACAATACTATCTAAGTTACACACCTGTGTATAAATTTTATGGGCGGGAGAATGATAGTGTGCAGTGCACAGTGGACAGAGATGCCAAAATAACGAACTTCATTAAATTGTGTATAAACTATTGACTTAACCTTAAAAGTGTCTTCAGAGGAATTGTTCACAATTCTACCATTTCAAAAATTCTATGATAAAAATGAAATACTTAACTTTTTCCCCTTTTTTTCCTCTGTTTGGGACCTAACACCACTGCGACCAGTAATTTGATCTATTGTAGTATATCCCGTGTCCTTAGTGTAGCGCATGTCGTATTACTCCATCACTATTGATAATGTGTCCATCGCGAGTTTTGGTGGTGATTCGGTGGACGTTGCCGTGAATCAGCGAGTTTACGGCTTACAAAAGTGATCGTCTGCTGGTCAGTGTAATGCCGCGGATACACTTGTATGGCAAACTTTAAACATGAGCATTTTTTATATAATAAATTATGAGCACATACTTGGTCACATTTGTATAGTTTTTGTATAGTTGTTGAATAGTGCTCATAATCAGAGTAGGCTGCGCGTGTGAACGAACATGACGTTCGTTTTTTATGCTTATTTGGTTATTAATCCGGTTAACATTTTCGACAATTTGACACTTCAAATTGGTTCTACATAGGACGGGACTAGTTTATGTCGATGCCTATCAAGCGAACCGTCTTTGATTGGAACTACAATGCAACAATAGCACGGATGCTTAATGTGGATTCATTTGGACTAACTTGGTGAGATCGTATCTGATTTTATCTTTATAAACTAAATTTACATGATTCTCTTAAATTTGGCAAATTCTCAATGAAGTTTTCTCCACACATACCATTTTTTGTGTATTTGAAATCATCATTGTCAAATGTCTGCACATTTTTGAACATGTGGTGGAGCATTACTGTTAATCGTATATTTAAAAACATTATATAATATATTAGGTTGGGGAAGGGCAGCCTAAGGGAATCAAAGGATTTGTTGACTGAACGAGGGTTCGTGGATTTGCCAGTCTCTTTTCACGTGATTACAGATGGCCATATGGTCGTTTTGTCTTCCAAAGGTCTTCAATGAAGCTGATTCACCCTGCTGCAACAAACCATCAGGCAGAACTTTACAACCGGTAAAGTATCTGCAGGCTTTGGTAATCCTTGCACTGATGGTGGGTCCCATTCACATCATCATCATCATCATCATCATCATCATCATCATCATCATCAGTAGCATAATTAAATTTAAAAAATATTGTTATAGAATAGGAAATCGAATTTATCCACTTCCAGCATCCCTATTCCCACCTTAAATGCACTTTCCGTCAAGCATTACCACCAGCCACAGCCACAGTTGACTACAACGGTTATCGTCGGTGTGGTAGACGCTCATCACCATCACACCGAGGCTGATAAAACTGCCTGTCACCGTGGGATCGCTCTCTAATAGGTGAACGAATTTCACAATCGCAAGACATGTAATTGCTCAAAATTCCTTTTTCCTTTAATAGTGAATGTTTTAAATTTCGAAGAAACCCACCTGTGTGTTTAAAGCGGCTGGAAAGCCGGTAGTGAACTTCCCGACGAAAAAGAACGTTCCGTCTGTTCCGTGTGCCGTCCGGATAGGAGCTTCAGAAGCGGCAATAGTTGAAGGTGCCGGAGTGAGAGATTCATCAACCCCAGAAGGCGCCATTTCAGAAAGTGCCGGTATGCCCGGCGAGTTAAGGAAATGTGTGACCGTCTGAACTTTTGACCAACCCTCATCGTCATCCGGATTGTGGACTGTCTGATCACCACTCGGATTGCTTCGTGAAGGCTGCCCAGTTTTGAAGCCAAACCACGGAGAAAGAAGGTTCGTCTACGTTACAATCCTTTCCCAATTTTCTTTCAAAAATGAACATTTGAAGCATGTAAAGGCACGAAATACAATATGTTAATCTAATCTATTCCTGCATTAGAAATTTCCTTCACTACGCTAATCCCTTTTCCTTCATCTTCTTTTGTTGCTGGATCCACCTTGGACATTTTTTAAGGGAAGTATTTCCAGAAAATCCCTCCTAGAGCCTTTCAAACGACCCTGAATCTCTAAATAAAGCCTGGATGGACAAAATGAAGTCCCCAGATAAAGTAAGTCTAACAAGAACTACTATACTACTAGTAGAACTATTACTATTTGCCATGTCTAATAATTTAGAAGATATGGAACGACATGTATGGTTATCCTTTTAAATTTATTTTTTTATTATTAACTTATTGTTTAATTACTGAATTTGTACAGGCTCAATCGAATAAAGTTTACAGAGCCAAGTTATCATTTGCTTCTTAAATGTAAAGTTAAAGGAATTGAACCGAATACTCTCGGTCTTCTCAAGGTTAGTGCATGGACATTTTTATGGATGGGGAGAAGTATGCTGTATGATACAAAATTTTCCCTATTTACGAGGACTTTTCCAAAGTGTTTGATAAAGTGCCTGACTAACCGAGTTAACTCGTTTTGCAACACCATCTGGCGTGCCGCAGGGCAGCCATCTCGGGCCCTTTGTCTCATCGTAGTTGCTATCCATGGGTACACCTACTTTTCGTCTCGTAGCTTTTCTGTCTGCGTCTAGAATTAATCCGGTGCCTCTCCATTTTACACAAGCAACACTTGTCCTTGATACCATAATAAAAAAAAACGTTAACGTTCCGATTGAGGAAATGGAGCGAGGGGGGATTTCCTTTTACACTTCCATACATACACTCCTCGTATACCCGTGCGGCACCTAACTTTTCCGTACTTGTCTAGCACTATCGCTAAATCACGATCCAGGAGTTCAGGTGGCTCACACGTATTGAATGTTGCCTCTCCCAGGTGACATATGAACCTTAACTGCCTTCCCATCCGGGTGACTGTTGTTCCTAAGGGCATGCAGCGTGGAATCCTCTGACTTGCGCTTAATGAAGATGGCTTTCTCCTCGGAGATTCAATATGCAGCCTGATGCAAAATTTGACTTTTTTGCTCCACAGTGCTTAAATGGTTTCAAATCGGGTCTTGATTAGCCTTCCAAAGTTACAACTCATTTGGTTAGAAACAGACTTCGCACAAGCCATTTGAAGTTTACATGTAAATTACTATGGGAAATCTCAACTTTTTGTTCATTGCCTTCTAGTCTTTTTCCATATTGAACTGCGAAACAGTTCGATAGCCATTATTAAAGAAAATTTTCTCAGCTACAACTTTGCTGAAGATCGTTTCTATGTAAAACGAGACAGGAAAAGGTTATTAATTATTTAAGAGATTGGTAAACTTATGACATGATCAAGCAGCTGCTCTGTAGGCAACACTGTATTTTGCAGTGTGACATAGTAGCCATGATTTTTGCGTCCTTTTCAACGCCCCAGAAACACCAATGCTGCCTGCTGAGCAGTTGATTGAGCATGAGCATGAGGCATCAGCGCATTGAACCATTGATCACTTTCGATCCTTACATTTAATCAAAAAGTGATCTTCAGCAAATTTGTAGCTGGGAAAATTTACCACAAGTACAGTTGAAAGCTTTCAAAGCAGACCGATATGGTGAATTATTAGATGGACATGAACAAAAATCTTGGTTTTACCATAGTAATTCCCATACAAGCTTCAAATGGTTTGTGCCATCTCAGTTTCTCACCAAAAGGGTTCAAATTTTGAGAGGTTAGTCAGGATCCGATTTGGAATCATATAAGTATTGTGGAGCGAAAATTTCAAATTTTGCATCACTTTAATGCAGCATCTATTCCAGCACCATTAACATCCAGTGTCTTGACGAAGTTCGTAATTTCGTCCAAGGTTGGCCTCGCACATCCATTTCCAAAGTCGAAACAAATGGTATTTTTGATTTCTTTCTAACTTATTATCAGTTGTTTGCTCCATCGGCTACAGGCAGGGAACCAAGCACACAACAAGTTTCGATAGTGTGATTGACAGAGGTACAACCTATTGCCTCGACATCACCCGTAAAAAAAGAACCATAGAGGCACAATGAAATGTATTGCAACCATACAATAGAATGAATTATATATACAATAAATCACATTGTCTACAACGATAAAATCACCATCGAATATATTGTTTTATCAATAGAAACTATGGTAAATGGGGAAATCTACAATAGAACAAGGGGGTTGTTATGTATCTTAACCATAGGAAAAATCACTTTTTGTTGGCAATAGATTTTGATGTAATTGTATTTTGTTGTATGGTAATTGTATTGTTATTTTTTCCGGGCAGAGAGTCGTTAGCATTTTTGAAAGGCTTTCAAATAAACATAGGATCAAATATCTTATGTAATGTTATTTGTTTTCTTATTGAAATTTGATTTTTTTCCTGTGAATTGTTTTTCAGAAAAGGCATTCCTGTTCCTACGACTTTGTCTCAGATATCATTTCGCTTGCATGAGTTGTTTTCGTGCTATTATTTATTTAAGAATATTGAATACGTCATTTTGAAAACAATAGGTGAGAGTCAAAATGGCCGTTTTTCTTTGAAGACGTGCAGTTTATTAACAAAATCTAAGAAAGGTTTAAACCAAATGAAATGTTCAGGAACTCATTTCTAAGGACTCCAATTTAATTTGTTAAAAGCATCAAAATAAAAAACAAATTAAATAAATAAAAATTGTCGTTTTCCATCATAAACTTGGTTCATCGCCCTTTTGCACAGTTGGGTTGTTTAGGTGTATTGAGGTAAATACACATTCATAACCTGCATTCAAAATGGAACCGATGTCCAAAATTACATAAATTTTTGTGCACTGGTACTTTTTTTTAAATCAGTACGATTACATTGGCAAAAATCATCGTCTGAGCGCCCCATCGGAGGGATTTGTATAGGAGCTGATAGATTAAGCGTCAAAATAAATTTTGATTTAAAAATCGAGATGCGATCGATAAAAATATTGTTGTGCTCAAAAAATGAAACTCTTTCAGATGATGTTTTTCGAAATTAAACGACCCAATTAAGCGAATATTCATCCCAAGTAACATTTTAAGTTTTATGAAATACTACAAAGCAACTATTAAACAACAATTATAAAACCCTGGTCAAGGCTATTTTGTCATTAATGCATCCACCAAAACCTCATTAAAACTAGAATATGTCTAGTTGAGCCACCCTGGAGAAGGTTCTGAAGGGTGTATTCTCGAAGCTCTTCAAGATTGATTTACTGCAAAAGGTTGTATGACGAACGCATTGAGAACCATTTGACAGCTACAACAAAAGCTATTTAGCAACAATAAAAACCCTTTCCGAGCTATTCCCCCTAGCCGCTTGCTAAATCCAGTTGGAAAGCATCAATCAAGATAGAAAAGGATTTATGAATCCGATTTTATCAAAATAATTAAACTGATGGTATAAAAATCTTGTTGAATATCCAATTTTGTTACAATAGTTCTCATTGAGGGGCGTAGTTTTAAGTGCCTTATTAAATTTTATGTGAAATGTACGTGAAAACATCGAAAAAAAATAAGTCCACCCTTGTAAAGAGTCGATTTGAGTAATTATTTTACACTGAAAAAAAAAATTCCTCTGATCGAGCGAGGCTGAGATTTTTTTTATGAATTTCGCATTCAAATGTTTGCTCATTGCTAAATTTTTCCAAAATATAGTTATATCCAAGGAAATATAGATTGAAAATTGAAGATTGTAAAAAACAAGCAAACTAATTGTAACATGGCGTTGTTTTATTGTTTTGCTTTCAAGAAAACATTAACAAATTCATGAGGTTTTAAAATGGCTTTTATGAAGAAAAATTGCAGGCTGAATTGTATTTATCTAAAGTCATTTTGCTTGATCCTAACCCGTTCAGATTTATGGCAGCATTTATGGAGGCAAAGTAGCCTGCAAAAAGTTAAACGTCAAAGTTTGTTTATCTTTCGATAGTGGCGCTGTGGAATCCAGGATTCTTCCAGATAGTTTGCGATACTGTTTTACAACATTTCGCATTTCGAACAGCTGGAAGCGCAATCGCTCCCGAAAAAGGTCCCCTTCTTCCGGATGGTTACAGAAGTGCACCATCCAACGATGCAGGGATGTGCGCTTGAATGAAATTTTCGAAAAGTTGATTCTTTCGCCGAATAAAATCGCTGCTATGGATCGGAAACCAGCTAATCTTCGGTAACTAACAGATTCAGTGGTTTGCTGTCGGTTGTTATTTCGATTGTCATCTATTCGCAAGATCTGGAGAAGGCTGGTATGTTTTTCAACTTTCGACAATGTTTTATGAATTCGAGGGCCCCACTCACTTTACTCTTCTCCGCTAGATGGCCAGTCGTTGATGGTGTGCTGGTTCTTATAAAGAAGTAACTTTTGATGAAATCGACTTGAATTTTTCGCCCTAGACGAATCCTTCGAGATTTTCTTGTCTCAAATTTGGCTTTTATTAACTATGAGGAACCATCTTTTAAGCTCAATTTGTAAGAGAGAGTTGGGAGTTTATGTTTAAAAAGCCTAAAAAGCAACAATAAATGATCAAATCTAATGAAAAACCTAATGGTTTTATGGTTGCTTTTTTAATGATAGAGGTTTTTAATACAGCAAAAAGCTGAATTACTAAGCAGGAATGTTTTACACTTTGAAATGCTGTATTTAAACTCAATGGATTGTTCATTTCCGTTATAAAACCATCATAAATCAGAGTGGCTGCCAAATGGTTACTGAATTGTTACTTGGGATGGGATTCTGAGAGGTAAAATTTTAAATTCGTTTATTTTTTCGCAATTTAGCGTGGATTTGCTCTAATTTGTTTCAAGCTTATTCTCACAGCCAAATATCAAAGAGAAGAAGCAGCACATTCAACAATTCCACAAACCATCAAGAACCTCATGCAGAACTTGGCTTACAACGTTATCCCTCCTCAGAATCCCTTTATTCCATCCTAATTCAGATTACCGGTGAGACGCAGTTGCACTAAATGCTACTCTGCATCAGAAATTAAGACACATTCCAGTGTGGGCATACTGCAGTCGTTGGCAACCATGCAGTTACTTGTTCTTCATGATTAATTCAAGTTGCATTAACTATATGTGCATCTCATCTTCCTGGCTGGCTGTGGTATGAAACCCCCGTACCTACATCGTATATCCCGAGCATAATTTGCTCAATTCTCCGAAACGATTCCTGAGGAAAGGATGGTGGATGCAATGGAGCCCGCCCACCGCAACTAGATTCAACTTCCGTCGAACCGAGAGCAGAGTATTTCGTCGAATCTTGAAACTCATGAATATATAGTTATTCGGACGAATACGAGATCAGGCACAAACACTTTCCCCATCCTTCTCTAGCTCTTGCACAGCCAGCCAGCAGGAGCAGAAGCAGGAACGGCTATGGCGACGACTTTCCCGGTCGTCCGGGTTTGATATGTATATGGCCCAGTGTTGCATCAAAATCCGTTCCATTCTGGTTGGTTGCTGTTGCTGTGGGGAGCGCAATTCCAGCGCTCTGGTAAAACAATGCATAAACATGCACAACCACCGCACACCTTTTGATTTCATTTTCCAAAAACCCTTTGTGTTGCAGCCAGCCAGCACATACACACAAACACAACTGGTTGGATTTCCGGCAGGAAAATGTGTTGCATTCCGTGTTGCTGGGCCTGTGCTCCCTGCATGTGTGAAATCCGCCCCTCTCACTGAATGCAGACAATTGGGGGGGGGGGGGGGGGGTGGATTGTACCTCTGAGTTAAGTTTGCTGCTTTCCAGTTTTGATTTTTTTTCTTACCCCAGCACATATAAACATGCCCATACCGTATCGTCGCTCTGTAGAAGTGTATGCATCCGAAATTATGGCGCTACCGGAGCAGAGCTAATGTTGCCTTGTTGGGGCTGTTGTTGCATTATTCTGCTCATATTTCTTCACTTCCGACTGCAGCACAATAGGGTACCTCCCAGCAACGCTGGCGAACAAATGCTCATTGTGCTGGTGTGAATGTGCAACAGTAGCCAGAACAGGTGGCAGTAAATGGGGAAATCGGATTCCTCATATCGTTTTCGGAAGAACGAATAATATTTAATTTTTCAGGGTACTGCCTGGAACTGGAATGTCGTGTTTTGTGCTAGCATTTCCAAGTTTATTTCACCGGAATGAAAACTAAGATTGGATAATGAATAGCTTTCAACAGGAATTTATTCCCGACGTTTACGGTTGATTCTTGGAAAGTTGGATAAATTTCTAGCCCAAAACGATCCTCGTACGAGAAGGGGTGGAATCATCTCCAAAGTTGTGACAGAGGCTAATAGGACTTGTTTTTCTCTCTCTATTGATTATCATATAGATATTTGAAATTACTACTGCATGTGTTTGCGCATCTTTTGAATCATATTTCAAATGTATTATGGTGAAATAGTTCCAAAATTCCAGAATACCACACACAGATTGTTCCCACGACAATGTACCTCCCATTTTTCACCGAACCGACGACATGTCTTTTCCACCACGCTAATTGAACAAGCAAGTGCTGATGTGTCCTGTCCGGTCGGTGTTCGGTGCAGTGGTGGTCTGCCTACAACTGCATAAATGTGAAAAATGCTTTCCAAATTACATTTTTCAGCATCAGAATAACTGTGTAATGAGACATAATGTGGCACTGAGCACACATGAGTTCACAGCGACGACATCCAGGACACGACGACGCATTCTGCTATACATTCATTGCAGGTGCTAAAATGCTCTAAATGCAATTCTTATAACAAGGCAGGACGCAGGATGCAGGATTTAACGTACCGGGTCCGGTTCCTAACAGAACTCGCAACACCAGTATGCCATTCTCAAGTGACGGGTTTTTTAGCAACTGGCTTTCCGTGTCGTTTCCGACCCGGAATACCACTTCTTTGGGCCCTGCTGGACCAGGTAGGTGTGACAGTGGGGCGAGAGTAGCAGTAATTACAGAGTCTTGTCATGAGAACTTTAGTCTAACTGACTGATTTTATGAATGGGTGATGGTATGTTGTACGTTGCTTTCGGGAAATAGAATCGAGGTGGAAACTCCTGTTTCGTACTTGTGGCTAACGGAAGAATTCGTTGCTTTGGACGCTTGTGTGTTGTCTGTGTGCTTGGAGCTCGAATGATTCATGTTGAAAAGGAATTTGATTTGAAGGTATTTTACAATTTCAAATTTAACAATCTTGTAGAAGCAAAATTGTCAATCAATGAAAAACAAATACAGAAAATAATAAACCATAAAATAAGGAGCTTAACCAAAATGGAAATTATACTTCTTCCATTTAACATTTTTTCTAAATTCCAGGGCTTTAAAAATAGGTTGGGGCCTGGTCATTTATTCCTGTAAGTGTCCCTAGGTGGACAATCATCCATATAAATTCTTATATATACATTTTTAAATATATGTAAATTTTGAACACGACCCTCTTTAAACGATCCACATGGTTATGGAAACCTCCAGAGTTACAGAATCAAACATTTTCCGGATTCCACCGACTGAAAGCTATTGGACTGAATGGTTCGTTATTTTGAAATGTGGAAAGTGAGCAGTGCTCTTATGGTACATTTAGAGCTGGTTATTCACTGGAGAGCTCGTGGGGCAATACCAGGCGGGACTTATGGGTGCTCGCGCTACATCGCACCAAATTTTCGCGATTCGGCAAGTTCTGCAGAAGTGCCGCGAATACAACGTGCCCACACATCATTTATTCATCGATTTCAAATCCTCATACGACGCAATCGATCGAGATTAGCTATGGCAGATTATGCGCGAGTACGGGTTTCCGGATAAACTGAACCGACGTGATGTGCGTTGTTCGAGTATCGGGGACACTCTCGAGTCCCTTTGAATCTTGAAGGGGGTTACGAGAAGGGACTTTGTGTCTGAAGAGTTGGGATAGACAAGAGTGGCACGATCATCAGGAAGTCCATCCAGCTTCTTGGCTTCGCCGATGACATCGACATCATGGCACGGAACTTTGAGACGATGGCGGAAACGTACATCAGACTGAAGGCTTGCCATCAACACATCAAAGACAAAATGCATGAGAGGAAGAGGTTCTAGGGAAGACAATGTTAGCCTCCCACCCCGAGTTCAGTTTGACGGTGACGAAGTCGAGGTGGTCAATGAGTTCGTGTATTTGGGCTCACTGGTGACCGCCGAAAATGATACCAGCAGAGAAATTCAAAGACGCATTCCTTCTTTGGACTCCGGAGGACGCTTCGGTCGAATAAAATTCATCTTGACTATCTACAAGACGCTGATTAGACCGGTGGTCCACTACGGCCACGATACCTGGACTATGCTCGTGGAGGACGTAGATTGTTAAGGTAAGTATTCACTGCTTGCACTAGTTTTTTCGGCTATTTGCTTTTCAGTTCAACGGCCGATCAATAAACTACGATGTTAAATGAAAAAGTTCCCGATCCCTGGGTCGATACGTTGGCGATGATAAAACTCTAATCAGCACTTTTTCTAGAAGATTTGCAAGCCGAAACAAATTTTAAGTTCCCAAATAGGGTAGGACGGGGCAAGATCACCATACGGGCAAGATGAGCACCCTTGATATATACATCCAAATTGGTATTTTTCTTAAAAATGCATACCTTTATCCACCAAAGATGATTCATAGATACCTACATCATTTCAAAAATAAATATCAAATACACACGTTATTGAAAAATAAATAAAAATGTAAAAACCGAAAAAATACTCTATTTGCTATAAAAAACTAGCATCAGAAAATAAGCATTTGCCATTAAATTAGGTTTTATTGCACCACAAACAAATCACCAGTATAGTAAGTCCGCTTTGCTTGATGTGTGTGTAATTCATTTTTAACTATTTAACAATTTAATTAGCCAAACCAACACTTTAATAAATGTTCTCCAAACGGGTGGAACGAGCACCTATATCCGGGGTAAGATCGCCACATCACTACTCAGTGTCCTAACTTCAAAAGCAGCTGTCAAAGTTAAATTTTCAAAACAACAGTGCGATAAATAAATCTGAAATCTACAAAATGGTCCGAAATTATAAACGCGTTTCCTGTAGAAACAATTGGGCCACAGCAAATCTTCATGCTGCGGTCAAAGCTGTTGTCTCGGAAGGATTTTCCGTTAAAAGAGCTGCATCCGAGTATGGCATTCCTCGGCAAACGCAAACGCGGCATCTTAAACGTAGTGAGAAAGTGTCGGTACTGTACCGTTTTTACGGAACAACAGGAGAACGAGCTTGTATTAAACATGGAAAAATCGTTCTACGGCCTTATGACCAAAGAAATTCGTCAATTGGCTTTTGATCTTGCGGAAAAAAAAACCACATTCCTCATCCGTTCAACAAGTCCATAGGACTTGCGGGACAAGATTGGTTGGCCGGATTCCGAAAGCGACATCCTGATATAACTTTGCGAACTCCGGAAGCTACATCGGTTGCAAGAGCTCAGGGTTTCAATAAAGTGGCTGTTGAGCGGTTTTACTTGTTGCTAGAGGAAACCATCACAATAGGAAAATTTTCACCAACCCGGATCTACACGGGAAAAAATCCGATTCCATTATCATGAACAAAAAATCATGAAATCAAAAAACTTGCCAACCCTTGAAATCATAACAATGATGCATGATTTCGTTATGGAAATTCATGATTTCATAATGCAGCGGAATCATGACCGCTTCAAGCGTTACCTGAAAAACCGTGTTCACTGCACTACACTCTTATACGCCTTTTGCCTTCCTTCTGATACAAGTATTGATAGTCTAGTGGTCAAAGTATGGGTTTAGTGATCGTAAGGTTCTTGGTTCGAATCCAGTTTGATGATTTATTTTATTTTTTTACATGTTTTGGTTTAAAAACTAAAAGTTAAACTCATGAATTTAGTTCATGATTTTAACTCGGATGATTCATGATTTCCGGAATCATGGGTGCGTTACGCAAACATAGCTCATGATATCATGAATATTATTCATGGTGTATTTTCATAACATGAAAATACGCTATGTTCATGAAATCATGAGTCATTTATCTCATTTCGGATTTTTGATTTGTTCCCGTGTATAATGTGGATGAAACGTCGGTTCTTACGGTAGGTTCATGTTTCCTTTTTTTAATTTTAAATCTTGATTGTTGCCTTCTATTTTATTTTAGATTCAAACGAAGATTCTGGCACTTCGAGGCAAGCGGCAAATCGGCTGCGTTACATCGGCAGAAAGAGGCGTATTAACAACAGCAGCTATTTGTACCTCTGCAACGGGACATTACGTGCCACCTATGCTGATCTTTCCGAGGGTAAGAATGACGGAGCAGCTCAAAATCGGAGCTCCACCTGAAACCCTATTTAGTTGTAATCCAAGTGGTTGGATGACTGGTAAAGATTTCTGTAAATGGCTCGAACATTTCATCCAACATACCAGACCAACACCGGAAAGCCCTATCCTCTTATTGCTGGATGGCCATAGCTCGCACACGAAAAATTTGGCCTTTGTAGAAATTGCCAGATCGGTCAACGTTACTGTTATATCGTTCCCACCACACTGCACTCATAAAATGCAGCCTCTCGATGTTAGCTACATGGCATCTCTGAAGTCACATTTCTCTCAGGCTGTGGAGTTATTTTTGACGGTAAATGAAAAGTCGTGACGGTAAATGAGATTAGCTCCCTCTTTGGAAAAGCGTTCATGGCATCGGCGACCCCTTCCACCGCTATAAATGGCTATAGTAAAACAGGAATAGTTCCACTGAACAAATTGATCTTCGGTGAAGACGATTTTGCTGCATCCAACGTTTCGGATGTTCCTCAAACTGTGGGTTATGGGTTTGATGACTCTGGGAAGGAGCCAAAGTCATTCAACCGCATAAATACCTCGGTTGATCATCTCCCAAGCAGTGAGCTGGCTTCATGTTCGAATGTAGTGGTGGATTCAAATAAGGAACTACCCATTTATTCCGGATTAAAACCTCAGCCAAACCAAATGCACGAAACCGGTCAAGCCTTCATAACATTACCATCGGAGTTGAAGCCAGTCCCGAAGATGGTGTCCAGGAATAAATCCCGTTCTATGAGGAAAGAAAAAGCTGCTGTTATCACATCCAACTCCCATCAACATATGCTGAAAACATCCATGGCCGTGAGAGAAATAAAATAAATTAAAAAAAAAACAGAAACGAAAAGTATCGAAAGCTGCAACCGCAAAGTTTTCCAAAAAGAGGAAGTTGAGCTTGCTGGTTGAGGATTCGTTATGCGACAAGTGTGGATCCATCTTCGGTCAGTCCTAGAAGGAGAAAATTGGAGTAAATGTACAAAGTGTAACGCATGGTTCCATCTTTGTGAGGGTACAAATTATCCATTTTGCTAATCCGTATCATGAATATAAGAAACTCGTTTAATCAAATAAACTTACCTTATGTTTTTGTTTGCTACTTATTTTGTTCATTTTACTAATACTGGTAATCTGTGTTAATAAACCAATCCATATCTTCGCTAAAAAATTGAAACAATCATTTCAAACCCACTTTTCTATATCCATGCTCGTCTTGCCCCGTAGAGGTGCTCATCTTGCCCCAAAGTATATGAGAACAGCGAAAATAAGTTATATTTTTAAGTTTCATTTTTTTAAATCAATTCTTTGAATAATATGTTCTTTCACAGCTTAGGCACTAGGGAAGACATAAAAGAACAAGTGTAGCCGATATTCTGATGTAAAAAATGCTATTATTCAATATAAAACTGAAGTCTACCTTAAGGTGGCGATCTTGCCCCGTCCTACCCTATACATTTCTGAAGCTTTCTGTTCTTCTCTGAAGTTATTGGAGCTGCCATAAATATTTAACAATTTCAATAAAGCATAAACCAGGTTGCACAACGTCGTAGGTGGTACGAGCTCCAAACTATTGTTAAGAAGGAGACCCACCTTCATCCGTTGCTATTTAATAGTAATTTGTGATTAATTGCTACCTCTTAGATAAAGGATGTATCTCCCTACAACCAGGCATGGAAAATCATTTACATTCATTTCATGCATTCATTTACATTCATTTGCCTCTAACTTTTCTCATCAACAGCATCTCACAAAATGAGTAGTAGTAGGTTTTGTTATTAGCTACAACTTTTGCCCATAACTCAAATCTGTATCTCTTATGCATGACAAATTAGAGCGGGCAGAACTTGTTACTGTTTTTCAGTGAATGTAAAATACATTCATTGAAAAACAGTAGTGGCTTCTGTTTGCTCTGGTTCGTCATACATAAGAGATACGGATTTGATTTGTTAACAAAGGTTATAGCTAGTAACAAAACCTACAAAAGTTCCATACATTATTTTGCGGAATTCTGCTGATGAAAAAAGTTAGGGGCAAATGAATGTAAATGAATGCACGAAATGAAAGCAAATGATTTCCCATGCCTGCCTCCAACAGACCACAGCTGTCCTGGCCACGGCCTTGCATCTGGTGGGGAAAGGGGAGGAATGTTAGTCCGACACTTACTTAAGAGAGATGCAGAAAACTCTTCGACTCCTCATAAGTGTCACGGGAAGGGTGGATTTTTGTTAGTAGGGAGGGTAAGCCATAGGATACACCCAGTCGGCGTTGCTGGCAATCGTTATATAAAGCATTTAATAAATAGAAGCTATAAGTAGTTTATCTGTCCGTTGTTGCTGCCCATTACCTAAACATATTATTCAAAACAGTCTTCAGATTTTGGAATTAAGAAACATTATCAGCTCGACCCTGTTGCTCCTTTGCGCCTGAAAATGTGTGTTGATCCTAAACATATGCACAATTCATTCTGATCGATAGGAGGTTCTCATGTGTAAAAGGTTATTAATAGCATGTGGAATCGTAGATTAGAAGCGTCCTTGGGCTAAATAACTCCCACTGTCTGGCAGTGGCATTATGGATAAAATCTGCCTGCAATCAATTCTTATGAATGCAAGAAGCTTGAACCCGGGAGTTAGAAGGTGACAGCTCTACCGCAGCTAAAATAGCCCATTTCAAGAACGCAAGCATTCCAAAGCTATTTTCAAACATGATAAGCCCCGCTCCAATATAATATCGATGCAATTATACACCATTGATAATGTACTGAAAATTTCAATCAAGCAGTAGTGCAATACTTGATTGACGCGAATTTAGTAAGTTTTGAAATGATCGTTTTTAATTTGATGGATATTTTCTATGGAGGACAGCGGAACGAAAAGGTAAATAAACTTAGCTGACCGTAACTACGCGAACACCACATGCAACGGATAAGAATTTGAAAATTTACACTTAATGCACTTTTCAACATCACTTCTGTACTTTCAAATTAACACTTTTTAATCATGAAATTGTAAATTCATAACATTTTCACTAGAACGAAAACGACGCAGCAAAACAAAAACACGTCATTTTCGCAGCGTGGCCTACTTCGACCTTCAATATCTCAGAACTTCAATAAAGCTCTCGAAAATTATCTTAATTTCTTAGATTCTGTGAAGCTCCCTTCACAGAACTTCCCATCAAATCTTAATACTTCCCTAAATTTTTCGTCCTTCCATGAAATTTTCGTTTCTTCATAAAGTTCCTTTAATTTTCACGAAGCCCTCGGAACATCTCCACCGTCCTACCATTTTCTTGATAATTATAGTCTGTCCTAAACACTACGCAATTTACATTTTTTTTTGAACATTCCTGAAATTCTTGGATTTTTCATCTTTCAACTTTTTGAAGTACTCGGAACATCACTGCAAAAAATTAAACTGCCTAAAAATCACAACATTTCTCTGAAGCTCTGTGGACATCCTCAAGATCTCGGAACTTTACTGAAGTTTTCGGAAATTGCCTGAGTTTCTTGAAGCTTCTGTCTGAAATTTCTTTGAAGATGGCTAAACTGCTCTGAGGATCTCTGATCTTCCCTGATTCTTCTTAAGTTATTGGATCTGCACAGAGATAACGAGACGTCCTGAAAATCTTCATCTTTAAATTTCGCGATAGTCCTGGACTTTCCTGAAGTTATTGGCACTGCTCTTAAGATCTCTGATCTACCTGAAAGATCTCTGATCCTAACTTTCCTGAGGTTTATGGAATTTATTTAAAGTTTTCATAATTTTCCTCAAGTTTTCAGAAGTTCTCTGAACTATTCTTAACTTATCTGAAGTGCTCTTTATATTCTTGAAGTTCTTAGAACTACTTAAAAGTTCTTGCAGTTTTACTGCAGCTGATGCAACTGACTTGAAGTGCTCAAAGCTTCCCTGTAGTTGCCAAAATTTTATGGAAGCTCATGGAACTCCTCTTATTATCCCACTGTCTGTTCATGAAACTCCCCCAGAAACCTCGATATTTTCTGGCGTATCTCGAATTGTCCAGGAAATGATGTTGCTGTTTCGGAAATTTCTCGAAGCTTCTGTGAAGTTTCCATTTTTTTAAATAGGGAAAATGGCTCTAATGTTGGCCTATAGATCTCAGATTGGGACCATCGCTAAAAATCTGCTATTTATCAATTTTATCTAGATGAACGCGTCAGTAGAACGGTAATAATGGATATTTTTGGTCGCTATTGAAAATTTAGTATGGGCCCAAATTAGGGGCATTTAGGCTGACATTACATCGATTTCCCCTATCTATATACTTCTCTGATCGGAGAATCGGATATCTTAATTTTTTGGAACATCTCGAAAGTTATCGCATTGAATATAATGGAACTGTCTTTAATTTCCTGAAATTTATTTAAAGATCTAGGAACTTCCCTTATTTTTTTCTGATATTAATAGAACTGTACTGAATTTCTCTGAGCTGCCAAAAAATTCACGTAATTTACTTTCAATAAAGTTTTAGAATATTCTTTTAAAACTCTTGAAATTTTCCTGAATTTGATTCATCTTCATAAAAGTTCTCGAAATTTGCGTAAAATCTTTGGAAAAAGGACTTTAAAACTTCCCCACAGTTTTCGAAACTTCCTTAATTTTCTTTAACTCCATATAACTCGGAAACAGTATTCTGTGGAAATTTCACGTCTGCAAAAGAGTTGTTCATTTTGTCAAGGCAAACAACTTTTCCCAAGACATCAAGTCTCCAAAACGTCAGAGAAAGAAGTAAGATTGTGGCACTATCTTTGCGGAAGAGTTTGAACTATTTGTTTATGTCAATAGATGGTCCTTATTATGATGAGAAACTTTACCCAAGACACCAAGTCGCGGAAATGCTTCGTTTCTGAGTTATTAATTTTGCTCCGCTAGATTGCATTTCTGGCCCAGTGTGCAATGTAGAGTGAGCTAAAGAACAATACAGGGTCTTCAAACAGTGAATATCTTACATGATATTGAAAAGTAAGATTCGAATCTAAGAGAACACCTAAATCCTAAGCAGAAGATTCTCTCTTTAGGGATGTTCCGGCAATGGTGTAATCAAATTAAATGACAGAACGTTTACGTTCAAAGGAAATAACAGGGCATTTGTTGACATTCAAACTTATTCGATAAGTTGCGCACCATTAGGAAAAAAAAAGGTTATGTTCTTTCTGAAAGAAAAGTGCCTCTTCTTGACAGGTTATTACGTAATAGAGTTTGAATTCATCGGAATACGATACCAATTTTGACCAACATTGAACGACCAACCAGATAAGAGTTAAGCCAATCTAGCAACGCATCAGAGAAACCAATCAAGCTTTGCTATCAAGATTTCATTGTTGATTTTATCGAAAGTAGCTGAAAATCAGTATAGATTGCATCGACCTGCTTGTGAGCTTCTATAGTATTGATGATAATGAACGTGTATGGAATCAGATGGGTACAGGTGAATCTCTTTGGCATGAACCCATGTTGAGTCGCGCAAACGTAGTTGAGACAATGATCCTTGAGGGAATCGGGGACAATCAGCTCAAATAGTTTAGTAGTAGAATATAATGCAGCGATTCTTCTGTAGTTTGATACCTGTCATAAATCACCCTGTTTGTACGCGGGAAAAACTAATGATATCTTCCATGTTTTAGGCAAATATTCGAATGATAGTGGGTTGTTCAAAATAGTAGCTAGAGGTGGCGAGATAGCAAAACTACATTTCTTGGTATGCCGTCCGGACCGGGGAATGATGAACATTTCAACCGATCGCAAGCTGATTCAACAGTATTATGTGATTTGGCGTGGAACTGTTCAAGTTGTAATGGAAAACCACTTTGGAGCGAAGTTTAAAATACAATTTAAAGGAAGTGATCGTGAAGGTTATCTACATTAAATAAACAGCAGGAAGCTACACATTTCCATCTAAAATTTATGCTGTAGAACTCATCAAATGCAAGTACTCAGCATCAAAGTAACTCGCATGTAACGCATTTTCCATTAATCAGTAATTATTTCCCGTCCAAATTTCAACCACCGAAGAATACCATCGTAGGCCTACGATCCTCTTGATGACTGTCAAGGTGATCGAACAACTTGATTGATTCCGAAGCCTACGAAACAATTGAGGAAACGAATCGGAAGCATTTTCCAGTACAGCGGCCAGCTGCGAAAAATCCACCCAAATTAGCTACGATCTCTTCGCGCAAGGTGAAATCGTCTGCCTCTTCCAAAGGAAGGTATCCCTGGCTGGCTAATTACTAGCATCGCGTACCCCGACCACGATCGATTGAATGTACAGGAATCCCCCGAATAGCGCGGCCGCACAGTGGGACGAAACTATTGAGTGTAGCATTTTTAAGTGCTTTAGAATGTTTGTTCATTTTTTGAGTACTTTAATTGAGAAGTAAACATTCCTGATTAAGGGGGGTATACACTAAGATACAAAAAATAACTTATTGAAATTGATGAACATCTATGGAAACATTGTAGATGAAGTTATTTTAAGAAATTTTGTCCATGACGTCAATTTGCTATGTCTCAAGTGGACGAAGGTATAGGGTGAAAATGGAATACAAACGGTAGTACCCCAGGTAACAAATTAATGCTTAACAAGTGTTCTTTCAACGATTTTACCCTAGTAACAATTGAAGCTGAATTGTAAGAACAGAAGTTGATTATTGGTTGATATAAGCTGTACGAAGCTGATTAACACCAGGGTGAATATACAGATGATTAGTTGTGCATGAAGCGAATTGTATCCCCATAATTCAACCTCAGTAAGTTAGTGATCTAAAGACTGAATAAGACTTATTTAAGCTTAATATTACTCCACAAACCAGCAATGCGCTACAAATATGTTGATAGCCTGATAGAATAATATGAATTTATTGCACAATATTGTTAAATGTCGTCAGTGTCACTTGTTGCATTTCCGACATTTTAGTTATTCTAAAATCACTACCTTTCTAATCCCAAGCAGCACCAGCAGTAGAGACAAGGAAGAGGAGCTAGAAGTGGACTGCGACGACGTCGGAAGTATTAACATTTGAATTCCTGTGTTTTGGGGCCTCCCTTAGCTCAGTCGGTAAAGGCACAGCTACAAAGCAAGACCATGCTGGAGGTGGCTGGGTTCAATTCCCGGTCCGTCCTAGGAATTTTTCGAGTTGGAAAATGTCTCGACTTCCCTGGGCATAAAAGTATGATTGGATAACAGGCATCGAAAGCTCTCAATTAATAACTGTGGAAGTGCATCTAGTAGAACACTAAGTTGAGAGCACGCAATAAGCTAATATGCGATATGCAATAAGCTTGAAATGTGAAGAAGAAGAAGAAGAAGAAGATTCCTGTGTTTTGTCTGTTCACAACTTTATATTGCACTTAATTTTCATACCGCATTTCATAAATATAATTCAATTTTAACACTAAAACAGCATCGAAATACATCGCGTACTTGTGGCCACAATGTTTACTGCACTTGAAATGAGAGGTATGTTTTACTGTCACAACTTTTTGTTAACAATTCTGCATTGCTGTATAATACTCTTCCGGTTGCTATTATTCAACTTAATTTTGACGTGCTTCAAGTTAATGATAATACCCTTTGCCACAAATATGCTTATTTGGTCGAGCGGGTATAGTTGACGCCTGTGAATCAGCCACTGCCGGTTTGAATCCCGAAATGTAAAGGTAATTTTTAGATATATAATAAAAATATAAATATTTATGTTAATATGTAAATATAAATATGTTAATCCAATTAGTCAGCAAAATTCTAAAGCATTCTCATAAAAAGTACACTCCCGAGCATAAGTTTAAGGACACCCCAAAAAACCATGCAAATATGTTTTGTTCAATTTTTGATCTCCAAAGGTTATTTGAATGGTGAGAATGGTATAGCATAAGGGAAGGTCCATTAATTATTTCACGCAAATTTGGCCCATTTTCAAAACCCCCCTCCACCCTTTGTCACAATTTTTTAAGCTTTGGGGTGATTAAAATCACCAGATTAAGATGTTTAACAATGGTTAAAGTGGTTTATGTATAAAAATTATTCAAACTAAGACTGCATTAAAATCGTTGAAAGAACACTTGTTAAGCATCAATTTGTTACCTGGGTAATTCAGTCTTAGTTTCTTCATGTAACCGTATTTATAATTTTTCAACACTAACTTTAAAGGGGTGCATTTTGCAGGTATAAGCTGCTGAACTCGATGTAATTTCTTTCAGTAACTTATACCCTACTGTTACATACACAGTTCATAGGAGGATCCAAGGAGACCCTAATGAATTTTCTAATAAAGTACCACAATGTTTGATTGCTGTTTTCATGATCATTTTTCCAAGTATGAACATTAGAGTGGGTTGTAGCTTCGACAAAGTGGTTTGGTATAGTATTCTCAATGTAAGTCCGAGTTTTGGTGAAATTTGAGCAATATTTGGATTTTTGGTAAGCAAATGAATAGGATCGTTCCGTTTCCCATACAAAATTTTAAATTCTCCCGCAAATCGAAATTATTTGTTCAAATTTGTTCAAATTTTGCCCAGTTGTTAAGGCCCAGAATAAGCATAAACAAGAGCAGGGGAAAACTCACTCTAACGGAAATTGGATTAGAGTTTAGCTGCTAATACCTGCTAACCTGGAATAACCAAAGAAATAGCTATTGGTTTTTTGCAGCAGTGTGCAGTTTTAGAACCCTTACAACTTTGTAGAACATTGAAATAATTGGAAAATTCGAATTAAAAAGTTATTATATAAAAACGGTTTTTAAAGGGGGTACTACCGTTTGTATTTCATTTCCACCCTATAACTTCGTTCTCTTGAGAGATGGAAAATTGACGTCGTGGACAAAGTTTCTTAAAATGACTTCATCTACAATGTTTCCGTAGATGATCATCAATTTTTACAAGACAAAAAAAGTTATTTTTTTTTATCTTAGTGTAAATACCCCTTAAGTAAAAAAAAAATCACCAGTGCAATAAAGTATTTTAAAGTTGAAGAAACATTTTTTTTTGATTTCGTCCCACTGTGGGCCGTCCACACACCACAATTTCTCAGCTGTACTGTATTCAACTCCATTTGTTGGACAGCACCACCCGCCACGCTATTCGGGGGACTCCTGTATACGCTGGTTCACGGTTGGTGGTGATGGTAGAACCAAGAACTTGAAACTTGTTCGAGAACGGTGCTTTGCTTGAATAGTTGAAGCATTAATTTCCCATTGAAATCGAATTCCGCGAGCATCAATAGCATGAGCGGCAGCCTCCGCTCGATTCGATGAGTGACGACCTTGGAAGCGCCACTCTGCCAGCGCTGTTGCAGAGCCATTTTGCGTTCAAGTTCATGACTCACTCATTCGTTGCAGCTCTCCGAAGCTATTCCCCGTGAGACGCCCCGAGTTCGCTGTCGGTAGGAAAATTTATATCGCTCTCGGTAGTAGCAAAGGCAACAGCAGCAGTATTTTTCCGGTTTGAGAAATCTTCTGCGTCAGCACTCTAGACTGGTTGAACAGCCTTCTAGCGTGAACTTAATGTCAGAATTGTATTGTTGATCACGCTGGTTAAAATGAAGGATCTCGAACTTGTTCTAGGTGTCTCAAGACTCTCTAGCCCTGGTATCGTGTTATTGTCTACATTCCTAGGAAGAAATTGATGTGGCAATAAATTGCCGCGATGATCTTGGGAATGAATTATTGTCAATGGGCATGTGCGGCTGATAGGTGTAATTTAGAACCCAGGGCTTTGCCCTTTCACCTTACAGAATGATACACGACGATCATCGTCCACGGACGGGAACTTCTTCGAATATCGTTTACCTCAGCAGCTTCATTTTTTTTCAGTAAAAGAAGGGTGGTAGTTGGCCAAATTTAAAATGGAGTTGGATTTTGATGGAATCTGAAGATTTTGATTTTGAATTGATCAGATAACCGAAATGGAAAATTGATCACCTGCCATGAAATCGAACTGTTTTTTTGGATCAGTCTAGGGTGCATGCATCGAAGGGTCTTGAACCCTGGTATCGAATCGTTGTTTTGCAGAGGTTGTCAATTGCTACGGAGCTCCGGGGAGGAAATTAATGTTAATGTGCGACTATAATGTCTGATCCAGGGCTTTGCTCTTTCGATTTAAAGATGATACACGATGGTTCACCGTCATAAATTATAGCAGTGGCAGCAGCAGCAGCAACCTACTACTCAATTGTTAAAGAAACATGCAATGACTCGTACTTTCAGTTCTTCGGAACAAGTTGCACTGAATTCCACACGCGCTACGATCGCACATCCTTGTGCGCATTAGTAATCGCTGAAATTGATCATGAACGGTAGGTGTGTTGATGTTAATGATGCTAAGCTTGATACACATAAAATTCCATGCCGAGCTGCTTCGTATGTGATTTCCTGTATGAGTCGCAGCTTGCCCTCTCGGGCGCACTGAAGGATGACCGGTGCAGGGTAGTTAGAATCAACCTCTGGTGCTTTGCTATAGACGGTGATCGGCCCGGTGAAGTCCGTACCATGAACAGTGAGGCCCAAGTTGGGAGTAATTTTACTTTGTTCGTCTTTTCTGTTTGTAGGCGTTCTGGTCTGATTATTTAAAAAGGAGGGTTAATCGTAGAAAACGAAATCCTTGAGTTGCGTCTTCTGCATGCATTCTTAGGAATTGCGAGTGAAAGTGCATTTTGCATTTTGTCAGGTTTCGAGAGCAAGTTCAGAGTAAGCTTATGATATTTTGAAAGTTTCAGGGATAGCTTCAGAGCGCTTTAAAGAAAATTACACATCTTCTCAAAGGATCGTGAAGTAACTTGTAGATCTTCATGGATTGGTTTAGGTAAAAAAAAAAAAACAGACTAAACTGTCAATCATATGCGTGTTACCACAGAACGGAAGGGCAACTGCTAAAGAATCAACGAAGCAAAAAGCGGTATTTTTTTTTAAATCAATAAGCGATGCCTTTCACTCGTGTTTTGTATATGTGTGTGTATTAGAGTGATTTTAAATTACGATTGTGCTTCACCAAGGTCAATCGATTTCAAATCAGGTCCTGGTAATTATCCCACAATTTGTGCACAGGCACTGGCCATTTGACGTTGATATGGCAATTTATATGGGTGGACCTATTCAGTGCCCAGTACCACATTGGTTAAATCCGGATATGTTCAGGGTGCCACAGAATAAATGCCCAGTTGCTGACTTGGACCAAACCCCATCATTCGACACATCAAATCACATGAGAATTCAAAACCTATTTCAATGGTAGCCACATGAAGAGCCAAGAAGTTCAGGATATCCCAAGGGAAGTAGTCAGTTTCAGACCTTGGAGCACGCGCAGAAGACGACAGGCTACCGGTCCCTGATCTTCAAGAAGTTGAGGAGGAGATCGGCTGAAGAACAAAAAGCAACTGGTGTAGATCAACTACCAAGTGAGCTATTAAAATACGGTGGTGAAGCACTGGCTAGAGCGCTGCACTGGGTAATTACCAAGATTTGGGAGGAGAAGATATTACCGGAGGAGTGGATGGAGGTGTCGTATGCCCAATCTACAAAAAGGGCGACAAGTTGGATTGCTGCAACTACCGCGCGATCACACTGCTGAGCGCTGCCTACAAGGTACTCTCCCAAATTCTATGGCGCCTTCTGTCACCATATGCAAGAGAGTTTGTGGGGCAATACCAGGCGGGATTCATGGGTGCCCGCGCTACCACGGATCAAATTTTCGCGATTCGGCAGGTTCTGCAGAAATGCCGCGAATACAACGTGCCCACACATCATTTGTTCATCGATTTCAAATCCGCATACGACACAATCGATCGAGATCAGCTATGGCAGATTATGCACGAGTACGGATTTCCGGATAAACTGACGTGATTGGTCAAGGCGACGATGGATCGAGTGATGTGCGTTGTTCGAGTATCGGGGACACTCTCGAGTCCCTTTGAAGCTTCTTGGCTTCACCGATGACATCGACATCATGGCACGGAACTTTGAAACGATGGCGGAAACGTACATCAGACTGAAGGCTGAAGCTAGGCGGTTTGGGCTTGCTATCAACGCATCAAAGACAAAATACATGAAAGGAAGTGGTTCTAGGGAAGACTATGTTAGCCTCCCACCCGGGGTTCAGATTGACGGTGACAAAATCGAGGTGGTTGACGAGCTCGTGTATTTGGGATCACTGGTGACCGTCGAAAATGATACCAGCAGAGAAATTCAAAGACGCATTATGGCATGGAATCGTGCCTACTTTGGACTCCGGAGGACGCTCCGGTTGAAAAACAAGACGCTGATTAGACCGGTGCTCCTCTACGGCCACGAAACCTGGACTATACTCGTGGAGGATCAACGCACTTTTGGTGTTTTCGAACGTAAGGTGCCATCTACGGTGGAGTGCAGATGGTTGACGGAACGTGGAAGAGGCGAATGATCCATAAATTGCACCAGCTGCTGGGAAAACCATCCATCGTTCACATTGCACAAATTGGGCGACTACGGTGGGCAGGGCACGTCGTAATAATGCCGAACGACGACCCAGTGAAAATAGTTCTAGAAAGCAGCCCAACAGGAACAAGAAGAAGAGGTGTGCTGCGGGGAAGGTGGATCGACCAAGTAGAAGGCGACCTGCGGACCCTTCGTAGACTACGAGGCTGGCGAAGTGTGGCTATGGATCGACAAGAGTGAAGACAACTTCTTTGGACAGCAGAGGACAACAAGGCCTTAGCCTGATTGGTAAGGTAAGTAAGCATCTGCAGAAAACTATGTTTCCTTGGCGGGTTCTTCTAACTTCAAATTCGAGAACAATTATTATACTTAGAACCGATTGGCTAATCGTTCTTTAAGGCAAATGAAGTTAATGTAGGGCTTCCAAACTATATATTATTCATATATCAACCATAGAAAATATCGCAAAAATGGTAATTAGCGGGCCTGGTGGTGACTTGGGATATCCTATGAGAACTCAATCATTTCGGATGCACAACTTGTAGAAGGTGTGTATTGTGCATAAATACAGTCAGGAATCCTTATTGCCGGATTCCTTATTGCCGGTATCTCTTATTGCCGGATCCTTATTGCCGGGCTATCCGCGAATAAGGATACCCACAGCATATGGGATTTTCACTAATGGGGGCTGTAGTGGATTATCTCATTTGTTTCAATACATAAAGCTATACTGTCTTGGACAAAGTTGCTGTACTGGGTTAGACCAACAAGCCTGTGCCATTGGATTCGGGTTAAATTGAGAACTACGCCGCTAGAGGCGCTTCACTTTTATGTTACTTATGACGGGCGCTATAATATATGGATCATATTTCCAACATAGAATATTTCGTGATCCTGGCCATATAGAAAGTTACTGTCTTGAGCAAAGTTGTTCAGGTGACAAAGTCCTTTCGGATGGTGGCCATATTAGTTCAGAACTCTCTCACTACGCAGCGCTAGTGTGCATGTGCAATTCCTATATAAACTGTATCTCGAGAGCCTGGTCATATAGAAAGTTGCTGTTTTGAGCAAAGTTGTGCAGGTGAGCAAGTCCTTTCGGATGATGGTCATATTAGTTCAGAACACGCTCACTACGCGGCGCTAGTGTGCAAGTGAATTTCCTGTATAAGCTGTATCTCGAGAGCCTGGTCATATAGAAAGTTACTGTTTTGAGCAAAGTTGTGCAGGTGAGCAAGTCCTTTCGGATGATGGTCATATTAGTTCAGAACACGCTCACTACGCGGCGCTAGTGTGCAAATGAATTTCCTGTATAAGCTGTATCTCGAGAACCTGGCCATATAGAAGGTTACTGTCTTGAGAAAAGTTGTTTAGGTCACTAAGTCCTTTCGGATGATGGTCATATTATTTCAGAACACGCTCACTACGCGGCGCTAGTGAGCAAGTAAATTTCCTGTATAAGCTGTATCTCGAGAACCTGGCCTTATAGAAGGTTACTGTCTTCAGCAAAGTTGTTCAGATGACTAAGTCCTTTCGGATGATCGTCATATTATTTCAGAACCCTCACACTACGCGGCGCTAGTGTACACATGAACTTCCTTAATATGTTATGTCTCCAAAGCTTGTCCATATAAGATGTTGCTGTGCAATGTGAGAACAGGAACCGGAAAAGGGATGACGTGTAGAGGTCGGAAATCGATGCCAAACGTCATTTTGGAATCCAAGATGGTGGCCATAGGGTCAAGAAAAACTGTCAAATACCCTATAATACGGGTATTTCCAGAGAGGGAACGACGTGTAGAGGCCGGAAATCGACGCAAGATGCCATTTTGGAATCCAAGATGGCGGCCATCAGTTTAAGAAAAACTGTCAAATACACTACAATGTGGGAATTTCCGAAAATGGACGCCGTGTAGAGGCGAGATATAGATTCCAGGCGCTATTTTGGAATCCAAGATGGCGGCCATAGGGTCAAGAAAAACTGTCAAATACCCTATAATACGGGTATTTCCAGAGAGGGAACGACGTGTAGGGGCCGGAAATCGATGCCAGACGCCATTTTGGAATCCAAGATGGCGACCATCGGGTCAAGAAAAACTGTCAAATACCCCACCATATGGGTATTCCGGATAAAGAACGACGTGTAGAGACCGAAAATCGATGTCAGACGCCATTTTGGAATCCAAGATGGTTGCCATCGTTTCAAGAAAAACTGTCAAATACCCAACTACATGGGTATTTTCGGATAGGAGATGACGTGTAGAGACCGGAAATCGATGTCAAATGCCATTTTGTAATCCAAGATGGCGACCATAGGTTCAAGAAAAACTGTCAAATACCCTACAATATGGATATTTTTGGAAGGAGACGACGTGTAGAGGCCGGAAATAGATGCCAGACGACATTTTGGGATCCAAGATGGTGGCCATCGGGTCAAGAAAAACTGTCAAATACTCTACAATATGAGTATTTCCGGAAAGGAAACGACGTGTAGAGGCCGGAAATCGACGCAAGATGCCCTATTGGAATCCAAGATGGCGGCCATCAGTTTAAGAAAAACTGTCAAATACACTACAATGTGGGAATTTCCAAAAATGGACGACGTGTAGAGGCCAGATATAGATTCCAGACGCTATTTTGGAATCCAATATGGCGGCAACATGTTTTCCATAAATAAGGCTTACCAAGCATATTGCGTATAATTTATTGTGTATAGCGTATCATTGAGCAAGATCGTAACGTGGAAAATTCCTCAAAACAATAAAATGCTTTGATTTGTTTTGTTTTTTCTATCGTAAGCTACAGATTTATTCCACATTTTATTTTCTCTTTCGATAACAAAGAACCAACCAGCGCTGTCATGTTTTATGCATTCTAGTCACTCACTGACCTTTACACGTCGTCCCTTTTCGGAAATTCCTACATTGTAGGATATTTGACAGTTTTTCTTAAAACCGATGGCCGCCATCTTGGTTTTTAAAATGGCGTCTGGCATCGGTTTCCGGCCTCTACACGTCCGAAAATACCCATGTTGTAGGGTATTTGACAGTTTTTCTTGACCCGATGGTCACCATCTTGGATTCCAAAATGGCGTCTGGCATCGATTTCTGGCCTCTACACGTCGTTCCCTCTCTGGAAATACCCGTATTATAGGGTATTTGACAGTTTTTCTTGACCCGATGGCCGCCATCTTGGATTCCAAAATGACGTCTGGCAACGATTTCCGGCCTCTACACGTCATCCCCTTTCCAAAAATATCCATATTGTACGGTATTTGACAGTTTTTCTTGAACCGATGGCCGCCATCTTGGATTCCAAAATGGCTTCTGACATCGATTTCCGGCCTCTACACGTCATCCTTTTTCCGGTTCCTGATCTCACATTGCACAGCAACATCTTATATGGACAAGCTTTGGAGTCATAACATATTAAGGAAGTGCATGTGCACACTAGCGCCGCGTTGTGTGAGGGTTCTGAAATAATATGACCATCATCCGAAAGGACTTAGTGACCTGAACAACTTTTCTCAAGACAGCAACTTTCTATATGGCCAGGATCACGAAATATTCTATGTTGGAAATATGATCCATATATTATAGCGCCCGTCATAAGTAACATAAAAGTGAAGCGCCTCTAGCGGCGTAGTTCTCAATTTAACCCGAATCCAATGGCACAGGCTTGTTGGTCTAACCCAGTACAGCAACTTTGTCGAAGACAGTATAGCTTTATGTATTGAAACAAATGAGATAATCCACTACAGCCCCCATTAGTGAAAATCCCATAAGCTGTGGGTATCCTTATTCGCGGTTCCTTATTCACGCCCCCGTTACCCCGGCAATAAGGATTCCTGACT
Source organism: Ochlerotatus camptorhynchus (assembly GCF_037179485.1). Lineage (NCBI taxonomy): Eukaryota > Metazoa > Arthropoda > Insecta > Diptera > Culicidae > Ochlerotatus > Ochlerotatus camptorhynchus. Next base: position 1,274,845 of record NW_027041234.1, read on the forward strand.
GTACTGTGATTTTGAGTAGCGATTCCTATTTATGATAAAAATTATTCAATACCGATTTTTTCCAGTTTTACCGGTCATTTTCCATTACCGAAAACCAGTTTTCAAAAATCATACCCGGTAATGATAACCCTACTTAGATTGGGATTAACATGCAGAGCAACTTTGTCGACGATCGCAAATTGATTCGACTTTGGGGGCCTCCCTTAACTCAGTCAACAAATGCACAGCTACAAAGCAAGACCATGCTGGAGGTGGATAGGTTCGATTCCCGGTTCTTATGATAGTACTTATGATAGTACTTGCCACACAATTATACTAATACAAAAATGGTAAAGGCATCGAAAGCTCTCAATTGATATCTGCAGCAGTGAACACTAAGTTGAGAGCACGCAATAAGCTGATGCAAGGAAAAGACGAAACACAAATTTATTGTTGTTTTACTTTAGGCCTAGTGCACCGCGCATACCTTAAGGCGTGTATATGAGCTTGTTGGTATGTGCGGAGCAGTTGGTCTAAAGTATAAGGTTAGTTACTGTTTTTGAGGTCTTCGCCATAGTTATTTTGCATAGTTTCCCTAATCTAATTGCGAGGTTTGGTCAACAATGAGCTAGTTTTGAATTTTTGTCTAGCATGCATTTTTCCATACAAAATTTAAATTTCTCCCGCAAATCTAGATCATGACCAAACTCGTTCAAGTTTGGCACAGTTGTTGGAGACCTCAATACACTTCGAAAGAGCAATGAGGAGCAGAGGTTGTATTGTTCACTCACCCAATTCTACATAGTAGGCGAGAAAAGTGTGCTAAGTCTTTAGATTTTCATCCAAGTTGCTGGGGTCAAAATCTAATAAAAACTGTCTACGTACCCAAGTAACATTGCAATTTATGGAGGTTTTAAAGCATGCTACAAGTCTAAATCACGGTCTTCAGAACCCGTATAAAACCAAAATTGTTTCTTGGGTAGTTTGTGGACGTTTCAGATGGATAGTTAAAAATTCGAAAGATATTGACAATCTGAGCGTCTTCGAATCAGATAAGGTGAGATATCACCGAACTGGAGGGGGCGGATTCCATACCCAGCCCAGTTTCGAAAATCTTCTTGACCTCTATTTTTGGTTGCCACATAACAAACGACTGTATGCATTGGTTGACATAGAATGCACTCAACTAAGAACTGTGGAAGTACTTTAAAAAAACTAAGTTGAGGGGTGGCAGAACGCTCGATTAAATCGTCACAAGCCCTATATTCATCTTGAAAGCTTATATGGTTTTGATATTGGAGCTCTTTGTGGTGCTTATTCCAATGCTTATAAGCACTGGCAAGTTTTGTTAGCATCAATAGTGCTTTTTCAAAGTATGTTAGAACTAGCTGTCCAATGAGCACTAAAAACTGTTGCTTAATGCCTTGTAAATATTTGCTGCAGTGAACATAAAGCTTGCTTGCAGAATCAATATGGAATGCAAGTTATTTAAAGCTTTGGACTAATGCTAATTACTATTTGGGTGAGGTAGTTTTGGAAATTCCTCGTTTTCTGGTTTTACCTTTACGATCAACTGGAATTATCTATCAAGTTCTTTGAACAAGTCCCGATGATCTACTGAGTATTCTTGACTTACATATTTAGATTAGTGGGCCAACTGTTGATGCCGGTTGTTCAGTAATTGTGCCTTTTCATGTTCACAGCTACATACCTGAAAAGATGAAAAAATAAATAAATCAATAATCATATTTTTAGAGGCTGTGTTATCAAACAGTTATGATCTGAAAACATGTTTTTATTGTAATGAATTTGGTGTTGTCGTCAAGCAATTGTTTAACTTTCAGTTTCAATACTTGAAACTCTGCAATATTCTGAACTTATGAAAATTTTCAAGATATTTAAGATTACAATTTGTATAAAAAGTGAATTTAATACATTAACCTACCCCTTTTTTGAAACAGTTCTGAAAATCAATCATAAACCTCCTAAGTATTTGTTTATTAATATAACGAAAAAATTCTATATAAAGGTGTTTTATCATTAGCAATTTTAAAAAGTAAGAGGTTGTATCCAAGACCATTGATTTGACGTAGGATTACGTGCTCGGTATCAATATTTGGCGACTATGTTAGGGAAACCACTTTTTGCAGGCAATCGGTGATCATTTTGACCACCATTGCGACAGTTGGACATTTGTGTAATTTTCAATAGTGAATTATTGATAATTGATAAAGTATTCATTTTAGAAGAGAGAGAATATCAATCGATTGGCTTGTTTAGATTTAAAATCCATCCGCTATTGACAGAGTTATAAGTGGTCAAAACCTGACCACTTTTCGTAACGCGGTCGATTTTGTTTTTTTTTTAATTGCACCCCCAATATGTTGCCGAGAGACGTAATCCAACATTAAAACCATTCGGTTTCAAACAAGAACAAAAAGCATTAATTGTGTCTTTTCAGAATCACTTATCATAAAATTCTCACTTGTTTCGATTTTTTTCCAAACGTAGACCTACAAGGAAATACAGAAATAATGTCGAAGTAGGAGGCACAATCCTAGGGAAGCTGTCGACGGAAGGGAAAAGGAATCCAATTCCAGAATTTCCTGGGAGGTCCAGCAGCTCCGATTGAACCGGTTAAACATAAACAGAGCAACCGACTGAGAAAAGTGAAGTGAATGCGATCCACTGGAAGCTGGCATTTGCGACACATTCTGAATGAAAGAAGACCAGAAATTGCGTATCGATGATGATCTGAGTGACACGTAGAGCTGCAGCGAATAGTGCTATTCAACATGGTAGATAATCGAGTGGCCGATTAAAAGTTTGAGTTAAATTTTGATAGCCGAATTCTATGGCGGACTATAACTATCTAAACAAATGCATATATTTGCATGTTTAGAATTCCTTTTCATGCAAATTACTACACATTCTTACATGGCTAGAAATAGTGTTTGCCACTTTACCATCGACACCGAAAGTTAATCCCAGGCCCGGGGATTCCATCCCGCAGCATATCATCTTGTTTTAAGCCGCCTGTATCGAATATCCGAGCCTCTTGTATCCCAATCAATACTAGTCTCATCAGAAATTCTGAATTTATGGTTGAAGTAATGTCACTTTTGCATTCAACCTTCGTTCATCAATAGACATATTTGAAACTATTTTAGTGCCTCAGAGCACTTTTCACTGCAGCCAATTGAATAAATTGATGTAGAGGAAGAAGATTGAGTAGAGCATCTAAGGTTGCTCCAGTTAACGAAATTGGTAGCAAACATATTGTAACTTGTTCAGCGAGATTTTCTCCTCGACTTAACATCCTCAATCTGAGGGGAAATATGTTATAAGACGGGAATAAAAATAAATGTTTCTTATGCAAGATTGAGATGAAGGAGTACCGTTTGAAATCCTGATTCAAGCCGAAGGCCCTGAAGTAGTTCAAAGGGCATCTGAAAGAGGCTGAAAAGTAAGACCTGGACAAAAATCAGAGCGACGGTGGCTCGGATAGAAGGACGTACACTATTCCAGTGTCAGGAGGTGCAGCAACATCAAGTCAATAGAGGAAGTGATAGAGGGGCTGGATGAAAAGGTGGTGAACATAGGCTTGGTTTACCCCGCAGACCGATAAAGCAAGCATAACGAAACCCAGCAGCCACTGAACTGCTAACAGCAAAAGAAAAAAAAAGCGGATTAGGCGAGATACGACCCTTAACAGAAGGGATAGTAGGGAATTTTTCAATTAACGAAAAGTTTCATGGAGTGCGAATTGCTCTCACAAGATTTCAGAATGACAGGTGATGCCACCAAACATGAAGCACAGCGTTGAAAAATTATTGAGAAATCAGGATTTAATATTCTTAGGTTTTTTTTTGTGAGCCGGCAATTCATTGTCAATGTTTTTTAACAAAATTCACTTATTTCTATGCCTAGTAGGAGTCGGGCGGAATACCCGCGGCTTACCCGAGGTAAGAGCGGTACATTGTCGAACGATAGGATCAGGGGAGGAGCTTGGGGTGGGGTTGTCTCATCAGAGCTTTGCGTCAGTATGAACGGTAGTGCGGTTTCAGATTCTTCTGGAGTTTGACCGGTTATGGTGATCAGTGGGCAACGATGAGACTCATCAAGACGGGGGGAGACGACAAACAAAAACTAATGAAGAGAGACAAACGATAAACGAATTAAATTCATATACATTTGCAGAAACACATAAATTCAGGGAGAGAACACGTGACACTAGGCTGACTTTGCGATGCAATAGCGAGGCAATCGAAAGAGCTATCCTATTATACTTAAGCCGGTGGAGTCAATAACCGCATCAGCTGGTAAGGCCGTAGCTAGTCGATTGCTGCCGCTTGAGTGCGACTGCAGATGGCGAAGACCATGGTGACGTCGATAATGATCATGATGATGACCTTTCGCCGGGATGGATAGAGATGGACGCTCGATATAAACTGGCTTGCCGAATTTCGGTGCTTCCCAGACACGCATGCTAGTCAGCTGCAGCTGGTATTTTACCTCTTATGTCAGGCTCGTCAATAAAAAATTTAAGTTGCCAGTTATGCTGCTATCATACCTGAATTAGGTATTTTTAAGCTATTTTCTCCTGCTCGGGCAGAGAAGTTCACAGAACTTTCAAAGCCAGTTAGGACAATTCTCGTTAACAGTTCCTAATCACAAAGCTTACTTTTAAGAAATCTTGTTCATGTACATTGAACTACGGTTCCGCAAAGCTAACGCAAGTGAGCCTTGACAAATAAATGGATTAAAAAAGTTCGAGTGGATACTGGGTGGATTTTATTCCCAATGTCCCATAACAATCCTGAAATGACAACAATTGGTCCAAGCAGGTTTCTGTTTTCGTCACGATCTCATTCAATGTGAATGTAATGTAATCATTATGTATTTACGAATAATATGTTGTCATGCAATCTTGCATTGGAATAACTTTCACATACAATCCCTTCTAAATACGATCATCGATCGTAGGAGATGCGCTGCGACTCCATGGTCGGTTGATGGGATATGTTTCGTTTCTAAGTTCATGGTCTCAGTCGATGTTGATATAGTAGACCATTTGATCTAAACTCCTGTATCAAATATAATATACATAGACAGCTGATGTATATAGATTTTAGGAAACTGTTTGGGCATAGTAGATCATATGATCTGAACTCCTGGAGGATTTGGAATCATAAACTATGCGCATATACTCCATAAATCTGCTTGGCTATATTCAGCTGTGTTTGAAGTTTTTAATCGAACGATCTGAACTCTACGGCGATTCGGAGAATATTGAATATCTAATATATGTGAATAAATCGTAAATGGTGTGCATAGACTCTATGAATCTGATTAGACATATTTCGATGCTAAGGGCGTTAGCTCAGTCATGGATGATTTAGTGGATCATTTGATCTAAACTTCAAAACGACTTGGAGGACCTAGCGTATCTTATATACATGGAAATGGATCGAAAATGATACGTATATACTCTGTGAATCTGCTTGGACATGTAACGATGCTATTGACATTGTAACCAGTCGTAGTTGAACTTGTAGATTTTTGACGTAGGATTACGTTTTTCGGCAACATATTGGGGGGTGTATTTTCAAAAAACCAAAATCGACCGCGTTACGAAAAGTGGTCAGGATTTGACCACTTATAACTCTGACAATAGCGGATGGATATTAATTATAAGCAAACCAATCGATTGGAATGTCATCTACGAATGTGCTAAAATGAACATCAATTCAAAAGGTCACTATTGAAAATTGCACGAATGTGCAATTGTAGCTATAATAATGAAAATTATCATCGATGGACTGCTAACACAGATTCAAAAACCATATTCACTCCGGTCTCCTCGAACGGCGTTCATTCAATCAGTGGTGAGTGGTGATCATCATCAGCAGCAGCAGCAGCAGTGCTTTCGGCGTGAGGGGTTGTAGATTGTTCTCCAGTTCACGACGAAAGGCTGCCCGCAAGCGCGAGCTGCAGCCCACTGAGCGGTCCATTCGCCGAAGAAGGAGGAAGAAGTTGCACCGCTATTGATCGGATTTCAGTTGCTCGTCGTGAGCCGCTGTGGGCCATCTATGCCAAGCGCGTCAGCGTTCCAAACAACATACAGCTCGCCAGCCTTATCTGTGTACTCAACCTCAACCTCAACCACCACCAATCTACTTAGATCGATTCTCTTCATCGACTACTTCTTTCATTTATAACTCGGTTCCAAAAACATGTTCAGCTGTTATTGTCGTCTAAAACGCTTAATAATAGTTTATGTTAATAGACTATGTAGAAAAATTAGCCCGAAATATGAATGCAGGCAAGTTATAAACGAAAAAGAGAGTCGATGAAGAGAATCGATCAATGTAGATTGGTCTATTTGAAAAGTGACGTGAGGCTTGTCAAAGCCATCGATCGGATGTCAGTTCCCATAAGTATAAACCGGAAATAACATTTTTTTTTAAGGCAACATTGGGGGTGCAATTTCAAAAACCAAAGTCCGTCGCGGCATGAAAGTGGTCTGATTTTGATCCACAGATGATGGATTTTAATTCTTAATACGCCAATCGAATTGAAATTTGCACGAATCTGCAACTGTCGCTATGATAATTAAAATTATCATCGATTGCCTGCAAAAAGCGCTTTCCCTAACACAGATTTCAAAAATGAATTCCATCTGGTCTCATCCAACGGTGTTTATTCAATCACCGCGTGGTGAGTGGTGGTGTTCGAAAGGCTCAGCGCCAAACAGCTAGCTATCAAGGCTGCCCTCAACCGCTGATGCTCGTCATGCGCCGCTGCAGGCCATCTATGCCAAGCGCGTCCCCCTTGTTCCAAACAGCCTCATCCGTGCTGAACACCTTAATAGCTCAGCATTACTAAACCATCACGACAAAACGGTCCACAATATATTATTGTTGTTTAAGAGTTAATTTACATTGAACGTTCGCTTGCCTTGCTGCCAGTGCCTTGCATCAAAAAGCATAAACGTAGGTACCATCCGGTATGCTCATTTTCTGTGATTGATGTGTTTTCCCTAATACATATTTCATTTCCGCAACGCTATTATCTCCAAGAACATCGAGGAAAAAACTCCACAGCATTGTTCTAAACTGGCTTCCAATCTTTCAACCCATCGGTCCCCTCCGGACCGCAAATGACTGATAAAAGAGGTTGGCTTGTACTACATGGATACTGACAGAGCACCTCAAAAACAGAACTCTCAAATTGCTTCCGAATTTCAACCTATCGAACTTTTTCACTGATAACAAGTTAAGAAATCAATTTAATATTTCCTATACTTTTGATGTGACATCAAAACTACCTTTCGTAATCCTATGTCAAATCTACGGTCGTGCCTTGGATACAACCTCTAACTTTTTTCTCATGTTTAACCTTACTTAATGAACGATTTTTTCAATAATTAAGTTTTCGTTTCAAAGATAGCGTTCCCTTAAATATGGCATTGTTAATTATGAAGAATATTGTTTTATCTACTTAGGTGTCTTCTGGTCGATCTTGCACAACTCATGTTTCCAATGATACAGTTTCTTCAGTTTCCGATGAGCAATCTCTCCTACGTGACAAACCACAAGACCGCAAAATAAAAGAGTATATCCGATTGTCTAAAAAGACTCAAAATGAATCTTGCTAAAATCGTGCCGATCCTCAGCTGTCAAGAACAGGAATATCGTGAGGAAATTGCACAGTTTTAAGAAAACTACTGTTGCGTCTATTGAAAAAAAGCCTCATGTTTAAGACGTCAATGGGGCTGAGCCGTAGCAAGGATGAGGGATTTGTAAGGTTCGCTACAGACCATCTTGGATTACACCGTTTGAAAAATTCATGTAAATTTCTGCAAGATATAGCGCACATAAAATTAGCGCTAGATTTGGCATAAATTTACGCGATAAATCGTGTAAATTTAAGCGCAATATCCCGTAAATTAGCAATATTGCATGCAAGCTTGTAAACGATTTCGCTGAAATTTGTTACAGCCTTGGAGAAAATTATCTCAGTACTGTGATACCATCATCCCAGATTTCACCAGTTGGGATCAGGGTTACTTGTCATCGAAGTGCACGGTTAGAGATTTGGTAACGATCAACGAACTGGATGACGTTTCCATGAAAATTACATCGTTCAATGGCAGGCTCCGATTCTGCAATCGAATTCAGTCATTATAATATGGCGAAAATATTGATGAACGATGATTCCATATTCCGAGCACTATATGAGTATTTTATTGCAATCCGATGAAGGAGAAGTTATTTGGAAGAATCCAAATCCTTAGGCAAGTACATTCTGCCGCATAAGATCAATGAGCTGGGTAAACGAGACTGAAGGGATCACCAAGCAGTTCTTGACAATTTGTTCGCAGAAGTAGAGGCAATTAACAGCAACCCGGTTACCGTTGTTGTTGGAGAGGTCACGCTGTATCATCCCTTTACACCATGATAGATGGTAAGGTAGCAAATGCGATTGTTGGAAATCGTGATACTCATGCTTGTCCACTTTGTGTCAAAGTTTGTGTTGTGTGGTCAATAAGAATGTCTGTCAAAAATCAGTGGAGAGTCATCCGGCAGATGAACTGGAAAATCACTTTGGCATGAATATAAACCGCCCAAAAATCGGAGGCAGTGGGAGTAAACAATGATAATACATACTGCGATAAAACTATTATTAGACCCATTGCTGAAGTACTGAACATCGTCCTAAATTTAGTTGAAAATCTCAGTAGTCTCGCTCTATCAGACAGAAAACATGATCCGGATAAAGTTGGCCACCTATACGCAGAATTAAAACAGCAAGCTTTACAGGAGTATCCGTTTGTGCGTAGCCTGCCACCATGCATCAGCAAGTACAAACATTTGGCGGAGTTCATAAGACAACTGATAAGCTAAGTAATATATCTTAGTCAATAACTGTTTAGGATTTTTCTGCTACAGCCTTTTCCTATGAATTTTGTGGATGAGCAGTCTGGAGAAAGCTGCCATAAAATTTATAAACATATCAGACCGAATCTGGTACGTCAAGTTTCTCCTGAAACAAACCTGACGGATATGATGAAGACGGCCCTAGCCCGATCAGATCCGAAGATCGTGTGTGAGGTGGCTCAGAATTTGAGGCAAAACTGCATTTGAGGCAAACTGAAATATAAAATCGCTGGTGTCTGCGCTAGTAAAACGGACATAATGTTGGCATGTGAATATTCTTGTTAACTTTTCTAACCAAATTATATATAATGGTCATCATAAAAAAATGTTAAATTCAAGTAACTTAACAAATAAATCAAGTAACAAGGGTACCGGTGCAAAACAAAGTTTATGCTTAAACATGCCTAATTTTGGTCTTGTAGACTATTGCAACCAATTTTCTGAGTATTTTGTACAGCGTACATATTTATTTTTTAATATGCCATTCAAAATGAGAAAACTTGTATATTTGACACATGGCTTATTTTACCCCACATTCTCCCATAAATGTTTCCAATAGTTGATCAAAGCACGCTTACTGGCTTCTAAATGGTATATTTAGACATTTCCAAACAAAGATAGGGTAGAGAACTACTTCGGCCTAATCGCCCATTTTGGGCCTATTGAGCAGAAAACTTCAAATAAATCCATGATGTCAGAGTTAACAAGTCAATTATGCGTTTGGTACGATACTTTAGTTAATAAGCTACGGAACGAAGACAATGAGAACGCGTGATATGAAGGTTTGTACCCATTATTCCCAAAAAAAAAAAAGAAGCGCTCCGACCGGATCAATTTTCATCTTCCTCCGATAGGCCGAAGTGAATTCATTGGCGTTTCAATGGCGATTCAATGCGTTAGGTCGAGTTTAGAATCCGTAGGCCGAGTTGGGCGTCAAGAAACAGTGTTAGACTTTTGACAATATCTCAACGATTGGTTGCTCTTTATCAAATCTTACGGTACATACGGAAAGGTAAATACATTTGGAAGCCATCAGTAATGATAACATTCCGTTTGGTAATAAAATACGCTAGATTAACGAAACGAATCGGACGAATCGAATGTATACATTTCGAGAAATTTTTGGCACCGGTTTTGAAAATATGATTCCGAGATAATCGCGTTTAAAGTTTCAAGTTGGGTTTAGTCCACTATAAGTGAATATTTTTGTACGTCGCATAACTTTCACAATTTTCATCGGATCAACTTGATCTTTTGAGGAAATATTCTTGACTTTAAATACTTTCGATTAGGACAATAAAAAAAAATCGATTTTTTGAAAGTTTGCAGGTAGGTGTAACCCCTTAAATATTGAAATCAGAAAGCTTCAGGAAGTTAAATATAAAACAGATTGTTGAGCCTAACACGGAAGAAACTAAAATCAAAGCAGATTTAACATTTGTTGAAATTCTTGCACATGCTAGTTAACGGCTTTTTAGCGCCGTAGTTAGTGCGAGAATTCAACTGCTGTAGAAGTGATCCGCAATCAATGTCCAATCGTAGGAGATCAGCGATGAAGGTAGCTTTAGAGACGCCACGGAGAACACTAAGTAATTGTAGAGACATCAAATAACAGCGACGTTCATCACTAGGGAGGTTGAAAGGATCACTCCAGAGTAGAGCGACACGAACAAATCTTCGCAGAATGGCCTCAAAAAGATTCACCACCCCGTTGCTGTAAAATGGAGCGAACACTACGGAACAGCACTCTAATGTAGAGCGGATTAGCGAAAAATAGAGTGTTTTTAAACAGAAAATGTCCCTAAAGTCTTTGGCGAAACGAAATATGAAACCAAGTTGAGAAGATGCCTTAGCGGAATGATAAGCCACATGGTCCTTGAAGGTGAGTAGTGAATCAAGTATGACGCCTAAGTATTTTATGGTAGACTCAGGACTTAATGTTTGCTTCAGCAGGCCTCAAAGGAGAACGTTATAATGGCAGAAACGTCCAGCTGCTACTGAAGAAACAATGCATCACTTCGATCTTTGATGACAAAGTATAGATTGAAATCGTCAGCATAAGACAACTTCAGGCAACGGATAGAAAAGTGAACGTCATTCAAATACAATAAAAAATGAACGGGCCCAGATGACTGCCTAGAGATACACCAGAAGAAATAGCGAACGGTTGAGAAATATGATCTCCTATCTTCACTGACATATGCCGACCGGTGTGGTATGAGCGAAGCCAATCAAGAAGGAAACCGTGAAAGCCGAATCGCTCGAGTTTGGCCACTGGAATCTCGTGCTTGATTTTATCAAAAGCAGCGGAAAGATCAGTGTAAATAGAATCCACTTGAATCCACTCGCGTATGATTGATGATGTGTGTTGAACGAGATTTGAAGCGCATTAATTCGTGTTGTTCGGTCGCGATGTAACTGGAGCAAGTGTGTTATAAATCTAAATTATCACATAATCACCAATAGCTCAAAAGATTTGAGACTGCACATCAAGCAGCAATGCTACGGTAGTTGGATACCAACTAAAGAATTCATCCAGCCGTCGAGAAAGGTCGCAGAATCCAAAGAGAGGTTGAAGATGGATGCTAAAGGTGCGACCAGGATTCCAAATCAGTTCCTTATACACGCGGAAGGTATTCCGTCAGGGCCAATGCCGAAAGAATTTTTCAAACGACGGCCCGCTCTACGAACATCATTACTCGATATAGGCAGAAGCGGTCCAACAGCAGTAAGTACGGGAACTTCGCATACGGCGGCCGAGATGTGCTCGTTAGGTAAATTTTCTTCAACGAAGACACTGCTGAATTGTGACATGAGCAGGTCAGCGAATACCTCCGTATCAGACTTCTATCGATCCGAATTCAACATGGTAGAAGGTAAGCCCGATTGCTTCCGTTCACATGATTCCAGAAGCTCTTGAGATTTACTTTGAGTTTAGTTTATAGATGGCGCTGATTAGCTTGAAAAAGCTTGTTACATTCAAAGTGTTATGTTACTTCATACGCGAAGTTAACGATTTTCAGAGTTGGTTGGAAATGCTAACATGAAGCTTTAGTGTGATGATTTATTAGCTAGAGAATGATCTTTGGAAGAGGGTAGGTGGATAGTTCCGTTAGAGTACGGCCGTATGAAAATTGAATAGAAGTTGAAAATGAGCGAAGGGCCGTTAAAGCGACAGTTTTCAAGCTAGACGCACATTTTTGCCTAGCCCGTACGATGTACGCGGGGACTTGAAGTATGTCTCCAAGTCCACAGGCAAAAATGTGCGTCCCTCTTGTTGCTCATAAACTGACTGCGGCTGTGGAATAGTTCTAGCGACGTTTTTCATCACTACCTAAAGCCCCACGTTGCGAGAGCATTTCCAGTCGATGGTGTGTTATAATGCAGTTCTTCTTTACCCAACTATTGTGTTGCTCCTCGCGTCATGACCAACGTGATCATCTCAGAGAGAAAGCAGTAGGGTGGTTGTTGCGTGCTGTACCATCATCAGCATTGTTGACGGCTACTCCCGCCTTGAGTTGTTACATTCAAAGTGTTTTTTTATGTTACTTCATACGCGAATTTAACGATTTTCAGAGTTGGTTGGAAATGCTAACATGAAGCTTTAGTGTGATGATTTATTAGCTAGAGAATGATCTTTAGAAGAGGGTAGGTGGATAGCTGAAAAAGCTGTTTGTTGAACCGCTTATACTGTTTGTTAACGAGGTTGTACTTTCTCTTCGACGCCTCCGTTCGAAGTTTACAAAATTGAGTCGGGGGTTGGACCAAGGAGGGTTACTACATATGGGTGGAGTTGTCATGGGTACAAACTGAACGATCGCATAGACGACAATATTCGAGAAAACAGAAGAGGCAGCATTCGTGTCACGATTTCGGAGTTTATCGTCCTAGCTGATGTTTTCGAAAAAGGTTGCCCTCGAAGTCAGTCCTTCGGTAGTCATACCTGTCCACGGTAACCAAAAAGTATATAACCCGAGCAAAGTAAAATAACAACTTGATATCATCCGGAAAACAAGTTTTGTTTTTCCAGATATCATTTTGTAATATAAGTTTAGTTATCAACCTCGACTGATTTTGTTATCAGTTGTTATCATGAAAGGAAATGAAATGATGTAAGGTTTGGGGGCGATCGCGGCGTAGTGGTTAGCATCCATACCTCTCACGCCAAAGTCACGAGTTCAAATCTCACCCCCGGACAAGTCACGAATGACCCAAGAGCGTTAAAATGAATATAATAAAAAATAAATAAATAATGTGAGGTTAGTTCAAAACTTTCAATATCATCCGCATGGTAAGAAATAAAAACACTGCCAATCCTATTTCATTTACAAGCGAAAGGCTGTTATACCAAATCGATAAAATAATTTGAAATTTGTTGAAAAAATTCGCATGGATCACAGGATTTGTTATCGAGATGTTTTCAATGATAACTATATCAGTTATTTTTGTGATATCCTAGGAGTATTCTTTTGTTATAATATTTGTTATGTTGGCTGTTTATTCAAACACAATGATAACATGTTCGGTTATCAAATCTTGATAACCGGGTATCAGAACTTGTTATCAATCTGGTATAATCCTTTACTCCGGAAGTGTTGATAACTGCAGAGGTGGATGGTGTCTACAACGTTTAACTAGTGATTCTGTGCCTCTTGGACCGAACAATTAGAGGCGAGTTCACGGCTTAGGAAACATATATCAAGCAATCTAAGATTTTCATTGTTTTTAGATCCCGTTTCGTTACAGAAGATCAGCAGTATTGTAGCAATCTAGGAGAGATGCTACTCGATGTGTAATATATGAGCCATTAGAGCGAGGATGAAAGAACCCTGCTTCATTCGATGACCAGTTGACTGAAGCAAGATTGAAATCACCACCGACAAGGATATTGTCAGTCGCATTCATCTTAGATTTAACCCAAAAAAAGTAGAAGGGTCTGTGCCTAGGGGCACGAACGGAACCTTGACGTAGGACCGCCAGTAGACGGAACAAATATGTTGATCATTTAGTTCTTAACTCTTTCCTTTTTTGAATTGGTGACCCTGAAAAGGGCCGGTTTATTTTCAAATGGTGGCCACACCAGTTCAAGTCGATGCCGACTGGATGACGGCAGCCTATAGCCATGCTTCCTATTGCGGGAAGCCTTTCCTCCGGTCAATGTGGGTGCTTTCGTAGTCGTCGTCGTCGTCTTCGAATTGTTGCGATACGTGCTGTTCCACTTATACGTCGTGTCCAACGCTTATCCGTCCGTTGCTCGAAAGCAAATGACGAAGAAAAGTAGTAGTTGATTATGGTAGTAAATTGATTTATCATATTAATTGATTAACCTACCTGGCTCTTCATCTTTGTTTTTTTGATATTCTAATTTAATATTTGCGTTTTTCAACTAGTTTACAGAATACCCCTTTGGGGATGTGTTTTATTTGAATTGAAAAAAGTGATAACCTACCTAACTACGAGTATAACTTAACCTAACGTGCTAGATCACGTATGATCTGATGATCTGATCTCAGACAGGTTTCTCTGAACCATTCCAGGATGAATACTCTCTGTTCTGAATGTCTGAATACCAGCCAGGAGGTGGATCTCAGAATTTCTAGTCCGCGGGGGACTGTTTAGGACCATCCTAAGGATCTTGTTCTGGATCCTTTGGAGTTTAAGGTGATGGCATTTTGCGCAACTCTCCCAGATTGGCGTACCGTACTGGATTACAGGAAGGATGATTTGTTTGTAGACAGCAAGCTTATTTTTCAGGGACAAGGTTGACTTCCTGTTGATAAGTGGATATAACGATCTTATCAAGATGTTGCACTTGGTTTTCGTTTTGTCAACGTGCTCCCTGAAAAGAAGCTTGCTGTCTAGTGTTAGGCCGAGGTACACGACCTCTTTGAACCATTCCACCACTGTGCCGTTCAGGCAGATCTTGTTATTCTCCGTAGGAACAAGTCTGGGAGATTAAGAGTGTGGAAAGATAATGACCTGGGTCTTTGCCGCGTTGATACGGATCTTCCAGCTGTTGAAGTATTCAGACAGGACGTCCAGGCCTCTCTGAAGTTTTGCAGTCAGAGCTCCAATGACCCTACCCTTGTAGACGATTGATGTGTCATCTGCGAACAGAGACAACGATCCACCATCAGGGAGAGCCGGCATATCGGAGGTGAACAGGTTGAATAGGATGGGGCCAAGGATGCTTCCTTGTGGAACCCCGGCACCGAATTGAAAGCATCCGATGTGATGCCATTCAGAGAGACTCGGAACGTCCTGTCTGATAGATAGTTGTTTATTATCTTCACTAGGAAGATTGGAAGACCGTACTGCTGCAATTTGAACACCAGGCCATCATGCCAGACATTGTCGAACGCTTTTTCAACGTCCAACAACGCCATAGCAGATGTTTTCGAAACAAACTTGTTCCGTCTGAGAATGTTTGTTACTCGAGTCAGCTGGTGGACGGTCGAACGACCTTTCCGAAAACCAAACTGTTCCTCGAGTAACAAGTTATTTTCATCGGCAGATGTTAGGAGCCGGTGGTACACTGCTCTTTCGAACAGTTTTGATAACCCTGAGAGAAGGCTGATTGGTCGAGAACTTGAAGGAGAGGACGGATCCTTCCCAGGTTTCCGGATGGGTATGACTTTAGCTGACTTCCAATACGAGGTGAAGTAGCCAAGTTTGAGGCACTGATTAAAAATCAGTGCCAGATGGTTGGAGAATCTGGAACTCAAGTGAGGGCTGACGATGTTTTGTCCGAGATTATGGGAGCTGACGAAGTGTTGACCTATCGCGGCAGCCTTCTCTTCAGGAGTTATCAGATGAACCACTGGGTCGCCGGGACGATCCAGTGGGGTCAGTGGTGGAATGGGCCTAGGCTTGTTTTTAAGAATTTTTGTAAGTTTCCAGAAGGGCTTAGCACAATCTGGAAGAGAGCGGATCTTACTAGCAAAATCGTTATTTCTGAGATCCACCATCCTGGCCTGAATGATCTTTGTTAATTGATTACAATTGGTCTTCAAGCTAGGCAGGCCAGTACGCTGGTACTGCCTACGAATAGTGTTACGGAGTCTAATGAGATCTTTGGTAGGGCTGTCAAGGTTCAGAGTGCTACTCACCTGTCTGGATACTGGCACGTGTTGTTCCTTGGCCCGGGAAAACGCCTCCTCGATGGTTTGTAGACACCGGTCAACATCTTCGGACTTCCCCGGTTGGACATCGTAGTCGATGGTTGTGTCGACGCAGTATTGATATTGCGCCCAACTCGATGGTAGTTGCACCAGGAAGCTTCGAATCGGTTTACCGAGGATCCAACTTCGGCCACCACCGGGTAGTGGTCCGAGCTAAGCTCCTGGAATGCCACATTTTGCGAGACGTTGTGTCCCATGTTGCTTACGAAGATGTCGATGGTCGCATGGACCCCAGACCGACTCAACCGGGTGGGAGAGTCCGGGACCAAGATGGTATAGTGGCCCTCTTGCAGGTCTTCATTGAGGATGATGCCGTTTCTATTGCTCTGACCGTTGCCCCAAGCTAGGTGTTTTGCGTTCAGATCGCCAGCGATGATAAAGTTCCCGCTCCTCCGGGTGAGTTTGATGATGTATTTCCGGAGGGGAGTAGGCCGCGATGATGATGATTTGGCCAAGTGATGTGCTCACCTCCACTTCAATGGCATCAATTGTTTTCAGCTGGAAGTTTGGTAGCAGCTGGCAACTGATGTTCCGTCTTGCAGCGATAGCCACTCCTCTACCTCCAGAGCACGTGCGATCAAGTCTGATAAGCCGGAAGTCGGGAAGGAATACGTTCAGTTCGGGCTTTAAGTACGTCTCGGTGATGATAGCAATGTCGACCTCCTTGGTGTTGAGAAAATCGAGTAGCTCTCTATGCTTGTTCGTTAGTGAGCAAGCGTTCAAATTTGCAATTTTTATAGCTTCACGGTCCATACTTGGTGACGAGTGACAAGGCAGCATGAAGCTGTTCAGATCGAGTCTTGAAGGTGCGCAGAATGACGATCACCTCTGGAACCAGCGTTTCTAGTTCCTCTGATGTTAACGGAGATTCGTCAACTGAGTCACCTGAGGCAACACGGGCATGCGATAGTCCAGGCGCCGAGGCAGAAGCTTGATTTGGCAGAGCTGCAGCAGCAGTGAGGCGATGCTGAGCTGAGGGGGCAGAGCTCGTTGACTGTTGTTAAGAGGTAGCGGTGGAAGATTTGGGACCAGACGACGAGGATGGATTGCCGGGTATTGTTCGTCCGTGATGGCTGTTAAAGCACGTTTATTTCGATGCCGGCCTGGCTGGTTGCTAGTCGCCACCTTCTTCCTTATGGTGATGAATTCCGTTCGCTTGGGACAGTCCCGAGTAGTGGCACGGTGAGTTCCGCCGCAATTCAAGCACTTCGGGTCGGTGTCATCAGCTTGAGCACAAGTCGCCGTCGAGTGGGCCATAGCACACTTGTCGCAGCGTTGATTTCATTTAACAGTTCTTCGTGTCATGACTGAAGGAGAGGAAACTTGTGCATTGGGTCACATCACGGTGTTGCGGCTTGTAGTATTCCCAGTCGATAATGACCTGAAACAGGTCACGTATGTTGCTCTTGAGCGCAGCCAGGGTGGTGGAGCCCTTCGTGAGGTGGACCAGAAAAAGTTGGTCACGATAGTTGGTATTGGGCATAGGTCGTCGATTCATTGGGTGGACTGCCTCTGGTTTCAATCCGAGCCTCACCAGCTCAGACCTCACCAGCAGCAGACCTCGAAAAACAACCTTCAATGGTTTCATCGAAGGCAAATCGTGAGTGTAAAACTCCACTGTGCTGTTCTTCAGCAGGTCACTGACCGACTTGTACTGCTGTAGGATGGAGCACATGATCTTTGTTCCAACGCTACAGATTTTGAATCGCGGGAACAATTTGCGTTTTGCCAGCTCATCCCGAAGCTGGGCGAACTCCTTCATCGGGGTAAACAGCGGGGGAATCCGCTCATTTTTCGCAATTTAAGCGGCGTCACCACCGCCATTTTCTACTCCGAGCACCGAGAATTGGTTGCTCTGTAGTAGCCGATTTGCTGCGTCATCCGAAGCAGCGCTGGGATCCGTTTGGGCCTTCTTGCTAGGGCCCTCCGATGCAGGAGCAGTAGTACGCTTGCGTACCATGCTTTGTTTATTGGCAAGTGCAATTAGACTTGCTATTGCACCTGTCGATGACAGCACTTCCACGACGCGAACGTAGCAATAAAACGAACTAGAAAAAAAAAACTCGATGGCAAAGCGAACGAACGAACGAACTATACTGCTAGACGGTCTAGCAACGTCTAGCATTTTTTATTACCACTGCTTTTCTCCTCCCTTCCTTTCATTGGTCGATCAACCGATGTGTCGTTTGTTCGAGTTGCGCTCTTTCGTTGCGTCCGTGTTTGGGATTTTTCGTTACATGTCTGAATTTTGATTTTTTAATGTGACCCCCAGTATAGAAATTAAAGACGTAGTCCTACGTCAAAAAAGTGAATCAATGTGTTGATCGATCTGAATTGTCAGAATCGCCAAGTCAGTCCGGGGGTACATACAACCAGTGCTGAGATTTGTCATTGTCATTGACAGACTTTTGCGCGATATTGACAAAATTGTTTTTCACATAGTCAATGATAGACTTGATCCTCAAAAAAATCTTTGTCAAAATCTCATTCATTTTTTCGTCAATGACAAAGATTCACCTGGTAACAGAAAGTGTAATTTCTTGCATTCTGAGACACATTATTGTTATCCAAGCCGTTCAGGACGTAGATGCTTATTCACTTTAATGGCTCCATGTAATTGTTTTGCTCAAGCCATTTAATTTCATCTCAAATTTAGCTAATAAACAAATCAGCACATGTTCGTCACTGACAAAAATGCTACTGACAATTGACAGGGTTTGCCTTGACGATGACTGTTAGCTCAAACGAGTGACCAAAGCAGAATTTTGAGTATCACCGTGTATTGTCGAAATTTTGCAGCACTGCATACAACACACAAATGAAGACTATTTTCAACGGTAAGTTAACAGCCTCTCACACCTGTTCGACACCTGAGCTATTGGATGGATAAAATAACCGATAGTTTTTTTTTCGTTCGTTTACTTGCAAGGCTCAATCGCGTTAGCTTTACGGAGCCGATAATTCATTGTTCACTGTTTGTAACAAAATTCACTTAATTCTATGTCAAGTAGAAGTTGGGCCAAATACTCGCGGCTTACTCGAGTTTAGACGGGTACATCGTCGAAGGATAGGATCAGGGGAGGAGCTTAGGGGTGGGTTTTTGTTGTCTCATCAGAGCGTTGTCGTCAGTATGAATGGTAGCTCGGTTCTAGATTCGTCTGGAGTTCGACCGGCTATGAAGTAACCGAGAGATAAAAGTAGAACGAATTGCTGGTAAAACTCCACCGCCGGAAGCTTTGGGGCTAGTGGGTTGAGAAAAATCAGTGAGACCGTAAAATCCGAACTAAATATTTGCTTAGAAAGGGTGTTGCTGTTCAATCAAGTTTCAGTGAAGACGTATATGTCGTAACAAGTATCCGAACAGGCGTATTTGTACTCAGCTACGGTTGTATTCATGCCTTCAACGTTTTGGTAATACGTGGTGAATTCTGGATGCGTTACGGTTGGACATGTTTCGGGGCTAGGGAAATTGTCCCAGGTTTGGTTGACCTAATAGATTGAATGATCTAAGCTCCAGAACAATTTCAAAAACTTAGAACATTATAAGATGATCATAATTGATGCGCATAGGTTCACTGAATATGTTTGGATATGTTTTGTTGCTAAGAATTTTGTGCAAGCCCAGGTTGATCAAGTAGATCATACGATCTGAACTCTTGAACGATTTAGAAGACTGAGAATATTTTATGGCCATGAGAATGGATCTAGAATGATAAATCTAGATTTTATGAACATGACATAGTATCATACATAAGGAAAAACCAGTGTCTAGATGATTTTAGCGATACAACCAAAAATAAGCACTCTAGGATAAATCCTGATGAACGTGGGCGTCTTAGTGGAATACCTATATAAAGAGAGAGAAAGAGAGAAAGATTAGTAATTTTCATTTAATTCCACTACTTTATTTGCTTATCCTTGACAGATACGCGTATTTCGTCTACAATGTGCAGACTTCTTCAGTGTCTTGTACTAATTCTCGAGTATCGGTCGTACTAGTACTAGTCGAGTATTAGTACAAGATACTGAAGAATTCTGCACATTGTAGATGAAATACGCGTATCTGTCAAGGATAAGCAAATAAGGCAGTGGAATTAAATGGAAATTACTAATCTTTCTCTCTCTATATACTCAAGGATAGCTTAAATGGCCTAGTACACAAAACATTTTGCTGATATTCAAACCTTACTTTAACTAACCACGTAAAGAAAAAAGTCGTCCCGAAAGGGTGATATCACCGTCATCAATAACATTTACAAAATCACCTAGTCAAGTATATAGCCTTTGATTCTAGCAGCCACGTTGGAACCAATGGTTGTAAGTTCCAAACTCAAGAGCAAATGGTTAGAAACAACATGTTTAAATGGAATTTGATAACAATCACATAAGTAATTTGCCACAGCCTCGTATTCGATGATAAATCTGAGAGAAAAAATTCGCTAATACAGTAATTAAAAATAATTCCCCCATGTAACAACGCCTATCTTCCGTCAATTGATGCGTACGCACATTTCTCAAATGCCACCTCTTTGGAATGCATTTCCTATTCCGATTAGTGCTGAGTAATTTCACCTGCAAAAATTTCCCGCTCATCCCACGTCATTCCGATTCTCCTCTGACGCTGTTCGCGTGTATCCCGTAATGACACAACGACCCAATTAGCAGTAGCCCACCGACCGACCGGCCTTACGTAGCACGGATGCAACGAGAATTGCAGTAGTATTTTGCTACCGTGCATCGGCCAATTAACAACAATTGGAAAGCAAAATTCGATCCAATTAGAACGCCCGGTTTTCTGAGGAAAGCTCTATCATACTCATTCTAACATCGCTCGCAACTGCTTTGTAATGATTGCGAATATAAACGCACCAAACGCACACCGATGGCGGCCGATCTAATCAACGCCGTCACTTCCCCGTTCTCAGTCTAGCTGTAGCCGGTCAAAATTACAGTTTTGTGTACATTGTAACAACAACAACCACACTATATGCTTGCCATGTGAGCCGGAGTTGAAAACTTCGGTTGCACTTCGCGTAATTTTCACCCAGTCATCACTCGAGTGGTATTTACTCACACAAAGTTTGTCTTTTGGATGAGATGGACGGTCATGTTTGGGGGCCAGTGCCCTGGAATCTCGTCAAGTGCAAGTTGAGGTTATTCTCCAAAGGTGTTTGGAATGACGGTGCACATTTGTTGTTGTTGTTGTGCTTTCAGCCGGATCGAGTAATTTTTATTGTGGGTTGGGTGGTGGGGGTGGGGGCCTCCCTTAGATCAATCGGTAAAGGCGCAGCTACATACAAACCAAGACCATGCTGGAGGTGGTTGGGTTCAATTCCCGGTCCGGTCTAGGAATTTTTCGGGTTGGAAAATTTCTCGACTTCCCTGGGCATAGAAGTATGATTGAACTTGCCACACAATTATACTAATGCAAAAATGGTACAGGCATCGAAAGCTCTCAATTAATAACTGTGGAAGTGCATCTAGAACACTAAGATGAGAGCACGCAATACGCTAATATGCGATATGCAATAAGCTTGAAATACGAAGAAGAATAGAAGAAGGGGTTGGGTGGTTTGGCCGGGCAAGTCGATGCATTTTATTTGGGAAAAAATACAATTCGTGCTTGATACCATGCGGAAGTAAGTTACGAGTAACAGTAAATCATGTACAGCTTTTTACACCTAGGTAATTAATGCCACTTGTTGAGCGACAAGAAACGTGCCATTTGACAAATAACAACAAGTGCACTGCTGCAATCACGTGAAAGTAACACGTGCTTCGATATCCACGGTGCGAATGATGGAGCAATCTAATAAGACAGGTTTTCTTGAGTGTGCTGCAACAAAGCATTGATTTGGATTGCATAATGTGGATGGTTTTCGCAAGTTTGATACAAACAAATCAATACAATTTTCAATATCTAGCATCTTAGCAATAATAGGTCTTAAACAAGATGTTTTTAAGTTCCCGACAGGATCATGATCCCATAAAAATCCTTCAAATGGGCAAAAACAGCCGAACCTTGGCGACTGGTTTGACAACATATTGTATGTGTGTGCGTGTTGTGCCGTAAAACCGAGTAACGACACTCATTGTTAGTAAATACACACCATGTGTTGATCATGACCCTACCAAACAGTGGCACCTCGGTGCTGGTACATCGCCAAGTACGACAACAAGTAAACATCAACTGCCAAAAAATAAGTCTCAGGCTGACCAGTTTGCGACGGCAAGGTCAGTTACACTGATCTGCAGTGCTGCAAAAAATAATTCACTCCTCTGCAATTCCTTTCACTTTACGAATCCCAATGGCCATCAAGGGCTATGGTCAAAAGGTCACAGAGGCGTTGCAGCAATCATAATATATGTTCGGTAATCTCATTCTATTGAACGATGATGATGGCCCGTAAAACTTTTACTACCGATCGACTGGGCCAAACGCCAGTATTCGAGAGCATGGTTCTACCGTGATCCACCGACAGGAATGTACTATTTTCCACTCCGTTTTCAACACTCTTCAACAGAGTCGGAACACAATTAGCCAAGTGGAAACCACTTTGTCGAAGTTCGATGATTGATGCCGGCCGTTCGTTCGCTGAGTGTGCACTTGGAGTATGCCGAAAATGCGCCACCGCAACAGCACAGACTCGGCGATGCACACAGGTGTGGTACCTGCAGTGAGGCGTTTCCGAAATTCGAAAACAAAAATGAATTTATCCATTCAGTGGCGTACTTGAGCAAACTGGACTGCTAGTACCTACTGTTGCATTGAGGCTAGGTACCGAGCACCGGTGTTTATTGCACAAAGCGCTTGCAATTTCACAGCTGCTCGCGGGAAAGACCTTCGTGAGTGTTTTTTCCCGCGCAAAATAGATGAAATCGAAAAATTGCACTGGCAACTTAAAAAAAAAAAATGGCGCTCAAGTTATTCAGGTCGGAAGAAGGCTACACTGCAATTGGTCGAGTGCTGAAGGTAATTTTGAAATAAGTTGGAAAGTATATGGTAATGATTTAGCTGAGACGATTGGATTGAACATACGAGCTGGATGGACTTGCGACCGTTTGTTGTACAAGTTATCGAAGTTTTGATTTCGGCAAATTTGTACTGTCGCGCCTATACAGAATATTTGGTGATGCAAAATGGCTACTGATCATTTATAGGATGGTATTCAAACACTCTTTTCCATTGTTCAATATTTTTGAAGCTATGTTAAAGATAAAAGGGTGTCTCGGAAAGTATAAGCACACTTTGAACTCGCCGCCATTTCTACACCGATAAAGTTTGTTCCGGTTGTGGTTTCTTTACCCTACGCAACCAGTTGAGAGCAAGAGAAGAGCATAGTGTTGTCCATGATGAATACACTCAACCATAATAGTTAGCTTTTTATGACAGTTGCATACAATATATTTAAAAAACTACAAGGGACAGCCCAATGGGACGTAGGACTACGTGGTATGCTATAATAAATATTTTTGTTAACTGCAGCAGGAGCTTGTGTTTTGTGTAGGAATAGGAATTTTAGCGGGGTTCTCTCTGTTTATACTCTTTAGTATGACTATGAGTGCCCTGAAAAGAACCTTTTGATATGAATTTTAGTTGTTTCCAAGTTTGGTTACAAGATTACAACTCTGGAGAGCATTTTGTGTGGTCGTTGGGCGCGTGTGTTTCTAAATATGGCGATGAGTGTGCAAAATATTACGCAATTCCATCCTCCCTATTCGGACGCGCCCGAGGATCGGAGGCGAATGCCACTTCGACTTGTTTCGTCTACTTACTACTCTCTGACGGCTGTGCTGGGGAAGCAGCATATGCATGTAGGTAATTGGTGGATTTGTTAGTTAATTCAACGCATTTGGACAAAGCTGGACACTTACCAGTTTTTCAATAGTTTCTTGTTGAAAATCAACATTCGGAAGCTTTTTTATCGATGCGTAGCTATATTTCTGCTCGATTGGTGATAAAATTATTGAAATTGGACCAGGAGCAGCTGAGTTATTAACGTTCAAAATCTTTCTTAATTTGTTACATGTTTCATTTTTGGTTTTCACAAAGTGTACTGCGATAAAGAAATCAAAGACGTAGACTTACGTCAAAAAATGTAGGTATATATCTATAATATGAAAGTAGTGGTAGGGAAAATTCTCTCTTACACCAACGGTCAAGTTAAACAACCAATTATGTAACATTACTACACAAACTCGTTACCAAACACTGAAGGGGATGAATTGACAAGGACAAGGTGGGCGTTAGAAGTTGGAGGAGGATATGGAAAAGAAGCAGCGGGAATGTGCTCATACAAATATCCAAAATCTACCCCTGTTACTCAATATCCTCCCCAACTCCATAGTCCGTTTAACATCGAGTTGAAATTGTAACAATTAAAACATATTAGAATTTAGTCTTTGTGGCTTGACTTTGATGTGTAGATGCACAGGCACTTTCTTCACCTTTTGTATTATCTGGGAGACGATTTTCCTTGAAAATTACTGTCTAAGTTTTGAGAGCGATGTTCTCTTTTAAGGTGATGACCCAGATTGCTTCTCAGCTGTTACGAATAGGTGACTAAAAATCTCCGAAACTAAAGGCTGACTAAAAGTAAATTGGTACGCCCCTCGCGCGCCGCTAGCACGCCTCTAGTGTTGGGAATCGAAAATCTTTGACCGTGGTTTGCTTACACTTCTATAGAGAACAACTGGTGAAAGTTTGATGAAAGTAGTCGATCGCGTTCAGAAATAACGTCAAATGTAACTCAAAAGAAGGAAAAATATTGTGCACAAACATCTGTGAAATCCGGAGTGGTCCGGTTCCAAGTTGGCTAAAGTGCTGAAGATGCCGAAAACAACAGTTTGTCGAGTGCTCAAAACCTACAAGGAAACCCTGCTTGTGGAAAGGAATCAGCGGATCTATGAAAAAACTGGAACCAGTGATCGTCAGCTGCGCAGCAAGGTGTTGAGGTGCGTTAAAGCCAACCCCGGTATACGATCCGAAGTGTGGCCAGAAGATACAACGCCCACTTTCAAACGGTGTGGAACATCCTTGCCAGGGAAGGATACAAGTCGTACAAAGTCAGTAAATATCCGAACCGTCACATGAAGCAGAATTCCGTGGACAAAAAGCGAGCAAGGCTCTTGCACGACCGTGTTTTGACGAAACACAAGGGCTGCACTTTGATCGATGACGAAACATACGTCAAACGTTGATTTTAGGCAGCTTCCCGGTCAAAAGTCTTACTTCGTGACTGGACGTGGGGATGTGCCGGGAAGATTCAAGTTCGTGTTTGTCGACAAGTTCGCGAAGAAGGCCATGATTTGGCAAGCGATTTGCGGAACCATTCGTCACATGCTCGACGATGACATCCCAAATTTACATCATCCGCAAGCATAGGGGCAAAGTCACATTTGACCCGATTTGGTCAGCTGCCACTACTCCAAGGTGGTTCTGGAGCGGTATGCTGCCAACAAGATCGATTTTGTCCCCAAGTTAATGAATCCTGCGAATTGCCCGGAATTTCGACCAATCGAAAAATAGTGGGCAACTTCAAAGCTGCGGCTTCGACGAAGCGGCGGGCAGTCAAGGACATCCAGCAAATACGAGAAAAATGGAAGAAATGCGGTGATTCCGTGTCCGTTTCCACTGTGTGGGCGCTGATGGGTTTCATCAAGAGGAAGGTTCGAGATTTCGTTCGAACTGGAGAAATGTAATCATCTTATGCTGTAACTTTGAAGTCTTTATGAAAGTACTGTCAAGCAACCATTAATGGACTTTTTAAATTTATAGAATCACGAATAATAGGTCTTCTTGTGCGTACCAATTTACTTTTAGTCAGCCTTTACACAGCTCAAAGTGTGCAGTTATTATCGGCAACTCAGCTAGACACTTAGGCATAACTAATATTATACGAGGCGTAATCTAGATTGGATGTAAATCATGGAACGTAAACAAACATGTCATATCAAATTAAGTGTTCTCAATCCGAATCATAAGCAAGTCGACGTTTCATTGAATTGATTTTCTCGTTTCTTTCAACTGATTCTTATGTCAAAAGTGTCGCTTGCATGTGTCGGTCTCAGGAATCCAAAATTTACATGACTTTACGTAGTGTGTAGAATACATTGATTTCGTAGAAAATGTTACATTGGTGTTCAAGAATGCACAACTAGCAACTGGCAGTTCTGATATACAAGATAACCTAGATGTTAACTATCTTAGAACGAGAAAATATAAATTATCAGTTCAGTTGCGTACTTTGAATGTTGCGTCAAAATCGATATGTTTTTGTAGATGCACAAATTAAAATGATAAATGGGAAATTCCAACTCTAACCGTCGTACATTAGCAATCAAAACTAACCTTGAATTTATCGTTAATTTGCCATCAATGGTGTGAGAGACAGATCTCAACTCATAGCTATACAAAATCTACAACTAATGCCTTGCATGTCAATTTATGAACATGAGCATTATTTGTATATTAAATTATGAGCAAATCCAAAAACTATACAAGTGTGACCATGGATTTGCTGATAATTTATTATACAAATAATGTTCATACTCTTCCCCCGATCTGGCTGGAGCGCTGCACTGGGTAATTGCCAAGATTTGGGAGGAGGAGATATTACCGGAGGAGTGGATGGAAGGTGTCGTATGCCCAATCTACAAAAAGGGCGACAAGTTGGATTGCTGCAACTACCGCGCGATCACACTGCTGAGCGCTGCCTACCAGGTACTCTCCCAAATTCTATGCCGCCGTCTGTCTCCATATGCAAGAGAGTTCGTGGGGCAATACCAGGCGGGATTCATGGGTGCCCGCGCTACCACGGATCAAATTTTCGCGATTCGGCAGGTTCTGCAGAAATGCCGCGAATACAACGTGCCCACACATCATTTGTTCATCGATTTCAAATCCGCATACGACACAATCGATCGAGATCAGGTATGGCAGATTAAGCACGAGTACGGGTTTCCGGATAAGTGTCGGGGACACTCTCGAGTCCCTTTGAATCTCGAAGGGGGTTACGGCAGGGTGATGGACTTTCGTGTCTGCTGTTCAACATTGCGTTAGAAGGTGTGATCAGAAGAGCTGGGATAGACACGAGTGACACGATATTCAGGAAGTCCATCCAGCTCCTTGGTTTCGCCGATGACATTGACATTGGTATTGGCAAGGAACTTTGAAATGATGGCGGAAACGTACATCAGACTGAAGGCTGAAGGTAGACGGATTGGACTTGCCATCAACGCATCAAAGACAAAATACATGAAAGGAAGAGGTTCTAGGCACAACAATGTTAGCCTCCCACCCCGAGTTCAGATTGACGGTGACGAAATCGAGGTGGTCGATGAGTTCGTGTATTTGGGCTCACTGGTGACCGCCGAAAATGATATCAGCAGAGAAATTCAAAGATGCAGGAATCGTGCCTACTTTGGACTCCGGAGGACGCTCCGATCGAATAAAATTCGCCGCCGCACGAAGTTGACTGCCTACAAGACGCTGATTAGACCGGTGGTCCTCTACGGCCACGAGACCTGGACTATGCTCGTGGAGGACCAACGCGCCCTTGGTGTTTTCGAACGGAAGGTGTTGCGTACCATCTACGGTGGAGTGCAGATGGATGACGGAACGTGGAGGAGGCGAATGAACCACGAATTGCACCAGCTGCTGGGAGAACCATCCATCGTCCACATTGCAAAAATTGGGCGACTACGGTGGGCTGGTCACGTCGTAAGAATGCCGCACGACGACCCAGTGAAAATGGTTCTAGAAAGCGACCCAACAGGAACAAGAAGAAGAGGCGCGCAGTGGGCAAGGTGGATCGACCAAGTAGAAGGTGACCTGCAGACCCTTCGCAGACTACGAGGCTGGCGAACTGTGGCTATGGATCTAGTAGAGTGGAGACGACTTCTTCGGACAGCAGAGGACAACAAGGCCTTAGCCTGATTGGTAAGGTAAGTAATGTTCATACTCATAGTTGGTCATGCAAGTGTATCCTGATTTAGAATTCCGAATAATCCATATGCTATCAATAAATCGCTTTCATCTTATTTTTATTTTGTTACATACACTTAAATGAATTGCTTTCATAAAACTAAATTTGTTATTTATGCTACTTTATAAACATAAAAAATATATTTCTAATTGGCGAATGAAATGTTAACGGCAATATTTGAGAACTATAACAAACTGTATTACAAGTTTTAGCCACCCTCCGTTTACATCAGTGCAGCAAGCCGCATGAACTAGAAGATTGAAGAACGTATTCGATAGTGAGAGTTCCGAACATACGTTATAATTTTTAACTCAGTTGCCAGAGCCAGCCTAAGAGATTCTGCTTTAGATAACACGTTACTTTGTGATCTTGCATCTACTCATTCTTCAACAGTTGTGGTAGACAAGATGGCAACGGCACCAGAATTCCCACTAACCGAGTTTGTTAGACGTCGGGTTCGAATCCCAGGGACAGCACTAATGTATGTATCAAAACAAAATTCAAGCAATTTCGCATAACCCTGCAATTTGTTTTCAATCAAATTTCGAATCAGACAAGTGAAACTTCAAGCCTTTACAAACCTCAATGCTCTTAATTTATGCGAACTACGACCAGAACCATATAAGTGTCGTTCCAGCTGACATCTCTGCCACACCAGCAGAGGCCAGAAACTGTTATCAACTAATCTTCACGTGTAGAGGCGCTCATGTTGCATTCATGCATACAGTAATTACTCCGGCCAATTACCATCGTACACTTCGTACATGTTTGCTCTTACAGTTCAACAGTTTGTCACAGCGTGTAAGTAGCCGCCTCTTCGGAGTAGTGCATATCCGGGCATTGTTTCATTGTTTTTCTCGTTCTAAGACTACCCGATTTGGCTTGAGAAAAATCAGCACTACACCCTGCTATACAGCCATATATCAATATCAATATCAAGTATGCAGATTTCGATGGCTGGCTGTGGCTCCAAGCTCGCTAATTGCTTTATCGTGAGTTGATATGGTGAGTGGTTGAAGAAAAGCGCATCTGCCTTATGGTCTGTTGTTCGGAAAAGTTGTA
This sequence comes from Ochlerotatus camptorhynchus, assembly GCF_037179485.1. NCBI lineage: Eukaryota > Metazoa > Arthropoda > Insecta > Diptera > Culicidae > Ochlerotatus > Ochlerotatus camptorhynchus. Next base: position 1,303,996 of record NW_027041234.1, read on the forward strand.
CCGTTGTTTCGCCCTGAGCGCAGAGACGGGGCTCTTCTCCTCTATGTGCACGTGATGCATGTATGCGGTCGAGTCAAATTTGTTCCACAACGCCACATCGCATCATCCCCGGACAGAATCAGACTAGAGCGTTGTTAGTTGCTGCTGCTGCCGTTGTTGTTGTTGTTGGTGGTGGTGGTGGTGGTGTTGGTAGAGCTCATTTATGGATCAACCCAGGCTTATAGTTGTGCTGAAGTGTTCTTATCTACGCGTCTGGTATACTCTGGACCTCAAAGTTCATCATCCGTCGTAGACTCTCAGTATCCGAACCGGTTGGAATCGGGAACGGTCTTCGTTGAAGGAGGATTCAGTTGACTTCGAGTGCTGTTGTATGAAGTTGAGAGATGCACTATTTGCATCTGTTCTGTTTTGATGAAGTGTGAAATTGTTTGTACTCCCAAATGGGGGCAGCAAAGTATGAAGTATCATTTGCTCATCAGGAAGTAGGTTAGTTTCAGTGCTTCGCTTCATGTAAACATCCAAAATAAGAAATATGAATTATTGCCAAAATGACATAATCTCAGCATGACTCCGCAAGTAAGCTTAAACCGCCAGGGCCTTGAATTTTCGAGCCATCCGATAATTTTTTTTTAGCACTTGACGGTTATAATCACTCTTAACATCATCCGAACTTCATCCCTCCCTAAAGATGGTCAGCTTTAACCATTCCTTTGGATGAAAATATCGCCTTGAAGCTGAGAAGAAAAAAAGACGTGGGGAGGGGTGAGACGGTACTGCAAAATTGCGCCTCATCATATTTGCTAACGATTAACATCATCATCCTCACAGTCGTCGATCGCCATCACGGCTCTTTGAAGTTCTGACGTCAATTACCTCCTCAATCTCCTAGTAAGTACACAAATACGTTCTCAGCAGCATGAATCAGGTACCACTGGGACCAAGTAAAAGTATTCGCTAGTGCTGTTTCAACCTGTTGCTATTGCCCGTAGCAATTAGCACCGAGACGAGGTTCGATGATCGTCATCGCCTTAACTGCTGGCACCATGCCCGTACTGGTTCGGCTGACTTTTTTTGTTTTGGGAATTGACAATTGATTTTGATTAACTCACGTGTGTGACGTTGATTGCTTCATTTGCGTAGTTGTATTTTCTTTGAATGACGAACCACAATTAGTCGCATTGGTAAATAGGGTGGGTATTTTTTACGGCAATTTGATCAAATATTGCACAGTTTGGAATAATGTACGTAATGAGTGGTTTGTTTTTGAGGAAGAAACATCACCCGTGCCAGTACGCCCATTCTAGACGCTTCTACTTCAAATGATTACTTCCCATCCCGTTGAAATCTGTAGCGTGCATCTAATGGTGATCATTCCAATCGTTACTGCCATATAACGTTTTGTGCACAGTTAGAAGCCTCTCGGCGGACTTGTAGTGTGTTTGAACTAGCTGTTCAATATTTATAAAGTGACGCTGCACTTCTTCGCTTTCCGTTAATGATGAGCAGATAGCTACGAACCTAACTGAATCTGAGCTCGTAGACCGGACGGTCAGCAATCCGGTCGGGAGGGCTAAGATTGAATTTCCTCAACATTTGATAAAGTTTAATGACTGAACTAAGGGGATTTTTTTCAACTTCCTTGTTGGCTTGCATCATCGCAATAGTTGCTTTAAACTGCTTGAAGCTTATTTTCCAGGAGACGATTATGAAGTCCCTCCTTCTTCGGTTGTGCAGTTTCTCAACTACTGTAAAAAAAAAACCCAATTTATAATAGGGTGTGATGCAAATGCCCATCACACTATATGGGGTAGTACTGATATTAACGAAATAGGTGAGGATCTCCTGAATTGCATATCGTCTAGCGATATTGACAAATGTAATAGAGGAAATTCTCCAACATTTATCAATGTTATTCGACAAGAAGTTCTCGATCTCCCGATCTGCAGTGACCTTTTAACAGAAAAGATTGGGACCACCAATTCAAAAAGGCTCTAACTGAATACTGCAGAGAATTGAAGCGAACCAAACGGAAGAACTGGAGACGGGTATGTGAAGACATCAATAGCGCCCCATCAGTTGCGAGGATGCATAAAGCTCTTTCAAAAGACCTTTCAAATGGCCTTGGTGTAGCCTCAAAAAAGAAAATGGGACATTTACTGCTGACTCTTCTGAAACATTGGAAAAATGATAAGGACTCCCTTTCCCGGGTCGACTCCTTTGGCGGCTGAAGAAGAACAGGACATTGACAAGGGAAGGCATGCCTATCTGAAATCTGAAATCTTTACACCATCTGGAGTTGAATGGGCGTTGAGTTCTTTTTAACCTTTCAACTCTGTCGGGAAAGATGAAATATTCCCAGCATTACTTCAACAGGGAAAATAAGTATGTACTCATTCCCCTCTTTGCTGAACATTTAAATCCAGTGTTCCTTTGAGCCACATTTACCAAAAACATGGAGAAAGTCAGGCTTGCTGAAGCTCCTCAAACCCACTGGGGGTTTTAAAACACTCTTGTCCTGCGAGTTTAGCCAGTCCTCACCTCGAGTGAGTGGCGGCAGGAATATGGAGGAAGTAAACAAAAACTCCTCGAGGGAGAGAGAGGGAGAGTGAACTTCAGTGAGAGGATGATTTAACGTGAGGTGTGCTTTTCGAGACCCGGGATGACTTTTTTATTCGACGCAAGAAGCTCAGAGTTCACCCAGAGTGAGAGTAAGAGCTCGTGATAGAAATCATGAACATGAATGGCAGAAAACCTCAGTCTCATTTTATCCCCCTTTGCTCACAAGCTCTGAAACTCAGTGGAATGATTTGGCAGTAAGCATCCTACTCCTCAGAAAAATGCTACGCTCGGCTCATTTCAAACTCGCGAGCGAGGCTCCATCAAGCCTGGCAGAAAGGTTCGAGTTGTCTTCATTCAAAAAGCTGGAAAAAGGGATAAAACGACTCCGAAAGCCTTTCCTCTGTTCTGTTGAAAAAATTGTGGATGACTTCATTAAATCAACAAGTTTAGCAAGGTTACCTCAAAGCAAATTTCAATTCGCTTATGAATCAGGTAAATCTACGATAACGGCATTACAATCGCTGGTTAATAAAATCGAGAAATCGCTTGAAGCCAAGGAAATAGCCGTGGTTGCTTTTATTGATATTGATAATGCACCCTACACCTCAATGCGTTCAGCTATGGAAGCACGGGGCTTGGATAACTGCATTATCGAATGGATAATGGCGATGCTCACAGATTGAGGTGCGCAACTAACTATAAGATCCATGAAGGGTTGTCCTCAAGGAGGGGTACTATCACCCTTACTGTAGTCTTTACTAGTGGACAAACTCCTTGCAAGTTTAACGGAGCAGGGTTTCGAGGTGATTGGTAACGCAGACGATGTGGCCATTAAAGAAGGCTTAAATGTAAACCCTTCAAAAACTGTCATAGTTCCTTTCACCAAAAGGAGAACAAAATATGTTGACACAGCCTAAAGTTTGTTCCATTTAGAATTGGCCGCACAAAATAGGTCATTTCTCCAAGGGGAAATAAAGTACAACAACGCTAAAGGTGTCATTTTGTAGGATTTTTATTTAGCTTTTAGGAAAGAATGCAACAAAAAATATTCGTCAACTTTTCGGATGAATTTTCGAACATTTCACGGAATTCCTCTCATCATGTCTTGCACAGTAGTACTATCAACGTCATCTACCATCCTTTTCCACCACTTCTCCAAATCAGATAGTGTTTTGATTGTTTTGCCGCATATATTTCTTTTGCGCTTGATAACTGCCTATATTTTTGACGTAGAACTACGGTTTGTGGACTATACTCGAAAAATATGTGTGGTGAAATAGTGTTAGGTTTTGAACGCTTGTAACTTTGTCATTTATAGATGAATTTAAAATCCAAATACGCCAATCGATATGATACTACATTACGAATCTGTTAAAATAAATACTTTTAAAATTTTTAATATAAAACTTTTAAAAAATGTGCAAATGATAATTTTCTCACTGTTTTAATGAAATAAACGTTTTTCCCAAACCCAGTCATCATAGTCTAGTACCGCTTGGTTGCACATCGTTCTGCTTGAACCTGTAAAGATATGAAACAGCGCTGTTGTCGTGCCACTGCTTACAATCCGTTTGACAATCCACAATGAGCAAGTTGTGGCAAAAGCCGTGCGGTTGAGCGGCAACCTGAGAAGTGCTCAATGTTTTTAGATGTGTTTTTCATTTAAATTTTGAATTAACTAGACACTTCAAGACGTGAACCAAATAATCATCCAAGGTAGTAAGTAGTCAGAAAAATGTTGGCCGCATCCGGACATGTTCTGGGTACCCCCGAGGAAGTGGTCAGTTTCTTCTTGTAACACCCTCATGCGACACATCAAACTACGTCAGAATTCAAAAATATGTCCATTTTTGTTCACATTAAGTACTGAAGACCACGTTGGCCACCCCCGGAGAAGTGAAACTTGGACCTACATCCTCATGTGACACATAAAACTACATGAGAATTCAAAAATAAGAACATTGGTGGCCATATTAAGTACTGAGGACCACACTGACATGTTCCGGGTCCTTTCGGGGAGTTTTATAAATTTCTCGAAATTTTCCTGAGGCCAATGAAGCTTCTCTGGAGTTTTCAGAAATTCCCTGAAATTCTCTTCAGAACTACTCTGAAGGTCTCATCAGAACTACTCTGAAACTCTCCACAGAACTACTCTGAAGTTCTCCTTAGAACTACTTTGATTTTCTCCTCAGAACTACTCTGAAGCTTTCTTCAGAACTACTTTGAACTTCTCCTCAAAACTACTCTGAAATTCTCCTTTGAACTATTCTGAAGTTCTCCTCAGAACTAAGTTCTCGTCAGAACTACTCTGAAGTTCTCCTAAAACTACTCTAGATCTTCGATTAAGTTTTCAACATTTTTTCTGATATGTTCGAAGTTGTCTGAATGTTCTCTTGAATATCTTTGAACTTTCCCCATATTCGAAGATATCGTTAATCCCAAAGTTCTTTAATCTTCTCAATAAATTAGAGTTCTCTGGACTTCCCTAAAATTCATGGAACATTCTTTAAGCTCTCTCAGTTTTCCTAATATTCATAATTCTTCTGCGAAGCCCTAAAAAAAAATACCATTGAGGAATGAAACCCCAAATGATAGAACTATTCCACAAATGGTTTGCATGATGCCCGGAATACGTTGGTAAGCAAAATAACAATAACAATTTTATTAAGGAGTTCTCGATATTTCCCCACGGTTCATGGTACTTCTTCAAAGTGCTCCCAAATTTTTTGAAATTAATGCAAATTCTAAAAAGATCACTGAACTTTGGAGAATTTCAAAGCACCTTGGATATTTTTACAAGATTGATCAATTATTCAGAAGACCTGCTACTGGTCAACTATTCAATCAGATAATCCCTCACATATTTCTTCACTATGTCAGCTGAATCAGATATAACCGTATGACTTCATGACGATTAGCTAGTTTGAAGATCTTCATTTTATTGAAAGTGCAAGAAACGACTCTACTTATCTACAAAACCATAAGAAAATCATAATAATGTAAACAAATTCCGATAAACGTGTACTTTTCAAAGACATCACACAGCTCCATAATTGATGTAATGAAAAACTATTAATACAAGCGGTCTGATTATGTGCTGTATTAAAGTGTTTTACGTGTTTTTCTCAATCCGAAATTAGTTGCCCAAACTCAAAACTGCAATGAATTGTGGGTAGGAATGCGGCAAAGTGGCAGCGAAACAACCCTAGAGGTAACTCTAAGACCAGAAGGTTCTAAAGAAATCAATTGGAAATTATCCACGGCCCCTACAAATTTAAAATATATCGATAGTTGCCTATGCGGGGGGAGGGAGAGGGGCTAGAATCACAAAAAACTATCGACGTAGTTAATGAACAGCCCCTAATACGAAACGCGGAAAAGTTATTTATGCTAAAATTAATGTATTTTTTGGGAATTGTGTCATCCCACAACATGCATAGCGTTTCTGTGAGGTGAAAATTAATAAAAAAAAATGTGCAACGAAATAATGTAAGTTGCTTTTGCAGTCGATGTCGATGTCGAATTTAGTGCACATTGATCACAGCAAAATAGCTCAACATTGATCAACCCAATGCAATTATGTAGGGAAAATTATGGCAATTCTTAACCATTACATTTAATTTAAAAACATTAACTCATGCGTAAGATGACCGGTGGCCTGATTAGGCTAACATGAATTGTCGCAAGTTTTGAACCATAACCCAAACATTGAAATACTTGAAAAATTTAAGATAAAGCATAATAGTCAAAAATGTATGACATACATCAATTTTCCGTAGTTCTACGTCATACTGCGGTAGTGTCTAGGACACAACCCTTTAATTTTTTAATGGGACGAAAATCTGGACAAAATCGGCATTATTCTGCTTATACCATTCTATGAAATCGTGGCTGTAATGGCAGCTGACTAAGTCAGTCCAGAACATTACGGAACCTTCGTGTGATTGAATGAACTGCAAAATTATGTTCTCGATACACTCCTCCTTGTAAAGTTGTCCATTTATTTTCTTTCCGCAACTGCAGATGCCTTCCCAAATCATCAACTTGCGAGCGAATTTATCCGCAGCATCCCCTTACTTATGTCCTTATGACCTTCGCTCGTAGCTCTCGATCATATGTTCTACTTCTACGTGTTTTTTGTTTTGCTCGATCCAACGTTAGTGTAACGTTTAAGCACGGTATTTACAGTCGATTTTGGAAATTTGAGAGCCTTTGCAATCATTCCTCCTGGCCACGTTGGATTTTGCACGTGAGTGTGTAGAATTTGTTCACGTCTGTCTGTTTCATCTTCGATAACTTTCGACCAAGTATATGAATCCTGATGAAATTTTCATTACTAAATTAACAATCCTTCGGGATCAAAACGCTGTCAAATGAGTCGCGAACTTTTCCTTTTGTGTGCCTATATTTACCGTAACTAGGAATAGGAAAGGAAATGTTGATTTAGTAGTTACTCAAAGAGAGGCCACCGAGTTAGTGACACCCTGATAAGTACTACGGAGTTGGAGTATTAGGTTCGATATTAGATCAGGATACGCCTCAAGCAAACGATACAACCAAAATAATATGATTGTTTTTTTTTTATGCAGCAGCCGCTTAGCTTGCCGAGTTCCTCAATTTGTTTTCTTAGTACTGTATTAGTGAAATTTATATGGAACCTAATGTTACGAACTAAATAAATAAAAAGGATGATCTCACCCGAATAATCCTTGAAGCTCCCGAATTCAGTTCAGAAATGTTTCTTGGATCTTGATTAAGGAAAACCGCTACTCGTTGCCAGCTCTCGGAAAGAGATGCATCAAATGCAACAGTCCGGCATCTCTCGGTATCACTATAAGCCTGCTGGATTCACACCATCGTGATCATCTTGGGATCTTCGTTGCCCATCAGCTAAGACAGCTCCCAACAAACACCGCTCCTGGATCTTCCTTTTTTTCTTTTTCACTTACCATCCGCCATGGTCTGATCTATTACGCTCCCGTCCATGAGGTTTTGAACAATTTAACAATCGGAAGTTTGTTTAAACAGGATTAAAATGGTTAAAATTGCCAAATGAAAATCAGCAGCCTCGTCAGAGAAAGAAAAGAACACATTCAAGAAAATTTCAGAAAGAATTTGGGACTCCTTCATTCTTTATTCTTTATTCTTTATTCTTTATTCTTTATTCTTTATTGGGAGAAGGGGAAAGCCCATTTGAGTGGAGCTTATAAAAGCTTTTTTTTCTCAAATGGGCATAAAACCTCCTCATCTTTTCGCATCAACATACATACAACGTACATTCCAAATGATACATTATTAACTTAAGACTTAACAAAATACGACCTTATTCTATTTCTTACTACTACCTATAATTTACTAACTGAGCACTTCACGGAACCTATTTTTATTAATGGAACGTGACAGGTGAAAGCCATAATTAGTACGGAATGTCGATATACGCATAAATTGATGAGAACGGAGAGTACGATGACGAATATCAAAATTCAACTCACGTAACACCGTAGGACAATCTATGTGAGATTGAACAACATCAGATATGAAACAAGCCTTAGTGACATTCCTACGAACCTCCAGAAGGTCAAGGTCAATTAATTTACAACGATCTTCATATCTAGGAAGATTATATGGATCATTCCAAGGCAAACGTCGAAGAGCAAAGCGAATAAACTTATGTTGGATAGCTTCTACTTGCTTTACGCTGTTCTGATAGTAAGGAGCCCAGACCACAACTGCATACTCCAATGTAGAGTGAACTAAAGAACAATACAGGGTCTTCAAACAGTGAATATCCGAGAATTCTTTGCAGCACGAAAAATAACGCCCAGGCATTTAGAAGCTATGGAGGTTATATATCCTACATGATCTTTAAAAGTAAGTTTCGAATCTAAGAGAACACCCAAATCCTTAACAGTAGATTCTCTCTTTAGAGATATTCCGGCAATGGTGTAATCAAATGAAATGACAGAACGTTTACGTCCAAAGGAAATTACTGAGCATTTGTTGGCATTCAAGCTCATACGATAAGTTGCGCACCATTTGGAAAAAAAGTTAAGTTCTTTCTGAAGTAAATGTGCATCTTCTTCACAGGTTATTACATAATAGAGTTTGAAGTCATCGGCATACGAGAGCTTAAAACATTTGAGCACTAGGTTGACGTCGCTCAGGTACAGCAAGATTAAGAATGGTCCAATATGACTGCCCTGTGGAACACCAGATGTGACATGGAATGGTTCTGATATAGTATTACCAATTTTGACCGACATTGAACGACCAACCAGATAAGAGTTAAGCCAATCTAGCAACGAACCAGAGAAACCAAGACGTTCAAGCTTTGCGATCAAGATTTCATAGTTGATTTTATCGAAAGCAGCTGAAAAATCAGTATAAATGGCATCGACCTGCTTGTGAGCTTCTATAGTCTTGATGATAAAGAACTACACTTCTTCAAGATGATAGATGGTATGCCGTCCGGATCGGGGTTTGGTGAGCATTTCAACCGAGCGCAAGCAGATTCAACGGTATTATGTGATATCCGTGGATGAGGACCAATGGCAGAGCGGGGAGGTACATTAGCTGCAGCATCAGTCACCAGAAGTAGGTCAAATGATTCGTCAGTAAATACTGCTGAGAATTGTTCTTTGAAAAGTCAGCGGAAGAGAAGAAGCTTCTTTATGGCCGAGCTTCATCGTTGAAGGTAGTTCTATTTCCTTCCGCTGTTCGTCGATATATGACCAGAACATCTTAGGATTGTCTTTTAAATTACGTGGAATTCAACGCAGATATGTATGAAACAGTTTCTTGTTTAGCCGTTTGTATCTACTGTTGCAGGCGAGGTAATACGACCGTATGTAGGAGTTACGATTCTTGGACAGTTTTTTAAGAGCCGATCTTTTAACCGACTTCAGGCGCTTAAGAAGGTTGGATTTTTACACACAATTTTGGGGGTGAACTGATCTATGGCGTAAGCTACGACGAAAGTGAAGGCTTCAACTGTTGTTTCGACGCTCATACCCTGCAACATGTTCTCCCAACCGATAGATGATAAAAATAGATTCATTTTCGAGAAGTCAGTTTTTCTGAATGTATAACAAGTGGCTTCCGTGACAGGGATAAATTCATAAGGAACACATTCCTTTATGAACAATTGAAGAGGCGGATGATGGCGGCATTCCTTAACAAGAGGGGTTGGAGCTTCAGAAACAGTAGTATCGTGATTGAGATCTTGGCTAACAAAACAGAGATCAAGCAAGCGATGGTTGGAGTTACAGACAGAGTTGAGCTGGATGAGTCCCACTGTACTATAATCATCCAGGAGTTGATTCTGAACTAGATTCATCGATGAGTGCGCAAGGTCGGGATGCAGGTACTCCGATGAACTTTGAATCCAGTTCACAGAACGCATGTTAAAATCACCCAGGATGAGGATTTTGTCTGCCAAAGACATGCGTGAGGTAATCCAAGCCAATGATTCACAATGTTTAGACATCAAAGTTGCATCGGTGACACGGTCAGGAGGTACGTAAATGACACAGATGGATAATGTGAAGCCAGGGACGAAAAGTTCCACCCATACCTGTTCGACAGAATTGCAGTTGGGTGGTTGCAATAGCCGACATTTGTAGTTGGAACGTTTGTGCGGTCAGAACGGAAAACAGTATATACACGTCCAAAAATCTGAGTGGAAAGTGTGTTGCAGTTGAGCCAGGTTTCCGTAAAAGCATATATGTCGTATGCCTCATCCGAGCACGCAAGCGAATAGTCAGCAAGAGTAGTGTTCATGCCACCAAGATTTTGATAGTAACATAGTAATCCATTTATACCAGAGTGGCTCTGATATTGGGAAGCAGAGGCTTTGGAGGACGTGGTAGAGTTTGCTGCGGAGCTGTGGTGGGTTTTGGGGATTGAAGACGTTGAAGCTCTTGTCGTGGAGTTGGTTTTGTGGTAGGCCTTGGGGGTTGAAAACGTGGAGCATCTTGTAGTCGGAATAAAGGAGTTGATTGATTGTACCCGATAGGCATAGGGCGATTTGAACGATCCTGTTTTCGAGTGCCAACCGGTTTGTGGCTGTTGAATCTCCGGTCTAAAAAAGGAGTTATGGATACTCCATTTGGCCAAAAGCCATCCGAAAGCAAAGTTTGCTCAATATTAGAAGGAACATTGAGTTTGAACGATAAGAAGGACAATGGTCTATCTTCACCACTGCGGATAAGTCGATGGCAAGCTATTAGAGTAGGTTCACAATGGGTATAGTGAGCAATATAATTGATTATGTTCGCTTCTGTTTCGTGAGGTTGAAACTTTGTAAGGTAATACCAATTCCTACTACTATTAATAAGCGTCATTGCTGACGATGGTGTCGCTGCGACTGCCAAACTAAATCGAGTGTTAATGCTACTAACTTGTGAAAAACCGTTAGTGTTCACTCCTTGTGGATTTTCCAAAACCAGGCTTTGGAAATTCGAATGATGGCAACACTAGTCAAACATTCTTTGCTGATCCAGAAACCGCTGCTCAAATAACAGGTGTTGATTTTAATTTGATCTACCGGCTTAATGTTATGTTGGAGACACTAGCTAGTGGTTTTAAAATTGATACGAAATTTTTTGGAAAATTTACTCAAGATACAGCGGAGATATACGTTCGACTGTATCCGTGGAATCCGATGACTTCAACTCTGCATATAATGTTAATACACAGTACCATTGTTATAGAACATTCACTGCTACCAATAGGGCAATTTTGAGAAGCATGCTTGGCGTGCACAGTTGTACACATCAACTGCTCATTTGTTAATAACTTTTCACTCAGTAGTTGAAATGTGTTTTTCTTTAAAGTAATTAACAGATTAGGATTACTGACCCACATTTATATGGGAGATTTTATATCGCTTTGTGCCATTCGGTGAGGAAACCACTCTCTTAAAATTTCAGCTCATTCGGATGTAACACGAGCTGGCGCTTTTGGCTTAAAGTTAAAATGGGATTTTTTTTTCGAAATGTATGGAGAACTAACATCCCTTCACTCTTTCGTGCATAAAACTGGCGCAGCAAACTCTTTTAAGCTCAAAATTTCAGTACTTGTAGCTTAATCTATGAGAAACAACTTTGTTTCATGATTCAAGTTAGTATTATGGAGATATTCATACTTGAATTTATATGTGCATTTTGCTCGTATATTGCAGCAAAATACAGGCAGCTTCTGCAACGTATCAACTAGATTACCACTAAAATAATAAAAGTTCAAATTTTCCACAGGACAACATCCAGTCTCGTGTCAGTATGTGAGATAACCACTCTCTGAATGTTTCAGCTCTTTTTAACGTTACTCGGAATGGCGCTTTTGGTTCAATGTTCATATAGGAGATTTGGTTTATATTTTCATATACAAAATGCTCATACATATTCAAAAGCGAATATCTCAATAAAACTAACCGGATTCATAATGCAGTCTTCAGCAAAGTTGTTTCTTATTGATTGAACTACAAGTTTTCAACATCAGAAAAAGGAAACTTTTTATGATCGATTGAGAGTAGGAGTGTCGTTTTTTCATGTATTTTATCCAAAATCCCCATACAAAATTCAAACTAAAAGTGCCAGCTCATCCTTCAACCAAATGAGCTAAAACTTTCAGAGAATGGTTTTCTCACCTAAAGGCTCAAATCTAGAGGTTGGCCCGTGGAAAATTAGAACTTTTATTTTTGTGGGCCAGTCTAATTAGGATCATAGTTCGCTATAGATATGCAAAGAGTAGGAAAATCTTAACATTTGAATCAACACCCATGATTTTTTACGCTTAATGCCCGAGATGTGCAGCGAGCATTTCTCATTTCATTTTTACAACGCAAAAACAAATGCAGTTTATTGCTAGAATAAAAATTTACTTTTTTTACGTGTCTATAACAAGCTTAAAATCTATTCTATCTACTGCTTCAAAAAGAACAACGTTTCGTCAACTGTCTGCAAAGTTATTAGCAAATGAGCAGCAACTATGTATGCCAAGCATGGTGAGAAGAATCTATAGAATCGAGGAACACATATTTACGATTACACCACGAAAAATTTTCCAGAAAGGAGTTTCAAAAAGTTTGGGCTTTTTTCATGCAAAATTCAGCATATTTGTGGTTCTGTGTCAAATTTGGCTAGTTTGTAAACAGTATTCGACTTTGGGGGGTTTTTTTTTATTGACCGCAGGTGTAAGAGCATTTTTATATTTTTTTTCAATTTAAAGTATTATTAGTTCCCAACATTTCATCCTTTGACGGAAACTATATCCGAAGAATACTTAACGATTTACTAATGCGGTCGTGCTTTCGGTACACCTAGGTGTACGAGAAAGGCAAAACGTTAAAATTTATTGCCGATTCCAAATTTCATCAAAACACTATGCTTAGTGGAAACAATCTCACCAAACTCCCAAACCTTCATACATGACAGGTGGTTGCTACTTTCGGTCCCCGCGTCACGGGACAAGTTTTCCTCAAAACACGTGGCACCGATCTCATCCAGGAAGCTTTACGCAACTTCGAAAGGTAGCTGGCGTTCTCTCTGCTGATCGCTACCGTTTCCCATATAGGCATACAAACCACACACCTTCTTTCTCACGTTTGAAAATACTTCTCCGATCGTCATTTGATATCCCGCACACACGCTAGTAACGTAACGCGATGTTAACGGGCTCGCACGCTTACATGAAATATCTACCTTGCGGCTAGCGGGCGGCTACGATACCTACGTAGTTTGCTATTGTTGTTCTAGGTTTCTTCCTCCGCTACGAGCCCCGCACTCGATACGGCTCGACGAACATGTTTGTCAACTTCTTTTAACGGACCGACCGGTTCCTTCGATCGTCGTCATTGTAGACCTCGTCGTCGTCGTCGTCGTCGTGGTGGTGAATCTCTGCTGACTTGCGAGCTGGGCCGACACAGCTCGGTGACCGTGGTGGCAGATTCGGTAAAAATTCGATCCAACATCCTTGTGTGGGTCGTTCCCCTCCGACAATTTCCGCAAAATCTGACCGAGTTCGATTTTTGTGTACTAGGCTTATTAGCAAACGTGTGGTCGAAAGTCAACATCTGAGCGAATCACTAAAGTGGAGTGTATTTGCGGGAGCGTGGAATGGCAAGCGAAAAGACCGGCTTCAAGATCATTAATTAACATTCAGCCATGCAGTGACGAGCGACCCTTTGTGGACTGAACTGGGCTGAATTTGGATTTTGAATGGATTGTTTTGATCAACTCCACTATGCGGAACTGATTAATTGTTTGATCGTGGTGTTTACCGAATCCTTGACTTTGTTAGATTTAATCTGATTCCCGCCGTTTAAGTTCAGCATTGTTAAAGAAGCCCCGGTACTGTGGCTGTGAGTCATGGCAAACATTAACAGATAGCCCTTCTATTGCGGCGAAATCGAAGCATAGGGATGAGTCAATACCAGTGAAAACCAGTTTTAGTTTTGCAATGAAAGTTCAAGATCCGTTTTCGTGATCAAGCAGAACGTGATCACGTGTCGGACTGGTTTTCAAGACAAATCAGTCCCTCTGAGTGGATAAGGATGGTGACGTTCTGTCCTGCGATCGGTTGCCTGTTGCTAAGAGAAATTTTGATCAGTCAGCTACTGATACCGGTGTGGTGGGATAAACTCGTTTCGGGAAGTTTTTGTGGTGTGCCCCGGATTCAATTTCACTATTGGGTTCGTTTTGAATTTAGGTTGGTGAAATTCAGATGATGAGGGTCATCGTTCGCAGTTTTTTTCTCCTCTGTTCGGGACCTAACACCACTGCAACCAGTAATTTGATTTATTGTAGTATATACCGAGTCCTTAGTTTAAGTGCATGTCGTATTACTCCATCACTATTGAGAAATGATGAAGTATTCGATTTTTTGCAAGTTGTCATTCTTGCATTTATTGCCTGGATCCTAGTCTAATTAAAAGGTTCCGCTATTTATACCCTTCGGAGTGTTGAAACACCCTCCAAAGGCGCGCCCCTTTGTCAGTCAAAATTTGATTCCTTAGCAAAAAAAAAGAAGGAATGACACCAATAATGACCATGCATCAGAACCCTATTCTTAACCACTTCAAACTAGAGAACAACGAATAGAAGATTAGGAATCACATAGATGAAGACTAACTAACTCATTTTTTCCTTGTTTCAAGATTATCCTCGGTGGACAAAGCCGAGTCTTGTCACTATCAACAAGGCATACAAAGTAACAAGGACTAAGATGTGTTCCTTGGATTACTGAAAAATCCTGTTCCCCTTAATAATGAGAGAGAGAAGGATTAGTAATTTCCATTTAATTCCACAACCTTATTTGTTTATCCACAGCCACTAAGACGCCCACATTCATCAGGATCCTGTTTTCCCCTAGTTTGAAGTAGTTAAGAATAGGAATCGGTAGATCTTACATCCCGTAATGTACCACGAAAAGGTGATCTACCCACGTTACGTTCGCAGTTAGCGGATGGCTGGATTCTATTATCGAATATAATTGCGTTAAATTTATCCACGTTAATTCATACATTCATAAAGAGCCAACAGTTGGTTTTGTTAGCTGAGAAGTGAAATACTGATGACAGCAAGCATTGAACCTTAACCCACACGTTGATTAGCCAAACTCTTAACTACTGTTATATCTATATGCTTTTTTTCCGCGTCATCATTCACAAATAAGAATCGAAATTCTTCACTGCATTACTGAGGAACACACAATAGACACCATTAATTTAAGCAGAAATATGGATCTCCATAAGATACCAGCAGACAGGGTAACTTGAAACGGATCTGATATTTGCCACAGTTAGATAATAAGGAAAAATCCATAGATTTCCTGTAATTTTCCAGATATTCATAGAATATTCTTAAACATCCTGGAATTTGCCTGAAGTTCATGGAATTTTTTGTGAATTTTTGTAGACTTGCTCGAGATTCTCTTGACTTCCTTAATTTTCTGAAGTCCTCAGAACTTTAAAAGTTTTCACATTGTTCCTGAAGGTAATGGAACTGCTTTGACGTTTACGAAACTTACCGATGGCTCTCGAAACTTCCCTTAACATGTTTTAGATTTCCTGAACATCTCTGGGCTTTTCAAATGTTCTTGCATTTTTTTCAGGAATTGTAGACATATCCTGACAGTTAAACTAGAGGAAATGGATGTAATGTCAGCCTGAATGACCATAAATTGGGCCCATACATAAATTCAGCAATCGACTAAATTTTCAAAGATATCAAAAAATATCCATTATTACAGTCCCAATGACGCGTTCATCTAGATAAAATTGATAAATAGCAGAATTTTAGCGATGGGCCCAATCTTAGATCCATAGGCCAACATTAGAGCCAATTCCCCTATCTCCCAGAATTTCTTAAAAATACTGTAAAATTTCTGAAATTTCCCTGCAGTTAATGGAACACCTCTAAGGTCCTCTGATCTTCCATGAAGTTCTTGGAACATATTTAGAGTTCTTGGAATTTTCCTGAATCTCTTAGTACTGCCTTGAATTTAAGGGGGTATTCCCAATCTTTTGCCTTTTTTCGGCCTGTTTTTCAATTAATTTTTTTTTCAAGGAAAATGAATAGTAATGCGCCTAACTCTTTGGGATTCTTGTTTATTGAACATTAAAGTTTACAAATAAAATTTTTTCGACATAAAAAAAGACATTATTGACGTCACAAAATGGCGGCAAACAGACCCCTGTTCGCCGCAAACGCCTGGACGGACGAAGACTTTTCTCTGGAACGGCTTCATCTGAAACAGATTTCGTGATGAAATTAATAATCTGCATAAGATTCTCTGGAGCTTCTCCCGTTGGCAGCAAAAAATCTTGCAAATTAACAAAATGGCGGCCATATGAAAAAACAGGCGATTTTTAGCCCGCTTTTTTGCAACTTTAAGGTGCTTCAAACAATGTTAAATGTTAATATTTTTGGCTGAAAGTGAGAGAAGCTCCAAAGAATTTAATAAGGAACAAAATGCGCAAAGATTCAAGTCAATATCTCTTATAGTTTCTGAGAAAAATCTTCGCCCGATAAAAAAAATGTGGTTTCGAGAAAAACGCGTTTAAAGTTTTGACTTTAGTTAAAACCATTTGGGGGTTCTTACCATTAGTCGGCTATGCCTGGACACCGAATTCGCTGATCGGAAAACGGCTTGGGGGGATGAAAGTATATAGCCTAAAGTACAAAAAAACGTGAAAAAAAAAAATTTGATTTTTTGAAAAAAAAGATCGGGAATACCCCCTTAATAGAACAGTCCGAAGAATTCCTAAGCTTCATCGGTAATCTCTGAACGTCGGTGGAGCTCTTATACATTTTATGAAGTTTTCCAATCTATGAAGCTTTCTGAACCCTGAACTGTTATCTTGCAATAATTTCACATAACCATAATTCAAAATCTTTCTCATTCATCTTCAAGATGGCTATTTAAGGTATACTTTGGTGAAATAAGACCACTGAAAAAGCGCATGGGTGTCGTAAAACATTAGAGAAAATTTCCAAAAAGGGTGCGGACAAAATCAGGTCATTACTGTAGTAGAAAATTTGGTAGTATCTCAAAACTTCCCGCTATTTTCCGGAAATTAATGGAACTGCAATCATCTTCCCTGAAGTTCCACCAACTCTCGATACTGTTCTGAAGCTTCGGAACTTTTTTAAAAATGTTCCCGCATTTTTGACGTTGGTCTGTGATCTCTATATGAGGGTACACTTTGTGAAAACGGAAAATAATACATGTTACAAAATTATGAAAGATTTTGAACGCTAATAACTCAGCTGCTCCTGGACCAATTTCAATAAATCTATCACCAATCGATCAGATATATTTCTACGCATCCGTTAAATTCAAGACTATCGTATTTCATATTTTCACTATTGAATATTGCACGAATGTGCAACTGCTGCTGTGATAATTCAAATTATCACCGATTTCCTGTGAAAAGCGGTTTCCTTAACACAGATTTCAAAGTTGAGTTCCATCCGGTCTCACCAAGTGGTGTTTATACAATCACCGCGTGGTGCGTTTGTGATGTTCTCCAGTACACAACGAAAGGCTGCCTGCAAGCAGCGAACTGCAGCCCACATGAGCATCCATAGAAGAAGGAAGAAGCCGCACCGCTATTGATCGGAATCAGTAGCTCTTCGTGAGTCGCTGTAGGCCATCTATGTCAAGTGTGTCATACTAAAGAGTATGAACAGTTCCCTGCTCAAATTCCTATTCCTACTCAAAACAAAAGCTCCTGCTCCAGTTAACAAATAAGATTTATTATATAAGACCACGTAGTCCTACGTCACCATTGCGTTCAACCCCATAAGGCTGTCCCTTGTAGTTTTTTTGATGTTCATGAAACTTTCAGGCTGTTCTCGGAAATTCCCTGAAGTTCCCGAAGGTTTCCTGATGTTCTTTGGGCCCCTTTGAATCTCCCTGAAAGTTTCGGAACTTTTGTGATGTTTCCTTAATTTTCCTGAAATTGAAACGAAATAATTTTTGCTGTTTTTTTGATATGAAATAATTTTTTTAAATTTTCCTGAAATTCATAAAACTGTCCATACATTTTTGGAACTAATTCTTCAAAATCTTATATTTTCCCTTAACGTACAGATGTTTTATCGTGTTTTTCTGATGTTATTCGAATGGCTAGAAACAGCTCTGATCTTCTTTGAAGTCCTCCTGAGTTCCCTGATTTGTTCAGTATGTTATAAAAGTTTGCACTATTCTTCTGACGTTAACACTCCAAACACGATGGAAAATTGGCAATGTTTGATTAATCATTACTCAAGAATTTATCCATAGATTTAAAACTTTTTCGTACCGTATAAATTTTTACAGTCTGTAGTTTCAAGTTGCTGCAATAGGTTTGAAACTAGTCAATAAATGGCTGAGCTTTGATTTTTCAAGCATTGCAAGATTTCCGTTACCCATTTAAAGGGAGGCATCATGTTCGGAGTGTCCATTGAATTGTCACGAATTTTCATGAAGTTTGGAAACTTCTTTGAAGCTCACGTAACTTTCTTCTGATCTTAACCGAACTTCTCTGGACTCCCCTCCTCCATGAAGTTCCCTTTTTTCTAATGTTTGGGAAATTATCTAGATATACATATAACTTGTCTCAAGATCCTGAAATGTCCTGAAGTTTTCGAAACATTCCTTAAAATTTAGAAACTCCTTTAAAATTTCTGTATTCTTCCTGAAGATAATGGGACTGCTCTGAAGTACTCAGAAATTCCTCGAAGTACTTGGGATTTTCCTGCATATAATGGCAATACCAGAGGGAACGAAACATCCTTATCCCATATCAATTTTATCCTCCAATCTGAAGTCTCAACCACATACAGCCATTCCATAGCAAAACTATTAAGTGGTTCTCAGAATTTCGTAAGAATTATGAATTGGTGGTTTATATTAGACCCATATTTTAAATTATCAAACGGGTGACCATTTCCATGTTAGGGTGGTAAAAAAAGAAGATTTGTTTCAAAGATGACTTATTTTAAAAACATCATAAAATTGATTGAATTTGTTTTTTTTTTAATTTTCATGGTTCGTAGACAGAGAAGGCAATGTGTTTTTATATTTTTCCTTGAACATTTTTGGCATTTTCACACAACATAATAAAAAAAATGAGTTGTATTTTTTTGAGCTTATTAACTTTTGGGCTTACGCTCAATACTCCTATTCTACTAGACTACAATACGTCTCCATTGATTTAAAGCGACTGTAAATTGTCACGACTGGGGACTTCCACCCTTGAAAATGTCTTTATAACAGTCCATAAATTCTTTGCAGAACACTCAAATTTGACCTTAAATTCTCTTCGAATTTTAAATTGTTTCTAAGTATTCAATGAAGCTTCCTTTTTTAATTTGCTTGAAATTCTTCGTAGAATTCTCATGCAATTTGCTTCAGATTCTCGACTTACAATTAAAAAGGGCCTTTTAGCTTTTATGAGCCAAACTTGTTATCTTCCTTCCCTGCCAACATCATCGGGCAAGAAAAACTCTCACGTCGAGAATTGCCTTAAAATTTTGCTTAGAATCATCTTGGAATTCTCTTCTAAATTCCTCTGGAAATTGCATGGAATTCAAATTAAAATTCACTGAAAATTCCATTCGGAAAGCGCTTGGAATTATCCTCGAAATTTACTTATAACTCCTAGCAGAATTATTTTAGAACTGTACCCTCAAAATTCGCTTCCTGTGATATTTTTCACGAATCTTGGAAATCTCTTCACTCTTGGGAATTCTATTAAAAACTTTCTTAGAGATTTTGCTAAAATTCCGTAGAAAATACTCTCTGAAATACCTTGGTGTAATTTCCAGAATTCAATCTAAAATCTGCTCAAATTTGTTTTGGGAAAAAAATCTAAAATTCTCTTAACAGTTTTTCAAAGTGACTGTATCGCGAAAATCTAGTCCAGTTCAAGGGTTTTGAAATCTCGATGTTTTCGAAGAAAGAACGAGGTATATTATACCAGGTTTGTCATCTTTCGGTTATTTCCCAGTGACTTCAAATTCCCAGCAACACTCAGTGTTGAATTTATAATAGGATCAAAATCATCGTAATACCCTTTCATTTGAGTATATTTTGCTCAACTTGCAAAAATGCAACATCAAGCATTGACCAACCACAAGTTTGCAACTTTATTTACACAACAACCATCCTCAAAATACACTGAGCAATTAAGTTGTTTGAGACTAGCGAAATCAGCCATACTTATTAATAGGTTTCCCAAAAATGGATTCCATGATTTTCCCTGATTTCCAGGCTTTTTATATGTAGTCAACACCCTGTCATTACTCACTTCATATATATAGGATGTACACCACATCCTATTATTAATTGATTTTATACGAACATGCCAAGGGAGCAAGCAGTATCCTATGCAGAAGGTTCATTCCACAAAACTTGGACGTGGCTCTTATTCAGGAGCCATGGTTCAACAATAATAAGAATTTAGGAAACTCTACACCACAATGTAAGCTTCTTTATGATAACACGCAGTCTGCACCTGCAATTCTGATACGGGCAAATATAACTGCATGCCTGTTGCAAAATTCATCAACAGAGACACCGTGGCAATACAACTGGAAGTTCCAACGATCCGGGGGAAAACCGATATCATCGTAGCCTCGGCACATTTCCCAGGACACAACGAACTTACTGCACTGATTCAACATAGTAAATTGAAGAACAAATAGCTCATCATTGGTTGTGATGCAAATGCTCACCACATAGTGTGGGGTAGCACGAACAACAATGTTAGAGGTGATTGTTTACTCCAATATTTAATATCTAATAGCATCAACATTTGCAATCAAGGAAATCATCCTACATTTGTTAATTGAATTAGACAAGAAATACATGATCTTACACTAAGTAGCTCAAAATCGTCAGATATGATAGACAATTGGCATGTTCCAAATGAATCATCATTATCTGATCATATAATGTTTAATTATAACTCTGGTGTTCTGCAACCGAACAAGTCAGAGATCCAAGAAAAACATATTGGGATAATTTCTACTCCATACTTTTGAAAGAGGATTTCATGCTAGTGGACAGGGTTGCTTCCACTCACTTGCTATAAAAAAATGATTACCTGAATTTTGAAATCATTCGATGTTATAATGATGTTTTGTACTTGTGTCAATTTCGCTACCAGTGTGTTACAATCAACGATCTTATGATTCGTGAGCGTTCACTCAGAGTGGGAATTGTGGGTTCGAATCCCACCGGTGCCCTTAGATTTTTTCGCAAATTTTCTCACACACACGTCTCTTACCGATGATATGTGCTTACCTCTCAGTATGTTAAAACTTTCCTATAAACAATTAAATTGACTGCAACGTCGCTAAACCGTAAATCAAAAAACTAATTCTTTAACTTCTTAGATTTTCTCTAAACGTCCAGACCTTCCTGATGTTTTATCATGTTTTTCTGATGTTATTCTAACTGCTAGAAACTGCTCTGAACTTTTTTAAAGTCCTCTTGACTTCCTTGATTTGGTCAGTATTTTAAAAATCGACAACAAGGAGTTATATCCAAGATAGCACGTGAGTTTGATTACCCTCTTTGTCTACGTTAGATCTGTTAGTTAGTTAGATCTGTTCTTAAATTTGCTTCTGCCGTCTGGACACCATATGGTGCTGTGTGGATTTCACGAATAGAATCAGTGCAGCGTACATTTGTGAGAAGTGCTCTGCGTTGCCTACCATGGTCAGATTCATTACAACTGCTCCCTTACGAACATTGCTGTGCACTGCTTAGTATTGAACCGCTAGTGGTTAAAAGCAAGTTCAACCAAGTCATTTTTGGATTTTACGCTCCGAAGTAGACAGCCCTACATTGCTGAGTAAACTCAACATCTACGCGCCTCAACTGTGCTGCTGCCAAGGCAGCTGTTGCGCCAACCACCGAGACGAACACTGTATCGATTCAATAATCCTATCTATCGCATCGGACGTCGAAAACTTCATGATAATTATAGTTTGTTTGACTTCAACATTTACTACCTATGCTATATTGCTATTGCGGGAGTAGACATCAAAATTCTAGCCAAAATAATTCTAAAGGTATTTGAGAAAAGGCAGACGCACACTTTTTTGCCCGTAAATTTGAAGACAGCCAGGTAAGCGGAGTTTTCCAGCTGTTGCTCGAGTTTTCGTTAAGGTTTAGGTGTCAACTATCACATTCTGGTGGTTTGTCATGTGGACCGACGCAAGTCGACCAGCTCCGATCGAGAATGGAATAAGCTGTTCCTGCACTAGCACCACTGTCCATCCTGATCGACGATTTCGGACTCACCCCAGTCGAACCAACACCCCAGCGAAATACAAACTCAAACGAATCGATCCTGAACTCCGATCAACAAGCATGTCACATGTGTCGAAGAATCCGTTGAGCCAGCCAAGATACTCCATCTTGAAGACACTTTGTCGAGTGTGACCCAAAATCACATATGCTTCGTTAGTGTGGTGGCCTTAAACTACACAAATTTCAGCCCATAAAAAGCTTGAACAATTAAAACGACTGGCGTGCTCGTCAATAACTGGAGCAATGACCAGTGCACCCTCTAAGGTCTAAGATGCTCTTTTACGTCTTCTGCCGCTACATCAATTCGTGCAACTTGAAGCAGAAAAAAGTGCTCTAAGGCTGAAACGTGTAAAACGTTTTCAAGATGGAGACCTCAATGGGCACCTACGAATCCTCAGAGATTTCAACTAAGGACTTCAGTAGCCATGAATGAAGACGGGATGGAGGCCAATGTTCCCTTTGAAGTGATTGAATCCAATCGCATCATGTGGGAAGATGGCGGTCCTAAAATTTGACCAGGATTACTTGTGTTTTACACCGATGGCTCCAAAATGAGTAAATCTACCGGAGCTGGGATCACAGGCCCAGGAATCAACATCCAGGCAGAAATACATGTACAAATATAGGGGAAATGCAGGTAATGTCGGCCTAAGTGTCCCTAATTTGGGCCCATACATAAATTCAGCAATCAACTAAATTTTCAATAGCAACCAAAAATATCCATTAGTAACGTCCCAATAACGCGTTCATCTAGATAAAATTGATAAATAGCAGACTTTTAGCGATGGGCCCAAATTAGGGACATGTAGGCCGACATTACCTACATTTCCCCTATGTTTGACTGGAAAATACAGACTATTTTCTCTGATAGTAAAGCAGCACTGAATACTTCAAAAGCATACATCCTCTCCTTGGGATAAGAGCAAGTCAAATTTGGTGGCATATTCGATTTGATGCTGTACAGTGAATATTACACGTCAGCGCTGGAGGAATATTATATGTTATTCGATGGATGCGTTTATCGGAAGGAAAGCTTACTAGTTTGGCGCTGTGAGTTTCCCAACTGCCCGTGTCAACTGTTGGTAGAAAATAATTTCAGCAAGTTCTGGATCTATGGAGCACACAACCATGCTAAACTAACCAGCGACCAGAGAAAGTTTACCCAAATCGATCAACGTGTTTGTGCATTTCTGAACAAACTTCGGAATCAGATGGATGGCATAACTGATGAGATGCAAGACAAAACTGCATGGTCGATCTGTGCCCAGCAAAATTTAGTGTCGGATCCACAGCAAACTGTCCCGTCAAATTCGGAATCAAGCGTAATTCAGTACAGCACGGAAGGTGATAAGCCATCGATCGTTGTCAATTTTCACAGGTACTACGAGGAAGCGGTGAACAGCGACGTTATTCCATCTCAAATCTACTGGCGATGCAACGACAAAAACTGTCTCGGAATGATCTTAACAACGGCAGATCTTCGTAGTTACAAGGTGTGCAAAGACCATAACCATGTTCCCAAATCCGTGCCCGATAGGTCCTCTATTCAGATAGACTCATTGATGGCGTTCTACAAAGATATCAAAAACTATTCCATGTACCTTTTTCTCTTCTTGTACCAGAGAGAAGTCTGCTACAGCAGTCCGACCAATTCGGAAGTACTTTGGAAGTGTATGGTCACAAAATGTCCTGGCACCATGATCGTTTTCCCAAGCCTTAAATATGCCCCAGGTTTAGCCCACAACCATGGACCTATGAATTGGCCAATGAGCAATCTGACCAAGGTACCCTCTGCAGAAGCTCTGACCAAACCAATCATCGTCTCGAAAATAAGTTTCTACCGGTGTTCGACCAACGACGGGATTTGCTTGCTCTACAAGCAATTCATTTACAGCGTACTCTCGTTCCTTTCGACGGATGCCATCGCCTGGAAGTGTAGAAACGTTGGATGCGATGGCCAATTACGGTCCGGGATGCAGTTTGAGTATTTAACAACTGTCAAGAACTACAATCACGGGCCCGTGCTGGAGCTAACCGTTAACGTCGAAAGCTACCTGACAGTCCCCGACGCCTTGATGGAGCTGAAAGCGCAAAACCTAGTCAAGCTTAACTGTCCACAGTTGTAAGACAAAATCGAAAAGCGGATCGCAGCCGTATTGCGTTCGAAACGCAACCAGAATAGTCTCAAGAAACGCAGGAAGTCAACATGGTGTTGATTCTTATTCTTTACTTTTGTTATCGTTCATTTTGACTTTTTTTTTCAGCTAATTACTTTCCTTGTTGGTTCACAATAAATATAACTTTTGTTTTGTTTTCAATTTAAAACAGCTGGCTAAAACTAATAATGTTAAACTATACTGGGTAATGAAAAAGCCGATTCAATAGCAAGAATTGACTGTTCAACTGATTTCAGCGGACCTGAGCCATTTTGGGGGGTATCTAAAGCGTCAACGGCGCCGGTGGTGTAGTGGTAAGCGTGATTACCTCTCACCCCAGCAGGCCTGGGTTCAATCCCAGTCGGCGCCGTCGGGATGTTCTGAGGCATAATATCTCTGGAAGTAAAGCCGTTAGTTCCCGGTTCATGAGTTGATGGGTCGATAGGTAGGGTCCAGGTGTGGGAGTTGCCTCCCTGGCATCGGTAGCATTGGTGTTCAGCACGGAAAAAAAAATCAAGGAAAAAAATCTACATCTTTCTTAAAATCCGAGCTCAGAACCTGGGAATCATCGATGATTCATGCCAATTAGGGGAAATGGCTCTAATGTTGGCCTACACTCAAACATATGTATAAACAGAGAAAGATTAAAATTTAATCATTTTATGGTTAAGCAATGTTTTCACATTGGTAAGATTAGAATTTTCTGTAAAATAATATTAAGTCAGAATATGGACTTGGAATTCGTTTAGTGTATGCCATTGAACTTTGGTAGACTTTTATTAATGCAACACATCGTCACCCCACTGAAGTTAATAGCATTCTTAACAAGGTTCTTAACTTTGTCTTTCGCACGGAAGTTCCTCGTTAAATCTACAAGGAAGAATATGAAATAACATTTGGGGGCTCCGATGGCTTTGACGAGTGAGGAGTCGTTTGTTAAATTCGTGGAGTGCCGTGTTCTACTGAAAGTGTGTCCTCAAATTACGCGGAAAATCGATGGTTCTGCTAAGATTTTGTAAGCTTTATCCTTCAAATACTTCACACGATGGTAAACACATTTTTTCCTTTCCAGGATAATGCTTCCAACTGCTATCACTTGCGCGACTTCCGTGGCCAATACATTGCTATAGATTGCTACGGTTGGCTGCACAAGGAGGCATTTACCCACGTGGACAAGCTGACCCGTGGTGAAGTACATCTATATTTTGACATCGCCTGGCCAAGGCTATCACCGAAGTCAAACGGCGGAATTCAAGGGATAATTGAAGCTAATCAAATAAATAGGCAGCCGAGTTGCTGCTGATAGATATGACTGAGAGAGCCAAGAACTACCTACGAATTTGTATCAGTACTAACCACGAGATGGCCCAGCAGCTAATCCAGGAATGCCGAATGAGGAAGGTGGACTGCAGGTCAATCTTTCAACTGAAAACATTCGGTGGTGACGCATCCCGGTGTTTGGAGAGGTTGCACCTACGAGAGTCAGAAGTCTAAGCTAGTCGGCATCTCCAAAAAGCTCACAATGCGTTGCAACGGTACGGAATAAGTTAAAAGTGGGTATTATTGTGAGGAGACCAAATCCGAATCTGGATTTATGAGAATCGGGAAATCCATCGACGATGTACTACGGGTGTACGGATCCACTGAAATGGTATAACCTAACAACTAAAGCTTTCATCCCGGAATGTCCCGGGATGAAAATCCCGGGATTGTTACATTTTCCGGGATTACCGAATCCTGGGAAATAAATTTATCGCGTGAATCCCGGGAATTTTTTTTATCACTCTTTTACCCCATTAAATCTATCTTAGAATATCTGTAGCAGAATCCAGAACTTTCACATCTTATGAAATATAGTTACGTTGGTACCTACATCAAGTATTGCTGACGGCACATGACGCCCTCAGCAACAGGAATGGAATCTATATAGCAAGCACTCCGAAAAGAGCTGTACGACAGAATGGCCCCAACAACGAGACCGGACGTGATCGACGACTGCACTTCGCACCCAGGACAGCGTCAGCAGAATTTCAGACTAGTAGTAGGTAACAAGTAGGGAGACTTTGACAAATTCAATCATCCCAGTTCGTATCCGCGAGTAGAAGAGAAGCTAATTCCAATTTATAATTAATTAATTAGTGAATAAGTAGTGAAGATAAGTGAATAAATCATTTTTTTTTTCTAAAACACTGAGCCACGACTCGTTAATATATATCTCTTCCCTTCGTTTGTCATTCATTCTGATTTATCGAAAGTATGGCACACAGATATCACTTTTTGTATATGATCGTTGCACAAGAACTACAAGAAGCATTCGTGAAAAATACGATCTAGCAGTGAAACATATAAACGTATTAAATTAAATATAAAATATAAATATAAAAATAAAAATGTATTAAATTATATAATCGCGTATCTAGATGGTACATTGGGCTTGTAGAACGCTTGAAGACCTTGATAAAACTTGCAATGTTACTTGGGCATCATTCATAGTTGATCGAAAAACAATTGAAATGCATTGTTAAGATGGTTGGAAGTACGTAGTACTAGTCTCAACTGATGAAAAAACTCAGTATTTGCAGTTTTTAGAGTCCTTCCGTAGATAAGCGAGCTGAATCTTGTAAAATGCTTACTCCTTCTGGAGGAACTTCTATGTGTCACCGTTTTCTATCCTGGGTTCCATAGCTCTCCATCGCTGTCATTTGTTACGCACAAAGGTATGCATTACCTTTACCGGTTAGTATGTAATCTAAAGCACGGCAACATAGTTTTTACAATTTATGAGAGAAATCATCCACCATCATGATCTGTACGGGCTATTGTGAAAAATGGCTGACAAACATACCATCACGTCACACTAGGGAACTTATTAGACGTCAAAAGACATTCATTTGATTTCAGAGAACTTCATAGAAGTTCGTGGAACTTCGTAAAACTTCAGGGACCATCATAGATCTTCAGGATACTTCGTAGAATGTTAAACAACTTCGTGGACGATGATTACGGAACATCGCATGAATTATTTCAAAGTTCAGCAAGCTGGGCAGAAATTAAGTTGTACCTATCGAAAAATTAAAAGATGTAAGCTATGGAAAAATCTTTGAAGTACTGGGAACTTCGAAGAAGTTGACGGAATATCCCAGGATTTCGTCGAATATTCTACATATTTTAAGTTCATGGAACTGAGCTTAAGATCAAGAAGGTTCTTGAAAGTACAGGAATCTTCGTAAAACTGATATTCACGGATTTGCGATGATATCTTTCGATATTATTCAAGACTTTTCAACTTAATCAAGTTATGTTCTGAAGATCTGCAACTGTTCAAAAATTCAATCGACATCTTCTAGACATCCTTCCAAGATGGACATTTGATTAAAGAGAATTTAAAGGATATGCAGTTGGTCCGAGGTTTAAAGACCTCTGGATATTTTTCAAGACTTCAGGTTGATCAATTGTTATTTTTAAGATATTCAACTGTTCATATAATTCAAATAATGTCTCTAGATGGTCTCTCGAGATTGTTGGTTGGTTAGATATAAGTATATAAGTATATAATCTGAATTTTTTAAACTAGTCAAACATTCAATTGGTTCTCTCAAGATGGCAGATCGGTTAGGAAGTACTTAAAGATCTCCAACACAATAAAGTCCTCTGGATATTTTTCAAGGCTTCAGGTTGATCAAGTAATATTGTGAAGATATTCTCCCAAAACTGTCCATTGATCAGGAAGTATTCAAAAGATCTCCAGCTAATCGAATATGTCAGTGAAGTTCTGTGAATATTCAATTGGATGAAGTTCTATTCTGAAATATCCGATTTTTCATATTCAACAAATTCAGGAAAAAGCTTAAAATATGAAGTCAAAAACTTCATTTATTTAACAAAAATCTTCATATGCCAGCTTGAAATTAAAAAAAAAATGGAAGCCTGCTTCAGCTTCCGCGTGTCTTGAAACAACTTCACAAATCATGAGATGTCTTCAAAATGTCTGCATGAAAAAAATACCTTCACAGAATTTTAAATGTCTTCAAATGAAGAAATGTCTTTAAATCTGGTGTCCCTAGTTTTGAAGGAATCTCCATGTTTTAATCTTTCTTCGAAGGAGATGAAACATACGAATATTAAAATAATTTACTGTCTTTGTTCACTACCCGGGATCCCAGAATTTCCCGGGATATCAAATAAATATTTCCCGAATTCCGGGATGGTGGAAACCACCGGGAAATGGAAGCTCTATTAACAACCACTATAACCGTGTAGCAGCAGCAGCAGCAGCAGCAGCAGCAGCAGCAGCAGCAGCAGCAGCAGCAGCAGCAGAAGACTCGATTTCAGGTTTCGGAAAAGTCCTTCCCGGAGAAATCCTTTTCAAGTAAGTTGGGCTTAAGTACTCTTTTTGTGGAAATATTTAAAACAAGCTATTGTAATTTTCTGGTCTCCTCAACAGCTCCCATATCGATCAGTTGACGTTTGACGGAGCCAATCCTGCTGATATCATGAAGATCCCTCGGAAAACAATTCCTGCGTCAGGTCAGTTCAGTGAAACAAATCTCCAGGCCAACAGGAGGAAACAAATTCACTGCAAATAGCCAACGTTTACCTGCTTTTGCCGGGAGCCAAAGGAGAGAAGACTCCCGAAAAGCAGCAGCCTGCATTGCAGAACGATGTCAGCTGCTTGAATTATAATTTAATTTAAAGTATATTTATTTCTTTGAAAATAAAATTCGATTTTCAAACTTTTACCTTTGTTCACGATTCAACAGTAACCAAAAGAATTCGAGGTACAGTATCAATACATTTGACAAATAAAGCCCCATTATAAGCATTCACATACCAGAACTTTATTCTTTGGATGAATAATCCAATTTTATACTAAAGGGTGATACGGTCAAAATTTGGTCAAGGGAAAACGCGTGTAAATCGGTGAAATCGTTTATTTAAAAAAATCAAATTAAATTTCTTTTGCAAGTTCAATTAGTATAAAATTCAGGAAAAATATTCAGTTAGGCTTCCACTTTTCCAAATCCGAATTGCCGGGCCTTACGCTTGACCCCTGCCATCAGATTTTGTACAGCCACCTTGTCCACCTTCTTCGCCGCAGAAAGCCAGTTTGCCTTGAACTGCTGCTCGCCCTTAGCAGTTTTTTTGGTCTTCTTTAGGTTCCGCTTGACAATAGCCCAGTATTTCTCAATTGGGCGGAGCTCTGGCGTGTTGGGAGGGTTCTTGTCCTTGGGAACCACCTGCACGTTGTTGGCGGCGTACCACTCCATGGCCTTTTTACCGTAATGGCAAGATGCCAAATCCGGCCAAAACAGTACGGAACAACCGTGTTTCTTCAGGAAAGGCAGCAGACGTTTATTCAAACACTCTTTCACGTAAATTTCTTGGTTGACAGTCCCGGAAGCTATGAAAATGCTGCTTTTCAAGCCACAGGTACAGATGGCTTGCCAAACCAGATATTTCTTTGCGAACTTTGACAGTTTCATGTGCTTGAAAACATCTGCTACCTTTCCCCTTCCTTTTGCCGTATAAAACTCCTGTCCCGGTAGCTGCTTGTAGTCGGCTTTGACGTAGGTTTCGTCGTCCATTACCACGCAGTCAAACTTCGTCAGCATCGTCGTGTACAGCCTCCGGGATCGCGCTTTGGCCGTCGTATTTTGTTTATCATCGCGATTTGGAGTCACTACCTTCTTGTAAGTCGATAGTCCGGCTCGTTTTTTGGCTCGATGCACGGTTGTAGACGATACACCCAGCTTATTTGCGGCATCTCGGAGAGAGAGGTTAGGGTTTCGCTTGAAACTACCGGCAACTCTCTTTGTCGTCTCAGCGGCTTCCGGTTTTCGATTTCCCCCCGATCCAGACTTCCTGGCTGTCGACAAACGTTCCCCAAACACTTTAATTACATTTGTAACGGTTGATTTGGCAACTTTTAGCGATTTTGCCAACTTTGCGTGCGAGTAGCTCGGATTTTCGCGATGCGCGAGCAAAATTTTGATACGCTGCTCTTCTTGCTTGGACGGCATTTTGACAACTGAAGAGTGAATTCCAAAATCAAAATAGGAGCAACATTCTACACACACACACCTTCAAAATGAGGGGTGTTCAGGTTTTTTAAATGCAAAATTGAAAGAAATACGTCAAGTTGATATTGACCAAATTTTGAGCGTATCACCCTTTAAGTTCATATTCTCTCTCTCTTTATACCGAAATAGGGGAAATGGTTCTAATATTGGCCTATGGCTCTAAGATTGGACCAATCGTTAAAAATCTGCTATTTATCAATTTTATCTAGATGAACGCGTCATTGGGACGGTACTAATGGATAATTTTGGTCGCTATTGAAAATTTAGTCGATTGCTGAATTTATGTATGGGCCCAAATTAGAGGCATTTAGGCCGACATTACATCCATTTTCCCTACTACACCTTGTAATAGAATCACATGCAGCCTACTCAGCTTTTTTTCCTTTGATTTGTTTTTCGTTGATCTTTTTTTTATGTGCTGAGCACCAATGCTACCGACGCCAGGGAGGCAGCTCCCACACCTGGACCCTACCTATCGAGCCCTCAACTCATGAAACGGGGACCAACGGCTTTACTTCCCTTCCCCTGTGATCAGAGATGTTATGCCTCAGAACATCCCGGCTGCGCCGACTGGAATTGAACACAGGCCTGCTGGGTTGAGAGGTAATCACGCTTACCACTACACCACCGGCGCCACTGAGCCTACTCAGCTTTTAAAAAGAAGACCTGAGTACGTTGACTGGTCTATTCACCGGACACTGTCCAAGCAAGTATCACCTTCAAAAAATAGGTTAGCTGACAGATCAAGAGCAAATTTTCATTACGTCGAAAGTAACAAAGGTAAACAAAGTCGAGCTATCAGTGTCAATCGATACTCCTGCTATTTCACTATATACTGTCCGAATATAGGATCACATCCCATTTTTAAATTTATTTACCAGTCAAATCACCTTCCGATCAAAATAGTTTTCGATGTTACTTAAGTCACCCGATTTCTATGGAGATGCTGTTTGCCTTAAGTAACAGCGCTGAGAAACCCGTGAAAAGTGTACGTTCGTCGTTTCGCTTTCTCATTATTAAAGTGAATAAATCGAACTGTTTCTTGCTAAGATGATTTCGGTGGTCCTAAAACGATGAATGGGCTGCACGTAAGGAGACGTAATTGATAATTCTCCGGAATATCCTGGTAAATAAACTTTGACTTAGGTAACAATAGGGGCCACCAAACGACGTATAATAACTTTTGACTCAAAAACCCAGTATTTTTTAACATGAAAGCTAGCGATTTGCATTTGTATGATTAAAACTCTGCTAAATATGTTAAGCATTGCTATCATTATGAGAATATATGTGTTTTATTGGAAATAGGAATAACTTTTCGGTCATCAAAACAAAACATTATTTTTCTTGGATCGGTGCGAATGTTACTTACGACATAATGAAAATTTGCTCTTGAGATGATACATGTTGCTTCAGTAATTTTGACGTTGAAACTTTGGAACACCTACTGTGTCAATGTGCATTAATTCATTAGCCCAACGAAATATGGTCTCCTGAACTAAAAAAGGTAACGAACTTCATTAGTGATGAAACGAAGAAGAAGAAGAAGAAGAAGAAGAAGAAGACGAAGAATAAGAAGAAGGAGAACATTTTCAAGTTCGGTTACTCCAGAAAAGTGTCCAAAGAAGCACACCCCAACGGTATTAAAACTAACTACAACCTGAAAAGTTTCACTCAACCGAACAAATTTGCCGAAAACGGAAAAACTCCATATGGTCTGGATCATTATGATTCAGATAAAACAATTATTGACTCACATACGCCCCCTACCCACTCAGAATTTATTGTCTTGTTTTATTTTTTCACCAAAATCCCAACAGCTGAACGTTGCGTAAAACTTTGGCCTTCATTTTAAAGCGTATTTTGCCGAAATATAATTTCAAAACACGTTCCACTTTGTTCAAATGATCAAATCTTGTAATTGCAGTGGAGATTTCGCTTAAAGTAGTTTAAAAACAATTTAATTGAATTGCCCAAATTTTACCAAACAGTTCAGCTGTTGGAATTTCTGTAAACATTACCAAAATCGGTGACAATTTCTAAGTGTGCAGCCGTCCATTTTTGAAATAAACTACCCCCCATCTCAATGGTCTCATTCAAGAGAACTTACTTCTGCCTACAGCTCTTCGAAAACGTTTCCAAATTGTGTATTAAAAATTCTGTCTCTAAGAGGCCTTCCAAACAAGTGTCAAAACGTTAAGTTTTATTTTACACGGGCTTCGAAATCCTAAAAACGAACTTTTGCCTCCCCCTCTCACTCTACCTGAGCTAGACAGTTCTTTGATGAGCAGAATTTCGTTTGAAATAAAAGCGCATTTTATGTTATGAGCAAATTCCCTTAGAAACAAGCAAGTTTTCTTTGAGCAATAACCTCCACCAATCTCAAGCTCCCCATCCACAGTTATTGACCGCTATCGGCTGATCAAAAGAGAACGGTGAGTTAAAATAGACTTGCCCCGTCCGCAGCGACGAACCTACCTTTTAAAATGGAAAACGCTCGGCTATTCGCACGCTGCTGCTTTGCCTCTGCTGCCTGCCGCAACTATTTCGCTATGAGCACCACCCCGTCTTTTATCGATGCAACACTTTACTTTCTTCCGAAACAACAGCTGTATTTTTCTTCTTCTTCTTCTTCTTTGTAGGTGCAGTCTTGTTGTTTCTTTCACACTAATTTGGCCTAACGTATATCTTCTTCGCGCTGAAATCGAAATTGAATGAATAATGGAACAAACGAAGCGAAAGCACACGCACGATAACACTGCAATCACTCCCGCCAAGACACACCTGTTTATGGCAATTTTCCTCTTGCTGCTTTTTTCGTTTAATTATTTTTTAACGAATTCAATTGCATTTCACCAATGTTGTAAGATTCGGTTTTTTAATCGACAAGCGATGTTCCACAGTAGTTCTCGATCGATCGGTTGCGATCCGGCGCAGGGGCAATGTTCGGTCTTGTTTACCTGTCAGCTAGCTCACTCGGTTCAGGTAAGGCACCCTCCGACTGGCAGTTTGAACTTGAAGCCGAGATAAACCTGTAGCGTGCCACTTGGGCAGGAGGGGACCTTGAAATTTACGCAATTTTCAACGCGTACGAACCGCACGAACGAAGCATGTAGTTGTTGGAGTGCTGCTTTTCGAAGTACGACTACTTCAATTAGCGCTTGTGCTTCCTACTTTAGCCAGCTGCAACTGCCTGGGAGAGCCACTGCCTAGCCAGTTGCTGCCACCAGCTATTACTCAACAACACTTGCTACGGTGCGCGGCCACACGGTCGGGGATTTTTTCCCAGACGCGGAAATTTTCTGATCAACTAGGTATGTGATCCGCGTATGATTTGCTCTAACAAATGCACCGATCAGCAACCGATCTGTTTTACACCGTTCGAACATCCAATTACAACTCCGGCAATTACTCACATGTACCGATTAACTCCGTAGCGGGGAAAGCCTTAAAACCCTTCTGATATCGTCTTCCCGCAGGACGACTAAATCTACGTAGTTGAAACTCGAACAGACTCGATCAACAGCAGCTAACTCGCAACGCGCGCGTGGTTTTGTGGTGGGTGTTAAGAAATGGTAAACCGATCACACCAGAACCTCACAGTAGACTGACTATCCAAGCCGAGGTGCGGTTGCGAAAAACTTGAATGGCAGGCTCTCGCGAATCGTCGTGAGCGCGAATCGTCGTGAACAGCGACGACCCCCGGACTATGGAGATCGTGAAAGCGCGCACGTGTGCAGGCTCCATCAACGGGGGGGTGTCTAACCTGGAGTTTGGAAATTCCAGAATCCTGTTTCTAGCTGTGGATGCGTCATCGTTGCTTCCGATTCTAGTCGATGATCTATCTCATTCGATCATGCAACTGGACAACCACAACCTCCGTACGTCAACGTCAGCGAGCGCACTTACTTTTCAGATGGTAGGGGAAAACCATCATCCACAATTTCCCCTTCGGCTTCGGATAGAGCTGCTAGTGGCTGATTGTTCTTTGTTTGTTTGTTTGGTTGTTTGTTTACCTTTCTGTGTACCGCTCGTTTGCTTTGTGGCTGCTGTCCACAGCCAGTAGGTTAGGTACGGCATGATTTTCGTAACCGGGTCCACCAGTTCACTACGACCGATGAATGAAAATAAGCTAATCAATGAAACGGTTGAGGGTGGGGGGTGGGACTCGATTTGGTTGCCAATAGTAGGTTTTAAGCTACATATCGAAGGCGCATTATTACATCGATGATGGTGATCATGGCTCGTGGATGTCGATGGTTTTGTTCTGCTTGAAACTAAACCGGGTGATAATTGTTTGTGATGATGGTGATCAACGGGAAATTATGAATATAAGTGCCTCATTGGTAAGCTGATCTCGTTAATCAGAGCTGATCGTTGATAGGTCATTAGGCCGAAAGGCTGAATACAATTAGGCCAAGATTTCAATAGTTATTCAAACAAATTAATGTCCTCCAATTTGCACGAAACTTTGCATTGTTTGTTATGGTCAATTATTAACGTGTGAGCTAAATTTCGGCCATTTTGAATACCGTATGCGTGATAATGTTTCCACCATTGAGCAATGTCAAAATTTAAAAATTCTCAAAAATTTTGTTTTCGAGTTTTTTTTTATTTATTCAAAGGGGAGATGTTTCTCAGAGTCTTAAACTATGTTAATCATCGATCGAGTTTCCATTTGCTGCAAATACGGCCTCCACACGCTTCCGGAATGCACGGCAGGTTCTAATAATGTAGTCTGGATCCATTTCTCTGCAGGTACGGGTCAATGTTTGTCTGAGGCTTGCTGTACTCGGGTGGCGTTTAAAACAGGCCTTGGCCTTCATGACGCGCCATATTGAGTAATTCAGCGGATTAAGATCGGGACTGGATGGCGGTCACATATCCTTCGCCCAGAACAGAAGATGTTCCTGCAACCACTTCTGAGTGCTGTTTGAGGTGTGGCACGGAGCCCCATCTTGTTGAAATTCAACATTTGGCTTCGGACCGTACTGTTTTTTGATCCACGGAAGAACATACTTACTTAAAATCCCAATGTAGACCTACGTGTTGACCTTGTCGCCTTCTGGAATGAACACCGGGTCCATTTTTTTTCCATCGGTAGCCACCAATCCAAACACCATAACGCTAGCAGGATGCTTGGTCAGATACACGTTCTTGTGCTCGTCGGCCACGTCTTTTACCGGAAGAGAACTAATATACCGGTCGGTTCTTGAATTTGATAGGGATAGACGGTAAACATGCTCTCGTCAGTGACAGGATTACCGGATTTTTTCGCTTAAGGAAGTTCAAGATTTTCTTGCATCGTTCGACGCGTAGCTCCCGGATGCAGTTGGTAATCATGTGAGTTTTTTTTTCCATGCCCTCGACTTTGCCCCGCAATCTTCCTTTACGATCTTCCATGCCGTTAAGTCACTGATCCCGTGTTCCATTGCCATTTTCTTTATTGAACGCACTGGATTCATCCGAATCTTCCATTTGATAGCAGCGATAACCCTCGGCGATTGAAATGTCTTTTTGCGACATTTGTGCCTGGGACAAATCCCGAATACACTGCCTCTTCGTCATGGTGCAACTGTCAAACTAAATAAATTATTTTCTTTTATACACAGCCTACTACGGTATGAGCTATAGGTAACGTGTATGCAAAGAAACCCAAGGCATTGTATGCACAGGTGAAACGGGAACCTTATTTGTACGATGGTGCATACGTTATCACGCATACGGTATTGTTAAAACAAAAATTAAAAATCGCGCATTCTATGTTTTTCAACAAATCATAGCTCGAAAAGTCACTCTCAATTGAAATAAGGTCTGAGGCAGAGTTGTAGGAAAAAACTTAATATTTTTTTGCAAAATTATACATGAAACAAAATTAAGAATGGGAACGAATATATTTTGGACATGCTGAAGTTCTTTCAACCTATGAGCCTAAAATTAATTACGACGGTCACTTCTTCCTATCTCGCATTTGTTAGGTCCGTCTAGGTGGGAATTTTTTTAAAGAAGGTGCCGTAAAACGGGGTGAAATTGATCAGCGGGGTGAATTTGATCGCTGAGTATACCCAATATTGTACTTATGCATAATATTTTTTACAATGTATACAAAGATACATTCGTACGCTTAGTAACGAAAAACATGTTACACATGAAAAAATATCACGAGAAATTTCAGCGATCAATTTTGCCCCGCTGAACAATTACACCCCGTTTTACGGTATGCATAAAAGTTAACCAAAAGTTACTCGCGCTGTTGTACTTTGTACAACACATATGAGTTTTCCATTGCCATTTTGTTGCTGCCAATCGATCTGAAACCAACTTGTATTCCTCAAAAAACATGTTTTGAACTAAAAAAGCTAAACTTTGATTACAATTAACCCCCAAAATGCGGATAATAGAGAAATGTAAATGGAAACCGCGTAAACGGTGTCCATACTACGTGGGATTGACTTAATTGGTTACAACATGGAATATCTCGAGATCCTGACCAGATAGAAAGTTACTGTCTTCGGCAAAGTTGTTCAGGAGTTCAAAGCCTATTTCTTACTGTACAATAGTTCAGAAATATCTCACTTCGTGGTGCTAGTATACATGTGAAATTCTCGTGTTTAAAATATCTCTAGATCCTAACCAGATAGAAAGTAAATGCCTTCAGCAAAGTTGTTCAGGAAGTCAAGCTCTTTTCGCTGGTGGAGTAGTTCAGAAATTTCACACTACGAGGCGCTAGTATATACGTGTAATTCTCGCATATACAATAGCTCGAGTTCTTGACCAGCTAGAAAGTTACTGTATTGAGCAAACTTGTTCAGGGGTCAAGACTTTTCGACTGGTAGACAGTAGTTCAGTATTTTCTCACCACGTGGCGAGAAAGTTACTGTTACTGTCTTGGGCAAAGTTGTTTAGGAGATCAAGGCCTTTTGGCTAGTGGACGGTAGTTCAGAATATTTCACTTCATGGTACAAGTATATACGTGCAATTCTCGCATATGATATATCTCAAGACCTGCTAAAAATGTACTGTAATCGGCAAAGTTGTCCAGGAGATCAAACCCTATCGTTGGTGGAAAGTACATAATTTTCTCACTAGGTGACGTTGAAAGACACGTGAAATCCTTGCATATAAAATATCTCTGAATGACCCGCATACTAGTGCCACGTAAAGGGAAAATTCTGAATTACTGTACACCAACGAAAAGATCCTAACAGCCTGAACAACTTTGCCAAAGACAGTAACTTTCTGTCTGGTCAGGATCTAGAGATATTTTATATGCGAGAATTCCTCATGTATATTAGCGTTG
The DNA here is from genome assembly GCF_037179485.1 of Ochlerotatus camptorhynchus. NCBI lineage: Eukaryota > Metazoa > Arthropoda > Insecta > Diptera > Culicidae > Ochlerotatus > Ochlerotatus camptorhynchus. The sequence goes on from NW_027041234.1 coordinate 1,341,897, forward strand.
CAAAGTGAGAAAACTCTGAACTTAAGTCCACCAGCAAAAAGGCCTTGACTTCCTGAACAACTTTGCCCAAGACAGTAACTTTTTATATGATCAGGATTTCGAGATATTTTATATGAAAATTTCACGTATATACTAGCACCATATAGTGAAAAAATTCTGAACTATAGGCTTTGAACTTTTTCGAAGACAGTAACTTTCTATCTGGTCAGGATTTCAAGATATATCACATGCGAGAACTTCACATGTATACTAGCGCTATGTAGTGAGTAAATTTTGAACTACTGTCCACCAGCAAAAAGGTTATGATCTCTAGAACTACTTTGGCAAAGACAGTAACTTTCTATCTGGTCAGGATCTCGAGATATTCCATGTTGTAACCAATTAAGTCAGAACCCTCGTAGTATGGACACCATTTACGCGGTTTCCATTTACATTTTCTCTATTATCCGCATATTTTGGGGGTTAACTGTAATAAATATTTAGCTTGTTTAGTTAAAAGCAAGTTTTTTGAGGAATACTCGTTGATTGCAGATCGATTGGTAGCTAGGCTGCAAAATGGAAAACTCACACTGTTGTACAAAGTACAACGCGTTAGTACTCATGTTACAAAAGTTGGCGCGAGTAACGGAGGAAATATAATATAACATAAGGAAACAACTGATCATACCATAAAAAAAGTCATTCAGAAGTAAATCTTAATACGGAGACCTGACTCTATGCTTGCAGTCCATATTATTTTTTGTATGGGCTGTTCATAAACTACGTAGACGGTTTTTGAGAGATTTAAAACCCCCCTCCCCCCTTCTGTAGAAGACAGTCTCAAACACAAAATTTAAAAAATTGTATGGACCGTAGACATCTGCCAAACGCTCCCACCCCCCCTAAAGTGTCTACGTAGTTTATGAACAGCCCCTTAGTTAAATGCGTTTGGGAGATAGGAAAACTTTTGTGGAAAACTAGGAACTAGGAAAACTAGGAAAACTCAGAGTGGACCACTCTACGTGTTTTGCCGTTTTTCCCATTTTGAATCGCCTGATAAACAAGAAATATATTTAAAAACAATGAATTCATATAATTTTGATTGATTTACTTACCAATTTAATCAGAAATCTGAGATAATAGCACGATCGACCAACCGGAATTTTTTTTTTTGTCGCTCTTTTGATGATTCTCATTTGATAAGTGTCCAAAATAAGTTGGAAACATTTTTTTACGATCTTTCTTGGACACTTTTTATTTAATACTTTTAAAGTAAAATCTTAAGGTGAAATCTTTATAAACACGTGAAATACATCTTCCAAAGTCAGATAAACTGATTTGATAAAAAAAAATCATTGAACTGTATATTTTAGACCAAATTTAAAACAAGTACACTAACGCCGATTCCTCTTAACAAACGTCGAAACATGAAACTTTTTCGATAACATTTTCTAAAACTGCATAAATTGAGCAATTGTAAGCAATTTGAGGCGAACTAATGATCTTGAGACATAGCAAGTAATTGAAAGAATGTAATTACAACATCAACCCAGATGAATTTGAAGAAAATAGACAGTAAGCGAGGAAAATATATGAAAAGGGTCCAAAATATGTAGGGGTCCAATTCAAGTTGGTTACCCTACAATGCATTAATTCTATTCTGTTTTAGCTTAGTTTTTATTTGCTGCTCTGACATAGTGATGTCAATAGTTCCGCAATGCAAATTATACAGGCGCATTGATTGGGCTTTTTTTTTGAATAGTTTGTTATGTAAGATTTGTCTGAAAATAAATTCCGTGTTCTAAGATATCGACAAGGTGTGTAAAAGTTTAATTGTACGAGAATTTCTGCCAAATCTATGCGAAGAAGAAGAGCATTGAAAATTGGCGGCGCTCCTTAAGTGTTTGTATATTGATAAGCATGCATGCGCGCTCATAAGGTGGTAATGGAAATGCACTCCAATTTAATTTACGTAAAGCATATAAAAGGAAAATTTGTTTTCGGACACGATTTTATAACGATCTCTTGATTCTGAACAACATTGAAAAAATCGCAAGGTCCTAGCACAATTTTTATAATGTGGCCGATAAAATCCAGATTATCCGGAGAACCAGAATATGGCCACTACACCCCAAAATATAGTTTCCATATTAAATACGCTTTGATTTCGGGACCTCCCTTAGCTCAGTCGGTAAAGTCGCAGCTACAAAGCAAGACCATGCTGGAGGTGGCTGGGTTCGATTCCCAGTCCTAGGAATCTTTTCGGGTATTTTTCTAGGAATTTTTCGGGTTGTAAAATGTCTCGTCTTTCCTGGGCATAGAAGTATGATTGGACTTGCCACACAATTATACCAATGCAAAAATGGTACAGGCATCGAAAGCTCTCAATTAATAACTGTGGAAGTGCATCTAGAACACTAAGTTGAGAACACGCAATAAGCTAATATGCGATATGCAATAAGCTTGAAATGCGAAGAAGAAGAAGAAGTTGATTTCTTGATTCTGAACAACATAGAAAAAATCGCAAGGTTCTAGCACAATTTTTATAATGTGGCCTCTTTATCGGTCAATCCAGATTATCCGGTGAACCAGGATATGGCCACCATATTCGAAAATATGTATTCCAAGTTAAATACGCTTTGCTCTCTTGATTCTGAAGAACATAAAAAAAAAATCGCAAGGTTCTAGGACATTTTTTATAATGTGGCCACTTTATCGATCGTTCCGGATCCTCCTTTAGGCCAGTAAAGTTTTCCTGATGACGTATATGGTGTATTTACACCGTATATACTTAGTACTATCAATTTCCAGTAATATACGTTAAGTAAAATCTAAAATTATGTCGATAGATAGTGGCATTTCCTACATTACCGGGAACTCGGGTTGATCCCGGCCCTCTATCTCGGTACGCAAAAGACAATGAGACCACCACCATTCGATACAGGAGAGTTTTTCCTTTGAGAATATGTATAACATGTTGACTGAAACCGTTTGGCAGCTGAGATATTCAATTTAGTCGCGGTTTTGTCATTTTTTGCCCACTGTGCAGTGTTGGAAAAATATAAAAATATCAAATCTCATCAAAGAACAAGATCACGCGTGATTTTCGAAGACGAAAATCAACAAGCATACATTTGCGGTTGATATTGAAAGCTGTGATATAGCAGAACGGGATATCAAGCGGCAAATCTCACCAAACTGTGGTGAGATTAAGTTTCATGATTTTTGCTCTACACCCGAACGCAACCGAAACTGCCATAACGGGTGGCAGCAGTCGCTTCGTGTCTGCTATCGGTGAAGAGAAAAAAGAGATAGCATTATTATTCTTTATCTTTCTAAGAAAACGAGGTGCATTTGAATCATTTTGCGTCGATTCAACTCTCAGCTTCAACTTTACACGTTGTGAATAGTCTCACAACACCAAAGGAGCTTGTAAAATCAATATCAAGGATTCATAAAAGGTGGGCAATACTCTCAAATACTCGTCAATATGCGTATATTTGGAATAAGGGTGACGTATAGAGGCCGGAAATCGATGTCCGACGTCATCTTGAAACCGAAGATGGCTGCTTACGGTTTCGTTACAATGATATATTGTACAATGGATAATGGATAAAGTTTATTTTGATGCCTGACCACTTTTTTTTTTTTTTAATCCATTTATTTGTCAAGGCTCAAATGCGTTTTCTTTGCGGAGCCGAATATTTTTTACATAATTGTGTGTGAATATCATTTTCTTCCAACTAATGTCAGTAGAACGGGGGTCGATTACTCGCGGTTTACTCGAGATTAGGGATTATATTTATTTATCATTTGGAGGGAGGACAAGGGAAAGCATTTTGAACTAATTTAAAACTTAAACGTAAAGGATGACTAAAACACAAAACATTAAACACATACATCAACAGCTTTAAGAAAGTCGTAAATAAGCTTCATAAAGTCGATATCACGGCAAGCTAAGACGTCTCTAATTGGCTTAAAGGGTTGTTTTCCTCGGACCCTAAGGGAATCACACAGAACGGATCTCGCCTCATGATGCAAGGAGCAGGACCAAACAACATGCTCGATGTCGTGATAACCGTTTCCACAGGTACATAAGTTGCTGTCGGCAAGCGTAATACGGAAGAGGTGGGCGTTTAACGAACATTGATTGGACATGAGCCTGGACATTACACGAATAAAACCACGACTCATATCCAACCCTTTGAACCAGGGTTTGATCGACACCTGTGGGACAATAGAATGTAGCCATCTTCCCAGATCACCATCATTCCACTTTTGTTGCCAGTTGGCGAGGACTTGCTGACGAGAAATCGTGGAAAATTCGTGGTAGGCGATTTGTCGCTCGTAAATATCGCCTTCCATAGCGCCCACCTTGGCCAGCGAGTCCGCTTTCTCATTGCCTGGGATAGAACAATGAGAAGGGACACATACCAAGGTGACGATATGCGAGCTGTTTGATAAAGCACTCAATGACGATCGTATTTCCTGGAGGAAATACGCCGAGTGCTTTATCGGCCTCATTGAACGCATAGGCTCCAGGGAGCTTAGGCTATCCGTAAAAATGAAATAATGGTCAGGTGGAAGTGAGGCAATGCGCTCTAACGTGTACGATATAGCTGCTAGTTCAGCAACGTATACCGAACACGGCTTTTGAAGCTTGTATGAGGCGCTATGAAGATCGTGGAATACTCCAAAACCAGTCGACGCATTTATATGTGAAAAATCTCTTCTCGGTGGGGACGTGGCGGTATTTGTTCGCAAATATAGTTGGGACAATCAGAGAACGGTGAGGCTCTGGAATTCCTTGAATCTCCTGCCTCATTGTGTGATCGAATCTCGCGATTGGGGTTGAACGAGGAGGGGCCGATGTCCAGAGTCATGTACTCGTAGTACAAGCTCATGAATCGTGTTTGAGGATTCCGCTCTAGCAGCTTCTCAACGTTGCATGACTTCACAGCCGATGAGGAACCGGAACGATAAATCTGCAAAACGATTTGTTAAGGGGAGGACGCCCGCAAGAACTTCAAGACTCATGGTATGCGTCGATTGCATACAACCTAGCGTGATTCGAATGCAACGATATTGAATCCTTTGGAGCTTCAATATGTGCGTCCCCGCCGCCGATTGAAATCAAAAGCTACCGTACTCCAAAATCGAGAGAATGGTGGTCTTGTAGAGTCTTATCAGATCTTCCGGATGGGCTCCCCATGAAGTGCCGGTAATGGAACGAAGGAAATTGATTCGCTGTTGGTATCTCTGCCTCAGATACGCTATGTGTTTTCCCCAAGTGCACTTGGAATCGAACCAGACACCTAAATACTTAAACGACATTTTTTTCGGAGAGAATTCGATACCCAGATTCATTGCCCAAGTAGACAAATTATCCAAGGTATCTTGCAATGGTCCTTGCAGGTCCGATGCTGTTGGTCCAACCGTGGAAACCACGCCGTCATCTGCAAGCTGCCTTAGCGTGCAATTTTCGGCCAAACATTCATCAATGTATTTGACATAGAAATTGTACAGGAGGGGACTTAAACCTGAGCCTTGTGGAAGACCCATTGTAGCTGATTCGTGCAATTTCCGTGTTGCCATGAGAGAAGCTCATTCGTTTCTCGGACAACAAATTAAACAGGAAATTGTTGATAATCGGAGAAAGCCCACTCGCATGGAGTTTGTCCGAAAGGATGGCGATGCAAACAGAATCAAACGCCCCTTTAATGTCCAAGAAAACTGAACCCATCTGCTGTTTTTCAGCATAGGCTAATTGGATTTCAGTTGAAAGCAACGCAAGGCAGTCGTTCGTCCCTTTGCCCCTACGGAATCCAAATTGCGTATCTGAGAGTAAGCCATTCGCCTCGACCAACTTGTCCAGACGAAGAATAATCATTTTTTTCTAACAGCTTCCGAATACACGACAGCATCGCGATGGGACGGTACGAATTATGATCCGACGCGGGTTTACCGGGCTTCTGGATGGCGATAACTCTCACTTGTCTCCAATCATCCGGAACAACGTTGAGCTCAAGGAATCGATTGAACAAGTTCAACAATCGCCTCTTTGTGACTTCTGGGAGGTTCTTGAGCAGGTTGAACTTGATTCGATCAATTCCCGAAGCCGAGTTATTGCATGAAAGAAGAGCAATTGAGAATTCTACCATCGAAAACGAGGAGTCCATGTCATCGTTTTCCACCGGCGGATCGCGAGTGTTGCATCGAACCGAAACGGAATCGGGACAAACCTTACGCGCGAAGTCGAAAATCCACTTGTTAGAGTACTCCTTGTCCTCGTTGACCGACGATGCCGCGTTACGCATTCTCCTGCCGACATTCCAGAGCGTTTGCATGGAAGTCTCTCGCGATAGCCCTTCGACGAACCGACGCCAGTAACCGCGTTTTTTGGCCCTGACCAAGCTCTTGAACTTTTCCTCTAGCTCCGTATACCGCTCAAAATATTCGCGGGAACCGTATTTACGAAACTGTTTAAACGCGGTAGACTTCTCGTTATTCACGTCGGTGCATTCCTGGTCCCACCACACTGTGGGTGGACGTTTGCGAATGGTAGTGCCAGGAACAGGCTTCGTTTGTGCTTGAAGCGCGCAATCCACTATGAGCCGCGATAGGAAGGAGTACTCATCCAACGGAGAGAGAACGTCGACCGATTCTGAACCGTCACGGACCGCGTTCGCGTATTCTTCCCAATTGATGTTTCTCGTGAGATCGTACGCGATGTTGATTGGACACTGTGAAGATGAACCGTTGGAAATCGAAATTATGATGGGCAAATGATCACTACCATAGGGGTCTGTGAGAAGTGTGACAAGTCTAGTCTGCTCTCTCTTGCTGGAGGTTTGACTATTCGAGTTACTTCACCGGTGTTTAGAATGGTCATATTGAAATCGTCGCATAGGTCATAGATGATGGTTGAGCGGTTGTCATCGTACAGCTCTCCCCAGCCTGTACCGTGGGAATTAAAATCCCCTAAGATCAACCGCGGCTCAGGTAGCACTGAGCAGATGTCAGATAGCGCTCGCCGAGAAACAGCCGTTCTCGGAGGGATGTATAACGAGGCAATACTGAAGGTTTTACCTCTAATATTCACCTGACATGCGACAATTTCAATACCTGACACTGGAGGAAGGTCGATTCTGTAGAATGAGTGTTGTTTGTTGACCCCTAGGAGCGCCCCACCGTACGAATCTGCACGATCGAGACGGATAATGTTGTAGTCGTGAAGAGAAAGGTTAACATCTGGAGAGAGCCTTGTTTCGCAGAGAGCAAACGCATCACAGTGTATGTTATGCAGTAAAAATTTGAATATGTCTAGTTTTGGTAAAATGCTTCTACAATTTCATTGAAGGAGAGATACCGTATCATTTTTTGGAAAATTATCCATCGAGGGATACGAATGAAGCAAGGAGGGACCACTTGGAAGCAAATTGCTTCAGAAAAGGTTTCACGATTGGAAGCATCATGTTAATGATGCTCCGTAGAGGGTCAGTGATGTTGAACAGATCGAGAATGCTGTCCACAATTCCAGAAAGCGTGAACATGGCGTTCTGCTGTTCTGGTTACGAAACTGGTGCATCTGGGGTTTTAAATGTTCCCGGAAGCCCCGGAAATTCTTTGTCATAATCGACAGGCTTAAAACCCGGTGGATTGGGTTTCGGTTTATTTCCGTGACCTCTTGATTTATCCAAGCCTGACCACTTCTGCATTAACCGATTCTTGGACATTTATAATGGCTTTGACTTTGGAATGACATTTGCCACATCCTCCCCTTTTTAAATTCAGATATTTTTGCCCGCTCATGCAGGATTTTCTATTGCAGCTACCGGGGAATTTGAAACATGTTCCGAAATTTATGCGCGAAAATATACAGCTTATAAATATAAAATAAAATCCGTCCACTAGGGTGGAGCAATACTTCGACATATTTCTAAAAAAAAAACAATGAGGTACATCTACACCCAACAGTTAAGCATCAAACTCGTTGCTCACTATGTTAAATTACGACTGCTGTAAATCAAATCCAGCAAGGCTTTAGGCTAAAGTGGTGCCGCACTCTTTTCATAATGTTTATGCAGTTTGAATTTTTGTTGAATTCGTAAAAAAAAACAAGCAAGTCATATACTAATGACCGACGTCGTTTTTTTTGTATTGAAAATTATTGAAAGTCTCTAGAATAATATATACAATACAATTCCATTCTCGTTAAAAAGTACAAATTAAACGTAATGAAAATCGTTTCCGAGAACGTGTCCAGGCGATGGAAATCCGTTATCCGCATTTCGTGCACTGCAAACATATGAGCAATCCGTTTGCAAAGCTGTGCTTACGGTTGAGTAATTCTCCAATTGAGTGCGTAAATTTTCCAATCTACTTATTCTAATTAATCCACTTAATGATTCACTTCTTTGTTACAGGTCACTGCCATGGAAACTTTACAAAGTTCTTACAAAACTGCTCATCGCAGAAAACCCCCTTTCACGGAGATTAATTAGATTGTATCGAACAGCATAGTGATTCACTTTTTTTTATAAATCATGTTAAGATTTCAATTGAATAGGTAGAATTATTGTGTCTGACCGCTTCGCTTCTACCAGCTATCATTGTAGCCTATCGACGAACGGTGAGAGCAAGTGCAATCCATCAACCTTGCACTGTAACATCACATGAACACGCTCGCTCGAGCCGGTCAGTGGCTCACCTTGAGCATAGCGCGCATTGCCCAGCCCATCCATCCCCGCTCGACGGCCTCCAATCGTAATTTACTGTACACAATGCGGAAAAATGAAGCAAAACGTGCATGCACACTGCGAAGCTATCTACCATTATTGAACTTTTACTCGCGATATGTGAGATCTTCGCGTAGGCTGCCCACACACACACATGTACTACGGCAGTCAAGATCAAATCCCGCAACCTCCAATCCACCGAGCGTCGCGAAAAGTTTAATGGTCGTGTAAATTTGTAGCCTGCACACTGAGATTACAAAAGAAACAAAAAGCGTCCACCTTTTGATCGCAGCATCACTTTGGTCATTATTGGTTTTTAGTAGAAGCAGATACAGCAGTCGGTCAAGGCAGTCTGTTCAAGGTTCCCAAGGACATAACTTTGTAGCCGGTGTGAGTTGAGCGAGATGCTTCAGCTCTAGGTGCATCTGATGACGAGCGACCATGGCGTGCACTCCAGACCTGTAACTAACTCTAATTACTGCCCAGTGTCAAAAGTGACGCGGGTGAAAGCTAGTCAGTGTCAACTTTGGATGGCAATTGGCTGCCTTCAAATGGTGTTTATTCCAATGAGATAGCAGAACTTCCTGTACACTAGCGAACTACTTATGGATGACTAATTAGCGGGTTCATTGAAAGTGAAACCGGAAAACGTATCGCATTTGGACTTTGTAACTATTGGTGCTGTGGAAAGTTGTGCTGTGACGCAATGCACTGGATGCCGGATAGTTTGTTAATCCGGACATTTAATTAAAAATATAACGTATTTTAACCTAGGGGCAAGGAAACTTAGATGTGTTTTAAAATATCAACGATTTTTAAAAAGTATTTTCTAAGACTCTTGTATGTAACAGATAGAGATTTTTGTGCTGAACAATGTTTATTCTACTGTTACTTTTGTGTTTAAGTCTAAGTCAAAAAGAATAAAATATCAACAAATATATTGATATTTTCAGTCAAGGTATCCCGCTTTCTGTACTATACCAAAAGTTCGCGCAATTTTAGCTATCATAATCATCTTTTAAAAGCGTCTGAATTTGTGGTCTAGGTGTCTGGATTTCGAGTCATTACGGTACACCTGCACTTTAACGCAAATAACGCTTATCTAAAGGGCCACGCACATTAGATCCGTTTGCGTTGCGTTGACGTAAATTTGACAGTTAGACAATAGATTTAGCTGTCACTTTTCCGCAACGCGTCCGATCCGGATCTAATGTGCGTGGGCCTTAAGGAGTTAATAATATAGTGCATAAGACGAGGGGTGCGACACATCTAGATTATCTTCTTTCCATCACACATCTCTTATTTCTTTTATTTATCTATTTACCGCACACTATCTGTTTTATATCTGTGTAATCTACTTTCATCACTCGCATCTACTCGCATCTTCTCGTGATCGAAGCAATCACCGAACGAACGAAAGCAGCGAGCGAGACAGCAAACCAGTGTTTTTGTTTACATTTTGCTGCGAGTTGTAGTTCGGATAGTTAGTTTGTATGGTCGGAAGATATCCCAATTGAAAAGCAAGAATTGCAGATCAGGAGATGGTAAGTATGATAGATTACTTTCAAGAGTTTTTATTTTAACAAACAAATTTGCAATAACAGTGAAAGTGGTAATTCTTATCTTCTTGGCATTTGTCGAATTGACGGGTTCACTAAGATGTCCTGCTTCGAGCGCGGGTTACCGGGGACCAATGCTTCATGAAAACCTTGGCTCTGATCAGTTTCTACAACAAGAAAGGAGACAGCAACAGTTCCACCTTGGCCGTCAATTTTCTGTTCCAGACACTCAGAAGGATTTGGAGGTGGATATTGTCGAACTGAACATCGACGAACTAGTTAAATTGAATCAGAATATGGCGTACTGCCACACAAACTGGATGATATTCTTTAGAAAGGAACGAAGTTTGCTTTTGTATTTGTAGCATCGTTCCGATACGGTAATATGTTGTTTTAGTTTCAAACAAAAACAGTTTCTCTACGGTTATCTACCAGGATGACTGGTCAGACCGTGAACCACGTGCACTGTCACGCAATTTGATTATCGAGAACGTTTAGGTGTAAGTTACACCGTGTTATTGATGGCGGAGATGACTATAATACTCAATGCAAAACTGTAAGTTGAAAGTAATGTGTTTTAATGAAAATGTTATCAAATTCAAATAAATTTAACATTATTTTAGATCTTGACAACCTCAGCGTTCATGGTAACACCTTCTATTCAGGTCATGCTTGAACTTCGGCTGGATCATCCGACGGTAGAGAAAGTAACATGATTGATTTTGTTCAAGAAATTGTGTCCAAGAATATGCAGTTGAAAATGTGCATGTCCGTACTCCAAGACATTCCAGACGAGTCGGAATCCGTTGACGCCCATATACCGCAGTCTACGGTTCACGAGTTTAAGCTGCCTATATTGGTAGAATTTCATGCTGACTTTTGTCACCTCACCTCGCTCGTGGCGAAGAATAAGGGGAATTATTGCTACTGGAAGAAACGTTCAAATAGTAAATGGTTTAATTAAAAAAGTCAGCTGTCTAATAAAACAGTAATGCACAATTGGACTGGAATTCCGACGACTTATAAACATTCCGATGCAACCGACAGGACATTAGGACATATTATTGGGCTCTCACTATATAAGTGATACTGATATATGACCACTGCAACCCTAACAATAACAGTTGGTTGGTAATAACTGAACTAAAAAAGAATATAAAATGCGATAAACTTTTATGTTGCGCAAAAACTTTCGCTTATTCAATAATACAGGTTTTAGAACATCATAATATTGTTAAGACTTGTCCCGGAGGAGATTTGAATTTGTTATTTTGGCGAAAAAGGCATGCATGTTAACCACTATGCAGTGGCCGTCCCCTCATTTTTAATTATACTTTATGAGCTCAAGACAGTGTTCACTCGGCTGTCGACAAAAGCAGACCACTCTCAATGTGTGCTACGCGATCGTCTGTTTTCTCGGCAGCAACCATTGTGTGGTTCTCCTCATTGTTCTTCATCAGCAGTTCTTTCGGTCGATGCGTCGTCGACTTTGGAAAGCAACCGTTTCGTGATGAGTGTGTGAGTGCTGACCACGTTTTGCGTCCATTGCTGCAGTGGACGCGCTCTGACCCTCGTTGGCGTACAACAATTTGCCATACATTGAAACTACTGGAAGCGGCTCCAGTTCTGATGGAGGAGGCTTTTTGGATAGCGGAAGATAAAGTGTTTATTGTGTTGTGCCTTTTGACTATATATTTAAGATGTATTGTATAGTGACCAAGAATCCTCGGCTCTGTTAAGTTAATTCGGTTGAGCCTTATCAAATAAATAAATTAATAAAAAAAATTCCATAATCTGCGCTGCGTGACCAATTTTGTTGGAATCAGTAGTACCTGTGATTGCAGATTGACTTCGAGCAGATTCAATATTTCTCACAGGCTGGAAAAGAAGCACCACTATCGAAGAGTATGGTCCCGAGCCGAGGTCTTTAGGTGCAGCCTATAAATGAACAAAACCGACGCGCTATAGAATGAACAAAGGGATTTTAATTGAAACTCTCATTAGCCAGCAAAAAACAAAACAAAATTCCTAGATCCTTTTTATATAGTTCTAGATAGGGTCATATTATTACCGACTGCTATAGGTTGATTGCGATTTGGGCGACAATGCTGTTTTGGATGCCAACATTGCTCCAGTATTATGATAGCACCAAACTGTTCGCAACCTAGGTCCAGATCCTTGAAGAACGGGTAGATGAAGGTAAACATATCGGGAAGGTCCAGTGGATTATAGTTCTGCAAAATCACTTCCATCTCCTGTTGCACTGTGTAAGATCCGGTTTCTAAAAAGCCAGATATGCAATTATCAGAACTAAACACAGCATCAACTAGCAGCAACTTACCATTCTGTTTCCAACGGATCGAATATCTGTAGAAAACGATCAAACAGTACTAATCCAGAAAATAATTGCCCGTCTTATGGAAGTTTTGATTCTGCTAGAATAAGTGGAAGTAATAAATGATTCAGTTAAATATTCTTAAAAACACTATCACTATTCTCATTCGCAAACCTAAAGCAACGAAATAGCCGAAATAGCACAACACTGTAACCGTCCATACGGATTTTTAGAAGCTAACATGTTTCACCGCACACTCATTTCCAAATTTATTTAACTCGATTTCGTACCGCTGTTTTGTCATCTACCGCAAAATATTCTCTAATCTTCTGCATCTTTTGCATCATCGAAAAAGTAGATGCAGCGAACGGAGGGTGCAAAATCTAGAAAAAGTACACTTGTCCGAAAAAGCAGCTTCATCTTGTCCGCTATCTTCATGCCATTTTAGATGTGTCACACCCCTCGGCATAAGAGCAAAAACCTCTTACAACTGCACAGTAAATCACCAAAAATGGAACCAAGCAAAAACCACGGCAAATGATTCAACACAAAGCGTCGGTTCTTCTTCACGCACCGCACTCTGCACTCGTTAAGCCCATACCCACACATGTACGTCAAACAGCTGTTTGTTGCAAAAAACACACTCATGGTGGGATGACCTTAGCAAGAGCAGACTATGACCGCCGTTCGAGGGCACGGTTCCGTCTCTGCCACCAAAAGAAACACATTAGCCAATCAACCAACCCGTCACAAGTAGAGTCAAAGTCCAACTTCATTAGACGCAGTCCGATCGCAGACTACCGGTCTTAGTCATCTAATTATTGGTAGCAATTCAGTTTCAGCGGCTTGCGGATTATTCTGTATCTTGATTTGTTGTTTTTATGTCCAAGTCCAGAATCGGTATTTGTTGAAAATGGCGAAGAGTGACGCTCCATTTTGTGTACAGTATTTTAGTTTAATTCATACTAAGCTGGCTCAACTTTTGGACTGAACTAATTCGGCTGCTTCTTAATGTTCAACGAGCTCCGAAATTTATTCCTTTGGATGAGAACAACATTTGAGCGTGTGAGGTTTCGAAAATGTATAGGACGCTTCCTGTCATGAAAGTCATTGGCATTGAAAGTTTCCACGTAATATTGATAGAATTATTTTTGACATTGTCACTGGAAGGATTGACTCGCTCATAAATCTCCAAAGTCTCGTTAATTTTTTCGTCAATGACAAAGATGCACCTGGTAGTAAAGTGTAATTCCGTGCGTTTTCTCACATTATTATTCTCATCCAGGCTGTTACGGACGTAGATGGTGGACTGCATGGATTAATTTTGAGTAATTTCGTTCAACATTTAGGTACTTAGAAAAACAACACAAGTTCGTCACTACATACAATGTCACTGACAATTGACATGATTTCCTTTGAAGATGATTGTTGGCTCGAGTGAGTGACGAATACTGTTTTTTTCAATACCGCCGTGTATAGTCGATATTTTGCAACACTATCACTAAGTGTTTGGTTTGTATTTTTTAAGTTGTTAAAAAATACCAAAAAGCTAATCTCACCAATTACCATGATCATGCTTGATTTTCGTAGACCAAAATCAACAAGCACACAACTGCGGATGAAATTACAAGCTGTGACATCGTAGCTCCGAATAGCAAGATAACAAAACTCACCAGCCACAGCTCCCACCAAACTGTGGTGAGTTTGTGTTTCATCATTTTTGATTTACACTCGAACGCGAAAATGGCAAAGTGCAATCAAGCTATCATTCTCCACTTCCGTTGTACCAATTTCTATCATTGTGGCCGATTGTCCCAAGCAAATCAATATCAGGGACGAACCGGCAGAGAACCTGACCAGCAGACTCCATCGACGGGAAATCGACATCATCGCTAGCCGGTAACAGCCAGCGAAATCAAAATGGCACCATCCTAAACAACGACCTGCAAGAAACATACAGCAATATCTTGTGCCCGGACTCTCGCACCCGGTTGAGCCGGTCCGGTGTTTACGGTGCCATCGATATGTACACGCAAAACAAATTTCTCTTATATCTAACGGAAGGTTGAACTTATTGCATCCTCTGCATATTTTTCCGACAGCAAATGTAATGGCAGTTCTTGCAATGGGCTGCAGTCAGCGTACAAGCAAAATTTTCCAGCATGCATATTTTTGTATATATCCTTCACGAGATGATTTTCTAGACTTAGGGGAAATGGATGTAATGTCGGCCTAAATGCCTCTAATTTGGGCCCATACGTACATTCAGCAATCGACTAAATTTTCAATATCAACTAAAATATCCATAAGTACTGTTCCAATGACGTGTTTATCTAGATAAAATTGATAAATAGCAAATTTTTTGCGATGGGCCCAATCTTATTCAACATTATCATAATAACATAATCCAACATTAGAGCAATTTCCTGTACATGCAAACATAAAAATTACAAAATTAATTGAAAAACATTTCAGCTACTACCTTACAGAATCTGTTCTTGTCGCGAAACAATGCAAACTCTACATATTTGTCATGCAAATCTGCTTCTTGTTATCCATGGGCCTTTATTTTAGGAGACTTTATTTTTTTAAGAATACTTAATCTGCCAATGACACACACACAAAAACAACGTCACATCTAATAATTGCTATAAAAGGTTGATAAACATACACATTTTGCGGCAGCAGACTGATCCTAGCTACCAAAGACCTACTCAACCCTCGATACGAATCAATGCTGTACCCATACAACAATCCGTCCCGCACCAAACAACTGATCAATCCATCTTTGATTTATAGAGCTTACAATTTGTTTGCTTTCCCTGTGCAGCAGCGCATGCAATCGACGAAGCTCAACCGAACTCCTTCTTGCCGCAGAATAGGGTTGTTTAACCGGTTTTACCGGTAATACCGTGTCATTCTTCATTACCGAAATACTGGTTATTCACATTCTAAAAATTGGAAATTTCGATAATTTTTATATCCACAGTATGATGTTTAAAAGTTCAATTATGAATATAACAAGGGTTTCCCTTAATCGAAGACAACATATCAAGAAGGCTGGCAACACTTCCGTTTTCTCATACATCCGCTATAAGACAGACACAATCGCGTCATCTGCCACTCAAAAGTAAATGCTCCAAACGAATTTTGCGATGTTTCCAACCCCAGAAGAAAGGTGTGTGCTCATTTTCCTATTCGTTGCTTCCACCTTGACTCAAGCGCAGCGCTACTGTATCTGTCGTTTGGATTTTGGCAACGTTGCCAGTTTTCCTGATTTGTTGTCGTCACCTTAATTCTGGTATAAAGGCTGACTGAAAGTAAATTTTTACAGTTCGAACGAAATCTCGAACCTTCCTCTTGATGCAGCCCATCAGCGCCCGCACAGTGGAAACGGACACGGAATCGGCGCATTTCTTCAATTTTACCCACATTTGCTTGGATGTCCCGCCGTTTCGTCGAAGTCGCTGCTTTGAAATTGCCCAGTATTTTTCGATTGGTCGAAATTCCGGGCAATTCGGAGGATTCATTAGCTTGTGGACAAAATCGATCTTGTTGGTAGCATACCACTCCAGAACCACATTGGAGTAGTGGAAGCCAGCCAAATCGTGCCAAAAGATGATTTAATTATTTTTATAACTGAATGGCATATTAACATCATGTAAAGAAAATACGTTTATTTTCTGGGTTTTTATGTTTCAACATTTGATTTAACATTTCAATTGGTTAGCCTTTGGCTCTTCATCTTTGTTCTAGTTAATTGGTTATTCTAATGTGATGATTGCGTTTAGCGCTAATTTACAGGATACCCTTTGTGGGATTGTTTTGGTTTGAATTTAAAAATTTGATAACCTACCTAATTGAGCAACTAACTACTTAAACTAGGTTGCTAAATCACGAATGATCTGGTGGTTTGATCGCAGACAGGCGACTCTGAACCTTTCCAGCGTGGAAGTCTTTCGCTCCTCGCGTGTTTGAAGACCGGCCAGGTGGTGAATCTCAGAATTACGAGTTCACGGTGGACTGTTAAGGATCATTCTGAGGATCTTGTTTTGGATCATCTGAAGCTTTAAGTGGTGGCACTTAGCACAACTCTCCCAGATTGGCATACCATACTCAATAGCCGGAAGAATGATTTGCTTGTGGACAGCAAGCTTGTTTTTGGGGACAGGGTGGACTTCCTGTTTATCAGAGGGTAGAGCGACCTGATCAAGATGTTACACTTGGTGGATGTCTTGTTCACATGGGATCGGAATAGAAATTTGTTATCGAGCGTGAGACCAAGGTAGACTACTTCACTCGACCATTCAATGGGAGTGCTATCAAGATGGATCTTGACGTCAGCAGGCGGAACAAGCCGAGGTGAATACGAGTGTGGAAACATAATGGTTTGTGTTTTAGCTGCATTGATACAAATCTTCCAGCTCTTAAAATAGTCGGACAAAACATCCAGGCCTGATTGTAGTTTACTCGCCAGAGCACGGATCACTCGACCCTTATAGATGATGGAGGTGTCATCTGCGAACATAGACAGGATACCACCACCCGGCAGGGGAGGAACGTCTGACGTGAAAATTTTGAATAGGATAGGCAAAAGCAGGCTACCCGGAGGGACCCGTGCATCAACGTTGAACGTATCACAGGGGACATTGTTCAAGTAGACCTGGAATGATCTGCCCGACAAGTAGTTTTTGATGATCTTCACGAGGTAGATCGGAAAGTTGTATCGATGCAGCTTGTACACTAGACCATCATGCCAGACAGTGTCGAACGCCTTCTCGACGTCCAACCATGCCATGGCAGATGTATTGGAAACGGACTTGTTCCGCTTGATGATGTTAGTAGCCCGTGCGAGTTGGTGGATGGTAGAGTGGCCTTTCCTAAACCTAAATTGCTCTTTGAGAAAGATGTTATTACCATTTGAAAACACCAGCAGACGGCTGAGTGTCAAGTTTTCGAATAGCTTCGAGATAGAGGACAAGAGGCTGATGGGGCGATAGCTTTTGGCACTGGTAGGATCTTTGCCAGGCTTGTGTATTGGAATCACTTTGGCTAACTTCCAGCATGCGGGGAAGTAGCCAAGCTCCAAACATTTGTTGAAGATAACGGTAAGATGGTTGAAGAAGTCAATACTCAAGTTTTTCAACTCGAGGTTGACTACACCATCCATACCCGCAGCCTTCATGTTTTTAGTACTTCTAATAGCTGCTATCACCTCATCAACCGATATTCTACTATGATCATGCACTACTACGGGGGTGTCAGCGACTCTAGTCATTGCCTCCAGGACGGCAGGCCCATGGGGGCTCACCATGGTTTGACCAAAACTATGTGAAATCACAAAATGTTGGCCAAGAGCATTGGCCTTTTCAACTGGGGTTATCAGTAGGGATGGGTCTAAGTGGTCAACAGAGGAAAGCGGAGGGATCGGTCTCGACTTATTTTTCAAAATTTTGGTCATCTTCCAAAATGGTTTTGCACAATCTGGGAGAGAGCGAATCTTTTTGGTAAAATCGTTATTTCTGAGTTATACCATCCTGGCCTGGATAATTTTGGTTAGCCTATTGACATTGGTCTTCAAGTGGGGCAGCCCAGAACGCTGGAACTGCCTAAGAATGGTGTTACGGAGCCTAATAAGATCTTTGGTTGGGCTGTCAAGGTTCAGAGTATGACTCACCTGTCTGGATGCTGGTACGTGTTGCTCCCTGGCACGGGATATCGCCACTTCGATGACTTGCAGACACTGATCGACTTCTTCGAACGACTCCGGTAGGACGTCGTAATTGATTGCTGTGTCCACACAGCACTGATACTGCTGCCAGTTGACACGATGGTAATTTCACCGGGAAACTTGAAACCTATTGGCCGAGGAACCTACTTCGGCCACCACCGGATAGTGGTCCGAGCTCAGTTCCTGATAGGCGGTAGGGTAACCAACTGATTTTGGACCCCTAGAGGAAGTGAGATCACGTTTATGTCAAAATAATATTATTTGTTTATTATTATTATGCAATTTACATGCGGTTGTGCTCGAAAGCTACTCATCTTGGATGTAAAATGTCACTAGATGTTTTATTTATTGATATATACTCGAAAAATAATTCTTTTCACATCATGATATTCACATATTTTGGACCCTTCCACTTGATTTTGGACAGTGTCCATAGTATATTTTGGACACACTGAATGGGAACGAATATATTTTGGACATGCTGAAGTTCTTTCAACCTATGAGCCTAAAATTAATTACGACGGTCACTTCTTCCTATCTCGCATTTGTAAGGTCCGTCTAGGTGGGAAATTTTTTAAAGAAGGTGCCGTAAAACGGGGTGAAATTGATCAGCGGGGTGAATTTGATCGCTGAGTATACCCAATATTGTACTTATGCATAATATTTTTTACAATGTATACAAAGATACATTCGTACGCTTAGTAACGAAAAACATGTTACACATGAAAAAATATCACGAGAAATTTCAGCGATCAATTTTTCCCGCTGAACAATTACACCCCGTTTTACGGTATGCATAAAAGTTAACCCCACGTTACTCGCGCTGTTGTACTTTGTACAACACATATGAGTTTTCCATTGCCATTTTGTTGCTGCCAATCGATCTGAAACCAACTTGTATTCCTCAAAAAACATGTTTTGAACTAAAAAAGCTAAACTTTGATTACAATTAACCCCCAAAATGCGGATAATAGAGAAATGTAAATGGAAACCGCGTTAACGGTGTCCATACTACGTGGGATTGACTTAATTGGTTACAACATGGAATATCTCGAGATCCTGACCAGATAGAAAGTTACTGTCTTCGGCAAAGTTGTTCAGGAGTTCAAAGCCTATTTCTTACTGTACAATAGTTCAGAAATATCTCACTTCGTGGTGCTAGTATACATGTGAAATTCTCGTGTATAAAATATCTCTAGATCCTAACCAGATAGAAAGTAAATGCCTTCAGCAAAGTTGTTCAGGAAGTCAAGCTCTTTTCGTTGGTGGAGTAGTTCAGAAATTTCACACTACGAGGCGCTAGTATAAACGTGTAATTCTCGCATATACAATAGCTCGAGTTCTTGACCAGCTAGAAAGTTACTGTATTGAGCAAACTTGTTCAGGGGTCAAGACTTTTCGACTGGTAGACAGTAGTTCAGTATTTTCTCACCACGTGGCGAGAAAGTTACTGTTACTGTCTTGGGCAAAGTTGTTCAGGAGATCAAGGCCTTTTGGCTAGTGGACGGTAGTTCAGAATATTTCACTTCATGGTACAAGTATATAGTGCAATTCTCGCATATGATATATCTCAAGACCTGCTAAAAATGTACTGTAATCGGCAAAGTTGTCCAGGAGATCAAACCCTATCGTTGGTGGAAAGTACATAATTTTCTCACTAGTTGACGTTGAAAGACACGTGAAATCCTTGCATATAAAATATCTCTGAATGACCCGCATACTAGTGCCACGTAAAGGGAAAATTCTGAATTACTGTACACTAACGAAAAGATCCTAACATCCTGAACAACTTTGCCAAAGACAGTAACTTTCTGTCTGGTCAGGATCTAGAGATATTTTATATGCGAGAATTCCTCATGTATATTAGCGTTGCAAAGTGAGAAAACTCTGAACTTAAGTCCACCAGCAAAAAGGCCTTGACTTCCTGAACAACTTTGCCGAAGACAGTAACTTTTTATATGATCAGGATTTCGAGATATTTTATATGAAAATTTCACGTATATGCTAGCACCATATAGTGAAAAAATTCTGAAATATAGGCTTTGAACTTTTTCGAAGACAGTAACTTTCTATCTGGTCAGGATTTCGAGATATATCACATGCGAGAACTTCACATGTATACTAGCGCTATGTAGTGAGTAAATTTTGAACTACTGTCCACCAGCAAAAAGGTTATGATCTCTAGAACTACTTTGGCAAAGACAGTAACTTTCTATCTGGTCAGGATCTCGAGATATTCCATGTTGTAACCAATTAAGTCAGAACCCTCGTAGTATGGACACCATTTACGCGGTTTCCATTTACATTTTCTCTATTATCCGCATATTTTGGGGGTTAACTGTAATAAATATTTAGCTTGTTTAGTTAAAAGCAAGTTTTTTGAGGAATACTCGTTGATTTCAGATCGATTGGTAGCTCGGCTGCAAAATGGAAATGGAAAACTCACACTGTTGTACAAAGTACAACGCGTTAGTACTCATGTTACAAAAGTTGGCGCGAGTAACGGAGGAAATATAATATAACATAAGGAAACAACTGATCATACCATAAAAAAAATCATTCGGAAGTAAATCTTAATACGGACACCTGACTCAATGTCCATATTATTTTTTGTATGGGCTGTTCATAAACTACGTAGACGGTTTTTGAGAGATTTAAAACCCCCCTCCCCCCTTCTGTAGAAGACAGTCTCAAACACAAAATTTAAAAAATTGTATGGACCGTAGACATCTGCCAAACGCTCCCACCCCCCCTAAAGTGTCTACGTAGTTTATGAACAGCCCCTTAGTTAAATGCGTTTGGGAGATAGGAAAACTTTTGTGGAAAACTAGGAACTAGGAAAACTAGGAAAACTCAGAGTGGACCACTCTACGTGTTTTGCCGTTTTTCCCATTTTGAATCGCCTGATAAACAAGAAATATATTTAAAAACAATGAATTCATATAATTTTGATTGATTTACTTACCAATTTAATCAGAAATCTGAGAAAATAGCACGATCGACCAACCGGAATTTTTTTTGTCGCTCTTTTGATGATTCTCATTTGATAAGTGTCCAAAATAAGGTGGTAACATTTTTTTACGATCTTTTTTGGACACTTTTTATTTAATACTTTTAAAGTAAAATCTTAAGGTGAAATCTTTATAAACACGTGAAATACATCTTCCAAAGTCAGATAAACTGATTTGATAAAAAAAATCATTGAATTGTATATTTTAGACCAAATTTAAAACAAGTACACTAACGCCGATTCCTCTTGACAAACGTCGAAACATGAAACTTTTTCGATAACATTTTCTAAAACTGCATAAATTGAGCAATTGTAAGCAATTTGAGGTGAACTAATGATCTTGAGACATAGCAAGTAATTGAAAGAATGTAATTACAACATCAACCCAGATGAATTTGAAGAAAATAGACAGTAAGCGAGGAAAATATATGAAAAGGGTCCAAAATATGTAGGGGTCCAATTCAAGTTGGTTACCCTAGGTTGGGAGATGTTATCGCCAATGTTGCTGATGAAGATGTCGATGGTGGCATGAGCTCCGGATCGACTCAACCGGGTGGGAGAGTCCAGACACAGAATGTTGTAGTGGGCTTGCTGCAGATCGTTGTATAATATTGTGCCGTTCTGATTTCGCCGACTATTGCCCCAGGCTTGATGTTTGGCGTTCAGGTCGCCAGCGATGACGAAATTTTGCCGCCGTCGTGCTTGATGATGTCTCTTCGCAGGTCTGCGGCCGAGCCGTCCCTAATGTTGGTTTGCTTGGGGCAGTAGACCGCGATGATGGTGATTGGACTGGATTTCAGCTGGAAGCTTGGTAGTAGCCGGCAGCTGATGTTCCGCCTCGCAGCGATGGCCACTCCCCCTCCCCCGGAGCTGGTGCGGTTAAGCCTTACGAGCCGAAAGTCGGGAAGGAAGACGTTCAGCTCGGGCTTCAAGTGAGTCTCGGTGATGACGGCTATGTCGATTTGCCGTTCGTTGAGAAAGTCAACAAACTCGATGTTTTTGCTCTTCAAGGAGCAAGCATTCCAATTTACGATCTTGATGGCTTCACGGTCCATACTTAGTGACAAGGGACAGGGCAGCATATAGCTGTTCAGATCGAGTCTTGCAGGTGCGCATGATGATAATGACCTCGGCCACGAGCGTCACAAGTTCCTCCGAGGTGAACGGAGAATCGTCGACAGGTTCACCTGAGATAGCAGCAGCGTATGATAAACCAGGGGCAGTGGATGAACCTGGAATTGGCTGGGCCGCAGCAGCAGCGAGACGATGCTGAACTGTCCGACTGTTGGGAACCATTTGGATACTCGCAGGGTTGGCTTGTTGGTTGTTGAGCGGAAGCGGGGCTAGGTTCGGAACATGTCGACGGGGCTGGAGTGCTGGGTACTGGACTTCCGTGAGTACAGGAGGCGAACGATGATTACGGAGGCGACCGACCTGGTTGTTGATTGTAGCCTTCCGACGGATATTAATGAACTCCACTCGCTTGGGACATCCGCGATTGGAGGCTTGGTGGTTTCCACCGCAGTTGACACACGTTGGCTGATGTCATCGACTTGCTCATAGGACGCAGTTGAGTGAGTTCCAGCACATTTGCCGCAGTAGGGCAGTTTTTGGTGCCATGGTCATAGGAGAGGCAGTTCGTACACTGCGTAACATCACGATGTTGGGGTTTGTAATGCTCCCAACTGATGATAACCTGAAACAGGTCCCGGATTTTGGATCTCAGAGTGGATCCCTTCCCTTCTCTTCGTGAAGTGCACCAGGAGCAACTGGTCACGGAAGCTGGTATTGTTGATGGAACGGCGGTTCATCTGTAACACGGACTATGGTTGGAGCCCAAGCCGCTCCAGCTCGGACTTCACTGCAGCCGCCGCGAACGACGGAAATCCACGCAAAACCGCCTTTAGTGGCTTGCTCGATGGCAGATCATGCGTGAAGAAGTCCGCGTTGTTTTCTTTCAGGAAACATCCTATTTGTTTGTACTCCTCTAGGCTGGAGCACATGATTTTGGTACCGATGCTGCAAAGCTTAAAGCGAGGTAGCAGCTTGTGTTTTGCCAGTTCGGCACCTAGCTTGGCAACATCCTTCACCGGCATAAAAAGCAGGGGAATTCGCTCTTTTCTTGCAATGGGAGCGGCGTCACCATCGCCATTTTCTTCCGGGAGTACTGCATACTGGTTGGCTTGTAGTACCCGTTTTCCGGCGTCATCCTGCGACGCGCTGGGCTTGATTAGCACCTTCTATGAAGGGCCTGCTGCTGACTCATTGGCACGTTTACGCACCATTTGTTTCGTGTTTGCAAGTTCAAGTAAACTTGCCAGAACGCGAGAAGGTGGCGACACTTCCACGGCACAAAACGAAACAAAATCGAAACGAGATCTCGAGCGAAAAATACGGACTGCACAGCTCAACAGTCGAGCAAAGAATGGCGATTGATTAACATCATGAAAAACACCATAGTATTGATGAACCTTGCGCACATAATGCATCTACCTTCTATATATCTAGTATTTGTTTACCCAATAAAATGTATAAGTCAAGCTTCATGACTGAAGGTTATAATTCTTGACTTATACTTTTTGTGTTCTCTGGCATTAAAAGAAAAAGCGTTCAATATGGCGCTTGAAGTATTTAAGTCCGTGGTGTTGGATGATTTACAGCTGCCAGAAGCTTGCGAAGTTTTTTAGGTAAGTTATACAAAGAAAAATCATATACTGTAATCCTCAACTAAGATTAATGGTATCCTGTGGTATTTGTTTACAGACAACGGCAACGACTCATCGGCATCGGCATCGATACTTATTACATATACATAGATTTAATTTTGTATACTTATATTTAGAATAAACAGTTTTGGCTTGGCAGTCTGGCAATCACTCAATCAGAACAAATTAATTTTGTAATTTGTCCCTACGTTTCGGCTCTGATTAGGGCCTTCTTCAGGAGAAGAAGGCCCTAATTAGAGCCGAAACGTAGGGACAAATTACAAAATTAATTTGTTCTGATTGAGTGATTGCCAGACTGCCAAGCCGAAACTGTTTATTGTAAAACCTCACAGTCGAACACTCCAACACAATATAACTTATATTTAGAATACTATAAAATAGCCCAAACAAGGACACTGTGTTTATCATTACTGTCACATGCTGTAAGTGAGTAGCTTATCTTCTCGTTTTCAGTAGAAACGCATTTTTATATAAACATGTGTTTCGACTGAAAACGAAAATGGATACGATAGTAAAATAAATCCAATTGCTATATTATCATGAATAATCAATAATAATACTATTTGTGAGACTCATAATATTAATATTCTTTATAATATAATATTAATGAATCGATTTATTTAAAAAGATTGTACATTAAATGTATAAGTCTATGTTATGAAATTATTTTGACATGACTTATACACTTCATATGTATATCTTTTAGGCTTTATGGGAATATAGCCATTGCAAAAATCTATGTGGTTTGCTTAATACTTTCAATATGAATTTTTCTTTTCGTGTATGCTAGCGGAGGAACGGTAATACACGCATTTTCAGGCATTCTTCGAAGTAAACTTGGGATGTCATCGTTGAGGACGTGACGAATAGTTCCGCAAATCGCTTGCCAAATCATGGCCTTCTTCGCGAACTTGTCGGAAAACACAAACTTGAATCTTCCCGGCACATCCTCACGTCCAATCGCGATGTAAAACTTTTGACCGGCAAGTTGCTTAAAATCGAGTTTGACGTATGTGTCGTCATCGATCAAAAGCTTCAACGAACCATATACAACGGCCATACAATCCCATATTCCGACGGCTCCGCAGCCGCAGGAATTACGGACTCTCTAATGTCTGTATCCCACTGGCTACCGGATCAGTACTCCCTAGTTGCAGCGGACGCTGCCGCTACATTCATCGCTGCTACTACACCATCCAATGGCCTATCGCGATTTTCACGGACTCTTCCAGCGTGGTCGAAGCCCTCGGATCAGATGTTTCCAAGCATCCTAAGATCCAGGGCATTCAGAAACAATCACCCAAGAACACAGCTTTCATATGGATCCCTGGGCACTGTGGTATTCGAAGGGAATATGGCGGCCGACCGTGATTCAAGCTCCTGTTTACACCCGGGAGGTTCCAGCGATGGATTTTGAAACACTGCTTCGCTCAGTGGATATTTTCATCCGAAAGATCAAGGAGGTCACACATAGGTGGAAGGACCCACGAGACCACCGAATTCAGAACCGGGCACACCAACATTTTCCATAACTTCTCCGGGAATGGTCCTTTTGCGACATCTGTCATGTCCCGCACATGGCAGGGCACATCATATGCCCCCAATATAGACTAGACTGATGCAAAATTTGAAATGTTCGCTCCACAGTGGTCCTGATAAGCCTCCCAAAATTTGATCTTATATAGTAAGAAACTGATTTGGCACAAACCATTTGAGGTTTCTATGGAAATTACTATGTTTTATTCATATCAATCTATCAATTGCTCTGCTATAGAAACTGTGCTTGTAGGAAATTTTCTCAGCTACTACAGTCAAGATTCAAGATCCACAATAGAAACCGCATCGAAACACGTAGCATACGGGATTAGAGCTAATTGCACAAACACTTATTGCAGGTAAATTTGAAGAGATAACTTCCTGGTGTCTATAACAAAATAGATGAACTCCTTTTGGGAAAATTTTGCTCAAGAAAGTCAAAATTTTGGTCCTCCGGAAGACCCGGAACATCCGTTAAAGTTGTCAATTCATAAAACTGAACCTTTAGCTCCGTGGTTTTTTTTTTTTCTAAACCACTCATAGACGTCTTATCAGAATGAATTCGGAGTTGTGACCGGAATATGGACACTAGGTACTACGGGACAGTCCACAATAATATCCGGAACATCCGTAAAAGTGGTCGATTCATGAAACTGATCCTAGAACTCTGTGTTTTTTTTTCATAGACGTCTTATTACAATTAACTTGGAGTTATGACTAGCAATGGGCGATCTTGGATCGAATCACAAAAGATCGATTCTTTTGGTTCGATTAATCGATTTTTGGAATCGATCTCAAACACGACAAAAATCGACTGGATCGATCCTTTTCATTCAATTTATAAATCCCCATGCTCGAGACGATTTACCAAGAATGGTAACAAGTGCTCCGTTAGAGAGGCTATTCTTCAAAACTGGTGGAACCACACAGAATCGATATCGGCTCAATGCAAAATGCATGGCTCAATTAGTTTTCTTGCGATCCCTCTCTGATGAGTTTTGGGTTATCTGAATTAAGTACTTACCTGCTTTAACACTCCGACCATCTAATCGTTTTGTTTCTTATGTTAATCTTTCGATTTTTAATTCGTTCATTTAATACAAATAAAACGAATTTTATAACCTGTTAAATTGCTTACCTAATCAAGAATCCTGAGCGAAAACTTCCACATGACAAATGAAATCAAAATAGTCATTTACTATATTCTCACGTAGACCATCCGTTAAAGAGTTCGATCCGCGGTACACGGTAAAGACCGTAAAGCATGGAAGTGGTAGCATCATGGTTTGGGGCTTTTTTCTTGGTATGGAGTAGGTCCCATTTTCCGTATTAATTCCATCATGACCAGATTTGAATACAAAGAAATCATGGAGGAGGTTATGCTCCCTTATGCAGAAGAGAACATGCCTCTTATATGGCATTTTCAGCAAGACAACGATCCGAAACTCAATTCTAAGTATGTAAAGGAATTGTTTCGAGCAAACAAAGTGTCGGTTATTTCATGGCCTAGCCAATCTCCTGACATCAACCTCATCGAAAATTTATTATCTGGTTATATTTTCAAACCAGAGGTCAAGCATTTTCAAATAAGGATCAACTATGGACCACAGTTCAAAAAGAGTGGTATGCTGTACCAAATGAAACTTGTCAGTAAATACTTGGTTGAGTCATTGCCAAGAAGATTGAACTAGGTTCAACTTAACAATGGAGGGCACAGCGATTACTAAGCGTCATTAGTCTAATAAAACTGATACGATATATTTTATTTTCAAGCTTTCTATACTATAGTTTTATGCAACACACCTATTTCACTGACCATGCATATTTTATATTTGATTCTAATGAGTGAGTCATTTAATAATTTAACTTTGAGTTTTCCCGTGCGATTACTTAATTTTTATTACACTATCAAATGCTAAACTTTAAAGTCGAATAAAATGAAGTTGAATGAACATAAGTACTAAGCTGATGCATGATTTTAATGTTTCACCTGCCACCGTTTCCTACGATTTTCGCAACGCCGACCATGGTTGTATCGCCGAGTTACTCTCCAATTGAGATTGGGATGACTTATTGGACTGTTATCAATCGGACATATCAATCGCTAAACTGGACAGGCTTGGTATCCACAGCTGCCTTTTGCAATGGTTTCAGTCGTACCTCACCGATCGCTATCTTACTGTTGTCATTGGTGATCACCAGTCCCGTACGTTCACTGCCACATCCGGCATACCTCAGGGTAGTCACCTGGGACCGCTGATTTTTCTTATTTATTTCAACGACATGAATCTGGTAATTGAGGGACCACGATTATCTTACGCTGATGACCTTAAACTCTGCCTCCGAATTCATTCAATTGAAGACTGTTGCTTCCTTCAACGTCAGCTGAATGCTTTTGCTGATTGGTGTATTCTGAATCGTATGGAGGTTAACCCGTCCAAATGCTCGGGTATCTCTTTTTCGCGCAAGAAAGAGACTATTATGTTCAAGTATGTTTTTTTAGGCAGTGAAATTGAGCGTGTCAGCCAAATTAAGGACCTAGGCGTGATTCTGGATACAAAACTCTCTTTCAAGCAGCACATCTCGCATGCCGTCGACAAAGCTTCCAGAATTCTAGGGTTTATCTTCAGGATTGCCAAAGACTTCACGGATATCTACTGCCTTAAATCGTTGTACTGCTCCTTGTCTCGCTCCATATTAGAATACTGCTCGGTTGTCTGGACTCCTCACTACAACAACGGTGTCGAAAGAGTTGAGTCTGTTCAGCGACGGTTCTTGAGATATGCGCTACGTAAACTGCCGTGGACGGATCCCTTCCGATTGCCTAGCTACGAAAGTCGTTTGCAACTGATCCATCTGGAGCGCCTGTCGGTCCGAAGAGATACAGCAAGGGCATTGCTAATTGCGGATATTTTGCAAGGACGCACCGATTGCCCTGTCCTCCTTGAGCAAATTGACATCGATGTTCAACCCCGAGCCCTACGGAATAATTCAATGCTGCGCCTGCCCATACAGCGAACTAATTATAGCATGTTCAGTGCAATCGGTGGTTTACAGAGACTCTTCAATAGGGTCCCCACACTGTTTGATTTTGACCTGACTCGCCAGCTGCTTCGCCGGAGGTTTAGTTCGTTTTTTTTCTAGATCAGTTTAGTTTGTTAAGTAATGTTCCTTTTGACGTAGGACTACGTCTTTGATTTCTATATGGGGGTACACTTTGTGAAAACCGAAAATGGAACATGTAACAAATTAAGAAAGATTTTGAACGTTAATAACTCAGCTGCCCCTGGTACAATTTCAATAATTTCATCATCAATCGATCAGAAATATGGCTACGCATCGATAACAATGCTTCCGAATGTTGATTTTCAACAAGGAACTATTGAAAAACTGGTAAATGTCCAGCATTGTCCAAAAGCGTCGAATTAACTAACAAATCCAACAATTACCTACATGCATATGCTGCTTCCCCAGCACAGTCGTCAGAGAGTAGTAAGTAGACGAAACAAGTCGAAGCGGCATTCGCCTCCGATCCTCGGGCGCGTGCGAATAGGGAGGATGGAATAGCGTAATATTTTGCACACTCATCGCCATATTCAGAACCAAACGCAAATTCTTCAAGATAACCACCATCCGGTGTCTGGCTCGCCGTGGCGGTGTCTGACGTATCTCCGGTTTGATTTACGAGGTGTGCTGAAGGTGTTCCTAAAAAATGAGATCCGTGATGCTGTCACCTACACTAAACACGCCAAGCGTAAGCGGTCATGAATGACATCTACGTTTTTGAAGTGACTGAGACGCACTCTGGTTTCGGAGGTTAAATCATCACCAACGGCTCTTTTCAGGGCCATCAAGCTTACATCAGTAAAGAGTTGGAATAGAATTTATCTGTGCTTGTTTGTCCATATTCAGAACCACAAGCCCCCATCGCAACGACCACACAAACTAGGAAGTAGGGGTGCAAGTGATTTTGATTGATTCTCGTAATCAACTTTCTCTTTGAAAAAGATTACTACAAATTTGGTACGCCTACAATTCAAAAACGGAAAGAGTTGATAAAATAGATATTTGATCAATTAAAAGAACTTAATGCTCTTCACATATTCCGTCCACTAGCGGTCCTACGTCAAGCTTCCATTCGTGCCCCTAGGCACAGACCCTTCTACTTTTTTTTTTACGAGATGACTATCTATGTACTTATTGATGTTTTGTTTTAGTACTTTTCATGTTTAGTTTAAGTTACATCATTGGGGCAAATAACGCCTGTTGATGTTCAGTCATATAAATAAATAACCTAAAATTTATTATTTATTTTACCTACACCTATTAATGACCAGAAGTGATGTATGTTACACTTACAACATTTACTGCATACGTACTACACAATTTATTTCTAAAGGATATTAATCATCACACTAAATGACTATTATAGGTGAAATTTCATAATAAGATAGCTTATGTAAAGTAATATCAAATCTAGACTGAACTTGACTTAATTTGCACCAACTTTCCTATGATCCGTTATATTTGAAACATTTTTGTGCCATTTTGAAAAATGAATCGATTCGCTAAGATCGATTCTTGCCTCAAGATCGCCCAATGCTAGTTATGACCGCCACTTGGACCCTGGGGACTACAGAATAGTGGGACTACAAAATGGTGAGTTGACAACCTGGAAGAAGCGAAATACCTAGCTCTGGTCCTCACAAGTTCCTCTTTGATTGGGATGGGATAGGGGAAAGGTATACAAAATTATTATTCGCTATCGTGGGTCGAGTCTGCAACAGGTAACACACTAATCTTCTCGACTGGCCGCTTCAATGCTCCTGATCCAATTTTGAGTGTAATTACTCTTACAACATCATTACTACCAGGATGCACCTTGACGATCCGGCCCATATACCAGCGCATCGATGGTTGATTACTGTCCTGAACGATTACCAGCCTTCCGACTTCAATTGCAACAGGTGGATTCCACCGCTTGGATCTGCCTTGCAACTGGCAAAGGTATTCTCCATCGATCCTGGAAATGTAGCAACTTTTGATGCACTAACTGCCAATGTCTTAGAAGATTCGTCGTTACCGTTCGATGATCTTCTTCTGGAAACGATTTGTAGGGATGTTCCAACCAAGAAATGAGCTGTGGTTAACGGATCGAGATCATTTGGATCATCGGACATCGGAGTCAGAGGTCTGGAATTCAAGCAACCCTCTCCCTAAACCAGCAGCGTGTTCATGTCTTCCAGTGTGACTGGGTTATAACCGATGACCCGTAGGAGATGGTGTTCTGCTGCTTCCCACAGTCCTCCAAAGTGGGGTGCGCTGGGAGGGTTGATGTGCCATTCAATCCCTTCATTAGCGCAGAACCTAGACACCTGATCTCGATGTTGTCTCTCCTTCCACAATACGAACAGTTCCTGCAGCTGGTTTCGGGCTCCAACGAAGTTCGTGCCGTTGTCCGAATACAAATCGGTACACTTTCCTCTACGTGCGATGAAACGTCGGAGTGCAGAAACCTATCAGTGGACAAGTCAGACACCAGTTCGATGTGTACGGCCTTTGTACACAAACATACACGTATGCCTTGACAGCAACTCGACGTGGTCCGGGCCGAATATACACCGGCCCAAAGTAATCAACACCAGTTTTCGAGAAAGGGCGAGAAACTGGGACTCTCGATGTAGGTAACTCTCTCATGAATTGCTGCACCAGCTTTGGTTTCAACCTGAAGCACGTTAGGCATTGATGAAGCTGTCTGGCAATATTTCTTCCTCCTAATGGCCAGAAGCGTCGACGGATAGATCCCTGGATATGACCAACACACAGAAAATAAATCGTTCACGTTCTAATCGACGGGAAATTCTTCTCCAACATTATCAACGTCCGGTGGTTGAGAGGTGGAAGCAGTACTATGACCAGCACCTCAACGGTGATGCAGCAGAAAACGAAGTTGGCACGGCAACAGACCTTGGAGCACGCGCAGAAGACGACAGGCTACCGGCCCCTGATCTTCAAGAAGTTTAGGAGGAGATCGGTCGGTTTAAGAATAACAAAACAACTGGTGTGGATCAACTACCAAGTGAGCTTTTAAAATACTGTGGTGAAGCACTGGCCAGAGCGCTGCACTCGGTAATTGTCAAGATTTGGGAGGAGGAGATGATATTACCGGAGGAGTGGATGGAAGGTGTCGTATGCCCAATCTACAAAAAGGGCGACAAGTTGGATTGCTGCAACTACCGCGCGATCACACTGCTGAGCACCGCCTAGAAGGTACTCTCCCAAATTCTATTCCGCCGCCTGTCCCCATTTGCAAGAGAGTTCGTGGGGGCAAGACCAGACCGGATTCATGGGGGCCCGCGCTACCACGGACCAAATTCTCGCAATTCGACAGGTTCTGCTAACAGTTAATTAATCATATGTAAACAAGGTTTTCTTATGAAGAAGTTTAACTCTATTTTAGAAATTCAACGATTTGTACCTTGGTATTGGCAATTATTTAAACTAGCAAGTGTTATGGTAATCCAAAGCTTCTGGTACGTTGAATAAATTCCAGAGGATTATACAGAACGATTTTTTTGGAAGACTTGTGCATGAATTTGATTTCAATAGTTAGCATAATTGAAAATACGATTTCTATGTATATTGGTTGTTTCAAAATATTCCAGATTTTTCCAGATTTTAAATCCTGACGAATGTTGGCGTCCTAATGGTAATCCTGTATGAAGAAAGAGAGAAGGATTAGTAATTTCCATTCAATTCCACTACCTTATTTGCTTAACCTTGTGCTCCACAATGTGCAGATATCTTCATTGTCTTGTACTAATACTCGACAAGTACAAGACACTGAAGATGTCTGCACAGTGTTGACGGAATACGCGTCACTGTCAAGGATAAGCATATAAGGTCGTGGAATTTCATTGAAATTACTAATCCTTCTCATTTTCTCTTTATGCATATTTTATATTTTAAGTGGGTCAAATTTCCTTGAAATGACCTGGCATTACAGCAGCATTTTTCATTTATGAAAAACGTTTTCCATTACCTTTAACCGGTATTAAATTTCTCAAAACCAAAAAACAAATCCGGTAATGGCAACCCTACCCCCAGAACCAACAATTCTTTGACATGGTTCACCATTCCGCAAAGGTTCCATTTCTACCATCACGAACGACAACGACCTGACTCAGATCGATCCCACCGGATTTCAGCTTCTTTTGTGGTCTAGGTCGGTCGGTTGTTCGTTCGGTTCTGGTAGGTAAAGGTAGGTTAGGTACACTAACAACATTGCTTTCTATGATTTCGTTTGCAAAATGAAATGATGCAATTGATTTGTTTGCTAAACTGAAACCATTGCTGCTGCACATGCACATTGCCAACGTCGTCGTTCGTCTCAGCAGTTTTGTTGTTCGTCCGTCTATAGAATTTACCATTTACATTTTCAACCTGCCAAGTTTCCCTGAAGCCATTTCCCGAAAAGGAGCCATCCCCTTCCGCTGCGGTTTACCCGCACCTTTAACGGGACGAAAGGATTCATGGATTTCCGTTCGTTACGTACCTCCGAACAATTGGTGTGATTTATATGAATGAAGATGAATACCGAACCGGTTTCTTGGGGTCGGCATGTGGAGGGAGGGATAGCTGCAAAGCTTTGTCGGAAGAGGTGGCAGGCAAAGTGGAGCTTTTCTGCTGCTATCGGTGCGCCTGATGACTATGCTGTCTGCAGTACGCCACTTGTGCCACACATCTTTCTTGGGCTGTGCTGAGTGTGGAACTTGTTGCTCTCAAGATAAACGCCCTCGAGGGGCTACGCTGCTGCTGCGCCATTGCTGCTATTCACATTGATGGTCATTCAAGTCAATCTGTCTTGGGGTCTGCATGGGCATGTCGGGTGGTTCCAAGTCGTAGCTGTTGAGGCAACGTCAGAGACGAGATGTATGGCTGCTCTAGGCGAAGTTGTTTGTAAAGGAAAATAAATAATTTGCACAAATTGAAACGAATCGGAAACGATATGTTCAATTCGGGGCAGATTTTGATGTGGTGAAGCAGAGTGGACGTTTAACATAATTCAATTATCTGTTACAGGACCAAGAGGGAGTATTTCATTCATTTCACAAGCATGAATCACTTTCTTTCATTGAATGGAGCATATTTCCCGATGGATTAGGGTTTCACGAAATCACGATTATTGTTTTGGACAACATTGGGTGTACCAGATTCTCTTTAACCAAGAGGCTATTCTATATCTACAAACTCCAACATGCCAAATAAACAATCACGTTGATCAGGATAGCAAAAATGTTTGTTCCAGATTGCTTCGCAAGATTCAATATATAACAAAGATATAGAAACTCTCGATACATCCACACACAACAAAATTGAACTGAGTATTGTGGAAAAAGACACAGCACAGTCCCTACCGTCGTCAATGCAAAATCCAATTAAAATCGATACGATCTGAAGTTTTTGTATATTTGGTTTATGAGTTCCACATATTAAAGCAGCTCCCTCATTCGAAGTGAGTAAAGTTGAGACGAATCGGACAAAAAGAGGGTGGTGGGTTGCTCTGCACTGGATTCTGTTTTGTTTGAGTTCATATTTTCTCGGTAATAAATCTGTTATCGAGAGTGTCAGATTGAGTGGTTGAGATTGGAAGCATTTTTTGGTTTGCCTTGTGCTGTCGTTTGGGTCGGTGGACAGATTTATTGGATTGGGTGTAGTTTTAACTCAGTTACTTCACTTGTTGAGGTTTTTCGGCAATGGTGAGCATTTTGTCGTGGAATTTGATTTATCGGTCAACATCAGAGTTTATTTTTTAGGTATAGAGTAGGTTGTTGCGATAATAGTGGAGATTCTATAAGTAGCGAATACATTCACACATTAAGAAAGAAAATTTCCTGCGTAAAACACATTCACTGTATTTACTTACTTGTGTTCTTGGAAGCATAGCACAATTACAAGCAATCGAATACACGAAACTCAAAACAACTGCTTCATAAAACTCTTGGTGAACAAAATTGAACACAAAAAAAGCACTTCAACGTTACTGCTTTGCGAGCAATCGTAAAAGTAATTGAAAAAGCGTTGTCAGATGTATTGCTTCTAGCAATGAATTTAAGTTTATTGAAAAAAAGAAATTGCGAAGTTTGACTCATTTATTTAATTGTAAAAAAATAGAACAAAAGCGACCATTTTAGGTATTTTGCCGGTCTAATTGAAAAGTCAAAGAAGATTGAATTAAACACTAACATGAAAGATGGTAGCAGTGCACGTAGCATGTCATTCGCTTTCCCTCTCATGACGGTATGCTCCAACTCGGATCAACTTTAAATACCGGCCCTGATTGAAGAATCTGCCAAATGTTTGTTAAAGATCGTTTTGATTAACATCGACGTTGACACCATAACAGCCTGCCGCCGGGTAAAGCAGGTGCATAAGAACGCCTATTATTAGTTGTCGGGCTCTGCCCTGCCCGGCGATTTGCGACCTCTGTACACCTGAACTCCGATTCTTACCTCTACGCGGTGCCCGGTTGCAGGCGGTGATATTTGCCGTCAGTAATGCGAACAAGAACGGGGGATCATCGTTGTCACTAATGCACTATTGTTTATAAGTCGCTAGTGTCAGTGATGATGATGACAGAGCAAAAAGGTTATAGCCAATTCTAAGTAGCCCTTGATTATCGCTACCTGGGGATGCTAATCGGCTTGGTGCTGGTTGCGATTTGGCCGTCCTGAATGTACTCTATCCATCTCTTCAAGGTGGTTTGTTTAAAAGGACGTTAATAGATGGAAGCATGGAAGCATAACAGCCTGCCAGAGCTGGTAAATATCACAGCTGTCATGTGACAGTGAGAAAACAGGTCCTCTCTGTCGTGACCGGACTCGATTTCTGGACCATCCATTTCCAAGCGGCTTTATCTGGAACCTTCTTTCACTATCACGAGACGAAACTACCTATCACGAGATTTCTTGTCATTTTCCAATGATCAAGCACTCATGAGAATAATTCTTATGCGGTTTTTACATCAACATTTCTAGATGAATTTAAGCAAGCAACCGTATGCAATCGGCAGAGTGAAGATATTATTACGATTTTCTCGGTACAAGTAACTTTAATAGCAATAAGTGAGCTAGATATTACGATGACCACAACACTGTCACGTTCTGTCATGACAACAAATTCGATGAGATTTTGCAAACAATCTCTATCATCGTTTTCTCAGCCTGACATTTGTGATCATTTGTAATTGAATCAACAATAAAAAAATAAATAACAAATATCAAATATTTCGTGAAAATAATTAAACACTTTTTTAATCATTGAGAACAATACTTCTATCTAGTGAATTGAGCGAACAGTAATGATCATATACTTTGCTCGCTTGGCTCAGTGTTTGACGGTTCATTTGGTTATTCTTGCTTCAGTCTATGCGTGTCTGTTCTTTCCTTTATTTAACGTCGGTCTCTGATCCGCAATCTAGTGCCAATCACCGACGGACATCAATTGCCATCTCTGGATCAACAATAGAAAAGGGCCCATCAGCATTTGTAAACAAACCGTTCCAAAGCCCTTTACTCACAAAGCGAAGGCCACCCACGCAAACCAACACCATCATGTGATACACGCTTACTTCAGCTTACTCACCGAGTGAGTCGATCGTACTCAATTCAGTCTGATGCATTAGGTTGTCAAAATCTGAGTAAACGAGAAATGTCAAACTGAGTAAAAGCCACTCAGTCAGCCAAATCCGGGACTTAGAAAAAAAAATGTCAGCCGTGTCGGAGCAAACGCTCTAGCAAACGGCGCAATTATTGCATAACACAGGCCGAAATGCATTAAGGTAAGCAGGAATTTCATGCTGAGACGGTTTTCAGTCGTCTACAGCTCCAGTTAAATAAATCTGGAGCAGCTAATTTCAACTTTTCATCAGAACAAAAAAAAAAACAAACTTCCCGGCTGAAAATATCTCAGAGTGGTTTTGGCTCACTCTGCGCGAGAACGTTGTTTACTCAAAATTGAGTAAAAGCGCACGTACTCACTTTTGAGTAGCCATACTTCCCACTGAAATGAGCATATTTGCCTCAATTTTGAGTTGTTGCGAGTTACCGTGTAGGGGAAACTTCTACTTACACGATGATGGTGTTGGTTTGTATGGGCGGCCTTCGATTTCTAAGGAATGGGCTTTGGAACGGTTTGTTTACAAATGCTGATGGGCCCTTTTCAATTGTTGATCCAGATCTATTGACGGCAATCGAAAGTGCAGAAAGGCAGCTTCCACACCTGCGTAGGATATCGCACCCATTCAACACACATGGGCAGTAGACTGAAGCAAAATTTGACTTTTTCGCTCCACAGTGCTTAATTGGTTTCAAATAGGGTCCTGATTAGCCTCCAAAAGTTACAACTCATTTGGTTAGAAACAGACTTCGCACAAACCATTTGAAGTTTAAATGTAAATTACTATGGGAAATCTCAATTTTTTGTTCATTGCCTTCTAGTCTTTTTCCATATTGAGCTGCGAAACAGTTCGATAGTCATTCTTATAGAAAATTTTCTCAGCTACAACTTTGCTGAGAATCATTTTTATGTAAAACGAGACAGCAAAAAGTTATTAATTATTTAAGAGATTGGTAAACTTATGGCATGATCAAGCAGCTGCTCTGTAGGCAACACTGTATTTTACAGTGTTACATAGTAGTCATGATTTTTGTGTCCTATTCAACGCCCCAGAAACACCAATGTTGCCTGCTCAGCAGTTGATTGAGCATGATCATAAGACATCAGCGAATTGAACCATTGATAACTTTCGATCCTTTCATTTAATCAAAAAGTGGTCTTAGGCAAAGTTGTAGCTGGTACAAGTACAGTTGAAAGCTTTTGAAGCAGATCGATATGGTGAATTATTAAATAGACATGAACAAAAATCTTGGTTTTACCATAGTAATTCCCATACAAACTTCAAATGGTTTGTGCCATCTCTGTTTCTCACCAAATGGGTTCAAATTTTGAGAGGTTAGTCAGGATCCGATTTGGAATGGTTTAAGTATTGTGGAGCGAAAATTTCAAATTTTGCATCACTCTAATGGGCAGGGACCAACGGCTTTAATTCCCTTCCGAAGGAAGACGTGACCAGAGATTTTTATGCCTCAGAAAAATCCCACCGACCTCGGCTGGGATTGAACCCAGACCCATTGGGGTGAGAAAGCAGTCACGCTTACTACTAAACCACCGGCGCCGGCTATGCGTGTATCTATTCAACGTCTCTGGAGCTTACCACCATCAGGGATGTAAACGCAATTTCTCACAGCGCAGTCTGGCAATGTGATTTTTTTTGTCTACAACATCCGTATGGTAGTGTGATGTTTTATTTGCTTTTGATTTGAAATGGAGGAAGAAAAGAGGTTAAACTTTCCTTACCATACCGGTTGATATTTATGAAACAGTTTTGGCGTGGTGACTTGCATTTTCAATGAATTTCACCAATACATTTAGAAAATGATGATCGAGGAATATTTCGTCTTAGAAAACTTCAGCAATGGTTCTGATAACATCTACCATGCAGTTCTGCAATACTTTCAAGGGCTTCAACGAAAATTTATATAATCTGCATGGGATAAATTTGAAAAAAAAATCGCAGTACAAGGAGCATCCAAATGAAGCTTTAGGAGAAGCACAAAGTACTTTAAACGGGCAGTTGAGCGAGCCTCGAACCAGGATCTTCCGAAGCGTAGTTGGACGAAGCGTAGCTCAGAGAATTTCCGAAATGCACTTTAAGTAACATCTTCTAGGAACATAGGGAAGTTCTAGGTACTTCTGATGGGAAATTATAAGAACTTACGATGGACAATTATAGGAACTTCCGAAGGGAAGTTCTATAAACTTCTGATGGAACATTATTGGAACTTCCGTAGGGATGCTCGAGGATCTCCCAAATGGAAATTCTAGGAACTTCCGTTGGGAAATCATAGGTATTTCCAATTGAAATTTCTAAGAATTTCCTTATAAACATTCTAGAAATTTCCAAAGTTTGAAGTGGCCTGCTTCTGTCGACAACACTGAGTTTCTTAAAATGTCATTGGAAGTTTCTATTTAATCACTTTTAACTACCTAAGAAGTTTTAATAAGTATCCTTGGCTTCGAATGAAAGTGTCTTCTGAGTTCCTTGGAATATTTCCTGAACTCTTCGGAAATTTCTTCTGGCCTCTGCCTTTGCCAAGATCTTTCTTCCGAATTCCTTTGAAAGATCTTTACACTTTCACTGGACGGTTCTGCAAACTTTCTCTTTAGATGTTTTTTTTATGATTATCAGCAGCGGCGCTGGTAGTAGTGGTGTAGTGGTAAACGTGATTGCCTCTCGCCCCAAAAGGCCTGTGTACAATCCCAGTCGGTGCCACCAGAATTTTCTGAGGCTTAAAATCTCAAAAATAACGGAACTATCGACCTACCCTCTTCTAAGACCATTCTCTAGCTAATAAATTATCACACTAAAGCTTCATATTAGATAGCATTTCCAACCAACTTTGAAAATCACAAACTTCGCGTATTAAGTAACATAAAAACACTTTGAATGAAATTAAAATCTCTGATCACGCCTTTCTTCGGAATGGAAGTAAAGCCGTTGGTCCCCGGTCCATTAGTTTATGGGTCGATAGCTAGGGTCCAGGTGTGGCAGCTGCCTCTCTGGCGTCGGTAGGATTGGTATCCAGTACGGAAAACAAGATCAGCGGAAAACAAAACAAGGAAAAATAATGATTCTTCAGAGAAGATTCATATAATTTTCTCCCAAATATACTAAAAAATAAAAATTGTTTTACCATATATTGGAATAAATACCAGGGAATCAGGAAAAGTTTCCCGGGGTGTATCGGATAGCAAACATTATTTCCACAAGACGCCTTATGTACTACGGGCTACTATAGAAGTTGTATGGGCTTCCTAAATAAATTCTATTTACTAGCCCGTACAAGTTCTGGGTTCAGTTAAGTTCTCTAGAAGAAATGTGGACCTATGAACTTCTCTTATAAGGAAACCAGATGGACTTAAGAATTTTATGTTGCTAATTGAAATAAACCATCCACAGCATCCCGATGAATGTGGGCGACTTAGTGGAATACCTGTATAATGAGAAAGAGAAGGATTAGTAATTACTATTTAATTGATCATTCTGTCAAGCTTCTGCATTCATATTCCATTAGATGTCACAGCTGTTCTTTGCGTTGACATCTATCGGAAACTAGACACAAAACATGTCTGGTACCTCTATATATGCATTTAGATTATTATTCGAAGTGCCTCCTTTTTTACACACTCTGCACACAAATTAGCTCACCCCTCACAGAATTTATCACCGAATTTTATGTATGGGGCGGGGCATTAAGTATCTTTTACACAGAATATGTAAAAAGGAGGGACTTCAAATGTTAAAGCAAATGAATATATAGAGGTACCAGACATGTTTTGTAGTGACAGGTACTCTATTTTGTAATCTGTGAAAGGGAAATCACAAATCAAGTGTCAACAAAATACATGGCATGTTGAGAAATTGAGGTCGTGAGAGCAAATTTTCGCTCTCAAATTTGATTTTTTTTTGGCTCTCTGGGAGCTGGTAGTAAATCAGGTAAAACTGTATGCGGAAAAATCATTTTTTTTTAATTGTAGCTTGTTTAGCATTAGTTTCCGGGAAAAACTGAACGACAAAGCCCCTGACTAATTTGTTTAGGTTGTGGTTTACTTTTTTTGACCTGCATATGCACCGAAAGCGAATTATTTATTTATGGGGATTTTTATCACTTCCTACCAGCGGAACAGCGCCATCTCTGTGGAAAATGGTCGGGGTCTCCCTTAGCTCAGTCGGTAAAGGCACAGCTACAAAGCAAGACCATGCTGGAGGTGGCTGGGTTCGATTCCCGGTTCGGCCTAGGAATTTTTCGGGTTGGAAAATTTCTCGACTTCCCTGGGCATAGAAGTATGATTGGACTTGCCACACAATCATATCAATGCAAAAATGGTACAGGCATCGAAAGCTCTCAATTAACAACTGTGGAAGTGCATCTAGAACACTAAGTTTGAGAGCACGCAATAAGCTAATATGAAGAAGAAGAAGAAGAAGAAGAAGAATGTGTAAAAAAGGAGGGATTTCGAATAATAATCTAAATGCATATATAGAGGTACCAGACATGTTTTGCACTGCAGTGTCCTCTGTGAACAATTATAGGAAAACAGATTGTGTGTAGTTTCCGATAGATGTCACCGCAAACTACAGCAGTGACATCTGATGGAACATGAATGCAGAAGCTTGACAAAATGATCAATTGGTTAGCCTTTGGCTCTTCATCTTTGTTCTAGTTAATTAATTATTCTAATGTGATGATTGCGTTTTGCGCTAATTTACAGGATACCCTTTTATGGGAATGTTTTCGTTTGAATTTAAAAATTTGATAATCTACCTACTTGAGCACAGGAACCTACCTTACTACTTGAACTAGGTTGCCAAATCACGAATGATCTGGTGGTTTGAACGCAGACAGGCGACTCTGAACCTTTCCAGCGTGGACGTCTTTCTCTCCTTGAGTGTTTGAAGACCAGCCAGGTGGTGAATATCAGAATTACGAGCTCGCGGTGGACTGAGTACACTGAAACCTCCGTTTACGAAGTCTTTTTTTACGCAGTATTCAATTTACGTCCCTCTTTTTACGAAGTAAATCCCAAATAACGAGGTTTTTTTTTACGAAGTAAATCCCAAATAACGAGTTTTCTTTTTACGAAGTAAATTCCAAATAACGAGTTTTTTTTGTGATTTTGGGTAACTGGGATATACTGTGAAATACCTCACAATATGGGTATTTTTGGAATCGGAGTGATGTGTAGGGACCGGAATTCGATGTCTGACGCCATTTTGAAATCCAATATGGCGACTTCCGGTTACAGGAAAACTTGGACATTCTGCCAAATACCCCACAATATGGGTATTTTTGGAATCGGAGTGATGTGTAGGGACCGGAAATCGATGTCTGACGCCATTTTGAAATCCAATATGGCGGCTTCCAGTAACAGAAAAGCTTGGAAATTCTGTCATACACCCCACAATATGGGTATTTTTGGAAATGGAGTGACGTCTAAGAACCGGATATCGATGTCTGAAGTCATTTCGAAATCGAAGATGGCGGCTTCCGGTTACAGAAAAATTGGCAAATACCACCACGTCACCTCGATTCTTAAGATACCCATATTGTAGGTTATGTAATATTACTTTTATGTTTTTATGTAACCGGAAGTTGCGATATTGAATTTCAAAATGGCGTCAGACATGGGTTTTCAGTCCTAATAGGTCACCCCGATTCCAAACAACCCATATTGTTGAGTATTTGACAGTATTTCCCAGTGTTTCTGTAACCGGATGTCACCATCTTGGATTTCGAAATGGCGTCAGACATGGATTCTCGGTTCTCACAGGTCACCCCGATTCCAAATATATCCGTATTGTTGTGTATTTTACGGTATTTTTCTGTTTTCCTGTAACCGGAAGCCGCCATGTTGGATTTCAAAATGGTGTCAGACATCGATTTCCGGTCCCTACACGTCACTCCGATTCCAAAAATACCCATATTGTGTGGTATATGACAGAATTTTGAAGTTTTTCTGTTACCGGAAGCCGCCATCTTGGATTTCAAAATGGCCTCAAACATCGATTTCCGGTCCATACACGTCACCCTGATTCCAAAAATACCCATATTGTGGGGTATTTGACAATATTTTCAAAAACCTCTTTTTACGAAGTAAATCCCAAATAACGAGTTTTCTTTTTACGAAGTACACAGCAAAAAAATAATTTTGATATCACGTCAAAGTGGATGCACTACAATCATGTCGAAAATATGGTGTAATATTACTTGCTAAAAAGGACAAAATTATCATTAATACAATGCATGAACTGACATTACGCTGCTTTTACTGCATTTGTTTATTTATGTGGTCATAAAAATTACATGAAATTTTCGACATGATTGTAGTGCATCCACTTTGATGTGATATCAAAATTATTTTTTTGCTGTGTAGATCCCAAATAACGAGGTTTTTTTTACGCACTAATTCGATTTACGAACCCCCGTTTTGGTTCGTAAATGAAGGTTCCAGTGTATCTGGTTTTGGATCCTCTGAAGCTTTAGGTGGTGGCACTTAGCACAACTCTCTCTGAGATTGGCATACCATACTCAATAGCCGGCAGAATGATCTGCTTGTGGACAGCAAGTTTGTTTTTGAGGGACAGGGTGGACTTTCTGTTTATCAGAGGGTAGAGCGACCTGATCAAGATGTTACACCTGTCTTATCCACATGTGATCAGAATAGCAATTTGCTATCGAGGGTGAGACCAAGGTAGACTACTTCACTCAACCATTCAATGGGAGTGCTATTGTAAGGTACAAACCTTAACTTTTTCAATTTCAATTAGACATGCAAATTACGTTCCCACAAACAAGGTGCCTTCCATTCATTTTGACTAAAAACATGTTTTATTAAATTATGGAATAATAAGATATTATGATGATATTCTGTATGTGTAAGTAATAAGAAAAGATTGTAAAGTTTGTGTTTCACACATCAAACTTGCAAATTTAGCTTTGACAGAGTCACAATGAGCGTTTTTCTGATCGCCTCTTCGCGAAGAGTGAAGAGTGAAGAGTGGGTGAGATAAATTACAAAATCGCTTATCGCGACTCTCATGTAGCAAAATTGGCAGGTATTATATGTCAAACACACACTTTACAATCTTTTCTTGTTGTTTACATAATCAAAATATTTTCATAATATCTTATTATTCCATAATTTCTTAAAACATTTTTTTAGTAAAAATGAATGGAAGGCACCCTGCCCACAAAACCGACCAAGTCATGACCAGACAAAACTATCCCACGACAATAAATTTCAAAAGACATTAACGTTAAGACCCGATCGACCCAAATTCACAAAATGCATGTTTGCAATCCGAGACGTACCCAACAATCCATTCCCACTGTAAAACAACATTTTCCAGAACCAATTTCCTAACACCAAAGACAACCATCATCATTTCACACTTGAGATTTCGAAAGGTTAATTTATTGCCTCAGAACGAACAAGTGACTATGACCATCCTAACTGCATACCTATCATATTCCCACCACACATGAAGAAACCAGAACGGTTGACAAAGAACGAAAACGTAAACGCTGACATCCACTCGAAGCACGCGACCGACGACAAACATTCCC
Organism: Ochlerotatus camptorhynchus; assembly: GCF_037179485.1. Taxonomy (NCBI): domain Eukaryota; kingdom Metazoa; phylum Arthropoda; class Insecta; order Diptera; family Culicidae; genus Ochlerotatus; species Ochlerotatus camptorhynchus. Next base: position 1,385,759 of record NW_027041234.1, read on the forward strand.
ACGGAATAGAAAACTCACCCACGCGACAATACAATTCTCCCTTTCGCGCGCATGAGCTTAAGCCCTCCGAGCGCACGAAAGAAAGATGCAAAATAACAACCAATTAGGATCGAGACCGATTACTCTCTCCGATACATATCCCTCTCCATTCATTAGAATGGTGAAGTACTAGATTATTTGAACAACACATTGTAAACATAAAAACCGTTTGGAATAAAGAAATACACACAGTCTAGACACAGTCTAGAGACAGTCTAGAGACAGTCTAGAGAGAGTCTTGACAAAAGTCAAAACGGAGTTTATGATATCAGTGGATGATGACAAACCCCTAAAAAGGAGAACTCAGTGAAAAAGTAGTGAAGTTTGATGTGGCCAAATGGTGCCAATGGTGATAAGAAAATGTCCAAACTATCAAGATGGATGTCTAAGATTATACCTTACCAATTTGGTTAACAACGTACGCAGCCATCACAACTTTATTACTACTGTCCAAACCGTGGGTTACTGTCGGAGTTCACGGATCGAGGATTATCGTCGGGATGCTGAGAGCCTTGAGAGGAATGAATCTTCAACAATATGTGATCTCTTCTAACGAAGCAGAAATCAGTCACCACTCGATCACCGTCGGATACGGTCAAAAAGGGCAAGGTCTTTGTGCAAACCCAATTTTAAATTGTTTATAGTTAAGAATAAATGTTGCTTATTATAATAAAATGTTTTTATGTAGTAAACTATTAATAAACTGAATTTAATGTGTTAAGTGTAGCGTTTTGTAAAAACTGAACGTGTATGCTGCATGGCCCAGTGGATATACAAACCAGAAGCGAAGAAGTCCCCAAGATACGGTTCTTATCAAGGTCAGCAGAGGTCAGCATTCGGAGCTAGGCTGCTGGGTACGGTTTTGGTCCCTCGAACGTACATAGTTGGTCCTTCGAGCCGGATACATTCCGGCAAATTTCGGATTTCGAGGCCCAAAGGATGCTACAATAGGCTATTCCACCATCGTGACAGCATTAATTCGGCGTTGTCTTCATTGTGCCGGAGCGCACAATTGCCAGCATCCCAACAAAGGGAACCCAGTGCAATCGGCCATCACTACCAGCCATCGCCACTATCCAACAGTGCCATCATTGTTGTTCGATTGGCTTGGGTTCAACGGAGTTCACACCGAAAAAAACAGCTTGGACATACACGCAGTGGGCATTAACTCTAATTGGCGCCATCACTACAAGCAGTAACACCCGTAGAATAATCAGGAGATTGTTCTTCTTTCCTACCAGGTTAGTAAGAACGAGTATATGTGCAGCCGAAGCATCGACCTGCAACTTTCTTACAGCAAATTTCGTTTCTTCACTCTTACTCTCGGAACTGAGATTCGCTCGACATCTACTATGGGAGGTGTTTCGTTGGCTCAACCGTTGCCAAAAGCGATTCGTGATTTGGTGACCGCATCTGTGGATTGCAGACTGCCGTGAATGGATACGGTGGACGATATCAAAGATTTCGCAGATATCGAGTGGTGACGGTGACTGAGATAACGCTACGGTGGACGTCGTGGCAGGTAAATTTTAACACAAATATGTGTCCAGCCGTTGCTAGATTTGTGAACTGTACTCCAACAATAAATTGTACCTTTTCGGCGAACATTGGATCACTACTTTCTTGTGGACGAGTCCCTGATTTGCGAGGTTCGAGATTTAATCTCTCAACTACTTTTGACGATTTTCTTCGCTGAACTTCACCTCGGTTGGATTGCCCTCCATCATCATTGGTTGTCCAGGTGAGGCATAGTATATGTCTACCGAAGCAAGTTTTGTTGGATACTACATTAGGGCTTTATTCCCCTCACGTACTGGTTGAATACTATTGTCCAGTCATCGTGGAATAGCTGGTGCAGTTGGAACGAAATTTGCTCATTCATTATGGAATTCCATCGCTTCATTGTCTCGCCAACGATCGTCGCATAAGAGAACCTACGGTTTCATTGGGGTTCAGATCGTACTGGGTTGGCGCCTTCGTTCTTTGCCCAGGTAAAGCTAAACGGTATATGTCCGGCCGTAGTTGGATTATTGATACACATCCGCCACTCCTGAATCAGTGATAATTTAACCTATGCGTGTGGATGAAAGCTAATCGTACATTGGCTTGCACATTGAACGAGCTTTAAGAAAATTGGAGGTTGCTACCAGAATCCTTCGGTCATCCAGCCCAGCTATTAGTTTCAATGGTGAGACTACATAGTATATGTTTGGCCGAAGTGGGCCATTTGGATACTACATTCTTTCATGTTGAATAATAATTGCACAATGTGTTCACCACAACTTTTATAAAACCCTTGTTTACACTGGTTTGGAGAACATATACAACTGCAACGCAAAGGTGTTGTCTAACGTATTCAGTAAAACGTTTACCCAAAATCAATTTCTTGTTGAAGAAACGCTTCCATTGTGATTTTATTAAACTGCATGCTGAATAATAACTGTACAATTTGTTTATTACAACTTCTGTAAAACTCTTGTTTACACTGGTTTGGAGAACCTGTTCAACTACAGCATTATATGTATACGCGGTATAGGAGTAGAAGCAACTTTTATACAACGTTTATAGATACATATTTAAACTCAAGATTTATTATGTTGGTGAAAGCTCTTATACAACGTTTGTAGACACTTCTTGACAGCTGCTTTGAAATTTAATAGAGAGGAAACCTGAGAGGCGTTTGTTGCACTCTTTTATGACTCCTAAATAATCATTGTACAGCAAGCGGTGAAAAGCGTTTATAGCACTTTTTAATGACTCCTTAATAACCGTTGTATAAGTACTCACAATATTCACAGATTAAAATTAGTTTAACAATTGTCGTGGTACGCCAAAATAATTGCTTGTACAGTTTTTATTAATTTAATTTATTTGTGCACATTGAAAAAATATGTAATTATGCCATAATTCACATTCTGTGATCATGGAGGAAGTAGTAACAAGCATCTGTTTAATCTTGGATTGATATTCTTTCAATTAATCTCTCTAATCATTAATTGAGAGAATTTATCTAGAAATGTTATCGTTGATTATATGATATATGTCTTAAATTAATGTTTGCATTTATTAATAACACCTATTTATAATTTACCTCTACTCCACCGAGGGTTTCTCGCAGCAAGATTCGAACTCATGATCCCCGGATTGCCAGCCGCTTCTGTTTCCATCTGCTCTATTCTTGAATACATATTTTGATCATATGAGAGAAGTATATGAAGCTCATCTTGAGTGACTTCTCTTGCAGTCTAATAATCATTGCCTTATGGTCATATAAACGTGCCTATCACTTGTGCTATTTTTAGCAACAAAATTGTGGTTGGTGGTTGGTCGAACGTAAACAATGATTTAAGAGTGCTCCAAGCAGCTTTTGAAGCTTCTAACCAAAAAGGCAATACAACTACATTCTTGTTCAACTCTGGAAGCTATTATTCAACGTTTGATCAACTCAGGTGTTTTATAAGAGCTCCCAATTGTTTGTTGGGACTGCTAGCCAAATTCACGTGCGTCTTGAACGTTTAGATGATCTATGGGAGAAAACTAGTGGTTCTCTCTATGAAATCGAAACTCATGAAGAATACACTGAAAGCGATGTATTTTCAAAGGAACGTTCGGATTTTGAAAACCGCTATTATGACGTCAAGTCATTTTTGCTTGACAAGGCCAAGGAATTTACAAATACGTCAGCTCTCGACGAATCAGCTGCAACGTTGCATGGAGGGATGGATCATGTTCGTCTGCCGCATATTAAACTACAAAATTTCGACGGCAACATAGACGAGTGGCTGAGCTTTCGGGATCTTTATACTTCATTGATTCATCGGAAGTCAGATTTATCAGAAGTAGAAAAATTCCATTACCTTAAGGGTTGTCTCGGAGGTGAAGCGAAGGCGTTAGTAGATTCATTGAAAATCACTCGAGGCAACTATTCGATAGCATCGGAAACCCTTCAAAAGCGATATAATAACAGCAAGTTGCTAAAGAAAAGGCATGTTCAGGCGCTTTTCAAACTGTCAAACCTTGGAAAGGCATCAGTGATCGACCTGCAGAGGCTTTTGGAAGGGTTTGAGGGATCTATTCAAACATTGGATCAAGTAGTTCAGCTGGCATATTATAAGGATCTTTTGCTGATAGAAATTCCAAAATGGCATCGGACATTGATTTCCGGTCTCTACACGTCACTCCGATTCCAAAAATACCCATATTGTGGGGTATTTGACAGAATTTCTATGTTTTCCTGTAACCGGAAGCCACCATCTTTGATTTCAAAATGGCGTCAGATATTGATTTCCGGTCCCTACACGTCACTCCGATTCCTACAAGACCCATATTGTGGTGTATTTCACAGTATATTCCAGTTTCCTAAAATCACAAAAAAAAACTTGTTATTTGGGATTTACTTCGTAAAAAAAACCTCGTTATTTGGGATTTACTTCGTAAAAAGAGGGACGTAAATTGAATACTGCGTAAAAAAAGACTTCGTAAACTACTTTGATCATTTTTGAGTAAATATGAGTAACTCAAATTTACTCGCTGCAAATATATTTACTCTGAGTGCAGCTGTCTTGCCCCCAGGTGGAAACATTTCAAGACCAACAATTGAAATGGCCTTAACTCCATTTAGTAAACAAACCTTGTAAAGCCATTTTCTCGCGAACCGAAACCTTCATTCGCAAACCTAAATAACCACACTTGGGTAGAGGAGAATTTCCCCTACCTGTTCATTATGTTGGTTTGCCTTTGCGGACTTTGGTTCGCGAGAAAATGGCCTTACAAGGTTTGTTTACAAAATGGAGTTAAGGCCATTTCAATTGTTGGTCTTGATTTGATGTCAGTCCCGTGGCTTTTCCTCTCATGTCGGTAAGCTACAACTCGGATCAACTTTAAATACCAGCCCTGATTGAAGAATCTGCCAAATGTTTGTTAAGGATCGTATTGATTAACATCGACGTCGACACCATAACAGCCTGACATTTGTGATCAGGACTTAATCCGAGGATAATACCACCCGGCTGAAACTAACGATTTTAAATTGGCTCACTACTTGACTAGCCTATTGATCCCAAGCAAATCGATTAACGTACCCCATTCTAGTCTAAATTCTAGTACTACACTATGATTGTTTTGATACGCTATGAAAGTTTGACAGACAAAAAGAGGGGTTCGTGGATTTCCCTATGTTTCGAGGGGTGCATCGATTAGCTTGGGACCGAAGATAGTACCAGCGATGAGCCAAAAACTAGCACGTTTCTTCGGGACCTTCTAGTCTTAGAGTTACCTCTATGAGAATACCGGCTGGAGCTTACCAGAGACGTTAATAGATACGGGCAAAGAAAATTTCTGTCAAAACAGCAGCACGGTTTTTGAGGGATCTTTTGGCAATGTCACTGGCCTCCATGTTTCTTCCAGTGGCTGCAAATGATTTTCATACAGTGCCGCAATGCTGTTGATAAAATTTGAAGTTTCGACTGGAGCTGAAGAAGAATGAAGTGTGCGGCAACATTTTGCAAAAATAATGCGAAGACGAGAGATGACAGCCGCTGCATGACAGTATTATTTTTGTCATATTGAATTGAATCAACAATAAATAAATAAATAGCAGATATCAAATACTTCGTGAAACTAATAAAACACTTTTTTCATCACTGAGAACAATACGCCTTTCTGGCGAATTGAGCGAACAGTAATGTTTATTTACTTTGCTCGTTTGTTTCAGTGTTTCGTTTTGCTTGCTTCAGTCTATGCGTGTCTCTATTCAACATCTCTGGAGCTTACCATCATCAGGGGTGTAAATTAAATTTCCGGAGAACTTCGAGATTAGGGCGTAATTGATATTGTAAATAAACGCTTCATTTGACGATTTCCCGCGAATTAAAGCTCAATCTCAAAAACTAACAACACAAACAAGTAAATGAATGGTTCCTCTATCTTTTGGTATAGTTTTTTTTCACGAGAATGTTCTTTTATTCTCTTGAAAACAACGAATTTCCGAATTTCTCACAGCTCAGTCTGCCAATGTGAATTATTTGTCTACAAAATCCTTATGCACTAGGTACCCAGAAAATCAGAATGCACGTATATTCAAAGTTGTTTCTGTGATGTACAAACACATATACAAATAATCAAATCGTATAGAATGCAATAAAGGGCTTATACTTACAAAAGTGGAAGCCATATACGTGTAAATCTTAATTTATAATTAAACGAGTTGATTTGACATCATATACGATTTAATCTTAATAAAAAATTCAATTTGAAAAGTCTTACGATGTGATCCGATTTAATTTGTGGTTCAGTACGATGGAAAAATGATTCATCGCATATAAGGTGAAAATTTGCATTATATACGATTTAACTTAAACATATTGCGATGTATGTCATACTTATATGCGGTGTTGACTTAAACTGTAGTTATTTACGATACTGTTTGTACATTGCTATACGACTTCTGGTTGTCTGGGTAGTGAGATGTCATATTTGCTGTTGTATTGAAATGGAGGAAGAAAAGAGATGGTTAAACTATGGTTAAACTTTCCTCACCATACCAGTTGAAATTTATGAAACAGTTTTGGCATGGTGACATGCACTTCCAATGAATTTTACCAACACATTTAGAAAATGATGATCGAAGAATATATCGACAGTGAGCATGCATAAGGGCGTATACGCGATGATCGATTCTCTTTGTCGATTTTCTCTTTTGTTAATAACTCGCTAGATATAACGTTTCTCGTGCGTTTGCTGTTGCTTTTGATAGCCAATACAACCTGTTACAACTTCGCATTGAACAAATTCTAGAAAATTCTTTCGCTTAGCTGTAGCAATGCAAAGAGAAAATCGATGAAGAAAATCGATCATCGCGTATACGCCCTTATGCATGCTCACTGTCGATTTCGTCTTAGAAAACTTCAGCAATGATTCTGAGAACATCTACCATGCAGCTCTGGAATACTTCCAAGGGCTTCAACGAAAATTTCTGTAATCCCGAGCAGAAGAAAATAACTAATAACTAACTAATTTTGATCTGATAGCAATATTTGGTATTGATCAGCATGACATAAGAGGTAAAATACCAAAGAATAAAAAAAAATGCATACAAAATACTTTGTAAACAACAAAAATTGATATTTGGATACCAAAAGAATGCCTGTTTCGTATTGTTTTGGTATTGCTTTATCATAATTTGATATTGGAATGGTATTGAGGGAACATTTTTTTTTGGTATTATTTTTTGGTATTTTACCTCTTATGTCAGGTTCGTCCATACCAATTTAAGGTATCGAGATATTCGTTGCTGCTTGGGTGAAAGCTGATAGATCATATTTTGCTATTTTTGTATTTATTTTATATTTAACAAAATATTTCGATACCTGAATATTATCAAAACATGGTTTTATAGCACAAGCATATCAAAATAAGGTAGATTTTTTTTTGTTATAGTCACTCTTGGGTCATTCGTGACTTGTGGGGGTGAGATTTGAACTCGTGACTTTGGCGTGAGAGGTATGGATGTTAACCACTACGCCAGGGTCGCCCTGCATAAGGTAGCATGCCTCATTACGATATACCGTATGCGTGATAATGTTTGCACCATCGTACAAATAAGGTTCCCGTTTCACCTGTGCATACAATGCCTTGGTTTTCTTTGCATGCACGTAACCTATAGCTCATACCGTAGTAGGCTGTGTATAAAAGAAAATGATTAACTTATTTGACAGTTGTACAATGACGAAGTGGCAGCGTATTCGTGATTTGTCCCACGCGCAAATGTCGCAAAAAGACATTTAAATCGCCGTGGGAGTGTCCCGGTGGACCGTCAAAAGGGTTGTAGACCGAGAAAAGAAAGGACAACTATCCGCGAAGGTGGCCACAGGTCGTCCGAGTCCGCTCGGGTTCCGAGGGTTATCGCTGCTATCAAAAGGGAGATTCGGGTGAATCCAGTGCGTTCAATAAGAAAAATGGCAAAGGAACACAGGATCAGTGACTTTACGACACGGAAGATCGTAAAGGAAGATTGCGGGTGAAGTCGAGGGCACGAAAAAAAAACTCACATGATTACCAACCACATCCGGGAGCTATGAGTTGAACGATGCATGAAAATCTTGAAATTCCTTAAGCGAAAAAAATCCGGTAATCCTTTTCAGCGACGAGAGCATGTTTACCGTCGATCCCGTATCAAATTCCAGAACCGACCGGTATATTAGTTCTCTTCCGGTAAAAGACGTGGCCGACGAGCACAAGAACGTGTATCTGACCAAGCATCCTGCTAGTGTTATGGAGTTTGGATTGGTGGCTTTCTATGGCAAAAAATAATGGACCCGGTTCACTTCAACAATGGGACAAAATGCACTACAATAATGGGGCAATATGACACTCTTTGCCGTCTTATAAATTATCATGACCAATTGATGCAGAAGAACATCTTCGGTTTTGACTGCCTCCAGTTCCAATCGTAGTCCACAAGCGCTTAGTAGACTTCGGAACGTTTCGGACAATTTGTGAAGACATAATTGAACGTAAATAAGCTCGTTTACTAAAGGATCGTTTTCCCCCAAATGTATAAAGAAAATGATTTTGATCATAAAATAGAAATACACCCTAAAACTTACCGGTATTTTATCTGAAAGATGGAGCTCTAACCTCAGTCAAATGGTAAATATCTTTCACTGACGCTTAATAATGTTTGAATCGCTTAAAAATCTTAACAATACGGAGTACAAAATGACACTATATCCAATGTAAGCTGGTTTTTTGTTTTTATTTACATTAGGCCGGAACAAATCACAAGTTTTTCTTTTGTCACTCGATGCTCGCACCAGTCGAGGGGGGAGGAATAAAAAATAAACAAAAAAAAATAAAACATTTAAAATTCGTTTTACATTATATCTAAACCGTATAGGGTTAACTACCCCATTTCTGGCCTATTAAGCATAACCCGCACTTAGTCTTTCTTAATCTAGTTAAGTTTAGCACCAAACGGATTGTTATTATTACTGATGACTTCCAAATTTATTTACCTTTCTGTACGTACCGTAAGATTTGAAAACGAGAAACCAATCGTTGAGATATTGTCAAAAGTCCAACACTGCTTCTTGACGCCAAACTCGGCCTACGGATATTAAACTTGGCCTAACGCATTGAAACGCAATTGAAACACCATTGAATTTACTTTGGCCTATCGGATGAAGATAAAAAAAAATGATTCGGTCGGAGCGCTTCTTTTGTTTTTGGGAATAATGGGTGTAAACCTTCATACCACGCGTTCGCATTGACTTCATTCGGTAGCTTATTAACTAAAGTATCGTACCAAACGCATAATTGACTTGTTAACTCTGAAATCATGGATTTATTTGAAGTTTTCTGCTCGATAGGCCCAAAATGGGCGATTAGGAGGAAGTAGTTCTCTACCCTATTTAAAACGCTAACATTTTTTCTTAGCCTCCGCTTTAGCCTTATACTTCTTTGAAGCCGTGTTTTTTGACACTAATGCCTTTATTTGTTGACTTTATTATGTGTAACACTCGAGTTATCAACAAGACATTTCGCGCATAAGTTTTTGTATCCTTTCAAGGAAGAACATTGGTAATAATGTAGATGAATAGGATCAAAGCAATTGATTTTTGGATATTGATAAATTCCGGATAAACCATCAAGCGGAATACCACAAACGTAACAGTTCTTATGAAAAAAAAAACGTTCTGTTTTCGATATTTCTTCCCTATCCAAATATAACTCAGTTTTCTCAACAATTGTTCGTGCTTCAAAAAAATCTAACAAGACGTATGGATTCAGGAAGGTCTATTCAACAAAATCCAAGCGTAATATTCAAAGAAAGGAGTCAACATCCATCTTGGCTGAACATAAAAACCAAATTTTAACAAAAATACGTAGTTTTGTCAATTTAAACCTGGCTTTGGGTGTGCTTAAAAAAATTATCATCACATATGAATTCAGCAAGGTCAGTTCTATAAAATCTAAGAATAACTTTCAAAGGACTGTATCAAAATCCAACTTAGCAGAAAAGGAAAACAAAAAAATACCTTTTCGAATAACAAACCCGGTTCAACTTTCACGTATGGATTCAGCAAGGTCCATTCTAAAAAATACAAGCCTATTTTTAAAAGATATGAGCCAAAATGCAATTTGGCAGAACCGAAAAACCAAATTTCTATGAAAATAAGGATGATTTCAGCAATTCGGTAAAATCCACTTCTATTTTTCAAAGGAAGGAGCCGAAATTCAACTTGGCTGAACAAGAAACCCAAATTTCTATCAAAATACGTACTTTTGAGAATTCAAACCCAGTTATCTAAAAAATTGTGCATGCTTCAAAAAATTTACCATCAAGTATGGATTCTGCAAAGTCCATTCTATAAAATTTAAGTCTATTTTCAAATATTGGAGTCGAAATTCAACTTGGCATAACAGAAAATCAAAGTTTTTATGAAAATACGTACTTTTGTGAATTTAAACTCGGTATTCTCAAAAATTGAAGAAATTCAACCCTCACGTATGGATTCAGCAACTTCTATTAAAATACAAGCATATTTTTCAAAGATAGAAGCCAAAATTCAGTTCGGAAAACAGAAAAATTAATTTTCTATAAAAAATACCTTTTTTTTGTGAATATTAACCAGGTTCGTCCTTCCGGTATTCAGCAAGTTCCATTCTATAAAATCCAAGCTCAAATTTCAAAAGATTGAACCGAAATCCAACCTAGCTTTAAAAATATCTACCATCACATATGAACCCACAAAAATCTATTCCACAACATCCAAGGTTGTTTTTCAAAGGACGGAGCCAAAATCCAACGTGGCTGATCAAGAAACCCAAATTTCTATAAAAATGCGTACTTTTGTGGATGTAAACCCAGTTTTCTCAACAATTGTGCTTGCTTTAAAAAAAATCTACCATCAGGTATGAACACACGAAGGTCCATTCTTTAAAATCTCAGCCTAATTTTCACACGATGTGAATCTCACAAGAACGAGGAAGGGATCTAAGGGAGCGGAATCTACGTTAAAAGTTAGGTAAATCACTTCAAGAAAGCTCAGACTAACATTCAATATAATTCAATCACTCAACAGAACATTTTGGACTCCCTAAGGAAGGTTTTGAACCACTTCAGAAAAGGTTGGAGACCATTTGGAAAATTTAAGCTCAAAAAATTGTCGGTTCACTTCGAAAAAGATTGCAAGATTGTGTCCTTGCCAAACGCCAAAGCAGTTAACAAAAATCTGGAGCTCACTTAGGAAAATATCAAACTCGTTCTGACTAGTTGGTTCAGTTCGAAAAAAAGTTGAATCAATGCAGGAAACCTTGGATTCATTTAGGAAAAGGATTAATCAGCTAATGTTGCCTCACTTCAGAAAATGTGAAACCAATTCATTCAAGATTGGATTTGGAATATGTTGAATCACTTCAGGAAAGTTTTGACAACTTTAAAAAGGATTGAATAACATAACAGAAAAAGTTTAGACCCAGTTAGAAAAATATTGATGACTTATTCGAAAGTTTGAACTCACTTCAAAAAAGTTCAGACTCAGTTTTGAATCTGCTTTGAAAAGTATCACCTCAGTTAGGAATTTCCTGAATCGTTTCTGATTTGGTCTCACTTCTAAAAATTTTATACCAATTTTGAAAAGATTGGATTTAGCTCGTAAATTGTTGAATCACTGTAGAAAAGAAGTGAATCATTAAGTATCATTGCAGAAGGTTTGTTAGTTAAGACATGTAGATCGAATGCAAAAATCTGGCGACTACGGTGGGCTGGGCACATCGTAATAATGTCGGATAACGAACCACTGAAAATGGTTCTTTGTAGTGATCCGACTGGGACAAGACGAAGATGTGCGCAACGAACAAGAGGGATCGATCAGATTGAAGGTGGCTAGTGAGTTGCCAAACAAGATTAGGAATGATGTTCGATTAAATCCGTTTTCAACAACTGAAACCGGTTGATCCGATTTCAAGGACCTGCCGTATTGGTCAAGTACCAATTTATGTGAAAATTCTTTAAAAGAACAAGGTGATACAACAACAACAACAACATAATAAAATCTAGCAAAGCGAGTATCCATACCTAAATGAACTTGCGAAAAATAAATATACACTGAAAGTTTTATTTTATTTCCCCCTTGGTGATATTCCAAAATTTTGAAGGGGGGGGGGGGGGGGGGGTGACAAAAGAAAAACTTGATATTTGTTCTGGCCTTATACACACTTAGAAATTTTTACAGAAATCTGTAAAATTTTATCGAAATCTCAACAGCTGAACGTTCGGTAAACAGTTTCGCAGATTTTCTGTAATTTTTCACAAATATCTGTGAATTTTTGACAGATATCTGTAAGAAATTAATCGGTAAAATTTTACAGAAATCTGTAAAATAATCTTAGTGTGTATTATAACATAGGTTTGTCAAATTGATACGGTGTCGAGAGCAAACATGGGTTTAACTTGTAAAATGTATTTTAGGCTTGAAACGAAGGAAGTGCATCTTGTCCAATGGTGCATGTTACCCCAGGTATCCCGAATATCTTTCTACCGTGTGTTACTAAAATCCAAAGCATATAACCACGAAGAACATCGTCATATTGTTGTAATATTTCATTTTTATCTGTCGATCAATATGCTGTAGTTGTGTACTATAATGTGTAGTTGTATCATCAGTATTCTAAATTCATCGACGCCAGATTGTTACCCGTGCAGCTGATTCCTTCATTTTAAGTGACGAGGAAGACATTGAAGTTGTACAGCATTATCTTTTCCAGTCACATGAACTGTTGTTAACGGCTGCGGAAGAAGACAAGAAAAATTGCGCTGGCGGATCTCGGCCTGGCAAAAAACCGTATATCAACAGGGGTGCTCATGTAGGAGCTGAGCGACTGTTTTAGGATTATTTCTCCGAGAATCCTACGTAGCGATTCACAATTTTGGCGGTGGTTTCTAATGTCCTTAAACATGTTTACAAAGGTTGATGCAGAAATAGAAGTCGCGAATCATTACTGCGTGCAAAAGCCTGATGTGGCTGGTAAGCTAGGATTAATTGGCCTTCAAAAATGCACCGCCGCAATCCGACAGCTTGCATATGGCATCCCAAGTAACAATTGTGGTTTTATGAGGGTTCTGTAGACCATAATTTAGACTTGTAGCATGCTTTAAAACCACTATTAAACTTGCAATGTTACTTGAGATGTATGAATACATCAGGATGATAGAGACAACAGCGCTGAAATATCTTGTGGAGTTGTTTTGTGAAACCACTGTTCGTGTTTACGGCCCCAAGTATCTACGCTTTCCGACACCTGACGATGCGAGAGGTTGTTGCGTGTTGAAAAGAATCGTGGATTTCCTAGAATGCTAGGATCCTTAGACAACTGCCGTTGCGTTTCTGCCTCCTGGTTTGATCCTGTTATGGGGTCCTAGGACACAACCAACCACGCAAGACAAAGCGGCGTATCTTCTTCGGATGTCCAGTTTTCACCTCTTGCATTGGTTTTCATCCTAACAAAATGCAATGAAATGCACTGAACAATGAATGTAAACCGAAAAAGTGTGAATCAAAGCAGCAGTGTCACAACCAATCAAAATAGCGACCCAGAGCAGAGCTTTTTGCGTTCTCATTTCCCAACTCCTATATGGGGCTCTGAAACAGAGATTGGGACCCGTATGGGGAGTCCCGTGGCGGTGCTCTAATTATAAGATTTTCCCAGTGAAGTCAAGACATGTTTTTTTTTAAGGAATTAGATATTAGACCCATTGCCGCCAGCGTGATCTTGAGATGGAGTAAATACATTATCCATATTACCTGTTCTTAAATTCGTGATAAGGAATCATATGGTTTAGCGCTGTTCAGAGGAACGTTTCAATGATAACATTTTTGATGGTTTTGGGAAACTAATTTGAATTCTAAACATTTTCCACTCCTTCTGGCAGCCGAAAATTTGTCCTAAAAATCTATTCTACCACCAGGTGCGTAGTTTTCCGCCATAATCGCTTCCAGTACAAACCACACGATCAAATAATAACCGCAACCGCAACCGTCTACCAGAATACGGACAAACTCGTTTCAATAAAATAAAATTGTAAACTTTTCAAATCATCATTACCGGAACGTGTGTGAAGGTTCGGTTTTCGGCTCTCAACATCTGTCTGTCTACCACCGCCGCCGTGTCAATATGGGTCTTTCTCGCGATATTGTTGAACAAATACAAAAATGGCACAAGACCACCAGCATCGGTATTTGCATAGAAAGAGATAGCAAGTGACAAATAACAGTAAAATAAAAGCAAATCTTTTCCAAACCAGCTCGGAATTATTAGCCACAAGGCAAATTACCCCTTTTGGGCGAGCGTTTTTTGTTTTGTTTTTTGGGGCATAGCATCGCATCGGAAGCGAAGAACATGGTGAAAATTAGCAAACACATATACACGTCGCGCTGAAGCCGCAAAAGAGCGTGTGTGTTGTGTTTTAAAGTGTTATGTGAAATTCACCCGAACGCGAGCTGCTCCCGCCGTTGCAGGCGGTGGGGGGGGGGGAAAGTCTGGAACAAGATGGAGGTGGGGCGAGGAGGTGCTTTCACGGGTTAAACCATGAGATAGCATATATGTAAGTACAACAATCTCGAAGCCTGGTGATTGCGGTGGTGGGAGTGCCGATGGAGTTGGGATGGTCACGTGCGGAAATTGAGTGCGATGTAAAGTTTAATCGGTACCGCCCTTGTCGGTACAATAAATATCCATTAACAGAGACCCCCACCAGCAGTCGGAGGGGATTGCGCCAGGCCATGGGTGGGCGGGCATGCACATCCGTCGGTGATTATATCTGCGTGGTGATGATGGCTGATGTTATAAAGGGTCTGGATCATAGATGTATTTTTGTTGTTGTTGATGTTGGATTAATGTTTCATGGTTTTCTGGATTATGGCATGGATTTAGGGTGATCGGATATCAAAGTTTTCCAAGAATCCTCATTAATTCCTTCGTGCAATGATTTTACAACGCTTGCCTGTCGTACTTGAGTCAATTTCAGTGCTGAATTTTGAACCGGTTTGGATGACGGTAATGAAATTTTAATTTTTGTTACACTCATGATTAGTACTATCCAAAGAATCACAACTGACCGTTCTGAAAACGGTAGTGTAATTTGAATTTTTGTTACACATCATGATAATATATTCAATTTAGCAACAATCTCTGATCTTCATCATCAATGGTCCTTTAACTAATCATGTTTTGATTACTTCAAACATGAATTTAACGATTAACATAGTATACATTAAAATAGCTTAACGTCAAATATCAGACTTAAAGTGGGCATTTTATACGATAGATGAGGAGATGAAAGTATAGAGTTGATAGTTCCATTATAGTACGGCAGTGTGAAAATTGTGTATAGGTAGGATGTAGGTACTAATCGAGTTGATCATTCCCCTTTACCAAACGCCCCTGTTGTCCTTTGCTCGCTTTCTACTTTCTATATACAATTTTCACACTGGCGTACTACAACGGAACTATCAGCTCTATACTTTCATCTCATCATCTATCGTATAATAGGGTTAACTACCCCATTTCCGGCCTATTAAGCACAACCCACACTTAGTCCTTCTTCATCTAGCGCAGTTTAGCACCAAACGGAATGTTATTATTACTGATGGCTTCCAAATTTATTTACCTTTCCGTACGTACCGTAAGATTTGATAAAGAGAAACCAATCGTTGAGATATTGTCAAAAGTCTAACACTACTTCTTGACGCCAAACTCGGCCTACGGTTTCTAAACTCGGCCTAACGCATTGACACGCCATTGAAATGCCAATGAATTCACTTCGGCCTATCGGATGAAGATAAAAATTGATTCGGTCGGAGCGCTTCTTTTGATTTTGGGAATAATGGTTGCAAACCTTCATATCACGCTTTCTCATTGACTTCGTTTGGTAGATTATTAACTAAAGTATCGTACCAAACGCATAACTGACATGTAAACTATGAAATCATGGATTTATTTGAAGTTTTCTGCTCGATAGGCCCAAAATGGGCGATTAGGCCGAAGTAGTTCTCTACCCTATGTTCACTTTAAGTCTGATATTTCGCTTTAGGCATCGCCAATTAGGCCGGAACAAATCTCAAGTTTTTCACAAAGAGGGAAATAAAAGATCAGTGTAGGGGAAATGGCTCTCGCTAAAAATCTGATATTTATCAATTTAATCTAGATGAACACGTCATTGGGACGGTACTAATGGATATTTGTGGTTGCTATTTAAAATTTAGTTGATTGCTGAATTTATGTATGGGCCCAAATTAGGGGCATTTAGGTCGACATTACATCCATTTCCCTATATTTATTTTTCAAGCATCGCTATTTAATTTGGGTATGGATATGTACTAGATTTTATTATGTTGTGGAATATCACCTTGTTTTTTTTTTACAGAATTTTTACTTAAATCGGTGCTAGACCGTTACGGCATAACAAGTCTTTCAAATCGGATCAGCCAGTTTCAGTTGTTGAAACGGATTTTATCGAACTCATTCCTAATCTTGTTTGGCAACTTACTATTGATCTCCTTTTTTCGCTGCACACATCATCGTCTTGTTCCAGTCGGGTCGCTACCAAGAACCATTTTCATTGGACCGTTATCTGACATTGTTACGATGTACCACCGTAGTCGCCCGATGTTCGATCTAAATTTCGTAATCTTTTCAAAAATGGTTTCAAATTTTTAGAAGTGAGACCAAATCAGAAACGATCAAGGTAATTCCTAATTGAGGTGACATTTTCAAAGCAGATCCAAAACTGAGTCGATTAAGCATTCAAAACTTTTCAAACTGAGTCTTAACCTTTCTAATATGTTATTCAATCCTTTTTAATGTTGTCAAAGGTTTCCTGAAGTGATGCAACATATCCCGAACCTAAACTTTAAATAATTGGTTTCGCATTTTCTGGAGTTTGGCCACCTTAGCTGATGTAATCCCTTTCCTAAATGAATCCAGGGTTTCCTGCATTGATGCAACTTTCTCCGAACTGAATCCAAACTTGTCAGGACGGGTTTGACATTTTCCTAAGTGAGCCCCAGATTTTTGTTAACTGTTTTAGCATTTGTCAAGGACACAATCTTGTTTAGGCCACCTAGATTTCCTAAAAGTGTAGGAAGTTTTCAAAAGTGAACCGACACTTTTTTGAGCTTAAATTATCAAACGGAGTCCAAAATTTTCTGAAGTGGTTCAATATCTTCCTTAGGGAGTCCAAACTTTTCTGTTGAGTGATTGAATTATATTTAATGTTAGTCTGAAGCGATTTATCTATCTTTTAACATATATTCCGCTCCCCTAGACCCCTTCCTCGTTCTTGTGCGATTCATATCCTTTGAAAATTAGGCTGAAATTTTAAAGAATGGACCTTCGTGTGTTCAAACCTGATGGTAGATTTTTTTTTAACTAAGCACAATTGTAGAGAAAACTGGGTTTGCATCCACAAAAGTACGAATTTTTATAGAAATTTTGATTTCTTGATCAGGCAAGTTGAATTTTGGCTCCGTCCTTCTGTGATCACATATCACCATCACGTATGAAGATGGCAGATTTTTTTGAAGCTAGGTTGGATTTCGATTACATCGTTTGAAATTTGTCCTTGGATTTTATAGAATGGAACCTGCTGAATCCGTACGTGAAGGACCAACCTGGTTGATATTCACAAAAGTAGTATTGTCATAGAAATTTGATTTATCTGTTTTGCAGAACTGAATTTTGGCTCCTATCTATGAAAACTAGGCTTGTATTTATTTTTCATAGAAGTTAGGTTGTTCGGCTCTGCCAAATTGGATTTCAGCTCATATTTTTGAAAAATAAGCTTGTATTTTTACCCTTCTTACAAAGAAGGGTATAGATATCACTTGAAAAACCGACATGTCATATACCATTCGACTCAGCTCGACGAGATCGGAACATGTCTGTGTGTGTGTGTACGTGTGTATGTGTGTATGTGTGTGTGTATGTAACGAAATGAATGCGCTCACGTTTCTCAGCAACCGCTCAACCGATTTGGACAAACTCGACGCCAAATGATAGGTCTTGGGGTCCCATTGAACGCTATTGAACGGTTTTGGAATCGGTGAACCGGTTCCGGAGATATGGCCGGAATAAGATCCGGTGAATATGGGCCTTCACGCTGGATTTAACGGAAAACGTATCAAAACCGCATGATACACATCAAATTACTACAGAATTCAAAAATAAGATCAATGCAAGTCGTGTTAAGTGTTCCAGACCACATTGCACACACTTGGACATGTTCCGGGTACCCGGGGAAGTTGCTTGAATACGAATTGAATTAAAACCCATTAAATCACATTAAAATACGATGATAAGGTGATTGGTAGCCTCACCAAATAGACTACACCCGGATATATTCCGGGTACCCCCAGGCAGTGGCGTAGCGTCACTGGATGACACGGGGGTGGGGGGCTTGGTCACTGATAATGACAATAAAATAAATAAACTTGAATAAGTAAGAAGGGTCTGATCACACCATAGGTGGATACATTCGGGTTTTTTTTAATGGACCTTGCTGAATCCATACGTGAACGTTGAACCGGGTTTGTAATTCGAATCTATAATTCTATAGACACTGAATCTTTGGGAAAATTCGAAATCAGTTTACTCCGGAAAGTATTACCACTTTAAAACAAAAACCTATTCATTTTGAAAAGTACTAATTCACACAGTTCACTTACTTATGAACTGATTCAGAACTTTCCGAAGTGGTTCCGAACTTTTGTTACGTGGTCCAGTGATTTCGAACATTGCCGAAATTATTCAGTTATTGTGGAAGTAGTTTAGTTCAGTGTGATAAAAAAACTTTCTAGAATGATTTAGTACTTTCCACAGTAATTTTTCATACTGATTTAGTTAAATCCTGATGAATGTGGGCGTCTTAGTGGAATACCTGTATAAAGGGAGAGAAGGATTAAGAATTTTCATTTTATTCCACTACCTTATTTGCTTATCCGTGACAGATACGCGTATTTCGTTTACAATGTACAAACTTCTTCAGTTTCTTGTACTAATACTCGACTATTAGTACAAGACACTGAAGAAGTCAGCACATTGTAGACGAAATACGCGTATCTGTCACGGATAAGCAAACAAAGTAGTGGAATTAAATGGAAATTACTAATCCTTCTCTCTTTCTTGATTTAGTTATTTCCGCTGGGATTCGGAACTTGCAGAAGTGATTAAATAGTTTTTTGGACTGATTTACTGCTTTCCGAACATATTCCGAAAATTTATTAAGTGATTCAGTACTTCCGAAGTTATTCTAGGCCAGTGATGACCAAAGTGCGGTTCGAGTGCCGTACGTGGTGCTTGCATCTTTATGATGCAACCACCTCAGCATAAATTTATTTCTGCATTACGAATGTTTGGCTGAAATGGTTGGAAAACACACAAAATTCAACTTAAAGTATGACCATGGAACAAAGATACAGGCATTGAAAAAAGGGGTTGACCACCACTGCTCTAGGCTTTTCTGAAGTGTTTCAGTAAATTCTGAAGTAATTCCAAACTTTTTCCTAAGTTTCCTACCCCGTAACGTGGGTAGATCACCTTTCGTGGTACGTTACGGGATGTAAGATCTACCATCGATTCCTAGTCCTGACTGCTTCAAACTAGGGGAACAGGATTTTCCAGTAATCCAAGGAACACATCTTAGTCCTTGTTCTTTTTATGCCTTGTTTTCAAAATCAACATTACTGGTCGATCAAATTACTGGTCGCAGCAGTGTTAGTTCCCGAAAAAAAAATGTTTCGGAGTTATTGAAACCTTTCTGAAGTGATTCAATACTTTCCTAAGTAATCCCCAACCCAACTAACAGTTTTCACAAGGTAAACGCTTTACCCATTTCATTTCTACAACCTCAAGCTGTATTCAAACGTATACGATATGAGACAACCTTTAATCAAGCAAATCTGGTGAACATAGTCAGCTACTTATGGCTGTTGGAACGGTTGGGACAAGCTCTTATTGAATATCCATTTACGCTTCAATACAGCTGTTATCCTGCTGTTTGGTTGTGTGCAAACTTTTTGTTTTCCTTGATTTGTTTTCCGTCGATCTTGTTTTCCGTGCTGAGCACCAATGTTAACGACGCCAGGGAGGCAGCTCTCAAACCTGGACCCTACCTATCGACCCATCAACTCATGAACCGGGGACCAACGGCTTACTTCCCTTCCGAATGTAATCACGCTTACCACTACACCACTGCGAACTTGAAAGGTGCTTATTCAACCTATTCTCAGTTATCGAATAATCGCTAACCAGCTTTCTTTTGAAGCCGAGTTAAAAATTGTTCACTCCTTTTTTATTGTTGGAGGAATTGACTGAATTTATTTTGCTGTGAGCATCAACTTAATCGAAATATTTTATAAGCACAGTTATAAGGCTGACTAAAGGTAAATTGGTACACTCCTCTCGCGTCGCTAGCACGGAACCACACCAATCAGCGAGGAAGGAGTCAACATCTAACCAGGAACGGAAATTAGTGCGGATTTATCTCCCTCGGAAAACAAGAAAAACCCGGAAAAGGCGGAATCTTGTTAGAACCAATCAAGGACGATCTACGGAAGTAAATTGCCGGTGAAACATGGAATGAAATAAGAAGCGTTAGAGAAAAAGTCCAAGGGATTCCAAAAGAAGCAATTAACGGCTGCGGAAGAGCAGAATATGGTGAGAGCTTTCCAAATATTTTTTTTGCAAATTAAATTTCAAAATTAAACTAAATAGGTTCATGCCAGCCTGGCATTGCCAGGTTTGAAAAAAAGTATTTTCGAACCTGGAAGTGTGTATGTACTTATAACCAATATCCATCATTTGACAACGGTGATGCATACATGCGGGGCTTATTGTGAGTGAAAGTAACCTCGGAATGGGCGTGACTCTCCAGACATTCTAGGGAGAGTTCTTCCATAATAACATTGCCGGCCAGTGGCCGCTAACACGCCTCTAGTGTTGGGAATCGAAAATCTTTGAAGGTGGTTTGCAGACGTTTATCTACAGCAAGTTTGTTGAATGCTGGGCAACGTGTGATGAAATGTTGTTCATTACAGAAGATACAGCTATGACCTGAAGTTTCGGTCGCCGAGTTGACCGAAACATTTGCTGACCGAAATCTGGATCCACCAAAGGAAGATGAAGCACTTGAAGTTGATGAACGTTGATCCACCGAAACTGCATCCAGGACTCGCGTCTGTTTCTTGAGAAAGTCCACTAGTACAGAGAACGCCAGTTCATCAACGCCTGAAGCATGTACCTCCCATTGTTTCTGAGTGACGTCATCCAGTTTTGCGACCATAAGATGCGTCACCATGGTGGGGAGCCAACACCACGTCTGTTTTCTCCCCTAGCTGATTCAAAATATTCGTATTCCGCTCGAAACAGTCGATGAGCTCGTGGATACCGACCGCAGATTCCTTCCGTATCTTGGGGTACTCAAACAAAGCGTTCAAGTGTCTCTTCTTGACCAAATAGGTATTGGAGAACCGAGCGACTAAGCTATCCCAAGCCACCCTATAATTTGCATCACTCATTGGAAATGAGTCTATGAGATTCAATGCTTCACCTTTCAGAGAAGCTCGAAGATAATGAAACTTCTTAATATTGCTCAGTTCGGGAGAAGAATCGATCAAAGCCTTGAAAGTATCATAAAATGCAAGCCACTTTTCAAACTTCCCGTCAAATTCTGGTAGATTAATTTGAGGTAGACGTACATACATGTGAACATTGGCGTTATCGATTGTTTGTGCAACAAATGGAACGTTTTGTGACGCATTTTGTGGTATGTCACGGGGTAATTTATCAGCCAGCCCTGCCCTTACCTGGAAGTACATCTCCTCAAATTCTTCCCTCACTTGCCGATGTTGTACCATGTTATCTTCATGTTCTCCGCGCCCTCAATCTCCGCTTGTATCTCCTCGAATTCGTCCCACTTTGCTTCGAGTTTCTCTAAGCGGAATTTGATATGATACTCATCGGGTGCTTGACTGGTTTTCAGGAATTTTTCCGTCCGATGAAGGAAATCGACGATACCATCTTGTATGTGGATTTTTGGTTTGATCTTCTTGCCCATCAATGTCGACGTACAAACTAATCGAAGAGCATTGCAGGAGTTTGCAAAGAGTTGATAAAGCCTGCAAAGGGGGCAAAGCGGAGTACCTCTCGCGGAAGAAATATAATGGTTTGGACAGGTACTCACCTGGTGAGCCTGTCAAACAGGCCTTGTATTTCTGTATTTTCTCCGCGGACCGAGCCGCTGACAGTTTGAAGGACTTTATTCAACTGGCCAACCCTGGTGAGCCTGACAAACAGGCCTTTTGTATATCTATATATATTCTCCGCAAACAGCAATATTCCCCAAAAGTGAAGGCAAGGTACCAGTACAGCTGACTCAGAGATCTAGTTTATCGTATCACAATCTCACGTAGTTAGACTCCTCCATTAACGACCGACGGCGCAAAGGGTATTTTTATAGCAAGTTTCGAGTTCTAAGACGCATAAACAGTTGGTTAATCAGGGCACTCCGCGTCCGTAGTTTCAGATTATGGCCACAATTGTGATGATAGCTTTGCCTTGAGTAGAATGGCCTAACGGATGAACTTCGTTCGAAATCAACCTTCCCTCGTCCGGGAGTAATCGACCACCAAGTCCAGAAGCGTAGTAAGTGAACAGTAGTACCGAGAAATGGGACAGAAAAACGACCAGGTAGAGATGAAAGCAGAAAGTAATGCGTTGGACAGATACTCACCTTGTGAGCCTGTCAAATAGGCTTTGAATTTTCAATTTCTACTGGCTTTTCCGGTAACTTCCAATGGCGTCCACTAGCCAATCAAACAATAGGAGTGTGATGGCTGCTTCTTATTATTCACAGGCCATCAAAGGTAGTTATGGCTATTCTTATTGTAGTAGCGAACCTTCCAGTATGGCGATAGTCCTTTTATGACTACGCGTCAATTATGGCGATACTGACGCCACGTCACTTCCTTGGAACGCGATCCTGGTCACGGCACCAATGTTGTGACCTTACCGTGTGCGTTCCAACCACAAACTTCGCAAATATGGAATTCCTTTCTGTACCGCTGATTTTCTACTTGTGCTTAAGTTCCTCCTTTTAGTTTCAAGCACACCGGCGACAACTTACCTTACCAATCAGGCTAAGGCCTTGTTGTCCTCTGCTGTCCGAAGAAGTCGTCTCCACTCTACTCGATCCATGGCCACAGTTCGCCAGCCTCGTAGTCTGCGAAGGGTCCGCAGGTCACCTTCTACTTGGTCGATCCACCTTGCCCGCTGCGCGCCTCTTCTTCTTGTTCCTGTTGGGTCGCTTTCTAGAACCATTTTCACTGGGTCGTCGTGCGGCATTCTTACGACGTGCCCAGCCCACCGTAGTCGCCCAATTTTTGCAATGTGGACGATGGATGGTTCTCCCAGCAGCTGGTGCAATTCGTGGTTCATTCGCCTCCTCCACGTTCCGTCATCCATCTGCACTCCACCGTAGATGGTACGCAACACCTTCCGTTCGAAAACACCAAGGGCGCGTTGGTCCTCCACGAGCATAGTCCAGGTCTCGTGGCCGTAAAGGACCACCGGTCTAATCAGCGTCTTGTAGACAGTCAACTTCGTGCGGTGGCGAATTTTATTCGACCGGAGCGTCCTCCGGAGTCCAAAGTAGGCACGATTCCCTGCCATAATGCGTCTTTGAATTTCTCTGCTGGTATCATTTTCGGCGGTCACCAGTGAGCCCAAATACACGAACTCATCGACCACCTCGATTTCGTCACCGTCAATCTGAACTCGGGGTGGGAGGCTAACATTGTCTTCCCTAGAACCTCTTGCTTTCATATATTTTGTCTTTGATGCGTTGATGGCAAGTCCAATCCGTCTAGCTTCAGCCTTCAGTCTGATGTACGTTTCCGCCATCATCTCAAAGTTCCGTGCCATAATGTCAATGTCATCGGCGAAACCAAGGAGCTGGATGGACTTCCTGAATATCGTGCCACTCGTGTCTATCCCAGCTCTTCTGATCACACCTTCTAACGCGATGTTGAACAGCAGACACGAAAGTCCATCACCCTGTCGTAACCCCCTTCGAGATTCAAAGGGACTCGAGAGTGTCCCCGATACTCGAACAACGCACGTCACTCGATCCATCGTCGCCTTGACCAATCGCGTCAGTTTATCCGGAAATCCGTACTCGTGCATAATCTGCCATAGCTGATCTCGATCGATTGTGTCGTATGCGGATTTGAAATCGATGAACAAATGATGTGTGGGCACGTTGTATTCGCGGCATTTCTGCAGAACCTGCCGAATCGCGAAAATTTGGGAGAGTACCTTGTAGGCGGCGCTCAGCAGTGTGATCGCGCGGTAGTTGCAGCAATCCAACTTGTCGCCCTTTTTGTAGATTGGGCATACGACACCTTCCATCCACTCCTCCGGTAATATCTCCTCCTCCCAAATCTTGGCAATTACCCAGTGCAGCGCTCTAGCCAGTGCTTCACCACCGTATTTCAATAGCTCACTTGGTAGTTGATCTACACCAGTTGCTTTGTTGTTCTTCAGCCGACCGATCTCCTCCTCAACTTCTTGAAGATCAGGGGCCGGTAGCCTGTCGTCTTCTGCGCGTGCTCCAAGGTCTGTTGCCGTGCCACCTTCGTTTTCTGCTGCTTCACCGTTGAGGTGCTCGTCATAGTACTGCTTCCACCTCTCAATCACCTCACACTCGTTCGTGAGAAGGTTACCGTCCAAGTCCTTGCACATATCGGCTTGCGGCACGTAGCCTTTGCGCGAACTATTTAGCTTCTCGTAGAACTTCCGTGTGTCGTTTACGCGGTACAGATTTTCCATCGCCTCGCGATCTCGATCTTCCTGCTGACGCTTCTTCCTTCGGAAAACCGAGTTTTGTCTGTTCCGCGCTTGTCTGTATCCACATTCAATCTCGTGCGGTGTTGCAGCATTCTCGCCCGTGCTGCATTCTTCTCCTCTACTAACAGTTTGCATTCGCCGTCAAACCAGTCATTTCTTCGGTCCGGGATTGCAGTACCTAGTGCCGCTGCAGCAGTGCTACCTATGGCTGAACGGATGTCCCTCCAGCCAACTTCCAGCTGCTGCGCGTAGTCCTGGGCAACTCCGGCGTCCCGTAGTTGCTCAATTTTGGGTCGTGGCGTTCGATTTCGACGTGTATTATGCACCGTTGAGGGTTTTGAGCGCATGCATACTGCAACTAGGTAGTGGTCCGAATCTATGTTCGCACTGCGGTACGTGCGGACGTTGATAATGTCGGAGATGAATTTCCCGTCGATTAGAACGTGATCGATTTGGTTTTCTGTGTGTTGGTCAGGTGATCTCCAGGTAGCTTTGTGGATATCCTTGCGGGGGGGAAAAGGTACTTTGAACTACCATACCCCGAGAGGCTGCAAAGTTCACGCATCGTTGGCCGTTGTCGTTCGATACGGCATGCAGGCTGTTTGGCCCGATTGCCGGTCTATACATTGCCTCCCGTCCTACCTGAGCGTTCATGTCGCCGATGACGATTTTGACGTCCCGTTGCGAACAGCCGTCGTACACCTGCTCCAGCTGCGCATAGAACGCTTCTTTCTCGTCGTCGGGTCTCCCTTCGTGTGGGCAGTGCACGTTGATGATGCTGTAGTTGAAGAAACGGCCCTTAATCCTCAACTTGCACATCCTCGCGTTGATCGGCTGCCAACCAGTCACGCGTTGGCGCATCTTACCCAGCACTACAAAGCCGGTTCCCAGCTCGTTGGTGGTGCCACAGCTCTGGTAGAAAGTAGCCGCTCGATGCCCGCTTTTCCATACCTTTTGTCCCGTCCAGCAAAGTTCCTGCAGTGCTACGACTTCGAAGTTGCGTGGTTGAAGTTCTTCATAGATTATGACGTTCATGGCGCGTGATCTCCATTAAATCTTGAGCGAAGCATTCTTTCTGAGCCAGTTTCACTAGTAGCTGCACCGCTTCATTGATTTCCATGGTAGATATGAATCCAGTGCAACGTTCCGTGGGAAGCCTTGCCTTCGTGTTATGTGAAAACCTTCGAAGCAGCGCTACAATCCGGACGAGCTTGGTGTACGATGAGCATAGTGCGAATAGTTCGTTTGTTGGTTGTATTTGAGCAGGTAGAGATACAGTTCGTTCTTCCAGTTCATCTGAACTGAAACTTCTGTTGCGTGGGCACCCAAGTGGCGGCCAAAAGCGAGACGGTTGTGCCAACCAATCTGCCCCTTTCCACCAGACTTAACAGTAACGCAGTTGTGCTGGAGACATCCCATGTCTCCATCATGTCTGCGGGGTTCTCCGAACCTGGTACATGGGACCACATACCATTGGCTGTAATTCGCTGTATTTCCGAACACCTGTTAGCAACGAAAGTTTTCCAGCGCGATGGGTTAGCAGCTATTTGGTGTAGCGTGATCTCCGAATCTGTCCAGAAGAAGTTTTTGGCCTTGAGTTTCAAACTGGAATAGACCTTTTCGAACAGGTGGCTCAATAAAAGAGCACCACATAGTTCAAGACGAGGGAGACTGATGATTCGCCCCTTTTTCGATTTCCCCTTCGGCGCAATCTTGGATTTGGCGGTAAGCAGGTTAACATGGATGTGGACGATACTGCACGGAGATATACGCAAGCTCCATACGCTCTTTCCGACGCGTCAGAAAACCCATGAACCTCAATACACGCAACTACCGACGTTTCTATGACCCATCGAGGAAATTTCAGGTCTGGTAAATGACACAAACTTTCTCGAAGTTCTATCCACAAACGTTGACGAGATTCGGTAAGTGGCTCCTTCCATTCACAACCTTCTTGCCATAGATCTTGAGGGAACAATTTTGCTTGAACCAACACCGGTCCGACCAAACCTAGAGGATCAAACAAGCGGGCGATGTCCGAGAGCACAGTTTGCTTGGTAATCGGTGCATGTGTGTTGAATTTTGGAACATGAAACTGTAATACATCCGTTGAGGCGTCCCATTGAAGCCCTAGTGCCTTTATGGGAGCAGCATCCGAATCGAGCTCGAAAAGTGTACGCTCATCTCTTAGATGAGGCGGGACGCTTGCTAGAATAGCAGAATTGTTCGAGGCCCACTTGCGAAGAAGTAGACCAGCGGAATTAGTAAGCTCGATTAGTTCCTCGTAGAGGTTTTGACCTTCCTCAACACTATCGGTGCCGGTGAGCATGTCATTCATGTAAAAGTCACGACCAAGAACTAAAGCTGCAGCTGGATGACTCTCTGATCCATCTTCAGAAAGTTACTTGAGACATCTTGTCGCGAGGTACGGAGCCGAAGATGTTCCGTATGTCACCGTTGTGAGTTGGAAAGTTTGCAGTGGAAGCGACAGAGAATCCCTCCATCGGATGCGGAGCAGTGGTTGCTCGGACTCCCGTACAAGGAATTGCCGATACATTTTTTCAAAGTCAGCTATGATGACGAACTGCGGTATTCGAAATCTAAGAACAATGCTTAAAAGATCGTCCTGGACAACCGGACCAACCAACAGTGCCTCGTTGAGAGAATGATCACTATCAGTTGGGCAAGAGGCATCAAAACTAGGAAGTGAGTCATCTATTAGCTTCATATGCCCTAACTGTTCGTACTCATGTATGAACGCAGAGTATGCCTCCTTTAGCGCTGGACTAACGTTAAGCCGGCGTTCCAAGGAGTAAAACCGACGATCGGCAATGTCCCTTGAATTCCCAAGTATCGAGATTACTGCAGGTTTAGTTGGAAGGGCGACGATAAAACGACTAGATGAATCCCTTTTCGTCGTTTGTTTGAAATATTCCTCGCAATCCACTTCTTCGATGGAATACGTACTCTTGATGTGGCAAGACTCTACTTCCCAGAACCGAGCCAGCTGATCCTCGATTGATGGTTTATTCGAAACGTGTGCGACATTAGCGACTATTTAGTGTAGCCTGCGTCTGACTCTTTCCTGAAACTACCCAACCCAGGGCGGTCTGCTGCAAAATTGGTGCTCCGGTACTGGGTTTGATCTAACCGTTACGAAAAAGGTCGTAGAAGATGTCAACGCCGAAAATTAAATCGATGGGACCTGGTTTGTTGAAAGTTGGATCCGCCAATACAATATCGGATGGCCAACTGGATCTGTAGACGGCAACATGTTGATTTGGCAATTCTAGTGTCAGCTTCGGAAGTACGTGGAATTCCCAATTCTCCTCAAAATCAGCACGATGAGACTGGATGCGAATGATGGTGGTGTGTCTAGATGAGGTAGTCGAAAGACCAACACCGCTAATTGGAACGAATTCTTTGCTGCGACGTAGTTTCAACCTCCGAAACAAAGTTGAGCTATGATACGGAATCCAGAAGTGCGCGAGCCCAAATGAGGGAACCAGACGAAGTGAAGACCTTCACAAGAGCTGTCGACAACAATACAGTTGCAGGAACGCTGAGTTGAGCTTCGGCGAAGAGTATCGAAAAGTGGCTTGTTTGGGGGGTAGGGACCGCGGTGGCTTGGGTTTGATTTTCTTCTGGTCGAGACTGGTTCTTCGGTGGAGCAGACTATGTATGGTGGTTTTGAGTTGATGATGATGATGAGGGTGAATCCGATGACGAAGAATTGGTGGAAGATTGGACCGATTGAGTATTTGGGGCGAAAGTTCTTTGGTGCAGCATCGTATGGTGCCTCTGTTGGCATACCCGGCAGGTTCCACTCGTACAAGCTTTGACTAGATGCGAAGGCGGCAGACAGTTGATGCAAAGAGCGTTCCTTTTGGTGGCATCAAACCGCTGCGTAGGAGTCATTTTTCGAAAGACTTCGCATTGGTATGGTGAATGAGCAGAGTGCTTGCAAAAAGAGCAGGATTTCTGAGCTGTCACTGCAGAATGCACCACATTTTGCTTGGAAGTTAACGAGGTGGGACGCTGTGATGAGGATCGAGATGCATCTGACGATCGAGATTTAGACGTATCGACTGATTGCAGCACGAGACTATGACTACGTAGAAATTCAACGAGTTCAGTGTATGTAGGCACCACCGTTGACCTTCTGTGCGTCTCCCAGTGACGCAGTGTGGCTGGATCTAGCCGAGAGCTGAGCATGAAGACCAATAACGTACTCTAATTCTACGGCTGTTCTCCCGCTTTCTCTAGCATCCTCAAATTACGTTCGAAAGCATCGATCAGACGATTCAAAGCTTCATGACATTCCCTTTTTATTGGATCGATGATAAAAAGGATTTCGACATACGATTTAACAATTAAATATTTATTATGCAACAATGTAATTATCTGACGTAACTTCTATCACTTCGACCACACGCTTCGCATCCTTCGACAGAGATGATAGAAGGTAAGAAAATTTGTCTACGTCACTGAGTTGGGGGTTTGAGTCGATAAGTGACCGAAATGAATCACAGAACGATGGCCATTCTCTAATAGTCCCATCGAAAATAGGGAGTTTGATCTCAGGTAGCTTTACCCGACTCTGAGGGATATTCATAGGGGCAGGTTGCCTCATTTCAATGTCATGAGCGCGAATCTTGGACATAATGAAACCCTTAATTCTCAAATGCCACACGAACAATTCTATTTGCTTGTTCCACAGACTGTGACTGAACTTCCTTCCCTTCCTTTGCTTGCTCTAGTGCGTCTGATTCTAACTTTTGCTTCAATGAAGATTGGAAATCTTCAGATACTTCTAACTGCAACCTAGTCTCCTTGTAATCCTCAAAAATCTCGTGTAAACGTTCCCTGCCAGCTTTCAAGCATATTCCTATCTCTATACTCTTGATAGTTATCCACCAGATATGCCAAATTCTTCAACGAATCTTGACAGAAACTGTTCGGCACCGATGGCAGAGGAGTTAAAGCAAGCTGTCCCGAGTTTGTTTAACCACGTGAAGGTTTACTTACCACGCCGAACGGTTTGGATGGTACACCGTTGCCCTGCCGGGACTGCTGGAGCGAGTGCCTATTTTTTCTCGATTCTATCAAAAAACTGTTCAAGACGCTAAGACAGTTACTCTACTAGATTAAGAGACTGTTACAATAGCGTGGTTCAGATTTTGATAGAAAGAAAAGGAGTGCCTTTAGCATCAGGTGTTTGGACTTTGATTGTAACTGAGGACTGAACTTCTCACTAAATTAGAGATTCTGGTCTCATCAGTAATCTTAGTTTAAAACCTGATGAAGGTACTGGCTGGAAGGAATTCGGATCTTAACAGATCGACAGACGTTTTAAGACTAACGAAAACATTCAGTTTATTAAGTTGAAAATTTTCCTTATATAGGAGTTTAAGCCTAGAAAGATTTGTCTCCTGCTAAGATCTTCCTAACGTAATGTTGATAAGAACGAAAGAGACAAAAAGTATTCCTGTTCTAAACTTATCCATCGTTCTCCTTCAAGATCATGTGATGCATTTTGGGACCAACGCAATCCTTCCAGAATAATCTCACATGTATGCATACGTCTAGGATGCACTTGACTCCTACGCAGCGCCTATACCAAAGCTAATCTGGTGAAAGCGTATAATTTCCCTATGCTGAGTTTATTGCTTTGTTTTATGCTGCATGCACCCGTTGGGTACATCCTACTGAGCAAACGAGAGTGTACCGCATATGCGTTCTCTTATTACATAGAATTGACCTATAATATTGTGTCATTTTCGTTGCTCTCGTGTTCATTAAACCTGACTAAGCGAAGGGATGATGAAACAGAACAGCTGTTTATATTTGACTTTGAAATTTTACTTCTTTGCATCGTCTTGGGTGATTCGAGAACGTTCTTCAATTATTGCTAATTTATCGCATTTACAACAGAAACTCTCACTCTTCGTTAACTTCTTTACATTAGGTGGCATAATGACTCATGCTTGCACTAGAACAAACCAGGAAACTCGTGTGAAACACGTGTGCACCTACTCCAGTCAAATTGCAAAAATCTCCCGAATTCGAACCAAGTAGATCATGCAAAAGTGATGAAACATTTGATGATGCAGAAAACCTCAGCTAAGTTGAAGTTCCTGACGATCGGTCTTATGTAGCATGCAGATAGTACTACTTACAGTGATCGGTGGTGAATCCAAGCCACGCCAAGCGGTGATACCTACGCCAATCTGCGGCAGTGGTACCCAAGCCATGCTATCGTAATCCAACGACAATAGCACTCGAGAGCAATACTTCCTTGTCGTCAATAGCACCTCCTAGTAAAGCGACGATTCTTCGTTGGCGGGTTATTACACAATCAGCAACTGTTAGCACCAACCACTTTCTCACAGCAGCCACATCGATTTATTCTTCTCACTTTAGCCACGCAATGTTAGTGTTCGATTAAGGGTTTCTTTTCTCGATCAGTTCACAGTTTTTGTCACAAACCGGTAGAAATCACCGAACCGACGACAACGAAATTGCAAGCACAAATTCCAAAAGTGAATATCTGGCTCGAAGGACCAAACTTTATGTAGAATCTTTCGAATTTGGATAGATGTGCTTCGATTTTTGGGCGAAATAACGACACTTTATTTCTGAGCTCCACTGAGTATACTCGATGATATTCAGATATGGTGCAATAGGATGTTTATTGGCAACTTAACTTCAAACTCTACTGCTATCGGGTTTTATTGATCTGCGGGAAGATGGTCAATGTGCGATAACGATCGGCTCATAGATCGGAAACTGCGATGGTCTGATAAGGTATGCATTTGAGCAAAAGCGAGATGACTACTGATAAGAAATTCGAGCAGTCTTAACCTTCCATAAATTACGCTACGCGGTAACGTTTATAATCAAGTGAAAATTTAAAAAAAAATATTTGGTTACACTGTTTTCAATCTTTAATCATATTACACGTGCGATGCATTTTGCAACACGCATTAGAAATTCGCGCGTTTTAAAATCCACCACACGAACGAGCTGTCACTGTTATAGGGGCAAAGTGGACAACTTCCCTATATCTACACTATCCGACCCAAGCAACACACAAAACATCTTTTTATATAAGAATTTCAACAGCTAAGTTATACAGAAAACAAGCCACGTATTACCAATAAGAGTTATGTAAATG
The DNA here is from genome assembly GCF_037179485.1 of Ochlerotatus camptorhynchus. NCBI lineage: Eukaryota > Metazoa > Arthropoda > Insecta > Diptera > Culicidae > Ochlerotatus > Ochlerotatus camptorhynchus. The sequence goes on from NW_027041234.1 coordinate 1,417,878, forward strand.
TTTTCTAAATAGGAGAAATGGCTCTAATGTTGGTCTATGGATCTAAGATTGGGCCCATCGCTAAAAATCTGCAATTTATCAATTTAATCTAGATGGACGCATCATGGGACGGTACTTATGGATATTTTAGGTCGCTACTGAAAATTTAGTCGATTGCTAAATTTATGTATGGGCCCAAATATGGGGCATTTAGGCCGATTTTACATCCATTTCCTCTACCTTCCAGATTTTAACATTCTAAACAAAATATTGTTGGGTTTTAATCTTTAAAAGTTCTTCAACAGTGCACCTAACTTTTGAAATACGAGTCAGATGAATGATAGGTAAATAAATAAATACTTTACTCCCCTCTCGCGCCGCTAGCACGCCTCTAGTGTTAAGAATCGAAAATCTTTGACAGTGGTTTGTTTACACGTCTATAGAGAACAACTGGTGCATATTTAATCAAAGTAGTCGATCGCGAGAAATAACGTCAAAACCTACAAAGAAACCCTGAGTGCAGAAAGGAATCAGTGGACCTACGAACAAATTGGAACCAGGGATCGTCAGTTGCGCAGCAAGGTGTTGAGGTGCGTTAAAGCCAACCCCGGTCTTTCGATCTGAGATGTGGCCAGAAGGTACAACGCCAACTTTTAAACGGTGCGGAACATCCCTACCATCGAAGGATACAAGTCGATCAAAACCAGTAAACATACGAACCGGCATATGAAGCAGAATCCGTGGCCAAAAAGCGTGCAAGGCTCTTGTACGACCGTGTTTGTCGAAACACAAGGACTGCGCTTTGATCGATGACGAAACATACGTCAAACTCGATTTTAAGCAGCTTCCCGGTCAAAAGTTTTACATCACGACTAGACGGGAAGATTAAAGTTCGTGTTGGCCGACAAGTTCACGAAGAAGGCCATGATTTGGCAAGCGATTTGCAGTTGTGGCCTGAAAACGTAACCATTCGTCACATCCTCGACGATGACATCCCAAATTTACATTGAAGAAGACCTGAAAAAGCGTGTATGTATTGCCGTTGATCCACAAGCATAGGGGCAAAGTCATCTCTTGTCCCGATTTGGCCAACTGCCAGCACTCCAAGGTGGTTCTGGAGTGGTATTCTGCCAACAAGATCGATTTTGTCCCCAAGCTAATGAATCCTCCGAATTGCCCGGAATTTCAACCAATCGAAAAGTATTGGACAATTTCAAAGCAGCGGCTTCGTCGAAGCGACGGGGCAGTCAAGGACATCCAGCAAATGCGGGCAAAATGGAAGAAATGCGCTGATTCCGTGTCCGTTTCCACTGTGCGGGATACAATTAAAAGTACATTTCTCCGTACATTCCGATGTCAATTTTTCACGGCTCGGTTTCTGGTGATGTGTGCTGTCAGGGTAAATGCTCCTATAGTTGCGGTAGTACCAATAGTTGCGATACCGCATAAAAATCAATTAATTTGATTACCTAAAATTGAATTACTCTAACTTAATAATGAATAAAACATAAATCAAACATATTTACGTATGTTGCTACAATTACCGGATTACAAAAAAAAAACACACGTTATTTAAAAAATACTATTTTGATATGCCATAGCCAAACTGTTTCATTCACTAATGTATTCGCTACATTTTCTCACAACATTTTAAGCCATTATTATAAAACTATTCAACATATTTGCAAGAACTATGTCCATTCACATGATAAACTATCGTAGGAATTAAATAAAACCGTAAAATATGCACATTATTGATAATATTATCTAAAAATGTATGCCTCCACTATTGGAACACCAAATACTCTGCGTTCCTGTAGTTGTGTTATTTTCTGCGCCTCCGGCTGCAATGTAATAGAAAACAGGTCTCAACATCCAAATGTTTCATCACTTTCTTGCTCCCACTGTTCTAACGTAACGACAAGTTTGACGTCACACTCATCTTTACGTAAGAACAGCGGGAGAATGAAGGAGACGGTTGATTAGCATTGCCGTACCTGTTCTTCATGATATTGCAGTGCAACGTTGAAGAAGTGTCAAAGTTGCTCGTCACTTCTTCAGCGTTTGTTTACCTTCCATTCGTTTGCGGTGCGTATCAATTATTATATTTTTGCAGTTCTGAGTTATCTAAGTTGTGAAAGTGAGTGATTTTATTGTAATTATTGTGTATAGGTACTGAAATATCTATATCTTTTCAGAATGGCATCTGATGAGAAGCGTGAGCCGGAAAAGAAAAAAACGATCCGGAAGCGTCGGAAGAACGACGAGAACGCTGTGAGGCAATGCATTCTCAGCATTAAAAACGGGAAAGAAACTATTTACGGCGCTTCGCTATCTTTTGGCATTTCTGAATCCACCATCCGGTTCCGGCTCAGTGATAAATGGAGCAAGAAGACACGAAAAGGCCCTCAAACAGTGCTGTCTTAAGAGGAGGAGGCAAAGCTTGTGGACTGGATTAAAGACATGCAACGAAAAGGTTTTCCTGTCGTGAAAAAGACATTGTATTCGAAAATCAAATCCTTCTTTGATTCTACCTCGCGGCCAAATTCCTTTCGGAATAATGCTCCCGGTAAGTTGTGTTGTATTCGTGATGTTGTTCCAGTTTAACAAGTATGTAATTGCAATTTAAGGTCGTAAATGGTTCAACAGTTTCCTCAAGAGACACAAAACCGTCACGTTGCGAACACCAGAAGCAGTTTCCGCAGCTAGCGCTAAGGTTTCCGAGTCCGACATTCGTGGCTGGTTTGCTCAAGTGACGTCATATCTGGAAGAACGAGGTCTTTTGGAAATCCTTCAGGGTGGATCGAGGGTTTACAACGGTGACGAGACTTCTTTCTTCCTGCACCCCAAAACCAAAGCAGTGCTGGCTGCTCGTGGGAGCCACAATGTTTACGAAGTCGAACACGCCAGTAGTCACACGAACATAACCGTGATGTTCAGTTTTGGTGCGGACGGCTCTATTGTGCCACCTAAAATCATCTTGCCAATGCAAAGAATTCGTGCAGACTTGTTGCGGACTTTTCCACCGGACTGGGGCATTGGAAAAAGCGCTAAGGGATGGATGGATGCCTCCAATTTTGAATTGTACGTTCGGAAGGTTTTTTATCCTTTTCTTTTGAAGAAAGGAGTAACTTTTCCGGTTATATATTTTGTTGACGGACATTCGTCACACATGGCAGCAGATGTGGCTGATTTGTGTCTTGATTTAGGAATAATACTTATAGTATTATATCCTAATACCACAAGAATTACACAACCTGCTGATGTGGCAATTTTCAAACCATTAAAAAACGCTTGGAAGGCAGCAGTTTCCGAGTGGCAGGACAGGAACAACGGAGATATGTTCACATTAAACCACTTCGCGGTGGTTCTCCAGGAGGCTATGAAGCGTGGAATCGTGGCAAACAGCATTATCAATGGATTCAAAGCTTGTGGACTACAGACGTTTGATCCCGACAGCATTGACTACAGCAAGTGCATTGCAAAGTCCACTACGCCTGCACCTAATCCGAATGTATCTCAGGAGCTGAACCCTCCTAATGTAACATCCCCCGAGCACGAAGAATTACAAATTGTCGAGAATAACAGCACACTTTCTTCGTATATTATGGACTCATACGTCATTCTATTCAAGACCATTGAGCTCGCCTTGGAGGACATTGGAGAAAAACGTCTGAATAAGATAACGAGCTGCGAAGAACTGAGTGATGACGAGGTTGTTATCAGAAACCTTTACGAGAAACTCATTAAACCGTATCACTCCTCTCTATCATTCACCTTATCGAAAGCTAAGTCCTCAAATCACCTTTTCGAGTACGCTGATGTTAACCAATCTACTTCCACGCAGGAGCAAATCCAAGATCAGCCAGGTACTGTTTGATATATCTTTATTAAAATCTAATAGTGATATATTTTTGTTTACTATTTACAGTTGGTCTTCAAAATCCTCTTGAGAAATCATTTGAGGTTCAACAAAACGATTCTTTCCCATTCGAACCAGAACCAACTTCCAACAACGAGCTCTGGACCACAGCTCTGGAATTATGTACCGATAACTCTGATAGCACTACACACCCTGTAGACTTTAAAAATGTTAAATCAGGTAAATTTAAAACAAATGCATTATTCGAAACAGGTACATTATGAGCTTTTATTTCCAGCTGAGATGGTGGTGGTGGCTGAAGAATTATCTTTTGAACAGCGACAAGAAACATCTTTGCAAACTGTTGGTGAGCTGTGCTATCTGGATGACACGTCCAACCATACTTCAGGATACTCAGAGGAGTCACCACACGTCGTCGGTACATACATGAATGAACAAGAAAAACATGTATTGATGGACATAACTAACGATAAGGGAGGGGTAAAAAGGAAGATGAGCATCTCAGGTTACCTCAACTGTCCTGAAACTCCGAAAAGAAATCGTGCCCATCGCAATTATAAGCGCAAATTCTACCCTGTGCTTACGGCTGGTGAACGCTTGGAGGAGATGCGTCGAATCGAGGAAGAGAAGATGGACGTAATCCAAGAGAAGAAGGAGAAAGCTGAGAGGCGTGCTGAAAGGAAGAAAGAAAATGATAAACTGAAAGCAGCCACACGTGAGCTGAAGAACGAAAAAGCTGAGAAACGTGCCCAGGAAAAACTTGAAGCTGAAAAACTGAAAGTAGTAATGCGCGAACGAAAACGTCAGGAAGCGGCAATCAGGAAGCAGGAGCGTGAAAATCTGCGAAAAGAAAATCGAGAAGTAGCAGCAGCGACAAAACGTGCGAAACCTGAAAAAGTAAATTTGTTCAAGCACTTGAATCTTACTAATTTGTAAACAAGCAACATGAATTGCTTCATACTGTAATTTCCGTAATATTCCACAAAATGGCTAAAATACACTTTTTAATGGATATCAATTAAAAATCTTTTCCGTTTATTTAACATTTTACTATTCAAATCTGGTTCGAACTGGGGTTTTGCACAACACTACCTACACCACCACTCCCACCCTCCCCCTCCTTATATCGGCTAGCCTAATGCATTTTTTGAAAATTATCATTCCTATGTTTACTCGTAAGAAAACCAGAACCAACTTCCAACAACGAGCTCTGGACCACAGCTCTGGAATTATGTACCGATAACTATATCTTAATTCGTTTAGTCCAGTTTAGTGCACTGTTCCAACGATTTACAAAGGGTTCCTTCAAATATTATATAACGCTAAATTGTAAATTGTTGACCCCCCCCCCCTTCGTAACAAATTGTGTATGGGAAGCCTTAAATTTGTGTATGGACCGTAACATTTTGGCAGACCTCCTCCCCCTCCCTTAGAGTATTACGTAATATTTAAACAGCCCCTTTAAGACATTGTTTAAGACAACGATTCTTATCCTGTGCTAGCATTAACACGGAATTAAACTTTTTGATCAATATCAGAAAGTAACATAATTTTAACACTTTATTATTTACCGCAACTATAGGAACACCCATGCGCAACTATAGGCACACTATCGCAACTATAGGAACAAAAACATCCAATATTTTATTGAGAATTACATCCCCAAAATCTTTCAATAATCATGTTTTATGTTGAAAAATGATAAAAGAGTATCAATTTGAATAGAAAATGATAGAAAACATCAACAATATTCATTTCATTTTGTCAAAAAAAACAAAATATATGACTTTGTTGTGCTTAGCTCCTCCACTATTGGGTCATTTACCCCAGTAGGAGTCACCTAGTAAAGAGGCAAAATTTTCATGATTCGCCAAGGGCGTAGCAAACCTTCACTACGTCTCTGCATTAGAAATCATGATACCAATCATCCCGTCGCCTTGATCATGCACATGAATGCAATGCATATTTGTTTACAGCACTCAAAAATAAAAAAAGCGTCCCATGATCCCCCCACGAGGACCCATAAGCTACACATTATCTTCCATAATATCTTACCGTCAGCACGTCTTGCAAGGTAGTGAATCAACTTAAGAGCTAGAAGTCACAGCAGCAGCAGCAGCAGCAGTTTCTTAAAAGTCATAAAATTACACCATTCACCGTTGAACCATTTCGCTGGCTGCATCCACCCAAGAACCCGAGAAGGTGCTTCGAAAATTGTCTGCTACAGTTACAGCAACGAGTGAGCTCTTATCAAATAAATCCCCAAGAGACAAATGTTGCCCCAGCGCCCCCCCCCCTCACCGTTATTTCGTTTCTTCAAGAAAGAGAACTGCAACGGAAAGCATTCGTTCGACGGTTGTTTGTTGGTGTGATGCTGGAAATGGAGAAAATCTAAAATTCAATTTTGTTGTATTCGGGTGCAGCCGGAGCTTTTTGGGAGTTGAATTTGGTGTGCTCGCTGTCGTCAATTGGAGGAGAGTTCGACAATGCAACACACATAAAAAGTTGAAAGAAAGTCAAGTGCAAGCAAAGTGCTATTTCTTGTCGGGAAAGGAGCGATGGGAGGAATTTTATTTCTTAGTTATTTTGGATGTTTGTCACACGTTCAGGGATCGTCTTGAAATACGTTATTGAACTTGGAGTGGTTGTTTTGCTTTCGCTTGACAAAGGCTATGTATATGCGCTTACAAGAACAAGGCTGAGTATGAGACTTGTTGAAATGTTCTGCAACTTGTGAATGTGCACATGGTTCTAAGCACAATTTTTATCATTTGGAAGACTGAAGTTGTCTGGATGTTTCAGGATCACAACGGAAGGTGATCGCGCACGGGTGGGATCCCTATGTTGTGTTGTAATACGGATTAGTACGACGACGAATAAATGAAATAAAACACACCAATCTACTTGGCCGTCCTGCCATGGCGGAGGCATACGAACTACTGGTATATTGTTTATTTGTATTCGTTTATATAGTAGCTTCAGTGGGTAGGGTAGTTGAACATGTAGATGACGTTGCACAAACAGAAGGTATTTATGCACAATCGAATAAGCTTCTCTATTTTTTACACATGACAACCATCAATATCCATTCAATGCAATATAATATTAAATTAAGCCTATCCGGTGGGTTGCCCTCTCTGTTGCAATGAGCTATGACAATGTGAGTTAGTATATGTGTACCTTTCAGCAATAAATGGCATTAATCTACTCAGCTGCCAGGTCAATTAATTTTACTTTTCGAGCGGAAACTTTCAACAACGTTTCACACGTTGATGCTATCTCATAAGTAAATTAAATTTTAAAATAGATCAATCGATAGTAGATGAACAGAGAGTGCTCGCAATTGCAATAATTCTCTTATATATGCTAAAATTATTGCCCTCATTTTAGATTTCTGATCCGATTAAAGGATTTTAAGGATCGTCATTTTTTCGACTCAAACAATAGTTACCATTACAGAATATTTTCATTTATTCTACTTTCCCATTCGCACACATTCTCGTTCACTCATCAACTGGTAGCTGAATGCATGTATGATTCACACTTATTAGCAGCCGGAAAACGGTCTACAAATGACCAACGATTGAACGGGGAACTGTCTGGCTGACGCGTTGCCCATAATTCTCTGTCTTCCTATCATGCGGAAAGTAGAATCGTTCTAATCATGATTACCATCATCATCAGCAACAACTTTGCTATCATTATCATTAGGCTTCCAACTTAGTCGTACGTCGCTTCAGTATGAACGAGTTGGTAATGAAAGGTGTGCACTAGCCGTATGGGCTCTGCAATCAACGCTAATGCTCGGTCATTTATGGCGCTTGTGGATCAATACGGAACATGAATCACGATTAACGCACTTTCAGCGGCATTTCGTTTGATTTAATCTGAAGAAGGTCGTTGTTCGTTGTTTCTATGGCTGTTTAAAGTGATGCTGATAGAAGTTTACCAATGATGTTGAGTTGTGGAGAACAAAGCTTATTGCTTTGGAAGGTGTAATCCAAAGAACGAGAATAGACTAAAGCGGTACGATTTTCAGGAAGTCCGCCCAGCTTCTTGGCTTCGCCGATGACATCGAAATCATGGCATGGAGTTTTGAGACGATGGAGAAAACGTACCGTGTACCTCAAAATTGATCGTAACTCTAGAGGAAAATTTGGTGTAACATGGTGAATAGATATATATTTTTTTTAAATCATGGCTGGTGGTTGAACAGATGCTTATTGATTTATTGCTATAGTTTTGGTATTCATTGGAAGAGCCTGTATGAAGATAGATTTATTTTAGAAACACGCTCGAGTTTCAACTTTTGACGCAGACTAAGTCTAACGGGAAGGTACTGGGGGTAAATCGAACATCTAAAATTGCGACCGTCACAAAGAGATGTAAGGTTTTGAACGCTTATAACTTTGTAATTTATTGATTAAATCAAAATCCAAATGCACCAATCGGTAGGAAATTACTCTCATAATTTGCTACAATAAAAGTTTTTTCAATTTTCCATAAAAACTGTTGAAAAATGTACAGATAAAAAGTGATAATGTTATCACTGATTTCATTAAATAAACGTTCTCCCCAAACCCAGTCGTTATAATCGAGTACCTTTTGGTTGCACATCATGCTGCTTGAATCTGAAAAGTTATAAAACAGTGCTGGTGCCTCAACTCAACATGGGACACAACATCTCGCAACCTGTGGCATTCCAGGAGCTGAGCTTGGACCACTACCCGGTGGTGGCCGAAGTTGGATCCTCGGTAAACCGATTCGAAGCTTCCCGGCGCAACTACCATCGAGTCAACTGGGCGCAATATCAACACTGCGTCGACACATCCATCGACTACGATGTCCAACCGGGGACGTCCAAAAATGTTGACCGGTGTCTACAAACCATCGAGGAGGCGATTTCCCGGGCCAGGGAACAACACGTGCCAGTATCCAGACAGGTGAATAACACTCTGAACCTTGACAGCCCTACCAAAGATCTCATTAGACTCCGTAACACCATTCGTAGGCAGTACCAACGTACTGGCCTGCCTAACTTGAAGACCAATTGTAATCGATTAACAAAGAGTGTGGATCTCAGAAATAACGATTTTGCTAGTAAGATCCGCTCTCTCCCAGATTGTGCTAAGCCCTGCTGGAAACTTACAAAAATTCTTAAAAACAAGCCTAGGCCCATTCCACCACTGACCCCACTGGATCGTCCCGGCGACCCAGTGGTTCATCTGATAACTCCTAAACAGAAGGCTGCCGCGATAGGTCAACACTTCGTCAGCTTCCATAATCACGGACAAAACATCGTCAGCCCTCATGAATCTGATGTAGCTGAAAATGCAACCAATCTTCTTCAGATTCCTAACATTTTTGCATAGGAATCCGAGATTACGGCTGACCTATATCAAATCATCTAAAAACACGAAGGCCCCAGGTTTCGACAACATCCTGAATCTGGCATTTTGAATCAGTGCCTCAGACTTGGCTACTTCCCCTCGTGTTGGAAGTCAGCTAAAGTCATACCCATCCGGAAACCTGGGAAGGATCCGTCCTCTCCTTCAAGTTATCGACCAATCAGCCTTCTCTCAGGGTTTTATCCAAACTGTTCGAAAGAGCAGTCTATCACCGACTCCTAACATCTGCCAATGAAAAAAACTTGTTACTCGAGGAACAGTTTGGTTTTCGGAAAGATCGTTCGACCGTCCACCAGCTGACTCGAGTAACAAACATTCTCAGATGGAACACGTCTGTTTAGAAAACATCTGCCATGGTGTTGTTGGACGTTGAAAAAGCGTTCGACAATGTCTGGCATGATGGTCTGGTGTTCAAATTGCAGCAGTACGGTCTTCCAATCTTCCTAGTGAAGATAATTAACAACTATCTATGAGACAGGACGTTCCAAGTCTCTCTCAATGGCATCACATCAGATGCTTTCATCATCGGTGCCGGGGTTCCACAAGGAAGCATCCTTGGCCCCATCCCATTCAACCTGCTCACCTCAGATATGCCGGCTCTTCCTGATGGTAGATCGTTGTCTCTGTTTGCAGATGACACATCCATCGTCTACAAGGGTAGGGTCATCGGAACTCTGACTGCCAAACTTCAGAGAGGCCTGGACGTCATGTCTGAATATTTCAACAGCTGGAAGATCCGTAGCAACGCGGCAAAGACCCAGGTCATTATCTTTCCGTCGGAGAATAACAAGATCTGCCTGAACGCCACAGTGCAGTGGTGGAATGGTCCAAAGAGGTCGTGTACCTCGGGCTAACACTAGACAGCAAGCTTCTTTTCAGGGAGCACGTTGTCAAAATGAAAACCAAGTGCAACATCTGGATAAGATAGTTGTGTCCACTTATCAACAGGAAGTCAACCCTGTCCATGAAAAATAAGCTTGCTGTCTACAAACAAATCATCCTTCCTGTAATCGAGTACGGTATGCCAATCTGGGAGAGTTCTAGAACAGGATCTAGAACAAGATCCTTAGGATGCTTTTAAAAAGTCCCTCGCGAACTAGAAATTCTGAGATCCACCTCCTGGCTGGAATTCAAACATTAGAAGAACGGAGAGTATTCATCCTGGAAAGGTTCAGAGACACCTGTCTGAGATCAAGTCACCAGGTCATACGTGATCTAGCACGTTAGGTTAAGGTATGCTCGTAGTTAGGTAGGTTATCACTTTTTTTCCAATTCAAACAAAACACACCCCTTAAGAGGTATGCTGCATATGCTGTAAACTAGTTGCAAAACAAAAATATTAAATTAGGATAGCAAATTAAACAAAGATGAAGAGCCGGGTAGGCTAATCAATTAAAATGTAAAATCAATGTCCAATCATAAACAAACGGAAATAAACATAATTTTAGCAGTAGTGCCGCAACTCATTTTCGCTTCGAACGATGGGTGATCAGGTAGCAGCAGCAGCAGCAGTAGGAAGGCAGCAGTTCCTGTCAAGCGCGCAGCGTTCCAGTTTTGCACCTCGAACCTTTACGGTCGTTCCCGTCGAGATCAATGGCTGCTGGCAGCGCCGTCACTTCGCGCTCTGAAGTGGATCCACCTCGTTGCCTGAATGATAAAGATCCCGTGTTTTACAAATCTCGATTACTTTTTCGAACGGACATATCAGCTTTTGTAAACAACGCATTTTACCGTCGATTTGGCGTAACTGATAGCTCGTCAACACATAAACACCACTATTTCAGGTAGTGGAAAATTTATCCTATCTGATGGTAGTGTTAGCATGCGTGGGTGAGCTACCAGTTACGCCAAATCGACGATCAAATGCGTTGTTTACAAAAGCTGATACGTCCCTTCGAAAAAGTAGCCGAGAAATACTTCTTGGGCTGTGTCCCAATTGCCAAGTTAAATTTAACTCGTAGTTAAACGGGACATTTCGAAAGTTATTTTCAATATGCAAAAATCCTGGAAATTGATCGGTTTTCAAACAGAACTCAGCCACGGTTGCTAAAATTATACTTCTAGTCGGTCAGAAATAACGACGCTTGGATAGCAGGGTTATTCGATGACTCACCTGTCACTTTTAGCCACGAGTTAGATTTAACTCACCCATTGGGACACAGCCTTGGAAGGAAAATTAGAGCCATCCCTAAATGACGTAGAATTTGTTTGACCAACTAAACCCCCCTCGTAGCGTGTTTTGTAATACATAATACATGGCCGGTCACAATTTCTGAAACCCCTCTCCCCCCTCAACCTTCTACGTTATTTATGAAAGTTCCCTAAACATTGGGCAGCAGTGAAAATCAGCAGGACACACACAAAACAGGGTTGCCATTTATGCGAAATTTCGGTATTGATCGTAAATAGGGTTAAATACCCCATTTCCGGCCTATTAAACACAACCCGCACTTAGTCTTTCTTAATCTAGCGCAGTTTAGCACCAAACGGAATGCTGTTATTACTGATGGCTTCCAAATTTATTTACATTACCGTAAGATTTGACAAAGAGAAACCAATCATTGAGATATTGTCAAAATTCTAACACTGCTTCTTGACGCCAAACTTGGCCTACGGATTGGATTCTAAACTCGGCCTAACGCATTGAAACACCATTAAAACGCCAATGAATTCACTTTGGCATATCGGATGAAGATAAAAATTGATTCAGTCGGAGCGCTTCTTTTTGTTTTTGGGAAAAATGGGTGCAAACTTTCATATCACGCGTTCTCATTGAAGTAAAGTATCGTACCAAACGTATAATTGACTTGTTAACTCTGAAATCATGGATTTATTTGAAGTTTTCTGCTCGATAGGCTCAAAATGGGCGATTTGGGCGAAGTAGTTCTCTAACGTATCTGTAGTATATTAGTCATAACTTTACCAAAAAACCTTTGTGTCTAAGAAAATAGGACTACCTTTGGGTTAAGTTACCTTGGCCTTGATAAGGGTGTGGTAGTGAAAGAGGTAGTGAAAGCATAGACGAGAACGGGCAGAGAGAGAGATAGAGGGGGATTCAAATATCGACCAGCTAGCGAGGAGGCCGTGATACTACAACCTGGCGACTTGGTGGGATTAATTTTCAAAGAAAATGGTAAGCATAATGCTGAGTTGTGAAAAATATACAATGCTGAAATATTTGACTGTCGGTGAAACTTGTGCTGAATGTTAAATAATAAAGAAAACACGGAGACGATTGTCCAATCCTGGAATTTCGGACAAAGGAAAATGTTGCTACGGCAGTGGCATGATTTAGCAAATTCCAAGAATTTGCCTCGCAGCACCATGGTTGAGAAATGGTCAGAAAAAAAAAATGTTATTGAATCGGAGGATAGCGGAAATCAGTAGGATTTCCCTGAAATTTTGCGAAAACCAGTAAGGGTTTTCCATGAAACGACAGAATTTATGTAGGTTTGTTGGAAAATAGGCGAAAATCTGAGGGATTTTCCACGTGGAGGTTAAAACTGAAGAGGTTAACTTTGGAGTGGCGAAAATCGAGAGGATTTTCCCTTGCGAGATCAGAATGCGAAAATTATGTGAATTTTCCATGCATAATGAAATCGGGAGAGATTTTCAATGGAAACAGAGCTTGAAGTAGTAGTGAGTTGAGAGGAGCAGTGTTTTTTTTTTTGAAAAAAAAGAAGAAATCGGTGCGTAGACATTGTGCAGAGACGCTAAGTGAAATTTTGTGTTTGTTTCCATTTCAGATGGAAGAATCACGTCTGGTACCACTTTTCAGGTGCAACCAGATTGAAACAAACAAGTTGGCAAAAGAATGGAGATCCTGGAAAGAATCGCTGGAATGCTATTTCGCAGCGTATGGTATTACGGACCAGCAAATGATGAGGGCTAAGTTACTGCATCTAGGCGGACCAGCGTTACAAACCGTTTTCAAGAATTTGAAGGATCGTGACCAGATGCCGATAGTCTCGCTCGTTCCGAAATGGTACGATGTAGCAGTCGAAAAGCTTGACGAGTTTTTTGAGCCTCGTCACCAAACGACGTCGGAGCGCCGCAAGCTACGACAGCTAAGACAAAAATCCGGTGAGAGATTTGCCGATTTCATCATTCGGTTGAAGCAGCAAGTTTCTGAATGCGGTTTCGAACGATATGGAAGGGAGATTGAAGCGATTTTGACGGAGATCTACTTAACAGATGCTGTGGTGGAGGGATGCAGTTCGAACGAAGTAAGACGAAGAATTTTGCTTAAGGATCTACTTTTCGCCGATATTGAAGCTCTCGGAATCTCGTTGGAAGGCGTGGATCAACAAATCGAAGAAATGAATACGAACGAGCCCCCTCAGAAGATTTGTCGAGTGGGTCAGACAAAACAAGAACGATTTACGAGGTCTAAAGATTCGTCGGTGAAATTCAAGCCAATGCGGGATAATGCGTGCTACAACTGTGGTCGTGTAGGTCATGTGGCCGCGTCGCAAGCGTGCCCAGCTCGTGGCAAACAGTGTAGAAATTGTCAGATTTATGGACACTTTGAACGACTGTGCCGCAAACAGAAGCAACAACCACTTCCGGATCAAGGTGGCAAGCAGATTCGAGCGGTACAGAATGAGCAACCAACTTGTGAGGACAGTAGTAATGTCAAGGAGAAGATTGGACAGGACAAAGTATACTATGCTTTCTACTCGGGCAACGAAAGCAACGTTGTGACGTGCGACATCGGTGGCGTTGAATTGGAAATGCTGGTAGACTCCGGTGCTGACGCCAATCTTATCAGCAAAGCGTCTTGGTCCAAACTGAAGGATAAACGGGTATTGTTGCAGTCATCCACGAAAGGAAGTACCAGGATCCTAAAAGCTTATGGAAGTAATGATCCGTTGAAGATTTTGGGTTCTTTTGTTGCTGACATAGAGGTGGGAAAAAGCCGAACTCAGGCGGAATTTCTGGTGGTCGAAGGTGGCCAGCGTTGTCTGCTAGGCGACACTACTGCCAAACAACTGGGCATTCTGAAAGTTGGGTTGAATATCAACAAAGTCAACGATTTGTCATCACCGTTTTCGACGATCAAGGGCGTAGAAGCATTCATTCACGTTGACCCCAACTTTGCACCTGTTTTTCAACCCATGCGCCGACTGCCTTTGTCTCTGGAAGCAGCTGTCAACAAAAAGTTGGACGAGACTTCAGCGTGACATTATTGAACCGAAAACAGGGCCGACAAGCTGGGTATCGCCGCTAGTTGTGGTAGGGAAGACAAACGGTGAAGTACGATTATGCCTTGACCTTCGTCGTGTAAACGAAGCGGTCTTAAGAGAGCATCATCCTATGCCGGTGGTGGATGACCACATTGCGCGACTTGGTAGAGGTACGGTCTGGAGCAAGCTTGACATCAAAGAGGCCTTCTTGCAAATCAAACTCGATGATGAATCCAAAGATGTTACCACCTTCATCACAGGACGAGGATTGTTCCGGTTCAAACGGTTGCCATTTGGGTTGGTGACGGCTCCGGAGCTCTTCCAAAAAGCGATGGATGAGATTTTGTCAGGATGCGAGGGAGTAGCTTGGTACCTCGACGACGTCATCATCGAAGGCAAAGATATGGAGGAACATGATGTTCGCCTAAATGAGGTAATGTAACAAGTTTTGTTTTGATAATAAAAGTGAATGAAATAACATCGAATTTGTGTTATTTTATTTTGTATGTGATGATTCCTTGCTAGATAAATGTACTGTTTCAGGTGTTGTCCCGTTTCAAAAGTCGCAATGTCGCCCTCAATTGGGAAAAATGTCAGTTTAGAGTAACCGAGTTAGAGTATCTTGGACACAGAATCAGCGATAAAGGGATCAGGCCATCGGATTCGAAGATACGAGCTTTGCTATCATTCCGGGAGCCTAAAAATGAACAGGAGCTTCGCAGTTTCCTTGGGTTGGCGAACTACATGAACAAGTTCATACCTAATTTGGCAACCACAGATCAACCGCTACGGAAGTTGTTAGCAAAGGACGTCAAATTTGAATGGTCAAATGAACAGGATGACTCTTTTAATGAGATAAAAGCGGTTTTAAGCAATGCTCAAAATTTGGGATTCTATAGATTAGAAGACCGAACTGCCGTTATTGCGGATGCAAGTCCGCATGGGCTTGGGGCACTGCTGGTTCAGTTCAACAAGGATAACGAACATCGTGTGGTCAGTTTTGCCTCCAAATCGCTGACCGAAACGGAGCGTATGTACTGCCAGACGGAGAAAGAGGCGCTGGCTATCGTCTGGGCAGTAGAGCGTTTTCAGTTTTATTTGCTAGGGAGAAGTTTCGATATCATGACTGATTGCAAAGCGCTATCGTTTTTGTTTGCAAAACGTTCCAGGCCCTGCGCGCGAATCGAACGCTGGGTTTTGAGGCTGCAAACGTTTGACTACAGAGTTATACATATCGCTGGTAAGGAAAATGTGGCTGATTCTCTTTCCCGCCTAGCTGTACTAGAACCCAGACCATTTGACGCGAATGAAGAGATAGTGGTTCAAGAAATAACGATATCTGCTCTTTCTTCGACAGCGCTCACGTGGAATGATATCAAAGAAGCTTCACAATCAGACTCTGAAATCAAGAACATATTAGAACAGCTGTTCAACGGTACGCAAGATAACCTGCCAATTGAATATCGGGTGCTGACAAATGAGCTGTGTCAGTTTGAAGATGTTTTGCTTAGAGGAGATCGTATTGTAGTGCCAAAATCCCTTAGGAATAGGGTTTTGTCTTCTGCTCATGATGGTCACCCTGGAATATCGATGATGAAGAACCATTTGAGGTCAAATGTGTGGTGGCCGAAAATGGATTCCGATGTTGAGGAATACGTAAAAAGCTGCAGAGGTTGCACGCTTGTGGCAGCCCCAGATCCACCAGAAGCAATGACCCGTAGCCAGCTTCCGTCTTATCCATGGCATACTTTGGCCGTTGATTTCCTTGGTCCATTACCGGAGGGACAAAGTTTGTTTGTGGTCATCGATTATTACTCTCGGTTCATTGAAGTTTGCGAAATGCAATCCACTACTTCAAGCGATGTAATTAGAGAGTTGGCTATTATGTTCGGTAGGTATGGAGTCCCTTCGGTCATTAAGGCAGATAATGCTCCTCAGTTTAGTGCTGATTGTGCGGAAATAAAAGAGTTCTGTGCATCAACAGGATTAAAATTTTTGAATACCATCCCTTATTGGCCACAATCCAACGGAGAAGTGGAACGCCAGAACAGTTCCATTCTAAAACGTCTTCGCATTGCCCAGGAGTTGGGTTTGGACTGGAGGAAAGAACTACGTGATTATTTATTGACGTATCATTCGACAAATCATCCCTCAACAGGAAAGTCACCCGGGGAATTGATGTTTGGAAGACGTATCAGGAGCAATGTTCGATCAATCATGATATTCCACGAGGATAGTTCGGTCCGAGAACGAGAAGCCATTGTCAAACAAAAGGGGAAAGAGTATTCAGACAAAAAGAGAAATGCCAAGCATTCTGAAATAAAGGAGGGTGATATTGTATTGGCTAAACGAATGCGAAAGGGTAACAAGTTGGATACGAATTTCAGTAATAAGGAGTTCATAGTTCAGAGCAAAGTTGGGACTGATACAATCATCAAATCAGCAAAATCCGGTAAGGAATACAGACGCAGTTCAGCTCACTTGAAGAAGGTGTTGGAGCGAGTTGAGAGAAATGATCTTGGGTATTCTCCAAATGGGATCGCTTCTAAAACAGTCGCCCCACAGACTCAGGTTGATGATTCCGAGGGTGATTCTACATCTGCAGGAGTACCTATTAAAAGGATTAGGAAAGCTCCAAGCAAATATGAGGATTATATCTCACACTGAAGGGATAAAGCTGTTTGTAAACGGATAAAACAATAAATGAAGACATTGGTAATCTACAATGCATTTTTATTCCAAGGGGGGGATTGTAGTATATTAGTCATACCTTTACCAAAAAACCTTTGTGTCTAAGAAAATAGGACTACCTTTGGGTTAAGCTACCTTGGCCTTGATAAGGGTGTGGTAGTGAAAGAGGTAGTGAAAGCATAGACGAGAACGGGCAGAGAGAGAGAGATAGAGGGGGATTCAAGTAACGACCAGCTAGCGAGGAGGCCGCGATACTACAGTATCTCTTTTTTTAGTTTTATGCGTTTTTTAAATTTCAAGTTTCAAGAAAATCCGACTTAAAATAAATTTTTGGCGAATACTTTTGTCTGGTGCATTTTTTTTTTCGAGTACAGGCCTTATCAAAACCAACAGCTAACGCACCGAGAAATGTTAATCTAAGTGAGTTATTAACAAAAGAGAAAATCGATCATCACCGTTACGTCCTTATGTATGCTCAGTGTCGAATTTGTAATCTTTGATAGATATGGAAGTAAATTTTTTCCAACCACAGAAACGCCCAGTGTTCTTATGCCAAAACGCGAACGAAATCTTAAAAAAAAATACACCAATATTTAGTTATCTTTTTGCTCAATCGGTAGATAAAAGATGTGCCGAGAACTTATTGGAGGGATTTATGGCTAATCGAGATATTCCCAATCAACTACGAATGTTGCCTAACATTGGTGCAAAATTGTGCACCCCTTTTTTGTGTGTGCATTTTTTTAGCGTTTTGAAGTTGAATCGCTGTGGAAACCTTATTTCTGATCAATCTCATTACCACATAAACATTTCAAGAGTACAAATATCAGCTTTCACAAAACTTATAACAAAGAAACTGGAACTTCACGTTTGCTGCAAAGCAGTCCACAAGGAGTTTCAATTTATTAGGAATTTAATTTCAATTTAATATGCATTCGCATTTTTACGAGGTCCAAAATTTAACCAAGTTTTACTAAGTTGGAAATCAAAAATATGTGCAAAGGACCGAAACCATAGGCTACGTCTACTGTATTTAAAATCAATATCCAGCGGTGCCGGTGGGGTAGTGGTAAGCATGATTGCCTCTCACCCCAGCAGGCCTGGGTTCAATCCCAGTCAGCGCCGCCGGGATGTTCTGAGGCATAACATCTCTGATCACGCCTTCCTTCGGAAGGGAAGTAAAACCGTTGGTCCCCGGTTCATGAGTTGATGGGTCGATAGGTAGGGTCTAGATGTAGAAGCTGCCTCCCTGGTGTCAGTAGCATTGGTGCTTGGTACAGAAAACAAGATCGACGGAAAACAATTCAAGGGGGAAAAAATATTGAAGTTGGTCACCTTTCATTTCATATTTTGATGTTTGAAACCGGCCCACTGCTTCAAATGTAATGAATTTAAAAAAAAAATAAAAAAAAAACTTTTATTTCTGTTGTGATCTCTATCTAAGTAATCCGCGAGTTCGTAGTAACCAATGTTAGTTTGTTAGTCAAATAAACTTTCATTCGTTTCCAAGCATTCCTCAAGATCAGTCGTCTTTTATTTCACTGCATTTACAAGTGGTTATGGGCCCAGAACACTGGACATAGCACAAGTTCATGTCACCATGTTAAGAAGCCCAATCCCGGAAGACCGGAACCATGGCGGCATGGCAGTTCAAGCGAAGGTGCTGGATCGACAACGCAGAGGACCCATACTGTTGGAGACGGTGTGCGTGCTGGCGGAAGTGTGCGATCATTTGGCAATTCCATGAATGTTCCGGCCATTGAGAAGCTGAAAGGACGGCAGAATTACACATCGTGGGCGTTTCTCATGAAGATGACGCTGATTAGAGAAGGCACCTGGAAAGCGGTCAAACCTGCGGAGAGACAGGATCCTGATCCGGAGCTTAGCGATCGAGCGCTGGCTACAATTTATCTGAGTGTCGAGAGGAACATTTTTCGTATCGTGCAAAAGGCTACTACAGCATCGGATGCGTGGAGCAAGCTGCAGAAATCGTTTCAAGACAACGGGCCGATCCGAAGATTCAGTTTGCTGGACAAGCTGACCGGAGTGAAATTGGAAAATTGTAGCTGTGTTGAGGACTACGTTGACGAGCTTGTGTCCATCACGAATGATTTGAGCGAGCTCGGATTCGAGGTGAACGACCAATGGTTGGCGTCACTGTTGCTAAAAGGACTTCCGAAATACTACAATCCAATGATCATGGCTTTGCAATCATCGGGAATTGAGTTGACGGTGGATATCGTTAAGGCAAAGGTACTTCAGGATGTGCAGTGGCCTCTGGACTGTTCTGGCGAAGGAGCATTCTATTCGAAGCAGAAGTCGCGGCGTCCGAATAGTGGAGCAGTTAAGAAGGAAGGTATATGCTTCAATTGTAACAAACCTGAGCATTACGTGGCCAAGTGTCCCCAGAAACAAAGTTCATCAAAGTCAAGAGCGAAGGCTCTGTGCGTTACGCTGGCGGTTGGTCGTGGAGAAGAAGAAGACTGGTATTTTGACTCCGGAGCCACTTCACATATGACGAGGTCGATGAAGAATTTTGTGAAGCAGGAAACTTTTGTACACTCTATCGAAACGGCAAACAACCAAAGCGTGATATCAACATCGAAAGGTCTGGTGAAGCTGGAGTTGCAAGAAGGTTCAATCGAAGTTCAGGATGTATTGCAAGTTCCGGATTTGGCAACCAACCTTTAATCAGGCTGAGTGTAATTTTCACGGCTGAAACTTGCGAGGTTCGTGACGAGGATGGTGACGTTATCGCTTCTGGAATGGAGACCGGAGGCTTATACCGACTGAACACGAAGAGATCAGAATCCTCTTACTTGATAACTGAGTCCAGTATCTGGCACAAGAGGCTTGGGCATTTGAATCAAGGCAGTTTGCGGAAACTTGTCGCGATGGTTGATGGCATGGATTTGAAGAATGAACTGAAAGTGGACTGCGTGGCATGCGCAAAGGGTAAGCATGCTCGAGACTCTTTTCATTCTAGTTCATCCCGAGCAGAAGGTCTGCTAGACCTTGTACACTCCGATGTGTGTGATCCAATCGAAGAAGCCTCGTTTGGAGGAAACCGTTTCTTCGTTACCTTCGTCGATGATGCGAGTCGAAAGGTTTTCGTTTACTTCCTGGAAACAAAGAGCCAAGTAAAGGATGTTTTCGAAAGGTTCAAGGCCATGACGGAACGGCAAACTGGACGAAAGTTAAAAATATTGCGTTCTGACAACGGTATGGAGTACACGGTTATGAAGAAAACATTTGAGCGAAACGGCATTATTCATCAGTCGTCCTGCCCCTGCGTCCTGCAGAATGGTATCGCTGAGTGCATGAACCGTACGCTCGTGGAGAAGGCGCGGAGTATGATCAATGATGCGGGACTGTCGAAGAAGTTCTGGGCGGAAGCAATCTCAACCGCCACGTATTTGGTCAACAGAAGTCCATCACAAGTGCTGCAGATGATGACACCAGAAGAAGCGTGGTCCAGAAGGAAGCCGAATCTAAACCATCTGAAGATATTCGGTTCCAAGTCCATATGTCGAAATCGAAGAGAAAGAAGTTTGATTCAAAATCCGTGCAAGGCATGTTTGTCGGGTACGCGGAGAATTCGAAAGAATACCGGATTTATCTTTCGGAGAACGATGACGTAGTAACCAGTCAAGATGTGATCATTATCAACGAAGGTCGAGCAGTGATGTCAACCGAGAAGCAGAAACCGGTGGAGTTCATGGAAATTGTCAACTGGATTGATGAAGTTTTCGATGTACCGGAGCAACCAAACGTCGAGAATACTATCCCAGAGGAGCAAGATACGGAAGGACCGACTGAGCCTGATGATCTGATGGAAGGTCCGTCTAACGCTTGTACGGTTTCTGAGATTGAGCATACTGATTCGTTGAAAGGTCCGTCCAACGCCGACTGGAGAGATATGCCTGCATCAGCGCTCCCACCGCAACAAGATAGACCAGCTGGTAATGAGCAGCGTGTGTTAAGGCGCTAGCGATCGGGACCGCCAAACCCCAGGCAAGTATTTGGATTTGTATGTTTTAGTCCATTGTCTGGCCCGTTATTTTCCCACATTGTGCGGACGAGCATATTGTTGTTGATGATCCCACGAGCTATCAAGAGGCGATGAAGCGTCCAGAACGTGAGCACTGGATTGCGGCCATGAAGGATGAAATTCAAGCGCCGGAACAGAACGAGACGTGGACCTTGGCAGACTTACCGGCCGATCGTAAGTGTATTCGCAACAAGTGGGTGTTTAAAACGAAGCGTGGACCGGATGGGGCAATTGAGCGATACAAGGCACGTTTAGTGATCAAAGGATGTTCTCAGCGACCGGGAATCGACTACGACGAGGTTTATTCGCCGGTGGTCCGTTACTCCACCATTCGATATTTGCTGGCATTATCTGTGAAACACTACCTGGATGTGGAACAGATGGACGCAGTTACTGCATTCCTGCAGGGGAAGCTCAAGGACGAAATCATATATATGGATCAACCTGAAGGCTCCGTGAACAAAAGCGGCAAGGTGTGTCTGTTTCGGAAAGCACTCTACGGCTTGAAGCAATCCAGCAGGGTCTGGAACAGCCAGCTCGACGAGGCGTTAAAAGATTTCGGACTAACACGTTCGAATGTCGATACTTGCTTGTATTTCAAGTTAGAAGAAGGAAAGATGTTTGTTGTGACCATTTATGTTGATGACTTCCTCATCTTCAGCAACGACCCTCAGATGAAAATCAAGCTGAAGAAATTTTTGAATACCCATTTTAACATGAAGGACATTGGTTAAGCGAAATTCTGCTTGGGACTGAGAATATCCAGGGATAGGCGAACATTCTCCAACGGTTCAACATGGCGAACTGTTGTCCAGTTTCGACTTCAGCTGAACCTAGCTTGAAGCTCCACAGTAAGATGTCACCAAGCACACCAAACGAAATTCAGGCGATGAAAAATGTACCATTCAAGGAGGCAGTTGGCTGTTTGACATACTTGGTGCAAGCGACGAGGCCTGATATAAGTTATGCTGTCAATCAGGTCAGCAAATTTTGCAGTCATCTTGGACAATGCCATTGGACTGCTGTAAAACGGATCATGAGGTACCTAAAAGGCACAGCTGGACACCGGCTTCAGTATTGCAGAGAGGAAGTTTCCCAATTGGTTGGCTATACAGATGCGAATTGGGGAGGAGATCTCGACACGCGAAAATCGACGAGTGGATACGTGTTCACGTTCATGGGCGGAGCAGTTTCTTGGAACGTGAAACGACAGCCGACAGTTGCACTCTCATCGTGTGAAACCGAATATTTGGCGCTTTCAAAGACCGTGCAGGAGGCTCTCTGGTGGCAGTATTTTCAATCGCAAATTTTCGGGCAGCAAGTCATTTCAATTCGATGTGACAGTCAATCCGCTATCTGCGTGGCGCGGACATTTGGACATCAAGCACCAGTTTGTGAAGGACACTTTGGATCGTGGAGTCATCGACCTTGCGTACGTTAGCACGAAGGAGCAACCCGCCGACGGTCTTACGAAGGCTTTACCGAACATCAAACTGGAAGCTTTCATAACATTAATACGACTCGCAGCTTAGGAAGGAGTGTTGTGATCTCAATCTTAGTAATCCGCGAGTTCGTAGTAACCACTGTTAGTTTGTTAGTCAAATAAAACTTTCATTCATTTCCAAGCATTCCTCAAGATCAGATGTCTTTTATTTACAAATTTACATTTACAATTTACAAATAAAAAATACGGGTCTAACATTTTGCGAAAAAGAAACAAAACTTCCAATTTCCACGAAATTCTGAGAACCACTATAGAGCATTTCCAGCCCAAAACGCAAACCGGTTGGTCATGAGTATTTCCGATTTGAATGAAACATTTCTCACGTGTTCGCTGCTACTAATGGTTGCATTTTTCATTTAAATATGATTTTTTCCTCCAGAGTAACTTTTGAAAAGGGCGTATAAAAAAATGGATTATTTTTTTTTTCAAAAAATCATAACTTGAAAACTATTGATCTGATCAAAATGACATATCAGAAGAAGTTTTAGGTAGTTAAATTATCTTTGCGGAAAAAAAAACACTGAAAGAAAAACTTAGTAAATTAGTATTTAAAAAACGTAAAACGATGATTATCTCAAAACACCCCCCCTTCGATCTTTATAATTTTTTTTTTCAAGAAAACTGAAAAAATGTCCTAATATTTGGTGAAGAGTGTATGCTGGTAACTTTCTTAAAAAAAAATCTATAATTTTTTAATTTTTTGTTGGTTTTTACAAGTTGGTGAAATTGCATATTTTTTAGTAAAATAGTAATTTATTTGGAGTCTACGCATAATTTTCAAAAACTTTGCATGTAAATTTTTTTTCCTAAGTCCAGCCGTTCTCAAGTTAATGCAATTTAAAAAAAAATAATTATAATAATTTTCTACATTTTGGGCCATTTTCAAATGTTAGTCGTGATGTCCAGCAACGAGATGTTTTTCCATGAATATATATTAAAAAACAAACAATTCATTCTCAAATATGGTAGCTGTCAGACTTATCCGTTTCTATTTAGACGCAGCAGAAAAGAAACAAGTTTATAAGTAAATACTCTCAAATATACCCAAATAATCAACAAACCCACTCATGTGCCTTTTTTCTGTCCTCTATTAGTTGTATACCTGGATAGAATTGTGTATGTCATAACAGAGGCTCAAAACATAAACAGGTAAACAAATATGTTATTAAACCTGTAATTGAGATGACGTATACCATATTGTGCCTTAAGAGCTCATCCAAAATCCAAATCACTCAGAATAGAGTGCTGAGGATGGTTCTTGATCGTCCTTTCGACACTAGAATAACAAATTTACATGAAGAGGCAGGCATTGCCAAAATAGATTCCCGAATTAACGAAATTAAGACTAAATTTGCACAAAAATGTATTTTATCAGAACATGTATATAGTAGTTGTAGGTTAGTTGTAGTTGTAAATAGTAGTTATAAGTAGTCTCCTTTTTTCAAATTTTAAACAAACCAATCCCACCAAGGTGGTCATTCTTAAAACAGGCCTGATAGGACTAGGAACTGTAATTAATAATAATTTTAATTGAAAAGGAACTAAAGCTGAAAAGACGCATCTGTGTCACTTGATAAGGTATACATGTAAACCACACAATACAAGAAATAAAGACTATTTAAGTCAAGTTCTTCAACTGTTCCATTCAGTTCATCTCTCTTAGCGTTTCAAGTTAAAAAGCAAGTAGTTTTTTACGATGGATAACAATTTCAAGTGTTGTAAACCTCTACCTAAATCAATTTCAAAGCATGACACAGTAGCAGTTCACAGTAGCACGGCAAAGGTCCTTGTGATGCGATTGGCGGTACCCTTAAGAGAATGGCAACCAGAGCAAGTTTAGCTAAGCAACACGAGCACCCTATAACGAACCCTAAACAACTGTACGACTGGGCAAATAGTCGTAAAGAAGATCTTCAAACAAAAATGTCATTTTGTTATGTTTCTACGGAAGAATACAAAAAGGCTGACACGGAATTTGATCCAATTTTTAAGAAAGTGAAACCAATTCCTGGAACTCGAAAATATCATTGCTATATTCCAGTTTCAAACAACCAAATTGCAGTAAAAATATTCTCTAATTCAAACGATACACCCAAATTATTCAATGTATTCAAATAATATGAGTTGTAAAATAAAATAATAAATAGGGGAAATGACGGCTTCGGCATGCCAGACTATTTTCGGCAACCCAAATTGAAACACTATTTTCACTGGATTTTCTTACGAAAACACTTCGCTGAATGCATGCAAACGATTCCTTATGCTTTCAGCTTCAATTTGATTATATTTTTACCACTGAGAAAAAGCAATCTAGCAAGGTTTTCTTGAAATGAAACACACGCACTACAAATTGTAGCTGATTTCGAGTTGCCGATAATAGAACAGCAGATTTACATGCAGTTCAAATGGAATGGTTGCCGAAGAAAAACTGGTTGCCGACAATACTCGCTCTCACTAGAGAAGATTGGAGCTTTGTAAAAGCGTTTCAAAACAGTTTTTGACAATTCTTTCGACTGAAATTGTTAGAGCAGCTGGCAGCAAAAGATTGTAAACCAACCAATACTGCATATGTGTGCGTTCTTTAGAGAAAAAGGCTATAGAAAGAAGGTCGCTGCTTAGATTGCCGAGAATACGTAAATTCCCCTATATACTGTTTCTTATCTCAACAAATCTTTCATTTGACCACATCAACGTGCTTCTCTTCCGCTGCCTCTAGATAGAAACGGGTAAGTCTGACAGCTACCATATCTGAGAATGAATGGTTTGGTTTTTAATATACAATCATGAAATAAAATCTCGTTGCTGGACATCTCGACGAACATTTGAAAATGGCCTAATATGTTGAAAATTGTTATAATTATATTTTTTTAATTCGCATTAACTTGAGAACGGCTAGACTTAGGAAAAAAGTTTTTAAGTGCAAAGTTATTGAAAATTACGCGTCAAATTCAAATAAATTATTATTTTACAAAAAAATATGCATTTTCATCAACTTGTAAAAATCAACAAAAATTTAAAAAATTATAGTTTTCTTTTAAAGAAAGTTACCAGCATACACTTTTCACGAAATTTATGGGTATTCCATCAATTTTCTTGAAAAAAAAAATTTATAAAGATCGAAGGGGGGGTGTTTTGAGATAATCATCGTTTTACGTTTTTTAAATACTAATTTACGAAGTTTTTTCTTTCAGTGTATTTTTTCCGCAAAGATAATTTAATTACCTAAAACTTTTTTTCATATGCCGTTTTGATCAGATCAATAGTTTTCAAGTTATGATTTTTTTGGAAAAAAAAAAACCATTTTTTTTATACGCCCTTTTCAAAAGTTACTCTGGAGGAAAAAATCATATTTAAATGAAAAATGCAACCATTAGTAGCAGCGAACACGTGAGCAATGTTTCATTCAAATCAGAAGGGGTCGAGACAAAATTGACGTTTTTTTTAACGATTTGAGCTAGAAATGCTCTATATCGTTTTGCCATGGAATGGCTTATATATAAATTTACTGAGGTTTAGTATAGTTTTTTTTTTAAAGAAAACAGAGCATGCTTTTGCATTGTGACCAGTTTATATTAAATTTTAAGAGCAGTTAGGGAGACATCCTTTCACCGCTGGTGGCCGTCAGCAACAGCTCTTCTCACTGTTCACCACCAGCATCACCACAAGCCTTCCAATGCTGTCGGACTTCGTCATGAACCGACGGGACGACGGAAACGCTCCATTTCTAGCCCAGCAAGCATTGAATCCACCGCGATCCCAACCAGCAGCGTGCGCCATCAGAATTAGCAATTTTCCGATAATTAATTTCAATCGTTAATTAAATTGCAATCAACATGCGTGTGATTTCTATCACGCCCAGAAGGGCGGTCGCTCAATCCATTGCTGCCGTCCACGTTCGCGTCCTCGGGTGACACCAAAGCTCACATCAGCCCAACACTTGTCGACGGCAGACATTTCAAACGGTGATGTATTTATTAGCGTGCTAATTTATGCAGCGTCGGGATGGAAAATTAGAGCTCATAATTTTAGGATACCCTCAAAAGCAATGAACTCGCGCTGTTCTAGGTCCATGCACCCACACACACACACACACAGCCGCATGAGGTGAGGTGGTTTGTTTTTGAATGTTTAAAACCAGCGGAAAATTGAGAATTACGAGCATTGTTACAACCCTCGCTCTAGCATTCCCCGTATCCTGGCATCCTGAAGCGTTTTTCCCTGTTTGTTGGTTTTCGGTCGTAATCAGGCAGGGCCTGATGATGATTCTGCTGGTAACACCGATATGGGAATTAAATCTGCGAACTGATTTCCGGAGCACGTTTCGATGCCGATAACTCCATCATCTCCATCATGTTCGTTGGGCTATCGTTTTGACAGCCCCGGAAATCGGTATCATCGTCATCATGATTCGGTGACACATCCTACAGTGCTGTGTGAATGCAACAGCACGGTCCCAGGGTGGTGGATGGTAAACATGACAACAGTGTTGTGCTAATTGGGAAGTATTGAGACCGATCCAATGAGCCAATGTGCAGGCAGAGAACGAACTGTGGTGGCAATTTTTCACATCGACAAAACGAAACCAGCAGAATTCGGCCGCCTGGACGAAGAGAGCAAAGATCGGTCTCAATATTGAAGTCATGGGTTGGAAATTAATTTTAAATTGAATCGTGATATGGAAACATGATTGTCTTCCCTCCGGCAAGGATCACGAATGTGTTCGGGTTCGAATGTGTTGATATGGAGCTTGGAATAATTAAAATTGAATTAAAGACCGAACGTGATGGGATCCGGCCTGCATCGGTTGGTAGGGTTGAAATGTTTTTAATTCAGCCGTAATTTGAGTGATGTCGGTCTGCTTCAATGGTGCAGTAGTAAATCATCAGAATACAAAATAATGATGGTGTATTTTCAATAGATCTAGGGCTGCGTTGTTTATTTGAAAATTTTCTGTTTGTGTTCATTTTTATTTTGTTTATTGTTTGACAGAGATTGGTGGCATCAATTTTGCTGGAGGACAATTTTCATAAAAAAAATGTAATCTAATTCAAATCAACAAGGGTGGCGTGGAGTTCTAAATGTTTCCATTTCATTTTATCGTTTAACGTTATGTGTGATCAATGCTCATTAATTTTCAATCACTCTCTAATTTGTAACTCAGCACTAAAGATTTAGTAATGAGAAAGGCATAAACAGGACTGCACCAGCTTTCCGTTGGAATTGAAAATTCGAATTTTGATGCGCTGAAAAATCTGCATAGGGGTAATGGCTCTAATGTTGGCCTATGGATCTAAGATTGGGCCCATCGCTAAAAATCTGCTATTTATCTATTTTATCTAGATGAACGCTTCATTGGGACGGTACAAATTGATATTTTTGGTCACTATTGAAAATTTAATCGATTGCAGAAATTACTTATGGGCCTAAATTGGGGGTATTTAGACCGACATTAAATCCATTTCCCCTATATATCTGTATATTTTTGTAAACTCGTACAAAGTGCGATAGTTGACTAGATCCTGCTCTCCCATCGCCACTAATGAGACGCCTTTTAGAAATCAAGAAGGAATTCCACAATCTGCCCATAACAGTCGGGTTTCACCGCTTGTCCTGTATACCTGATTGTTCTTGCCATCTGAATCGTACCATTCCTGTGCTCGGAGTCGGTGATAAGAGGGCTTCCAACTTGCTAGTTCAGGCAAGCATCAATATCATAGTGCTTCTTCGCTTACTGTAGTTTTTCCTGCATTGGGAATGTGTCTTAGAACATACAACCTCCCAGCCTGTGCCTACCGTGGACACTTGTGAGCCAAGCGCCTTTTCAACCTGTCTCCAACCGAGACGCACCTTAGAAAACGTTTCGGATGCTCCTGATCCCCTCATCCCAGTACAGGCTTATGCAGTGAACGTTCCACACAGTCGTCAAGGTCCTGCAGCTGAGATTAGCTTGCCTTGGCAAGTATAATATGAATCCTGATCCTGATGTGTGGTGCATCTTCCTCCTAACCGCAGTTCATCCTTCATTGACTCTACAAGCACTGGATTCTCATCCCAAGATGCATCGTGGAAGGCAATTTGGAAGCCCTCGATCTCTCCTGTATGGTCCAGCTCTGTCATGGTATTTAGATGTGCGCAGCCCACCCTCCTCAAATCCATACGACTCTTTCAAGAGCGGCAATATAGAAATTTATAACTGCTTGTACACGCAATTCAGTTCCCTCTAATTGACACTGGAATATGGGTAAACATATTTTGCAATCAGCATACCGTAGAACTTAAAATAAGAGTTTAACTCAGATCCTGATAAGTCAAACCCCTAATCCCTATCCCATCCCTATATCAATTCTATACGTTTGACACTAGACAACATCGCGGGCCGTATTGTGAAATGGGATGGAAAATCGTGAAATAAGCAGAAGTTCAAGAGGAGATGATAGCATCAAAAACATGGTCGCCAGTCAGGTCCCTGGTTAGCAGTAGTAAAATTCTTCTTTAAGCCTCAATTTACTTTGATGCATTTTTTAAAAATTCAAAAGCAGTTTTTTTCGACGCATTATTTTAGATTGCAAAAAGCTCGCGTCATTTTATGTAAACTATCAAAAGGAATCAAATAGTGCGGGCTTTTTGCAATCTGAAATAATGCATCGGAAAAAACTGCTTTTGAAATTTTCCAAAAAGCATCAAAGTAAATTGAACCTTAATTGTGATTTGTTACGTGGTTTACAATAGCTAATACAAGGCAAGAGGCAAGCCAGAAGGGCTCTTCATATTTGGTGAAATTTTTGATTTTGTGTTTGTGTATGTCGTGTTTTACTGTGGTAATGTTTTACAATTCTCTTCTTGTGAAGAATGTTTGATTTAAATGTTTTAACTTGTTATTCTACCAACTTAACCTAACTTAGCTTAACCTAACCTTACGTGCCAGATCCCTGATAATCTGTTAATTGGATCATCTACAGCAATCTCTGAACCTAGCGATGGAGTCAGTTCTCCGAAACTCCAGTGTCTGAAGACCAGCCAGGCGGTGAACTTCAGAGTTTCTAGTCCGCGATGGACTATTGACGATCATTCTCAGGATCTTATTCTGGATCCTTTGCTTACGTGATGAACTAGCCTACGGCTAAAAATCACGGTAATAAAGAAAAAAAAATCTGGTCCTTTGTAATTTGAGATGGTGGCTTTTTGCGCAACCCTCCCAGATTGGCATCCCGTATTCTATTACGGGAAGGATGCTTTGTTTGTAGACAACAAGCTTATTTTTCAGGGACAGGGTAGACCTCCTGTTGATTAGTGAATACAATGATCTTATCGAGATGTTGCACTTGGTTTTGGTTTTGTCAACGTGCTCCCTGAAAATCAGCTTGCGATCTAGTGTAATGCCGAGGTAGACTACCTCTTTTGGCCATTCCACCACTGTGCCGTTCAGGCAGATCTTATTATTCTCCAACGGAACAAGTCTGGGAGGTTTAAAGTGTGGAAAGATGATGACCTGGGTCTTTACCGTGTTGATACGGATCTCAACAGCTGTTGAAATATTCAGACAGGACGTCCAAGTCTCTCTGAAGTTTGGCAGTCAAAGCTTCGATGACCGTACCCTTGTAGACGATGGATGTGTCTTCTGCGAACAGAGACAACGATCTACCTTCAGGGAGAGCCGGCATATCGGAGGTGAACAGGTTGAATAGGATGGGGCCAAGGATGCTTCCCTGTGGGACACCCGCACCAATATGGACAGCATCCGATGAGAGAGACTCTGAATGGCCTGTCCGATGGATAGTTTTTTTATTATCTTCACTAGGAAGATTGGAAGACCGGACTGTTGCAATTTGAACACCAAGCCATCATTCCAGACATTGTCGAACGCTTTTTCAACGTCCAACAACGCCATGGCAGATGTTTTCGAAACAAACTTGTTCCGTCTGAGAATGTTTGTTACTCGAGTCAGCTGGTGGACGGTTGAACGACCTTTCCGAAAACCATACTGTTCCTCGAGTAACAAGTTGTTTTCTTCGGCAGATGTTAGGAGCCGGTGGTAGACTGCTCTTTCGAACAGTTTTGATAACCCTGAGAGAAGGCAGATTGGTCGATTACTTGAAGGAGAGGATGGATCCTTCCCAGATTTCCGGATGGGTATTACTTTAGCTGACTTCCAACACGAGGGGAAGTAGCCAAGTCTGAGACACTGATTAAAAATCAGTGCCAGATGGTTGTAGAATCTGGAACTCAAGAGTTTAAGTTCCAGATTCAGGATGTTGTCGAAACCTGGGGCCTTCGTGTTTTTAGATGATTTGATATAGCCCAACAGTTCGTCAGCCGTAATCTCGAATTCCCCGGGTAAAATGTTGGGAATCTGATGAAGTTTCGATTAGCTTCGTGAGGGCTGATGATGTTTTGCTCCAGATTATGGGAGCTGACGAAGTGTTGACCTATCGCGGCAGCCTTCTTTTCAGGAGTTATCAGATGAACCACTGGGTCGCCGGGACGGTCCAGTGGGGTCAGTGTTGAAATGGGTCTTGGCTTGTTTTTAAGGATTTTCGTTAGTTTCCAGAAGGGCTTTGCACAACCTGTGAGAGAGCGGATCTTGATGGCAAAATCCTGATTTCTAAGGTTCACCATCCTGGCTTGGATGGTTTTTGTAAGATGGTTGCAATGGGGCTTCAAGACACGTAAACCAGAACGCTGATATTGCCATCGGATGGAGTTACGGAGTTTGATGAGATTTTTGATAATTCTATCGAGGTTCAGAGTATTGCTCACCTATCTGGATACTGGAACGTGTTGTTCCCTGGTCCGGGATATCGCCTCCTCGATGGAACGCAGACACCGGTCAACGTCTTCGGGCGTCTTCAGAAGGACACCGTAGTCGACAGTAGAGTCGACACAGTGTTGGAACTGCTCCCAGCTGACACGATGGTAGTTGCGTCGGGAAGCTTGGAATGGGTTGACGGATGAGCCTACATCGGCCACCACCGGATAGTGGTCCGAACTCAGCTCTTGGTGGGTCACAGGTAGCGAGATGTTGTCTCCCATGTTGCTGATGAATATGTCGATGGTAGAGTGTACGCCAGACCGGCTCAACCGGGTGGGAGAGTCCGGCGCTAGTATGGTGTAGCGAGCCTCTTGCAGGTCCTTGTTCAGGATTGTGCCGTTTTGGTTGCGTCGACTGTTGCCCCAAGCCTGGTGTTTGGCGTTCAGGTCGCCCGCGATGATGTACTTTTCGCACCGTCGTTAGTCTGATAATATCCCTCCGTAAGTCTGCTGCCAACCCGTCCCTAATGGTGACTTGCTTGGGGCAGTAGATCGCAATGATGGTGATAGGACCGACAGGAGTGGATACTTCTACCCCTAAAGCTTCGATGGTTTTCAACTAGAAGCTCGGCAGAAGCCGACAGCAGATGTTTCACCTTACAGCAATGGCCACTCCTCCTCCTCCGGAACTGATTCGATCAAGTCTTAGAAGCCGGAAGTCAGGAAGGTAGACGTTTACCTCAGGTTTCAGGTGGGTTTCAGTGATGACGGCAATGTCGATGCTACGTTCGTTGAGGAAGTGAACGAACTCGATGTTCTTGCTCTTGAGCGAGCAAGCGTTCCAGTTGGCGATTTTGATGCCTTCACGGTCCATAATTGTCGATGAAACGTGATGCAGCAAGAATCTGCTCGGTTCTGGTTCTGCAGGAGCGCTTGATGATGATTGCTTCTGCCATGATGGTTATGAGTTCCTCTGTTGTGAGCAGCTTTTCGTTTTCATTTGATGGTGGGGCGTCATCTCGACGCCACAATAGTCCCGGGGAGGGGACGAAACCGTAGCCACATAGGACTGACGGCTTGGATTAGCCGAAGGGTTTGGCACCTCAGCAGATGGCGATGATGCAGCAGCAGCCAAACGGATGTTGAGCGGAAGTGGCGGAAGAACCGGAATCGGACGCCGTTGGCTAATGGCGGGAAAATTCTGCTCATTGCGTGCCGGAACCTTTTTCCGACCCGGCGGGTTATGCGTGGAGGCCCTTTTGTGGATTTCCATGAATTCCGCACGCTTCAGACAAGAGTTGCTAGTAGCTCGATGTGCTGGACCACAGTTGGCGCATTGTGGCGTTTTCCATCCTGTCGCATGCTTCAGGTGTGTGCTGCTTGCCACATTCGTTGCAGCGATGAGCCATGTGGCAATTTTTGGTCCTGTGCCCAAACATGACGCAGTTTGAGCATTGGGTGACGTTGCGCGGGCGAGGTTGGTAGCGTTCCCACTTAACCACGATGTGGAAAAGCGCCCGAATATACTGAAGGTTCTTCAAACACGTTGTGTTTCGCTCAAGGTGGACCAAATACAACTGGTCACGGTACTTACGGAAGGCGTCGTGCCGATTGATCTTGAAGACTTGCAACGGCATAGTTCCGTTTGCAAGATTGTTCTTTTATTCGAGAAAAATCGGCGATTGACGTGTTTATTTATAAAAGCAATTACGCCCAAATCTCAAAGTTCTCCGGATTTGTCTTAACTGCTAACTCAACCACGCAAACAAATACCATCATCAGGTATGGGAAACTTTTGCCTAACCAGCTGGTGTTGTTAGTTTCTGTGAGTGAGCTTGCAGTTGCCACAAATCGTCGATTGAAGTGATTGTTTACAAAATCAGATACATCGACTTGAATAGTTAGGCTTGAAATACCTAAAATCCCACAGAACCAGAACGTCACAATCGAAAACATGTTGGACTCAATCTGTGTGGCTGTGTTTCATTTGGTGAATTTTAACTTAAATTTGACAGATAGAAAATTTTCAAATATACCTGCTATTGTACCAGACTAATTTATGGCAGACCAGGAATTAGTTTGGTAACATATGGTAACCCTACAGAGATAAAAATTCTGAATTTGAATTGTGATGTAAACATTGATTCACGTAGACTTGTAATTCATTTCACGCAACCGTGCAACTTGCAAGCAATGTTGTTTACGAAGATGGGCTTTTGTATACAATATTTGCTACATTGCATGAAATGTGTCAGAACTTAACATGATATATAATGTAAACGTATATGATAAGTGACGCTCCATTTATGTGCATCATATTGATCAGAAATTTACACTACTTTTTCGAACTGTGTACGCAAGACGCGAAACACTCATATGTAGTGACTTACTTGACTTAAAATGATCCTTATTTCTTGTATTTATGTGGTTTACATGTATGACTTATCAAGTGACACAGATGCGTCTTTTCAACTTTAGTTCTAATGAAATTTAAATTATTATTAATTACAGTTTCTAGTCCTATCAGGCCTGTTTAGAGAATGACCACCTTGGTGGTATTGGTTTGTGTCTCATATGCATTTTATGCTTAATATGCCAGTAGCTAAATAATGCTTCAACAGCGCTCAAACCTATTCTCTGGAGAGTGGGCTCTGCAGTGAAGTCTCTAGAGAGGTAAACCCTCGAGAA
This sequence comes from Ochlerotatus camptorhynchus, assembly GCF_037179485.1. Lineage (NCBI taxonomy): Eukaryota > Metazoa > Arthropoda > Insecta > Diptera > Culicidae > Ochlerotatus > Ochlerotatus camptorhynchus. The sequence continues at coordinate 1,452,016 of NW_027041234.1, forward strand.
CTTTTAGGGGAATGAACTCAAGAGCACATCAAATTCATTTCTCTAGAGAGAGAGTGATTTAAGAAGTTCTCAATAAGCACTCTCTCACACTTGGCTTGTCGTGATCTCACTGTAAACGTGGTCATTTGCTCGCATGAGTTGCAATGCATACATCCTCAGAGGAGGCAAAATATACGTACGCTAGAGCCTAGACGCTTTATTGTCAGGTTGCTGGTCACAAATGCCGTGCCAAACTGATTTCCTACTCAATTAATCAATCTTTGATGTGAATTTCGCTAATAAACACGAGGAGCATTTCTTATAGCAAACTTGCCATAACAAAATGGGCATGGTTCATTTAAGTTAACAAACTAACACTTTTTCCGACTGTGGCACCTCTCTTACTCGCCTGGGTCTTATACAACTAATGGTTGCTTGTATGAGCCAGTCTGCAGCTAAAATTGTTTGTCGGGTTGAAACATTTCGACTTTCCCCACTGCCGTAATGTTTGGGGAAGGGCTGTCCGTGTTTACATCCACCAATTTGGCCTTGTTGACATTGATGGTATACAACAGCAGCAAAACGTTCAACCCATGTTTCTATCGCCATCGTTTACAGTAAGTTGATCTCACCCGTACTCAATTTTCCAATTAAATTGCTATTGTTTGAAGTACATTTCAAATTACCTGCTTCACTTGAAACTCAATTAACTTGAAAAAGGGTACATTCCCGTTTTGCGCATCGAAGCACCCTTGTTCCCATCATCGGCGTCGTCCGTTCGAGCGTAAAGTAAACATCAAGAAACTACAAATCCTTGAGAGATTGTCCTTCCCTCGTCAACTCCCGTTTTCCATCAATCGACGGGCACATCGGACCCCCGGTTCGACGTTTAGCAATTCATCGTTTTTCCACCCGCAGTTTTCCCAAGGCGAGTCATTAAAATCAATTTGCCGGTTAATTAAGTTTGCTTTTGCAGTTCTTTGAGCGGGCTGCCTTCATCGTCCAGCCATCAATTACAAATCCTTATGCTCGTATATACTGACCGTACTGTACCACACAGCAACAGTTTTGAGTGCCGAGGACGACGTTGGGGATCCAGCTCGTAAAAGTAAATCTTACTGATCAACTGGGGAAATAAATTTAAAATGGAAAATACGATTCCAAGGAAGCAACAGAAGAAGTGGGGAGGAAGTCATTGTCGGTTGGAAAGCAGTACTTGCACTGTCACAGACTTCTGTTCCGCATCGATAGTAACCAGAGCCTTGCTGGCTCCAGAGACAGGGGCCAGGCATTCAGCTTTTTCACTTTGCAGTAAATCAGCTAATCCTGTTTATTGAATTTACCACTTCTGTCTCTGGCATTAGTCTTGTTGATGCATTACTACTTGCTGGATAGATCTCTGGACGGTGTTTACTCTGGTTTGTGTCGTCTTTCTCGGGGGCCGGTATCTTCTTTGCTTTCATCCATAAGCGATCCGTTTGAATGAAGTATGGTAACTGTTAACACAGATAGCTACAGCTATAAAATTCTAGACATCAGGCATAGCACACAATTCATATCGATCGCCTGAGAGCCCAATGAAGCGCAACAATCGCACAATTCAAGACAAAAGTATCACCCACAATCGACCGAAATTCAATTTGCCATAAATCATCCGCAATGGGGTTGGTTTTTGACCTTTCCCTATTCGCTTCAATGGCTATTGGATGCAGAAGAAATCCGGAGTATCACATACAATTGTAAGTTTCATTATTTCAACCACCCTCTTTCCCAAACCCCAATCGAGTGCGCTGCCTTATGCTCTTTCACCAGAACGCGATACATTGCAACGAAACGAGAGCAAAAAAAAAAGGAAGTCATCCCCCCACCTCCACCCGTCTGATAATGTTTCGTTTTTCTTTTGTCGCTTCTCCGTTGGTTTGTGTCTGTTGCAGCTGAAACGTGTTTCAATTTCGTGTTCTTAATGGCTTTTAATATGTTTTTCGCACCAATGCCTTGCATGCATAATGGGTAAGTTGCTCAAAATACGACACAGTTTGTAGAAATTGATCACAATTAATAGAAAATAGAGGTAGGTTTTTGTAATTGACAGAATCCTACATAAATTGGACACTATTAATATAAATGTATTGCTACACACGAAATAATGTTGGGATGTATATAACCAGAAAAACAATGAAAAGGTCAACTTCAGTTAACGTTACTTTTTTAAACTTCACAAAGCCTCATTGGAAAATAAAATCATTTCGACAGTTGGTACATGTCTCAAAATTGAATTACGATTTTTTTTAAACATTGGAAATGTTCAAATTTGCTAATCAAACAAATATAAAAGACCCACATTCCCTCTGGAAAGGTACGAAACCCGGTTGGTCATACATGTTTCAACTATCTTCTTACACCTAGTTCTCGACTCTGTTGTTGTTGTTGTTGATCATTTCCCTCTTCCGGCTGCAGAGTTCCGTGCGCTTGGTCAAAGAATAACCAACCAACTACTACCGACTGTGGCTTAGACTAGCCATGGCAGGCGAAAGCACGGAGCATCATCCTCTTTCTGTGCAGTGCTCAGTAGTGTCCAAATCTTTCCCTTACTCCCACTTTCGATGGTTCAGTACTGCATTTCTTTCTACGAAGGCTGCTTACCTGTCATTGTAAGACTGGATATGTGGTGTTTGGTAAGGGGATGTTTATAGACTACGGTTCTGAAATTGTCTACGGGCCATAAAAATTTCGGACGATTGTCTACGCATGGGAAGAGAAGGGGTCTACAACATCTCAATAACGAACTACGTAGTTTATGAACAGCCCATAAGTGCATTTCATAGCACTCACGAATCAATGCCACCGGCAAAAAGAGCCAAGCCCTCTGGCACTTTCATTTTCCAGATGAATAGCTTCGAGTTTAACGGTATTCCCGTGACGGGAATGTGTAACTCCAAGGAAAGGTATCGATTTCCTGTTGTATTTATTTGTAGATAAGTTTTGCTAATCACGCTTACTTTTCCTGAATTGGTTTTTGACGCTCTTACACGAGCTCTCGCCAGCTTTCAACTAAGTGTTCTGGAAGCACTTCAACGGTTTTAATTTGAGAGTTTTCCATGCCAACCACTGCATGAAATTGTTTTTTGTGGGGCGTGTACTATGCTACTCTATGTCCAGGGAAGTCGAGAGAATCTCCGACCACACTATTCTATTATACAAATACTTGTGTTGGCATATAAAGCTCTCAATTAATAACTGTGGCAGTGCTACAGAAACGTTAAAAGCCTAGAAGAAGAAAAATATTTGTGCTGTAATTCGCGGTCCAATTTGGATGTCAATTATTTTTAAATTTCGCGTAACAGTCGTCGTTGTCATCATCGGAACGTAAATAGAACACTATTGATGGATCTCGTTCGAAATAGTGCGGAAATATGACATTTGCTTGATAAAGGGCTTCATTCCATTTGAATTGCTTCATGTCACTGGGCATGACCAATCATCGTTGGTAATGGTTTTTCACAGTGTAAGGGGCTCGGAGACCTAGTGTTGACCATTTTTGCTTACTGAGCAGGAAAACGTGGGATTTATCCTAGGCCCGTTTCCATTACTGAGATGATAGGGTCGCATCATTTGCCTACCAACCATACAAAACCGCATGTCTAATTCGCGTGAATTTCGGGAAACAATTCTTGATCCGGTCGAACATAGAATGAGGTGAAGACAAGGGGTAGGTCACTCCGCACACCAATCTTGGGTCATCTTTTTTGTCAGTGTGCCTCAAGTGTGCAGCAGGTGTGTCGATTGTGCCGGTCATAGAGCAAACTGCGATTGTTTGTAAAATACCCATCCCGGCAACCCGGTATTTCTGACACCTTTAATGTTTTGGTTTGAAATCGCAAGGATAAATTGAATTGAGGATGACGCGGGAAGTGGAGGGTGTGCGAAATTTCGGTGATTTGTGTTCCATAGGGTAATAAAAGTCCTGCGTTTGAGTGCTTTATAATGCCCTCAAAGGTAGAGCAGAAATCTATCTTTTCGTGATGTGAAAAGCATCGGTCCATCAGCGACCAGAAAGAGTTGGAACCGGTGGGGAGCGTTGCTGGAGACCGACTACAGATGATGATGAATCGACTGCTTTAGTTTGTTTTGTTTGAGTTGCAGCATTAATTGAATTAAGGGTACTAATGCGGTGCTAACTGCCTCTTTTTCTTGAGCTCACTCTAGAACCTACATTTCATATTTAGATCTACAGCTTTCCCCCAAAGAACGCATTACCCACTGAGTTGCACCCACCGCTTTGTCTCGGTGGGTTTTCAACCAAGCGCTCTGATTTTCTTTGGGTGACTAGTTCTCCATTGGCACTACTCACATGCAAAAAATAAGACCGACTGGTTGGAACACCGCCGAGAAAAAGCGGGTGCAACTCAGTGGGAAGCTCGTTCTTCGGAGGATAGCAGTATAAGTGAACTGCTGGTCTGAGTTCCTCTGGTATACTCAATTATAGGATGTTCCTGAAAATACAGCCAAACAGCACGTAATGTTGTGAACAACTTCAACGACAGTTGTCCAGCAGTGCTCTCATTTTATTTACAACAATTCAATGCCTACAAGATTGTGCCGAAAGTGTGCCGAAAGTATATCGAAGGTGTACCGATGGATGTGCCCAAGCTTGGCCGATTATAATTTCGGCACAATGTGCTGAGTGACTTACCCCTTGGGTGAAGATTTTTTTTTTTATTTTGAATGAAATGTGTTTGTGTGTTGAATAGATTTCAATAGAACGGTTAAATAAATGACTTCTCTGTCTGATAGCGCCAGGCACATTTTAAATGAGATTTGGTATCCCGTTTAGGGATTGGCGCTAGGTTACACTGAGAATTCGTGTTTTAGTGTTTAACCACCGGTGTAAAGGTATGCACTGACAATGGATGGTCTCTCCCAGCCCCTTTCAGTTGATTCATTGTGTATGTCTGCGAGTGACGAGATCGGTCTATACGAATGCAGCCGCACCGCGCGATCGAAATTTTTGATTTAGGTGCCGTGTCAGAGTCGGGCGAGAACCATACCGGTTACTCATTTGTTGGATGGATTTCGCTGCTATCAACACATCCCACTGAAGAAGAAGAGAAGACTATCAGATCAACAAAAATCAACACGGATAGCAGTCAGTCTGCTCTACCACAGCTCGTGATCGGTCAACGGTCGGTCAAACCTTTGCACTTCTACGAGGTTCTAAGAGGCATCATTTGATTTATTGACCAATTAAAAAATTTCAGAATAATTGCTCATCCAGAAGAATTGTCAAACAAATAGAGAAAATAACGCAGGTAATGACTGACCAAAAGTAAATTGGTACGCACAAACCCAAGTAACAAATCTAGAGCTGCTTGGCTATATTCAAAATTTATAAAGGTTTTATTGCAGCTGCAACCATTACCTACAGCTTTATGACGGTCAAATACAATGCAAGTCATGGAACATTCTTATAGCTATCTACAAAACCCCTATAAAGCTTATAAGAAAACCAACTGATGCTCATGCTATTTTCACTTATGAAAGGTTTTATGATTGCCTTGAAGTATAAAAAAAAGTTGGAGCGTGGTGTACAAGACACGACCGCATTGTTGACGTAAAACTACGAAATTTTTGTTCGATTTTCTAGTTGGTTGTTTCTGATATTATTTTGGAATTAAGTGAATTTCATAACTCAACTCTTTTGTAGAAAGTTTTGGTGGCCCTGAACTGTGATGGTTTCTTTATGGCAACCTTCGCTATAATCACTGGACCTCGTGTTTATTCGCGTTTATACATATCACTTGCGCAGGAAATCAGTATGGCACGACATTTGTGATCAGCACACCTTCCGGTGGCATGAAACAGGTCAAAATTTGCCCAAATCTGCCAATAAATTTGTTTGTTTTGCATTTGCTTATAGCAACTCACCAACATTGTTACATGCCTCATGCATGCGATTTGGTGTACAGCACACTTCTTCCGATATTTTGATCACCTTATAAAAAAGGCGATGACAGTTGAATATCGGGAATTGAAATTCAAATTCTTCTTAAAAATATATTTATATATTTGTTTACTGGTTCAAATTACAGCTGAGAAGATAAAACTTTCATTTTTCAAATTGAAGTTGCTGTAATGTTTTATCGAATAATTTACCACTTCAATGAGGACTGCTACTGTCCTCTGTTTTATCAAATTAAATAAATAATATTGCATACTTTATTTGTAATCAGTGATGGAAAAAAATCAAGCAAAATCCAAAATCAGGAATGGTCGAAAATCACTGCTGATCTTGAGATCAGCAAAATCACAAACAGAAAATCACAGCGGATTTTATCTTAGCTGATTTTGAGAGCAACAAAATCACACAGCAGAAAATCCAGGCTGATTTTGCGGTCACAGAAACCAAACGGAAAATCAATAGATTGGAATTACAGTCAAAGTAAAAATCCGACATCCACCGCCATTTTGGAATACAAGATGGCGAACCAAAATCCAATATGGCCATCCCGGACAGGGAATATTCATCTAAACCCATGAAATAAAGGTATCTACGGAATGGGCTCGATGAGTGGAAGTGGAAAATTGACATCCGCCACCATTGTGGAATCCAAGATAGCAGACCAAAATCCAATATGGCCGCCCCGGACAGGGAATATTCTTTTAAACCTATGCAATATGCGTATCTACACCACGGTAGGACTCCCAATGGATGATGACGTTGAAGAGGGAGCGGATTGCTTGCAACACATTAAGCGTCACCGTCCCCTTCTTGAAGTGTACAAGGAAAAGGCAATCCTGGTACTTTCTCTGGCTTTCGTTCCTCATCTTGATCCGGAAGATGGAGATGGGGACCAGCTTGTACCGGTCTTTAATTTCAGCTTCGATCACCTTCGTTTCGAAATTTGGTGGCCCTGAAAAGTTAGAAGTCATTTAAGAAAAGAGTTAAAATAGAATTTATATAGAATATCCCCTGCTTCCAAGATTGGTTACAGGATCACAACTCTGGAGAGCAGTGGCGCCGGTGGTGTAGTGGTAAGCGTAATTACCTGAGTTCAATCCCAGTCGGCACCGCTGGGATGTTTAGGGGCATAACGTCTCTGATCACGCCTTACTTTGGAAGGGAAGTAAAGCCGTTAGTCTCCGGTTCATGGTCGATAGGTAGGGTCCAGGTGTGGGTAGCATTGGTGCTCAGCACGGAAAACAAGATCGACGGAAAACAAATCCAAGGAAAAAAAACGGAGAGCATTTTGTGTGGTCGGTGGGGGCGTGTGGTTCTGAATTGGCAATAAAATGTTTTTCAATTGCATCCTCCCTATTCGTACATGCCCGAAGATCGGAGGCGAATGTCATTTCGACTTGTTTCATCTAGGAACTGATGACTGTGTTGGGGAAGCAGCACAGGCATGTACGTAATTGGTGGATTTGTTAGTTATTTGAAGCTTTTGGACAATGCTTGAAATTTACCACTTTTTCAATAGTTTCAATTTAAAAATCAACCGTCAAAAGCATTGTTGTCGATGCTTAGAAATGTTTCTGATCGATTGGTGATTATTTTTTTGCAAATTGATCCAGGGGTAGCTAAGTTATAAACGTTCAAAATCTTTCATAAATTAATGTTTCGGTTTTCATAAAGTTTACCCCCATCTTCCCGAAAGACGTAGTCCAACGTCAAAAAATGAATTGCTCTTTTAAAAAGAAAATAGTGCTCGAAATAAAATCATGCATTATGATTTTCTGTTCTGCTTTCATCCAATATAAGCAATAGGCATTTTAAGAAATTGCGCTTGGTTTTTTCATGCCTGCTGTCCTCTGTGGACATATTGTCATTATGAAAATGCCATTAGCCTTGGAATAAAGTCCAAGAAATTTCAATACAATAATGGCTAAATTAGAGATCCGAAAAGATTTCCAGTGTGCAGAGTGAATGTATTTATTGAGATCTATTTTCTGTAAAATTAAGATGATTCCTGTTGGAGATAGGAATAAGATTTTGTAAATATCAATCCAATTAGTTAAGTGTTGAATTACCATTCCAAATGATACAGACTGTTATTGAATTGCGAGCAGAGAGAGGGAGAGAATTTTATATTACGATATCGACCAATAGATAGCCGATGGTCACTACCACAGTAGGAGATAAGGGACGAGCAAATTTATGTAAATAGTTCAGTTACAAAATACACGTTGAAGGAAACAGTACCTACGTCGTCTGTTTCTCTGGTCGGTCGATGACAAATTTTTCTTGTGATCAGTGATTCGGTTTGGGCAGAATTCGTCTCGGTGCTAGTGATCTACTAGCGAAGAAAGTCCTTCTAGTGCGGCAAGACGTCTATCGTCAACAATTCCATCAAATTCATTTGATTTCTGAAACCCATTTTTTTTTTTTTTTTGTTAACTTGAATTATTTTGGCGGCCCATTTATTTAACGCTCATATTTGGAACTTCTAAAAAGTCATATAGGGGAATTTACGTATTCTCGGCAACCTAAGCAGCGACCTTCTTTCTATAGCCTTTTTCTCTATGGAATGCACACATATGCAGTATTGGTTTGTTTACAATCTTTTGCTGCCAGCTGCTCTAACAATTTCAGTCGAAAGAATTGTCAAAAACTGTTTTGAAACGCTTTTACAAAGCTCCAATCTTCTCTAGTGAGAGCGAGTATTGTCGGCAACCAGTTTTTCTTCGGCAACCGTTCCATTTGAACTGCATGTAAATCTGCTGTTCTATTATCGGCAACTCGAAATCAGCTACAATTTATAGTGCGTGTGTTTCATTTCAAGAAAACCCTGCTAGATTGCTTTTTCTCAGTGGTAAAAATAAAGTCAAATTGAAGCTGAAAGCATAAAGAATCGTTTGCATGCATTCAGCGAAGTGTTTTCGTAAGAAAATCCAGTGAAAATAGTGTTTCAATTTGGGTTGCCGAAAATAGTCTGTCATGCCGAAGCCGTCATTTCCCCTATATTCTTTAAGATTTTCACTAGTGTCGCCATGAAACAATATTTATTGCATGGTGATCTTGACACCAACACTCAAACCTATTTTTACCGCTAAAGGTTCCCATATGAAAAAAATTTTCAGCAAAACAGAACAACAACAAGCTAATTTATGGCAGTTGCTTTGAAGCTATAATAATTAAATTGGATTAATAACTGATTTTAACCAAAGCGTAATAAAACTGCTTAAATACAATATTACTCTTGAAGAGGCTAAGAGAACCTTTTGTAGAGTATGGGGCATTCTTACAAAAGGTTTTAAGACAGCTTCATTGTGTCAGGCTTGCTTCAACTCACTTCGCTATAAAAAATGTTTTTTGAAATTATGGAATCCTTGGACGTTATAATGATATTTTGTACTTGTAAACTAAAAGAAGAGATTGAAAAGTATATATTTGATACATAAAACCTGTCAATTTTGCATTCAGAGAGTCACAATCAGCATTGGATGTCGAACTCTCCAGAGGTGCTGCAGCGGATTGGGGAGAAGAACACGAAGTCGGTGAGGAGTTTCACCATGGACAAGGGTAGCAACCTGGAACGGGTATTGGGGATGGTGTGGCGACCACAAGAGGATGTCTTCGTATTCTCGATGACTTTCCGGGAGGATCTGCAACGTCTAATGGATGAATCCGTTGTGCCGACCAAACGCCAAGTCCTGAGGTTAGTCATGAGTGTG